>NC_062291.1:26475649-27143461 GCF_902655055.1 Lutra lutra | reverse complement strand
CCATTCACAGATGATACCCTCTGACAAACTTCTTGCAATCCTAGCTGACCTGTGGTCCAAACGACCCAACCGACACAGCTTGTACCAAGCATAGTCCAAGAAAGCAGGTGGTAAAATCAGGTTTTGAGACTGGATTGCCTACTGTCCAACAGGCATAATAATTTGGATGGTATGTGGGTCACCAGAATAGTGTATTACTTGCTTAAACTTTTATCAGTGTTAACCTGGGGAGTATTCTAGTATGGGGCACCACACTGGCTGGTGCCCCAACATTTGAGAAGAGGGATCACTGCAACAAGGACTGTGAAATCAGCTGGTTATTAAGTTGCATTGTTGTCCTACAGACAGACAATAAAAGCTACGAAGCCTATAATGAAAACTATGAAGGCAGAGTGTGTGTTGCAGAGCTTACTAAAAGGCCCTTATCTTCTTTCATGGACGAGCAGAAGAAGCTAAAGATCAAACTGAGGATTTAGTATTTAAAATTACAGATTTTCAAAAATAATGCTAAACTGAAGGATGTCCGTTTTGCCAAATCCTGATCCAAAAAATCTGGGGTCTCTATATATGGGATGGGCATATCTGGATGGATATTCCTGAAGATTTTGGCTCCTCAGCTCTTCTAAATGCTCAGAGATTGCACATCCTTCAGTATTAAGAATTTAATTTCATCTTAGGTAATATCTAGCAAAAAAAATCAGTCTTTTTAAATTGTTACAAAAATGAAGAATGTAAAATAATACCTCAATGTGCTGCTAATTTGTCTTTTCCTTTTCCTTTACTTTATGTGCTTTATTTATCCTATCCCTTTACATTTACCTTATTATCCATTAATTACATCGTTATAGGTTTTGCTTATTTTTTCTTATTTCTCTTTCTCAATTGAAATGTAGGGTTCTTTCAATGCTCCGGAGTCTACTTACTTGTAGGTTAAACCTTGAAAATATCTCTTCCCCAAGTGTGGCTTGTCTCTTTTTTAATGGTTTCACTTGAGGTAAAAAAAATTTTAACTATAATTGAATTTATTAATCTTACCACTTTCCACTTGTAGGTTTTAAGTTTTATTTAAGAGACCTCTCCCTAATTCAAGGCCATAAAGATGTGATCCTATATTTTCTTCTCAGAGTTTTAAATTTTGCTTTTTATATTTATGGCTTTAATACACTTGAAACTTATTTTTCCATGTGCTGTGCCATCAGGAACCTCTTTAACCTCTATTTTTCTCAGGTAGATAACCAATTGTCTCAGCATAATTTGTTGTATAGTCTATTCTCCCTATTCTTCAAACCCACAGTTGGGTTATTGTACTTGTTGAATCACGTCAGCAAGGAGTTCAGAGGAAAAGTTAAGCCAAGTATCTGGTCAGTCATTCACTTTTTACCTAATTTCCCATAAGTTCCAGTACACCATGGTGTCTATCCAGATATTTACTTTATTGATTTGATGTTCACTTTATTTTTTTTTTATTTTCAAAAACTTCAACCATACAGAAAATGTGCAGAAGAGTGGAAAAACGTGCACTCGTATATGCTTCATTTAGACTTGTCGACTGTTAATACTTCCATGTTTGCATTTTATAGATAGATACAGAGAGATCTTATATGCCTTTGGTAACTTTTCCATCAGTATGAGCCAGCATTTCTGACTGTCCACTTTGTGCTCCCTCCTCAAATTACTGAGCATCCTCAAGTTGGTCGTGATACATTTTTTTCTTACTCTACACATTAAACTGCTAAAGTGATGGAAAAAATAGTGAAGTAGTTAGGCTAAAATTATCTATTGAATTAGTAGCAAGTAGTCTGTCAAACTGAGATCCATAAATTGAAGATGTTGGGAAATGGACAGATGGATATATATTTTTGTTGCTGCTGCTGGACTATTTGAATTTAAGTTTTAGCTATAACATTCACTCCTCAAAACTTTAACATGTTATTGCCTAAGAATTAGAACATCATTCAAAATAACCATGATATCTGTATCACACCCAGAAAATATAACTTTTATATCAGATACTATCTTATATGCAGTCCTTATTTAAATTCACTAATTACCCCCATAAAGCCTATTTAACTATTTTTAATTTGGATCCAGGATCCAATTCTGGTGTGTTTAGATAAGTATTCAAAACTATTCACTTTCCATTTAGCCCTAGCTAAATGACTTTCTGCAGAGACTTTCTGCAACTAGAGAACTTTTAGAAGACCTAAAGTAAACAGGGCCTTGAAATGTACTTGTCTGTGTGTTACCACCATTGCCATAGAAAGAGCTTCCCACTGTAAGAACTGTACCTTTAGCAAGTACTCTGAAATAACCACACACAGAGCAGTGCTACCCAGCTGACCCATAAACCCATGAGCAAAATGTTTATGTTTATCACTGTATGCCACTGAGATTTTGTACTTGGTTGTTATGTCACAAAGTTATTATGTCACAAAAAGTAAGCTATAAAAATATTCACATACATTTACTTATTATGTCTTTTAGTGGTCTTTAATTTTGAAGAGCTTTCTTCCTACCCACTTCCTCACCATATCCCCCCCACCTTTATTTTTCTTTCAGGTCATAGATATTTTTTGAAGAGTCCATGCCAGTTGTCATGTAGGACAGTACATAATCTGGATATGTCTAATTGTTTCTTCAGGTTCAGTATTTTTGGTAAGAATGCTGTATTAATGAAATTGTGTACTTCTCTCAGTATGACACAATATCACATAATAAGTCAAATAAGATCAGTTTGCTCAATTTCTAATAATGTAAAGCTTGGTCACTTGATTTGGGAAACGTTTGTCTCATTTCTGCATTATAGTGGCATTTCTTTCCCTCTGTGTTTAGTAAGTAACATGTAGGGTGATACTTTGAAAATATTTAACAACCTTTTACAAAATGGCTTTAGCCACCATTAATTGTGCTTGCCTGAATCAATTTTTATATCCTTTACCTGAATCAATGTTTATACTCATTAGTTGTTTAAAAATGGTGACTTTTAAAATTCCATAGTGATCTCTATAGTTATTAACTGGCATTCTTTTTTTTTTTTTTTTTTTTTAAGATTTTATTTATTTATTTGACAGAGAGAGAGATCACAAGTAGGCAGAGAGGCAGGCAGAGAGAGAGAGAGGGAAGCAGGCTCCCCGCTCAGCAGGGAGCCCGATGCGGGACTCGATCCCAGGACCCTGAGATCATGACCCGAGCCGAAGGCAGTGGATTAACCCACTGAGCCACCCAGGCGCCCACTGGCATTCTTTTATAAAGAATATTCTTGCCATTTATATTTTATTATTTTAACTATGGATTCATGGATTATTTTGTGTCAGTAGGCTGCAATGCCCTAATATATAATTATTTGGGGGGGGGGTGTTCATAATGTCCCAAATTTGATCAGTGGAAGCCCTATCAAATCCTTCAATATCTTCTTATATTATCAGTCTCCTGCAGGCAAGCATGGGCAATGTTTCTTTTTTAATTTCACCTATTAAAAAAGACAGGGGCGCCTGGGTGGCTCAGTAGGTTAAGCCTCTGCCTTCGGCTCAGGTCATGATCTCAGGGTCCTGGGATCGAGGCCCGCATCAGACTCTCTGCTCAGCCGGGAGAGCCTGCTTTCTCCTTTCTCTCTCTATGCCTGCCTCTCTGCATACTTGTAATCTCTCTCTTTCTGTTTCAAATAAATAAATAAAATCTTTTTTAAAAAAATTTAAAAAAAAAATTAAAAAGACAGAGCTATACCAACTTCAATAATGTGTTGTTGGGTGCATTCACAGAAGCAAATTTGCAAAGTCAAATGGTTAATAAATATGTAGTTTTGCTAGATATTCCTCAACTGTCTTTATTAAGGTTACGTCAGTCACAGTATTGTCAGGAGATAGAAACCACATGGTAATCTGAAAAGAAAAGTTTAATGAAAGAATTATTTACTAGCAGTAGGTGATTAGAGTGACAGGTGATTGGCTACTAAGGAATAAAGAAAAGCCTAAAGAATATAAAAATGCCAGATATAGGAAAAAAAACTTCTATACCTGAAGCTAAAGCAAAGTACAAAAGGAAGAAAAATGTCTGAGATTCCCACCCCTGTACAAAATGTAAGTGAACAAAAGAACAAATGAATGAATGAATGAACAAAAAAATTCGAACAGACATACAAAAAATTGACTTTTTCCTCAAAGCTCTGCCAACAAGAGGAAACCTTTTGGATGTTTGTGAATCTTATTCATACGAAATGGTACTTCAGCATATTCTTTCATTTTAATTTAACTTACAAGTAAAGTTGAACATCATCTGTATACCTAAGTGCCATTTTATATCTCTTTATGTGAAATTTATCTTCATGTCTTCTATTTTTCTATCAAGTTTTTGGGGTTTTTTTTAACTGACTTTTAAAAGTCCCATATATAACTAAAGAGATTACCCTTCATCTGTGATATACATCATAAATATTTCCTCTAAATTTGTCATTTGTCATTTTACATTATTTACCATGGATTATGGGTTTGGAGGGGGTTTTGCCATTTTTTTTTTGTCAACTTAATAATCTTTTGTCTAATCATATCTTGATTTTAAGTCATGGATAGGAAAATTTCCCCTATACCTAGAAATTCATCCATGTTATTCTGGTACTTGGATAGTTTTGTGTTTTTCATATTTCTAAATTATCAGGATTTTTATTTAGTATGATGTAAACTATCTTTTCCCAAATGACTACCTAGTTTTTTAAAGTAATTTCTCCATTGATTTGTAATGATACCCCTATATTAACATTTCAGGTGAATTTTCAATAATACCTAGAAAACTGAAGGAAAAAATGAGGGTTTAGCTCACCAAATATTTAAAATAAAACATAATATAAAGTTTTTATAATTAAAGTAGGGTGGCATTGGTACAGAAATAGAGAAACACATCAATGGAAGAGAATTTAAAGTCAAACTATAATAGAGGTCAGGACAAAGGACACACCCAGTTCTGAGACCTAAACTTACAGAGGTGACCATGAGGTAATGGAATTCTTTGAAATTATTGCATAACCAAATATACTAAAGTTTACTGACTTAAAATAATAACCATTTATTATATCTCATGATGTTATGGGTCAAAAATTTAGGCAAGGCTTAGCTGGGCCATGCTTCTGCTTGCACAACATGGTATTCTTAGAACAATATTCAGCTGGCAGATGAACTTATGTGTATAACCCTGTGGCTTCACTCACCAACATTGATTGGGATGTCTGGAAGCCTGGGTGCAGCTAGGAGTGTCATCCAGAGCACCTATAAGTAGACTCTCAATCACAGACACTTCACAGTAGTGGGTACCTTAGATGGTAGCTCAAGGCTTTAAGAAAGAGTATTCAAATAGCCCAAGACAGAAGTCTGAGACTATGCCTGACCTAGCCACAGAATTTACCCAGTGTCTCTTCTGCTACATTCTATTGGTTACCAGCATGTTAAAGACAGCTCAGATTCAAGAGGAGTGCATGAGTACCAGGAGGTGTGGTTCACTGGAGCAGGAATGTATCTTTGGAAATAGGCTACCACAAAATAAAAAAGAAATGTAAAAACTATATTATATAGTGAAGGAATCGACACAACTAAATCTACTCAACTAAAAGGCAACCTATGGAATGGGAGAAGATATTTGCAAAGGATATATCTGATAAAGGGTTAGTATCCAAAATATATAAAGAACTTATAAAACTCAACACTCAAAAAATGAATAATCAAATTAAAAAATAGACAGAAGACATGAGTAGACATTTTTTCAAAGAAGACATAAAGTTGGCAAACAGATATATGAAAAAATGCTCAACATCACTGATCATCAGAGAAATACAAGTCAAAATGACAATCAGATATCACCTCATACCTATTCAGAATGGCTAAAATCAACAACACAAGAAACACAAGGTGTTGGAAAGGATGTTGAGAAAGGGGAATCTTCTAGCACTGTTGGTGGGAATGCAAACTGGTGCAACGACTCTAGAAAACAATACAGAGGTTTCTCAAAAAGTTAAAACCTTATGATCCAGCAATCATACTATTCAATATTTACCCAAAGAACACAAAACATTAATCAAAGGCATACATGCACCCCTATATTTATAGCAACATTATCTACAATTGCCCAGTTAGAGAAGCCCAAGTGTCCCTTGACTGAATGGATAAAGAGGTGGAGACACACACACACACACAATGAAATATTACGCATCCATTAAAAAAAAGAGAGATCTTGCATTCACAACATGGGTGGAGCTAGAGAGTATTGGGCTAAGCGAGATAAGTCAGTCAAAGAAAGACAAATACCACACGATTTCACTCCTGTGTGGAATTCAAGAAACAAAACAAATGAGTAAGGGGGAAAAAAGAGAGAGAGAGAGGCCAACCAGGAAACAGATTTTTAACTACAGAGAACAAACTGAAGGCTACCAGAGGGGAGGTGGGTGGGGGGATGGGTTAAATAGGTGATAGGGATTAAGGAGTGCATGTGTTGAATATACACTATATTGTACACCTCAGACTAATATTACACTGCATGTTAACTAACTGGAATTTATTTATTTTTTTATTAACATATAATGTATTATTAGCCCCAGGGGTATAGTCTGTGAATCACCAGGTTTACACACTCCACAGCACTCACCATAGCACATACCCTCCCCAATGTCCATAACCCCACCACCCTCTCCCTAGTCCCCCCGCTCCCGGAACTAACTAGAATTTAAATAAAAACTTCTAAAGAACCCAATGAGATATCACCTCAAAAAAAAAAAAAAACTATATTATCAATAAAAGCTTTGAAAGTGCCTACCTTTTTAAAGGGTATAGAGAGGGACGCCTGGGTGGCTCAGTTGGTTGGACGACTGTCTTCGGCTCAGGTCATGATCCTGGAGTCCGGGATCGAGTCCCACATCGGGCTCCCAGCTCCACGGGGAGTCTGCTTCTCTCTCTGACCTTCTCCTAGCTCATGCTCTCTCTCACTGTCTCTCTCTCAAATAAATAAATAAAATCTTTAAAAAATAAAAATAAAAAAATAAAGGGTATAGAGAGAATCCAGTGCAGAAGCATATAAAGCCTACTCTGCAGAAAGACATAAAAGAGAGTCATTAAAAAAAAAAACTATATAGTGTTGGAAAATGAAAAGAGTTGAGTCAGAAAGAAGTATGGTCCATATTGACATAGGCTGAACAAGAATCTGGGCAGAGAGAAGGATGGAGTCTTTGGAAGAGAAAATTGAATTTGTTAATAAAGAGATCTTGATAAATTTTAAGAAAGGTATTTGTGTAAAGTGATGATTAATAATTGTGAAGCCAAATAATAAAAGTTTGTGAGTAGGGAATGAAAGAGGAAATAACAATACCCTTTCTTTATTATTTTATTATACTGTAAAGATAAAAGAAATAAAAATCTAAAGCTCTAAAGAATAATCTTGATGTCAGATCAGATCACTCAGTAAATCCTTCTTGGCTCTATCAAAACAATTAAAAAAAAGAGATTGTTACTGAGGCTTTTTCTTACCAGTTTTAAAAAAACAATATAGAGTACAGCATGGAAAATTTACTAGGTATTTCTGACCTCCAGCAACTAGTCAGCATTTAATTTTCTCCTGATGTGAAATGTGAAATTATCAAGTGGAAAAATCAGTGAAAACGGCAATAGCAGGTGTTTATTGAAAATCAATCACTATCCTAGATGTAAAATAGAAGACAAATTATTTTTCTACGTGAATTACAAAGATCAAATGGTACTTTTATTATTCATTCTTCATATGTTCTAGGTATTGGGACTTATTGTAACACATAAAGATTACACATCTTATACAGAATCAGTTTTACAATGACTTTCAAAGGCTCTTCCCACTACCATACACATTCCCGTGCCACAAGTCACTATTGTGGTATGGAGAAGCTTAGCAAGAAGACAGTGCAGAATAGAATAGAATAGAATAGAATAGAATAGAATAGAATAGAATAATAGAGATATTCTATAGAAGGGATCACATTCTAGACAGTTTATAAAGTGAAAATCATAATCAAACCACTTATTTAGAAATAAGCAAGTCAAGGAAAAATCAGTAACTACATATATTTTATGTAAACACATTTATATATTCAGCTCTATTTTATAATAAATAAACAAGACAAGAAAACAATCTTGAATACAATTGTAAAACTAGAATAGAATTTTTCTTTTTCCCCTATTAAATATAGTAATTTAAGATATAGTAATTTACCTTGAGGGAAAAAAGTATTTGAAATTTCTATATTGTTTACCCAAAGTATTCCAGTTTGTTTAAGGTGAAAAATTCAGTCAACCAAACAGATGTAGAAGTAGATGTTAAGCTTCCTAAACAAAATGATCATACCCATTTTTTGCATTAAAGGAGTACCATTATGGAAAGTTTTGAATTGATTTTTCTCTTTTGCTTTTTCTAGACCATTGAAGACTTCCATCTGCTTGATGGAAGACTGGATCTTATCACAGAAGAAAGCAAAGTAAAAAGATAAGATAATATTCAGTCTTTGGCATGTAAAACTGCTGTTTTAAAAAAATTTTTCTAAATTTCTTTCTTTCCACCAACCATCCCAATTCTTCCCAACACCAAGAAAACATGAATGACTCAACTCATAAAGTACTCTTATCATATAGAGAATATTCCTTTTCTAGTGATCCATATTTGAAGAAAGATATGGTGTTGGTGCAGTAAGCAAAAATAAATAAGTAAATAAAAAGCCCACTGTTTTTCCTAGAACTACAATACAACAGAGGGGAAAAAGAAGTAAGATAGTAAAAAGAGAGTAAGTAATTATTTCTCCCATTTTCCCTTTGAAGTTTCCACCTAGAGAGAGAGAGAGAGAGAGGTTTGTGAGATATGTCAAACAGAGGTAGAGGGAGATCTTTGTGTCTATGGAAAGTAGCTGACTTGCTGGTTGCCCAGTATATATTTGGGCTACTGTCATCCCAAAGTAGCCTTAACTGTACTTGTGGTGAGCCCTGGGATTAGCTCAGAGCCAAGGCTGGGGAGTTTCCGTAGAGATGAGTCTCTAATGAAGGGAGCATAGCAAATCACTTAGATAAGGTTGAATGTTACACCAGACCTCAAAGAGGTCAGTAGTGCTCTGGGGGATTAGAAAAGGCCAAATCATATAGGGACTACCTCCAGGCTCTGGCCCAATAGACAGAATCCAGATCACTAAAACTGATGGCCAATAAAGCAAGTAGTAACCAAGTGGACAGAAGGCACTGTTCCTGAGTCGGTCAAAAAAGCAATGGCTAAAGACCTGACTTTCCCTTTTTATCATAAGCTTGCATAAATCTTTACCTCATCACCTCCACACTCCCACACATACATGCACACACTTCTTTATGGAATATCTAGGAAGAAAGATAGAAGACTGAGAAATCTTGAACACTGTGATTCGATTTTCTTTTCCTTGAAAACCTGAGCATTACTTGAAAGGGCTATTATTAAATTTTTCAATAAAAGGGCAGTGATCAATATGGTGAAATAGGTCCTTCCAACTTCAGTATCCCTCACAAGAAGACCAACTAGCAACTATTTATAGACAATCACCACTGTGAAAATACCAGAACCCAAGGTGGAGGCTGTTGCATTCCCATGGACAGCAGAGACCAAGGAGGACCACACTAGAAGAATAAGAGGGGTGGTTTGCTCTGGCCACATTACCCTTCCTCCAAGCCAGCCCAGAACAAAAATAAGCCAGAATACAAAAATAAATGAAAAAATATCCCATGTTAATAGCTGGAAGAATTAATTTTATTAAAATGTCTATATTACCCAAAGCAATCTGAAGATTCAATGCAATCCCTATGAAATTTCAATGGCATTTTTTACAGAGAGAGAAGAAACAATCTTAAACTACATATGAAATCACAAAAGACGAAATACCCACAGCAAATTTAAGAAAAATAAAGCTGGAGGCATCATACTTCTTGAAATGGATTAATGTAAAACCTGAAACTGTAAAATTCCTAGAAGAATACATAGGAGGGGGAAAGTTCCCTGATATTGTTCTGGGCAATTATTTTTTTGGTCATGATACCTAAAGCACAAACAACAAAAGCAAAAACGAATAGGTGGGATGGGATTATCCCAAAAAGCTTCTACACAGCAAAAGAACTTACCTAAAAATGAAAAAGCAACCCATGGAATGGGAAAAAATATGTGCAAATCATAAATCTGATGTGGGATTAATAACCAAAACATACATATAAGGAACTCAGATATTTCAATAGCAAACACACACACACACACACACACATACAAATAACAAAAAACAAACGAATTAAAATGCACAAAATACTTGAATAGATATCTTTCCAAAGAAGATACACAAATGACCAACAGGTATTTGAAAAAATGCTCAAAATCACTAATCATCCAGGAAATGAAAATCAAAATCACAGTGAGCTCTCACTTCATACACAGTAACAAAAAAGTAAAGTTAATATGGTATACTATTTATACTTATATAATGTTATACATTCATTATATATCAATAAAGCTGGAAAAATAAATTATCCCATATAATTAAATTTAAAACAAGTTGGACATTTAGTTCTTTTTCCCTAAAAAGTCAGAGGAAAGGACTTTGTGATAAGAGACAGCACATCTACAAAACAACACTTAAAATGAGACCTCTAGACATCAAAGTATTTAAGTTACAGCATGAATCAAACATTTTCAGCATGCTACATTTCTTCTGTGGCCAATTTTCCATAGAGTGTTAGACATGTAAGTGGCAAGAGAAATTAGAAAGAAGTATACAAGTAAGGATAAAACAATAAAATATGTTTTCACTTGATTTTTTCCAGAACTGATATCACTGAGTGTTTTGCAACATCTAGACATTTCTATAATAATTTCCTAACATTTCTAAGTCTCTTTCCTCCTAGTGTTAGTAGATGCTAACAACAACATAAATCAGAAAAATAGTGTCAATCTGGACTAATATAATTATTTATTACTCTGAAGAGTTCTGTTGATGCTTGGATGTTGTTAGTCAGCTAACGAGAAATGATGCAAGAGCCCCATAAAATAAGATAGATTTTTAAGACAAATAATTCATATACTCTCTAAACTTCAAATAAAATTATTACCCCAGAAAATGTTCAAATGTAGAAGAAAATGGTTCTCTCCCCTCCCCAGATCATGGATTTTAAAAGACCCCTAATGGAAAGAGTAGGTAAGAGTATAGGAATAAAATACATCATAGTAACAATTTCAGTGTTCTAGAAAAGAAATTCCTTATAGAAAAAAAAGGGGAAAGAATATATAAAAGAGAAGAATACAAATAAACTATTATTACTCCAGTACAAAAATTCTCTGGTTTATTAGTCTTTATCCTGGGAATGTTTACAGTTCATAAAAAAGTTCCAATCAGGGTCATATTCATATTATATATTGCCAAGGTTACTATGCAGAATTTACTATCACTAAGAAATCTTCTGGAGATACAAAATGCTTAAGCAATAGTAAAATACTAAAGAGAGGAGAACAATACCAGTATGTTAGTGGGTTTCAAAGATACAAGTGCTAAAAAGGAAGTAAAATTCTGAAGATAAATAAATATCACTAAAGTACATTTCCTATAGAGTAGGCATACTAATTTACTTCCAGATTACAAAAGCCCAAACTAAACCATATGGGGAGAGACAAGAGTCAGTCAGATAATACCATATGCATGAATCTATTTCAGGCACCATATGACAATTTACAGATCAATTAGATCTTACATTCAAGGAATATATCCTACCAGAGAACAGATGTGTAGAATAACCAGGATAGGAAGTTAACAGGATTCAGAGGAGTGGAGAGAGTGATCCTTCTTAAGCTGGAGCATTACCAAGAGGATAATGGAGAAAATGGAACCTAGCTAGTTACTAATTGCATCAAAAAGATGGAAGGGCAAACACAGCAGATAGAAGAAACACGAGCAAAAACATAAAGGTGGGATAGTTACAAGTATACACTCCTAATGGAAGGTAGCAATGACCTCATACTTTGGAGATGAGCTAACACTCACCCGAGACTACTTGCCAGTTGATAGAACTGGGAAGATGCATTTGGGAAAGGCAGTAGGTAGAGATGTGGTATCGTTTGGACTATAAATTACTTGAGGAAAAGGACTGACATATTTACAGTATCTTCTCAAAATAGCCACACAGTCAATGTGTTAAATTGAAATGATTATGGTTGAATGACCTGTATTTATTTAGCACCTTTCATTTTAGGCTTTGTAGGTCATACGCAATTTGTTGCATATTCTTTTATTTTTACAACCCTCTAAATATGTAAAACTGATTCTCAGCTTGTGGGCCATACAAAATATGCTGTGTGCTAGATTTTGTTTGAAGCCATAGTTTGTTAACCCCTGCTAGACCAATCTCACTTACTGCATATATCTACAGACATAGGAATTAAAATAGTGACATATAGGGGAACCTGGGTGGCCCAGTCCGTTAACTGGCTGCCTTCAACTCAGGTCGTAAACTCCAGACCCTGGAATAGAGCCCCGGGCTTCCTGCTCTGCAGGGAGCCTACCTCTCTCTCTCTGCCTCCCTGTGGCCCTCCCCACTGCTCATTCTCTCTCTCTCAAATAAATAATTTTTTTAAAAAAATTAAATAAAATAGTGACATGTAGATATAATGAGTAACATAAAAGAACCATTCCTCCATAATCATATAGGGTATATTTCCCAGTAAAGGAGTCAATGATACTATTTCAAAATATATCTTAACAATAGATTAAATAGGTTATTCTGTCATGTCAATAAATATAAAAATTACATTTAATAAAAGTATCAGGGGCACCTGGGTGGTTGCCTAAGCATCTGTGTTAGGCTCAGGTCATGATTGCAGGGTTCTGAGATTGGGTTCTGCATTGGGCTCCCAGCTTGGTAGGGAGTCTGCTTCTCCCTATCCCTTTCCCTCTGCTTCTCCCCCAGATCACGTTCTTTCACTCACTCTCACTCTCTCTTTCTCTCTCTCTCTCAAATAAATAAATAAATATCTTAAAAAAGAAAAAGTACCACAGTACATTCTTAATCTATGATCCTTCCAATATCCTTGACCTAAACACCTCGAAGGAGCTTCGCAAAAAGTACATTAACAGCTATGTCCAGGCAGGATACTGGAGACTTCATATCTAGAAAATATAAAGTAGTCCCACAAAAAAGATCTATAGTACCACAGATGGGTATAGTCTAACAAATAGGCCAAAACCCTGACCATCAGTCTATGTGCATCACAAGATGCTTGGGCCCTCAGGTGAAGTTTGCAATCTACCTGACAATCAGCATTACAGTGGAAAAGAGCAGAGACTCTGGAAGCAGAGCACATAGACTCAAATCCTGGCTCTTTTACTAATGATCTATATGATCTTGGGCAACTTACATAACTTCTTCATGTCTCAATTCCTTCACCATTAAAGGGGGAGAACAATGTGTACCACATGAAATGTTGGGAGAAATAAATGAGCTAATATTTGTAAAGTATTTAGAACAGTGCCTGGAATATAATAAGTGTTATGTACATCCTTATTAATTAAATAGAAGGAAAAGAAGGAAGAAGGAGGGAAGAGAGGGAGGGAAGGAGGGAGGTTGATCGGAGGGAGGAAGGGAGGAAGGAAAACAGAGAAGATAAGGAAAGGAAATGAAATAGATTACTCCAATGTTTATAGCAGCATTATCAACAATAGTCAAATTATGGAAAGAGCCCACATGCTCACTGATGAATGGATAAAGAAGAGGTCGTATACACACACAAACACACACACACACACACACACACACACACACACACACACACTATGGAATATTACTCAGCTATCAAAAAAAATGAAATTTTATCATTTGCAACAATGCAGAGGGAGCTGGAATGTATATGCTAAGCAAAATATGTCAATCAGAAGAACACAAACACCAAATGATTTCACTCTTATATAGAATTTAAGAAACAAAAAAGACGAACATATGGGAAGGGATACAAAGAGAGAAAGAGGGATGAAAACCATAAGAGACTCTTAACTACAAAGAACAAACTGAGGGTGATCGAGGGAGGTGGGGGGATGGGTTACATGCATATTAAGGAGGGCACTTGTTGTGATGAGCACTGGGTATTATGTGTAAGTGATGACTTACTAAATTCTACTCCTGAAACCAATATTACATTATATGTTAACTAAGTAGAATTTAAATAAAAACCTGAAACATGGCAGGGATGCCCATTATCACCACTGCTATTCAACATAGTACTAGAAGTCCTAGCCTCAGCAATCAGACAACAAAAAGAAATTAAAGGCATCTAAATTGGCAAAGAAGTCAAACAATCACTCTTTGCAGATGATATGATACTTTATGTGGAAAACCCAAAAGACTCCACTCCAAATCTGCTAGAACTTGTACAGGAATTCAGTAAAGTGTCAGGGTATAAAATCAATGCACAGAAATCAGTTGCATTTCTCTACACCAACAACAAGACAGAAGAAAGAGAATTAGGAGTCAATCCCATTTACAACTGCACCCAAAACCATAAGATAACTAGGAATAAACCTAACCAAAGAGACTAAGAATCTATACTCAGAAAACTATAAGGTACTCATGAAAGAAATTGAGGAAGACACAAAGAAATGGAAAAATGTTCCATGCTCATGGATTGGAAGAACAAATATTGTGAAAATGTCTATGCTACCTAAAACAATCTACATGTTTAATGCAATCCCTATCAAAATACCATTCATTTTTTCAAAGAAATGGGACGAATAATCCTAAAATTTATATGGAACCAGAAAAGACCTCGAATAGCCAAAGGAATATTGAAAAAGAAAGCCAAAGTTGGTGGCATCACAATTCCGGACTTCAAGCTCTATTTCAAAGCTGTCATCATCAAGACAGCATGGTACTGGCACAAAAACAGACACATAGATCAATGGAACAGAATAGAGAGCCCAGAAATAGACCCTCAACTCTATGGTCAACTAATCTTCGACAAAGCAGGAAAGAATGTCCAATGGAAAAAGACAATTTGTTGAACAAATGGTGTTGGGAAAATTGGACAGCCACATGCAGAAAAATGAAATTGGATCGTTTCCTTTTACCCCACACGAAAATAGACTCAAAATGGATGAAGGACCTCAATGTGAGAAAGGAATCCATCAAAATCCTTGAGGAGAACACAGGCAGCAACCTCTTCAACCTCAGCCTCAGCAACATCTTCCTAGGAACATCACCAAAGGCAAGGGAAGCAAGGGCAAAAATGAACTATTGGGATTTTATCAAGATCAAAAGCTTCTGCACAGCAAAGGAAACAGTGAACAAAACCAAAAGACAACTGACAGAATGGGAGAAGATATTTGCAAAGGACATATCAGATAAAGGGCTAGTGTCCAAAATCTATAAAGAACTTAGCAAACTCAACACCCAAAGAACAAAGAATCCAGTCAAGAAATGGGCAGAGGACATGAACAGACATTTTTTCAAAGAAGACATCCAGATGGCCAACAGACACATGAAAAAGTGCTCCATATCACTCGGCATCAGAGAAATACAAATCAAAACCGCATTGAGATACCACCTCACACCAGTCAGAATGACCGAAATTAACAAGTCAGCAAATGACAGATGCTGGTGAGGATGCAGAGAAAGGGGAACCCTCCTACACTCTTGGTGGGAATGCAAGCTGGTGCAACCACTCTGGAAAACAGCATGGAGATTCCTCAAAAAGTTGAAATTAGAGCTACCCTATGACCCAGCAATTGCACTAGTGGGTATTTACCCTAAAGATACAAATGTAGTGATCCAAAGGGGCACGTGTACCCGAATGTTTATAGTAGCAATGTCTATAATAGCCAAACTATGGAAAGAACCTAGATGTCCATCAACAGATGAATGGATAAAGAATAAAAGGTATATATATACAATGGAATATTATGCAGCCATCAAAAGAAACAAAATCTTGCCATTTGCAATGACATGGATGGAACTAGAGGGTATTATGCTTAGCGAAGTAAGTCAATCAGAGAAAGACAATTATCATATGATCTCCCTGATATGAAGAATTTTAGAGGCAACATGGGGGGGGTGGGTCTAGGGGGTAGGGAAGGAAAAAATGAAACAAGGTGGGATCGGGAGGGAGACAAACCATAAGAGACTCTTAATCTCACAAAACAAACTGAGGGTTGTTGGGGGAGGTGGGGAGGGAGAGGGTGGTTGGGTTATAGAAATTGGGGAGGGTATGTGCTATGGTGAGTGCTGTGAAGTGTGTAAACCTGGCAGTTCACAGACCTGTACCCCTGGGGCTAATAATACATTATATGTTAATAAAAAACAAAAAATTAATTTAAAAAATAAATAAATAAAGACCTGAATCATTAAAAAAAAAATGGGACAGAAAGAAACTCCAAAATAACTAGAATTATTAGCCCCTGAGATCAAAGACATGAGGCTGAATCTATAAAACAAGTTTAAAATGCCACTTTTAAAAGAATGAAAGAAGGATAATTTCTTAGTTTTGATAATTTTACCATGGTTATATAAGATTTTAACTTTGGGGAAGATGGGAAAGATAGACAGGAACTTATTGCACCATCTCTGTAACTGTTCTAAAATTATTTAGTTTTTTTTTTTAATTATATAAGTAAATTTTTTAAAGTAATGAAAGAATGTGAAAATTATGTATATATGTATTTTTTCAACGACTCTCCTTCATACATATATGTGAGTATATATGTATACTCATATACATAACTTTTAAGTTTTTTTCTCATATTTTTTTTTGAAAACTTCATTGGGCAGTTTAGAAAACAAAATTGATGAAATTCCCAGAAAGCAGAATAGAAAGACAGAGGTGACCTTTTCTTTCCCTCCTGGAGTGGAGCTGGAGTAGGGACAGAGGAGTCACCAGTAGCCTGCCTGGATGGTACAATAAAGAAAGGGATGTGGACTCTCTGGAGAAATGTCAGTGGCAAGTCCACTGGTAATCAAGGATGTGAAGTGCTTGAGAGCTATCAAGTACTGGGAGGGAAGAGATGGTAGGCAGAGGAGTTGGCTGCCTAGGCTGAGACATTTGTAACACTGGGCAAATTAGTACATTGATTGAAAAAATTAGCAAATATTGAGAATAAAGAGATCTAGGTTTCTTTTACTATTAGATAATATATTCACAAACATGGGAAGGGGATGGCCAGCAAGAACTCTGAAGTTTTGTACTAAAATTGAAGGTTTTAGTGTGAATTCATATTGTTTAAAATATATGTTCATATATACCTGCCAAATATCCACATCTTGGTTTCTAATGATCATCCTCCACTAAGGAAACCAGGACTCACTGGAGAAATGCCTGATTCTAAAGCAAGGGCAAGGACAGCACAAAAGGAACCCCAGGCATCTTCTGCTGCCAGATCATTATTTTCTTACATAAAGAATGATAAGAACATATGAAAAGATATAGGAGTAACCTAAAGGTGCTCCTGTGGCCTAATCTTGGGCAATTTGAACATCAAACTGATGACAGTAACTAACCCAGTTGAATAAAATAGGAATCCACATTTCATACTAATATAAATAAGTAAATTAAAAAATAAATGGGAGAGAAAGGAAAACTTTTCATTACAGTAGAATGATGGAACGATAATTAATAAATGTTTTTAAAATAGTTAATAATAGGTAGTGAGAGAAATAGGCAAGAGTGGACAAAACTATAATTTTCCAGTTTAAGATAAGTCCTGAAGATGTAATGTACAGCATGGTGACTATAGCTAGCAACATGAATTGCATATTTGAAAGATGCTAAAAGAGCAAATCTTAAAATTTATATCTAAGTGATGGATGTTAACTAAACTTATTGTTGTATTCATTCTGCAATATATGCACATATCAGGTCATTATGTTGTATACTTTAATACAATGTCGTATGTCAATTATATCTCAACAAAACTGGAAAAATAATAAAAAAACAGTGAAAATAACAATCACCATTGTATAATCATCATAGCATCATTAATTCAGGTATAGGTGTAAGCAGAGAAAAAAGCATCTGTTGCAACAAAAATCTGGGCCACCTGCTTGCATGGCTTACTTATACCCTCAAGCCTTTTTTGCTCAATACTGTATGCACCAACTCCTTATTCCTATAAATTGATCCTGGGTCCACTAGACCTTTTCAAATAGCAAGTCTGACAAAATCCACTTCATGATGGATATTTCCGACCACAATTCCCTGGTGTCCCCTATTCAAACTCTCCAACTCTACCAGTGCCTAGTATCACACCAGGAACTGTTATTGAAAAGGGGAATGATTATCCAACGGCAAGACCTTGCTCTAGAGCCTGAGGGGTTTACACGGTGATTCTCCTATTGAAAGGAGCTTGTCATAAACCTCACACATCTTTTCTCACCACAGAGACCTCAATACCATAGATGCTCCTGGGCTTTAAAGACCTTCTCACTATAGCATCTCCTTCTGGTAAGATTCCTATTTGCCTTTATTAATATTTAATCTAAAACAATAAAATATCACTTTGAGAATGAGGGAAATAATGGTTCTGCTAAGTACTCAGTTTGTAACTGGATCATAAAATGCAGATCTGGAGATCAACTATAAAACTTAAGAAGACTTTTTCTTTTCTGTGGCACCCTTGGTGGAGCAAGGATGACCAGCAGAAGCTAAAGCAAGGCAAATTTCAGGTGGGTCTAAGGAATTACTTCTAACAATTACTCCTGTCCAAAGACAAGAAGGACATGCTATGGAGGTAAAGATCTCCCTGTGACTGGAAAATCACTTGAATGATTTAAATGTCAGATGGGATTAGTATTAATGGTTTGTAACCAAGGATCCAAATCAGCATTATCTGGAGAGCTTTTCTTTCAAATCATATAACCCAGATCCTGGTGATTCTAATCCTGTAAATCTTTGGGCTCCCCAGTATTTCTAATCAGAATCCCAGGTAGAACCTGATGGACTAGGTGACCTTGATGTTCCTTCCAACCCTGAGGTCTTGTTTTAGTTTGATTGCCGTTGTTTTGGTTGGAAATAAAAATCCAAGAACCAAATATTTTCCCAGGATGAACAAGTAAACTATATCTTGGAAAGGGAAAACAATCATACATGTAGAAGAAGAATTTATCATAATCCTCACTCCTTCTTCCTCCCCCAAAGAACTGATTATTCCCTAATTTTGCATTGTGAACAGAGATAGCTTATATGGATAGGAAAAGGGAGTAAAAAGGCAAAACAGACTTGGCAGATATTTCTGGAGCTATTGCAAACAAATATGGATAACTATGTCTTATTAAATTATATTACTACCCTATGGAGCTGGAATAATTGGTCTCAGTAGAATTTAGTGTGTTCGTTGAATTCCCTCCTAAAATAGCTTTATTTCTTTATTTCTTGTAAAGGCTAAATAATCTTATAAATAAATGTACATCATGTAGTTTTAAAAATGCCCTAGAGGGACACATAAGTAAGCTCAGAGAGGGTTACAATCTTTACAAAAGAAGAGAAAGTAGTTTAGTCTAGCACCTTTTTTTTTGTCTTACCAACCTATAAACACTACAAAATTATAGATCCATTATGTAAGTTTTAGATGTTAATAAGATAATTCTTTGGATACTTTTCAAAAGATCATGAAATAAGGTAGATTTTAACTATACTGAATAATAAAGCTATAAGTGAATGGCAGTATCTGAAAACTTCATAACAATCTTGGTAATGATTGAAGTTCAAAAGTCAATGAAATAAACCTTAAATGAGCATCCATTCTGTCAAAAATTAACCAGTCAGTCTTTGGAATCAGAGACACCTGAATTTTACATCTAAGTTCCTACATATTCTGTATGAACTTGGACAACCTACGTCTTCTTGTTGTCAGTCAGCCATTCAATAATTACTTAGAGTGCTAACCACTGAAATTTAATAATTAACAAGATAGACACTGCCCTGTCCTTAAAATCTACTGGGATAGGAGCTGGGTGGTGGGGAAGGGAGTAGATGGACTCAGGGACTAAATAAGGAGGAAACATGTATCATGGGATGTTTGACTTTATACTGAAAGCAAACAGAAAGAATTAAAGGATTTTAATAAGGGAGAAAAATGATATGCTTCTAATTTTAGAAAAATCATTACCATCACAGAACGTATCTTTTCCCAAGTACTTACGCCTCATGAAAATATTAAGCTCATATGAATCAAGATTATTGGGAAGTTTATCAAATTAGAATTCACAGAGGCTAAAATTAGAAAGAATGGCAATCATAAATATCATCAAGGATATGAAATAACTGGAATTCTCATAGATTCTTGTTGTGATTGTAAAAATTATAAAATCACCTTGGGAAACACAGTTTCTTATAAAGGTAAATTATACTACATGTGATACAGAAATTCCATTCCTTGGTATTTACCCAACAGAAATACTATATATCCAAATGAACAACAGAGGAAAAGATGAGTTATGATATATTCATACAATGAAATCCAACTTAACAATAAAAAAGGACTGAACTACTGATACATACAACATGACAAATCTCAAAAACACTGTATTGAACCAAAAAAAGAAAAAAGGAAAAGCAAGTTACAAAATATTGCATGACTCTACTGACACGAAGTTCAAGAACTACTACAACTATATACAATTATAGATATCCAAACAGTCATTGCCAGTGGGTAGTGGGGACAAAGAAACTTTTGGAATGATGTACATGTTATATATCTTGGTTACAGTTAAATGAGTGGATACATTCATTCAAACACATGATTTAAAAATCTGTGAATTTTGGGACTCCTGGGTGGCTCAGTGGGTTAAAGCCTCTGCCTTCAGCTCAGGTCATGATCTTGCGGTTCTGGAATCAAGCCCCGCATTGGGCTCTCTGATCAGCGGGGAGCCTGCTTCCCCCTCTCTCTCTGCCTACTTGTGATCTCTGTCAAGTAAATAAATAAAATCTAAAAAAATAAAATAAATAAAAATAAAAATCTGTAAATTTCATGCATAAATTTTCCCTTAAAAAGAGAATAGAATCTGTATTCCTTTACTTAGAGCAGAACAAATACAGACCATTGAATCAAATTTTTACAATTTACAAAGGAAAAAAATGAAAATAAAATCCATGTTAAGACAGCATTTCATTACAGGGACTTCTTACTTTAGCCTCCTCATCCTGGGCACCAGAAACTTAATTATAATTATCAGATATAATTATAATAATCAGATGCTGAACACTCATTATATATTATATCATAAGATGCAGAACATATCCTTACTTTCAGAGAACTACAAATATTATAGAGTAAACTCAGAGATAAGTCTCGCATTTTAACTTGCAAAGGAGACTGAGGGACAAGCTCTGACCCTGTCTGAATCCTCTACTGTGTGTGCATATTGCTTGTTCTACTCTGATCTAGACTGAACTTCTGTTTTATGCTCCAAGGTCCTGAGTACTGAATGCCTGTAGCTATTTATCTTTTCTTATTATCTCTGGAAATGACTCCATGAGCCTGCAGCTCTTAGAAATGAACTCAGAGCAGCAAACCTTTATAATGGTGGTTATAGGAGTGGTTATATGAACCAGTGGTTATCTGTCCACTCTGTACATGGATGGTGGGAAACAATTAGACAAAAGGAGTGAAAAGTCCTTGGTGGGGACCGGTGCTTCCTGCTTGGTGGACAAAGCTACCATTTCATTATAAGATGTCCCTTTAGTGTCAGCAAACACTGAGAAGTCATAGTGTCCAGGCCTACTTCTGATACTTGCAGTCCAGGGCAAAAATACAAATGGAGGCCCATATACTACATACAAATATGCCTACATATTTAATTGTGATAAATCAATCTTTAAAACTGTTGAATAAAATGCTGACTAAACATTCATAATGATATAATTGAAATAGCTATATAAATTTATATATAATTTTATAAAATATATATCTAAATTAATACATATTAATTATAATACATAAGTATATATTATATAGAAATAGATATGTGTAAGTTATATGCATAATTTTAAGTATTTATATATTAATTACAATATATAATTTAAGTTTATATATTAAATAATGCTTGTTGTAACTAATGAAAAATAAACTATCAAAGACAACTGAATTTAATTATTATTGTGCATGTCTAAGTGTTCTATTGATGGGCTGGCAATGTTATTATATATTCATAAGGAATAACATGGAGGACATGGGGAGATGGAGAGGAGAAGGGAGTTGGGGGAAATTAGAGGGGGAGACAAACCATGAGAGACTGTGGACTCTGAGGAACTAACTGAGGGTTTTGGAGGGGGAGGGGGGCAGGAGGTTGGGTGAGCCTGGTGGTGGGTATTGTGGAGGGCACATATTGCATGGAGCACTGGGTATGGTGCATAAACAATGAATTCTGGAACACTGAAAATAAATTTTAAAAATAAATAAAAATTTTTTAAAAATAGGGAGAATAAAATTTATTTCATGGTGAAAAAAACATATTTCTTTCATATTAACGAAATCACTATTCATGTGTCATAACTGAAACTTTCACATAGGTTAAGTATTATTGATAATAATTATCTAAAGAATTATGAAATGTAAATATATCCAAAGTGTAAAAAATTTGAATGTATTTTATAAAATCTATAAAATAGAAAGAGAATAAAATTATTTTTCGGCTTCTGAAAATGTCTTCCTTAAAAGATTTAAAATTATACATTAATATTAAAAGGCAAAATATAAGTTATAATTAATGCATATTAAAATTTTAATACAAAATTATTTAAATAAGACCCTAAATTTTGTTTTTATTTTTTGAAAATTTAAATAAATCATAGTAAGTATTATTATAACAATAAAACTATTCTCAAATCTGGCATTGAAATTCCATCCAGTTGATAATGTAAAGAATCAGCACCACATTTCTTAAGCCTCCCTATGTACAAATTTAAGAATAATAGGAATTGCATAATCTTGCAAAACTTTGCCATCAGCCCAAATGAGTAACTGTTATGAACACAAATTGCAACCTAAAGAATAGCAAGATATTCAGCACTATAGCAATGATATTAAGTCTTTACAAGAATATATTACAGTCTTGCCTTCTGAGAGAGAAATTGACAAATTAACTTTTATCTTGTACTTAGACTGTTCAAATCCTTCTTGTGTTCCAAAATACTGTCCTTCACTGACTTCAGCATAAGCACAACCCAGAAACCATCATAGAATTGCAATACAGGAGTGCTGCACTTTGCAAAAGCAAGGTGAGGAATGTAGTGCATTTCCTTGGGGCATCTCATGGGACCCAGGAGAACAAATACTTAAGGTTACATGTTGACTGATCCTGAATGTCAGAGACGCCCCTATGTCCTTAAATAAATTCATGCTGTTTGTGTTTGTGATAGTGGGACCCTCTAAGATTCAAGTACAGAGCAGAGGCTCCTCTAACTCCAGCCTAAAGAAAGTACTGATATTAAGCCTGCGACATAATGTTTCAAATCCCTCATAGGGGTTAAGGGGCATTTACATTTTCAGAGGCAAAGCTGGCCTTCACGTAACATTTTCCAGTCCAGAGGTCTGAGAATACCAGTTCCCAGATGAGTTGGAAGTTGCTCTTTAAAACACAAAAGGTCTGCAGTTAAACATTAGAGGAATTGCAGTATAATAACTTCCTTCTTGGGAATACACGGGGCACATTATTATATTATGATATCAGAGAAGCCCTAAAGGAAAGAAACCTGTGTAACTCTGTTTCCCTAAAACATTTGGCCACTGATACCGTTTCTCAACAGAACAGTTACTAA
The DNA here is from genome assembly GCF_902655055.1 of Lutra lutra. NCBI lineage: Eukaryota > Metazoa > Chordata > Mammalia > Carnivora > Mustelidae > Lutra > Lutra lutra. Next base: position 27,119,683 of record NC_062291.1, on the reverse strand, counting down.
ATTTGGTGTTCCTCAAACTCAGTGTAGAAAAATCTGCTTTAACATTTACATGTTTAGTACTCTTTTTTTCCATATGTCTTTTGAACTAGCTTTTCTGCTAATGAATTCATTAACACAGAAAGGAATTTACATTTCAATCTATTGCCTAAGTCAGCAATTGCCATGACAGAGCTAACCGACAATTTTAGATTTCCGATAAGTAAAACAGCAACCATTAAACAAGGAAATCAATTTTAAGTTCAGACAAGACCAGGTGAAACTTCCCTTCACTGCTGATTCTGGGGGCATTGCGGTCTGGCTGAGAGCATATCACCTGAAAGAGGTCAGAAGGGGTAACAGCATTCAAGTTTTCACCTGCTTGCCCACAATGTCACCTACTTAATACAGTGAACACTATTCAATCAAGAGAGAAAGACACTTGTCAGTTTTTCTTCCTCTGGGACTGGTTTTATTTGAAATCAATTTGTTTGTCAGATCTTTCATTAAGACTCTGATTGCAGGGATCCAAACACCAATCCTTCTCTAATGGATCGATGTGTTTCCAGCCATCTAAACAACCATTGACCAAAAAAGAATAAATTATCAAATTAAAGGAAAACTTCAATAATTTATAATTTAGTGTACTATCAGCAGCTCCAAGGGACTTTCAGAAATAAAATTTACTACCCAATAATTATAGAAACGGAGAGCCTTGACTTAGAAACTGAAGGAGAATGAAGCCGATGAGTGGTATCTCCCAACAAGCATGAACTGAGGTAGAGAACGGAGGTGTCACAGATTTGGCAAATACTGGGTCATTTACTGCCTAATTTCCCTCTTGTTTACCCAACCACAGAGCCAGAGATTCCATTCCACTTATTTTAGGCAAGATTCCAAGCTAAAATAAATAAATGAATGAATGAATGAATAAATAAATAGAATTAAAAATTAAAATAATAAGAGCAGAAGCCGGAACATGAGCAGCATGAATACAGCTTCTGTCATCCAGGATACATGTGCAAATCTGTCAACCTCTTCTCAAGTTTGACTCAAGCTTGCTACAGACTTTGATTGGCTTTAGGTAAGTCTAAGACTAAAAGAAACCAATGTATTCCCTCAAGCACTTGCCACGTTTCTTCCTTGAATTTTATGTACTCAATTTTACTGTTAGAAGATCAAGTATCTACTTGGGGTGAGAAGTAGTGAGGAACAGAGACAAGGAAAGATGTCCGGAAAGAATGACATATGAAACAAAGGGAAATTTCCCTTTCTTCTGACTTTGCATTTGACCAGCCCTAAATAAATACATAACTAGTGGATTTAAATATTAATTTTTTTAAAGATTTTATTTATTTATTTGACAGACAGAGATCACAAGTAGGCAGAGAGGCAGGCAGAGAGAGAGAGGGGGAAGCAGGCTCCCCACCAAGCAGAGAGCCCGATGTGGGGCTCGATCCCAGGACCCTGGGATCATCACCTGAGGGGAAGGCAGAGGCTTTAATCCAATGAGCCACCCAAGCGCCCCTTAAATATTTATTTTTGAAAGTATCACAAATAGTGGTATTTCAACATAATAGGAGAGGGTAAGATAGCACAGATTGATAAGAAAGCAATAAAATAATAAGAATAATAATAAGAATATAATAATAATAATAATAATAATAAAATAATAAGAAAGCAAGAAAAACAAGGGGCGTGGAAAACCAACCCCCTCCCTCCACCTATCAGACCTGTTCCCCACTTGAAGTAAGTGGTTGGGCCTCTTTGCTGGTGGCTGGGAACTCTGAAAAGAGAATATAGGAATAGGCAAGGTTTGGCTAGGCTAGGTTGGGTCAATGAAAGAACAAAAACAGGTTAAAAAAAAAAAAAAAAGACCAAAGATTAAATAAAGTCACATCCAGAGAGGAAGCCAAAGGTCAATGTCTATGATTAGAGCTAGGGCAGTAGCCACCATGACTTGCAGGGGCTCCAGACTGTTCTGCAATGGCCTCACCCTTCTTGGATTTCTGGAACCACATCCTCTACATAACTGGGATGACTTTCTGCTCATGCAACTTTCAGATGCTATTGTGGCCATGGAGAAGAAAAATGCCTTCCCCACTCCCCCACTCCCTATCTTCAACCTCCTTCTAACTACAGAAACCAAAGAACACTTTCATTTCTGTTTTTTATGTAGAAATCCTTCTGTGGACAATGAACCCTAGAAAATGGGAAGGGAAATGGACTATACTTTGTCCCTAGGAAAAGTTCCCAAGATTTGGATGAAAACAGTCTAGAGCTAATAAAGGATGTAACTGGAAGGATGGAGGAGGGGGAGAGGAGGGAGAAGATAAGAAATGGAGAGAATAATGACTTCCTTTTTGATCTGTAACAAAACAAACGATTTTAAAATTTTATTTTCTTGTAGGTGGTAAAAAGTGTTGTTTTTAGTATGCTTGGTTCTAATTTCAAAGCTTATTGCATTGTAACCCTAAAACATTTTTATTATTCTTATGTTTTAGAATTTATTGAGGTATATGTAATATACTTTAATAAAATTTTGTGTAAGTTATTTTGTGTACATAAAGAAAAGATAGAAAAGGTATTTCTTGTTGTCAAGGTAAAAACCTGATTTACACAAATATATACCAACTCCACTCATATTAAAAAGTGTGAAATTTACCTTACTAAGTATGTTATTTGGGTCATCTTACTTATTTAGACTTGTTTTCTGTAACCTGTCATGGACCAAGGACCATGAAGAATATGTTTCTTTTTTAAAAGTTTTTTTGTTTTTGTTTTTGTTTCTTGGTTTTTTACCTATTTCCTCACTTATCTCTTGTAGTGTTTTTCCCCCTAATTATTTTTTATGCTAAATCATTGGTTTTCAAACTTTGCTGCTCATTGGAATAACCTGGGGAGCTTTCAAAATTCTGATGCCCAGATCATACTCCATAACAATTAAATCAGAATATCTGGGAGTGGAAACCAAGCATCAGTATTTTTTAAGGATCCCTTGGTTATTCTAATGTGTTGCATAATTTGAGAACCACTCTACCATGTTATTTGATGCATAGCTATTTCCAACTCCTCAATCTGCCTTGTGAATCACACTTTTCATTTATTATAAATTCAACATTCATTATAATTTTTTTTAAGTTTTATTTATATTTATTTGACAGAGAGAGAGAGAGCACAGCAGGGGGAGAGGCAGAAGGAGAAGCAGACTCCCCACTGAATGGAGAGCCTGCTGTGGGGCTCAATCCCAGGACCCTGGAATCGTGACCCAAGCCAAAAGCAGACGCTCAACCAACTGAGCCACCCAGGCACCCCATTCACTATAATTTCAATGAATATAAATATTCATCTCATTTTATATTTTTGTACCAGCATCTATCTCGTCTGATATTAAGATAGTTATCCCTGTTTTAGTTGTTTGGATTTGTCTTGTTTATTTTGATCATCCCTTTCTTTTTTTCAGTGTCAACTTTTTTAATGTGTACCTCTTATATGCAGCTATTGCTTGGCTTTTGCATTTTGATAAAAATGAATGTTTCTTTTAACTGATGAAATGATTTGATAAGATAGACATAATTGCTCTTAATGCTATTAGGTTATTTTCATAGTTTAATGTTGGATTCATTTTCTCTGCTTTGTTTTGTATTTTTTCTGCTAAATTGAAAGGTTGCAGCTTTTCATTTTAGTCTTTAAGCCTAAAAGTATAAATTTATATAATGCTCTGAATTTTCTATTTTATACCTATTAATTCCCTATTATAATAAGTAATGAAATTAGTATGCCCTTAATCCCTCATCCTTTCTCATTAACCAGCTTTATTTATTTTATTATGTTTTGGTGTTTATCAATTTATTATTAACTATTCTCATATCTCTATTATTTGAGTTATTTTTAAATTATTTATTTTTAGTCCTGACTGTAAAAGATGAGGAAATCCATATCCCTTGCTTTCTTTTTTCTTTCTTCTTTCCAAACATTGAATTTATATATACAGACTGAGTCTGAATTTATATATACAGATATTCCTTGACTTATGGTGGGGTTGAGTCCCCATAAACCCACTGAATGTTGAAAATATGATAGGTCAAAAATTCATTTAATACAATTAACCTACCAAGCATCATAGCTTAGCCTAGCCTACCCTACCTACACATGTTCAGAACGTTTAATTAGCCTATAGTTAGGCAAAATTATCTAACACAGGACCTAGTTTATATTATAAAATGTTGAAAATCTCATGTAATTATTGAATACTGGGCTGAAAGTGAAAAACAAAATGGTTGTATGGGTACAGATGGTTGTTCAGTTTACTGGTTGCTCACCCTCCTGATGATGTGGCTGACTGCACACTGCAGCTAGCTCAGTGCCTCTGCCCAGCACCCCCAGCATCACCCCAGAGAATACCATTACCACTGACTATGGAAAAGATCAAAATTCAAAATCTGAAGTTAGCTTTCTACTAAATACATATCAATTTTGCACCATCATAAAGTCCAAAAATCGTTAAGTCTAACCATCATAAATCAGGGATCATCTGCATACTATTTTCATTAACAGTACCTTAAATAATCTTATACCACAATTATTTAACTTACTGGTTTTAAAGATTCTATTTTGATAAACAATATATAGAGAGGACATAAAAGATAGGAAATCAGTGTACTTAGACTATTTGCTATGTCCTCTTCTCTCTCCTCTTCAAATTTCTATTAGTTATATGATTACACATGTCAGGGTTTATAATCCATAATGACCACTTATGTTTCAGATGGAGCCAAACCATTACTTTCTCTTTTTAAAAAAATTTGCTATATTTTTTTTCCATTAATACATTGCTAAATACAGTTTATCCTCTATAGTTTCTTCATGAATTGTTCATAGAAACATTATACCCTAGATTTTGCATCTTAACATATATATGTGCCTTCATTTGTTCATCTGGGCTTAAAATTCTTATATTAGACTTCCTTCTTTGAGAGCTTTGTAGATATTGCCCCACTGTTAACAATCCTTTTTAGTTCTTCTGAGAACATGGTGTACCATTTAAATCTGTATAATCTTTTTTAATTTCTAGAAAGTTTCTGTAAATACATTTTTTTCTTCCTTTATACCATTTTTCTGCTTATGACCTTTTAATTTTTGGTATATTGGATAGCCTCTGCATAATTTTATCTTTCTCTGAACCATTTAGCTACTAATTCATTTTTTATTTTGTCCTCTTTATACCTTATGTTTTGAGTATTGTCCATTAATTCTCATATACTTTTCTATTTTGCTTGAATTTCTGATTAATTGTTTTACTAATTTCCTAAGTTCTGCCAGATTACATCTTATCTCTCCTTTTCAAGAATATTATTTATTTTGCCTTTTTGCATGAAATAGGAAAATTTATTATTTCAATACAGTGTACATGGATTTTTTTTTTTAAAAACCTACTGAGATAAGAATCCACTTTTTTGCTGGTTTTATTGGTTTTTTTTCTCCTGTGAGTGTTTGATATGAATAACATAAGCAGGAAACAACTGGTAAGAAATTAACTTCCCAGGAAGAGACTGTTATGTAGACATTTCACCTTTTTCTTGTCTTGCTCTCTTACTCAAAGTTCTTGTATCTCTTTTCTGTATTCTTGTTACAAAATGGTGACTGTGTTATGATTTTTTTTATAATTCAGAGAAAATATTTAATTATAAACATTACTTACTCTATGAAATCGTGTTTCCTGTAGGTATAATTATGCTGCCATTTATTTTCCCTGTTCATCTGTCCATTGGTCCATCCTTCCTTTCTCTTTCTCTGTCCCACCTATATCTTTAAATATATTGTTTATTCCTTTTTTCAATTTCTCATCATTGAAATTGATGGGGTGGATTTTTCTTAGACTCTATTTCACAATTCATGTATGTGATAGAAAAGCCAGAACCGCGTTTCAGGAAAGCAGAAATTTTCTTTATGCCCCAGAGTTTTGCATATGAGCCCTTTTAACCTTTTATTTCCTATATACAAAAAAGGCTTCAAGACATCTCCCAATACAGTCACTCTTCCTATAACTTTATTGATAGGTAACTCCAGCTAGCTTTCTTTGTATATATTAATTTAGCCCCTTTGCCTCTCTATTGGAACACAAACTGACGCTACCAGTCCATGCAACCAAATTCTACAATTGCAAACTGACGTCCTGCTTTAGTACTTTAGACTGTGACTGTAACTAATCTTGAAGAAGACTATGCTATTGATTTCTCTGAAGTCTGACTCCCCTTTCCATTTCCTCTTCAACCTCTCCTTGCTTTGCTTTTGACAACTCATCTATTTATTTTATGAATTGGGATTTTAGATGTTTCTTAGTTTATTTCAAGCTGGAATGCACACTTCTAAGTTGTTTTTGTTTTCCTTTTTCTTTTCTTTTTCTTTCTTTTCTTTTCTTTTTCTTTTCTCTTTCAGTCAATTTCTAAAAAGAAATAGAAAAAATACTGTCTTTATTTCTCAGGGAAAAAATGAAGAGTTAACCAAAATTTAGAAAAAGGAGTCTTTAGTGTGGCCATCTAAATAATAATAGTAGTAGTAGTAATAATAGTTATATCTATTATATTTATTGAATATTTATGATATGCCAAGAACTGTCCTAACCACTTCACATCTATCACAATCATCTGAGCAGCAAACCTATGAAATAGCAGCCATTATTTGCCCATCTTACAGATAAGAACACAGAGGCATCTAGGAGATTAGTTAATTTATATAAAGTCATACATTGAGGAGGCGACAAATTCAGAGTACAAACTATGGTGTTAAGCTTCAAAATCCTCGTTTTTGACCACCATTCTGTTTTGCTTCTCGATATCTGATGAGGCAAAATTGCATTTTGGAGATTCTGTGACTTTTCCTGGGAAGCAGTAAGAATGTAATCATGTTCTAATCAGAAGCTATCTGAATGAAGTGTATAGATGGGGTCGAAGAGAACTGACTCATTCTGATGGGAAACTGTTGCCAATGTTCCAAGAAGAGAGACCTAACAGGTTTCCAATTAACCAAAATTCCATGTACAATCAGGTTAATGGGGAGGAGAAACTTATATTTTTAGTTCTTTTCAGGACTAGTTCCACTACAGTTAGATGAAAAATGATATCCAATGGATTGAAATTGATTGACTTGATGGATTTTTTAATCGAAAAAGTTGCTTATCAATCAAGCCAAAAACAACATGCTTAATCTTTATAAAGTCACTAATAATTTCTGTTCTCATCATAATTACCAATATGACCAAAATAATACATTTAAAATATTAGGATATGAACATCAGCCAAATGATCACCTCTCTCGGCTTCCTGAACAATTTATTCCATCCAGAGTTCCTCCTATAGGAAAAAAGGGCCCAATCCCTCACACCAAAATTCATTCTCCAAGATGTGTCCTCTAATTTCATGAGCATTCTGCTTTCCACCAAAAAGACACCCTTTTATTTTATGTTAATATATATTCTTCAAAGAGACAAGTGAAAAGAAATAGGTCTATTTTTATGTTATGCATGAGAAATTAGGTGGTTAATTTTCAAGGGCTGCTTCAATAAATCCCAATTGAATTAGCCAGTATTAGCATGTGAAAGCGATCAAGAGACACTGCAAAAACACAATGCAAAATGAATACAAATGATTTGGCTCCAGATCTGATCAAATAAAGTGGAGGATTGAATTAACTAGTGAACAAAATTAAGTGGAAATGGCAGCATTTCACAGCTAGTCAGCTGTGGCTATGAAACATAGTACTGAAAAATTTAGACAACCATCCTGAAGCTTTCATTTTTTTCCATCCAGACATATCTCTAAAATTACATATCTCTATCTGTACTAATCAGATTTAATATCATTAGTGATTTGGTGGGTGAGGTCATATTTATTTATCCAGTCTTTTTATAAGGCATTCAAAGCAATAAAAACAAAAACAAATATCTACTGAAAATCTACTGCATTCTATGCCAAAAATAATTTTTTTTTTTTCATTTTATTTAAGTCAGGTAGGAGTAGAGGAGAATGGAGGGAAGAAGAAATGGATGAAATTCTTCGTAAGATTTCTAAACGTTTAACGTCTGTAAATTTAATTTTAGCATAAAAAGCACAATGTAACATAATAGGAATAGCTTTGAAGTCAGACATTCTTGAGTTTCAATTCCAACTCAGCCACATATAAGCCGTGTTACCAAGCCTCTTCTGCTTATCTATAAAAAGGCATTTTTAAAACCTACCACAGAAAGTCATTTTATGAAATAGAAATCATATAATTAAATTCTCCAGCCTGCTGTTGGGACATAACAGAAGCTTACTCCTATTCTTATTATCTCAGAGTCAGAATGGCTGTTTCCTGAGATGCCAGTGTTCCTACTAATGGACAAATTCTCCCCCACATCCTAATGCCACTATCCCAGCATATAAATTGAAACCTATATTTGATAGGGATGACTACAAATAGAAGGAAGGAGAAACTTAAAATAGAAATTTTAATAATTGAAGTCTATTCTAGGTTATAATAATTTTTCAGCTGGGAATACCCCAAAATAACACACATTATTTTATTAAACTCAAAGCAGTTGCCAAGCTACTGGAATGATAATATGGTAAACACTTGGGAGAGAAAAAGAAAATGCTGAGGGGCCAAGTAATACCTTATGACTAGAAAACACTTGCTTCTCACAGAACATGGCTTAAATTAAATGAAAACAGCTTCTGAAGTGGTTAAAATAGCTTTGGGGTTCTTCTTTTGGGATAAAGGGAGTTAAACAAACACAGAAAGGTTTCTTAAAATGTCAAGTCTTCCCAACTTCTAAGCAATGGAGAATGAAGTGATGGCTTTTTTCTCTACTCAGTGCAGGAGTTATTCATCTGTACCTGAGAGGCCAGTGCACGGTGCTACTTTAGGCTGTTTCACTATAGTGGAGCCAACAAAATAACTTTCTGCAATTATTACTTATCGTCAATACTACATGTGTAAATCAACCAAAAAAAAAAAAGACATCAGAGTTTTAACATCTTGCAATAGGAGCAATATACGCATAAGAGACTGGACAGATTAATTTTCCTTTGCAGCCCCTTTCAAACATTTCAACAGTGTGAACCCCAGGCTGAAAATCTTGAGAGGTCAGCTATGTGATTGCATTGGGGTTTTGTATAATATTGTCTGGTTTTTCTATCACTATGGATGGCCTAAAGTTAAAGATCAACACTTCTGTAGACATTAGCCTTCAACTGACTAATGACAATTGGTTCTTGATAGATTTTTCGTTTCCACTCAGTCGAAACCTCCCTCCAGGAAACTAGTGAAAAGAACAGCAACAACAAGAGTTCTTGATCTTTCTTGCTTACACATTCTCCACACTTGTCTTGAAAATATCCAATGCTTCACTTTTATTATCCAACCTTTCAGAAACACGTAGCTGCTTCTAGGTCTTGCTTCATTGTTGGTAGTCATTTCGTAAAGGTAGGTGTAGACAGCTAATCTGGCCTCTGGCAGTCAGACTGACTGGGCTTGCTGAGGTGAAGTTTAAGGTTCCAGTGGACCAGTGGGATTTTCAGACTGGGATCCATTAGGGAGAGTGTAGTAATTCAAGCCACATTTTATGCTGAGCAATTACAGATTTCTCTGAGAAGTTAAATATGAATTCACACAAAACTAGATTAAGATTGTGGAGTCATGGGGTGCCTGGGTGGCTCAGTGGGTTAAAGCCTCTTAAAGCCTCTGCCTACAGCTCAGGTCATGATCCCAGGGTCCTGGGATCAAGCCCCACATCGGGCTCTCTGCTCAGCGGGGAGCCTGCTTCCTCCTCTCTCTCTCTGACTACTTGTGATCTTTGTCTGTCAAATAAATAAATAAAATCTTTAAAAAAAAAAAAAGATTGTGGAGTCATGTGCTCATAAATACCCTACAGAACACTTTTGTGGAAAGTTATTGCCCACAATAATAAACAATGTGATCTTTCAACTCTTCAAATTCAAATAACCCGTCAATTGAGTGAGGAAGAATAAAAGCAGAAAAATGAAATCAATAACTAAGGCTGTAACCAGTTATTCTGAATCATGCATACCCAATATCCAATTCTGTGAAGAAATTTTCTTAGCTGTTTCATCTTCTGCATTAATGTCCTACAGCACAATCTAATAGATGGATACCAAAGGACTTTGTGAGTCACTCTTATTTTAGATATTGCTCCTGAAAGCCTGAGGAGTAATCTTTTTGGCCTTAAAATTTCCTATTTTTTATTTGATGTCAACTCATTTTCACTTGTGAAAACCAGAGACACCTTTAAGCATTCCAGGATACTCATTCCAAAAGAGGTACCTCAACATACTTATCATCAGACTCCTGATACTGCTTCTTGTACCCCTCCGAGATTCTGTTGAATAGTCTCCCAGGTCAAGTGGAAATACGAGTCTAATTCTCAGAAAATGGATTGCGATGGTGGAGTTATGTGCTACAAATTATCTATAGAACACTGTATAATAATAGGATACTGAAAAATGTGAGCTAGTTGGAATTTGAAAATCTAGTCTTCACTTAGCCCCTAAATTCCTGGGTCATTAAAATTCCCTTGGCCTGTTTCCTCACCTACAAAATGAGAAAATTTAGACTTTAAGGCCTCTTACTGCTCTGATATTCTTTGGTTTTATAATTCTATGATTCTTTCATTCCCCTTATTTCTTCAACCAGACCTAATGCACTCCCCTACCAATAAAAAGCTAAATGTAATTTAATAATTAAGATATAGATAAATGTCAGGAGAGCCTCTCCCTTGAGATCCAAATTCATTTTCTCTGCTCTGTAGTGCTGTCCCTCCCACATACAACCCTCTTAATCTCTTGACTGGTCTAAATTTTCAACATTTATTTTACCTTTTCTCCTTTGATGGCTATCTGGCTTGCAGATTTTCTAACTTTTCTTCATCAGCATAAAGTCTGCCTTCCTTGATGCCCTCTGTGGAGTCCTTGACTGTTCAATATTCAATGTCCATGACATATCTGTTGATTTTTCCTAGACACCCATCTACCAGCCCCACTTCATTGCTATTGACTTTGGCTCTGTACCAAGATGCTAGTGAGGAGAAATTGAGCAGCTTATTTTGTTTCTCAGTTATTTTTCAACTCTTTAATGAATGTCTTCTATAAGCAACACATTGTGAAATACCTGGAGAAATAAAAGAAAGATGAAGGTAAATGTCTAGGCACTCAAATTAACTTGGAGTGCACAGAGAGTACCACAGACAATACAGCATGCAATGAGAACAAGGAATACACGCTGAGTACAGGAGAGAGTCTTACAAGGCAGGAGGTACCCTCATGTAAATTCTTTAAAAACACTGAAATTGTTGGAGCTTCCTTCTAAATCAAAAGGCCTGGCTTATTTTATTTATTTTTCTTTTCTATTAGTCAATTATTTGAATGGGTGTTATAGTCACATGATATGAAATTCGAAATGTACAAAAAGGAATACCATAGGGAAAAAAAGTCATCCCCCCAACCCTGCTTCCTGTTTTCTTAATTTCCCTCCACAGATGCAACCAAAATGTCTTAGAAACACACTTTTAAAGTTTAGTTTCAGTTTTATGATGAATGATAAATCATCCTCCTGATTCCAAGGGCCAGCGTTGCGTGATGAACTGAAGAAGCTATCTAATGGTTTAATTCTTAAGGCCACAGTTTTGTTTTGTTTTGTTTTGTTTTGCTTTGTTTTGTTTCTGAGCTTAAAAAAAGTTCCTGCTTTTCCAGCTCCATGAACACATGTACATTTTGAATGATTATATGCTGAAGACAATATATATATTGGCCAGTAGAATTCTCTCGCTGTCTCCACTAGCCGTGTGCTGACCCATACCAGCAGTTATCTCAGGTTATACTTACTATGTTACCATAAATTTAATGTCACGTTAACATTTGGCTTCTGTAAGATCCAAATCAATGCAACTTGTAGGACATAAAGGCATTTATCTGCATTTATCATGCGACAGGTATAAATCTCAGCAAAATTAAGATTTATTTATGCCTGTTAATCTAATCCATTCTGTTGTAGCTGTTCTGAAAGCAGTAAATCAAAATTAATACCCATTCTAGATCAGAATCATCTGACAAAAGAAGACCTGCATTGTCAGGTACTCTTGTTTTCTTCACATTTATTGAATGCCAGTTGAGAGGAGATAGGGAGAGCATTCGTAAAAAGTAATGCAAACCAGGAATACAAAATGAGAATCTGAGTTTTTGTGGAAAGTTCTGCTTACTTTTGATATATAATCATCGTTCATTATTGTCCTTTTTAAAAATACCTCAATCAGTTCTTCTCAAATATGCCTTAGTAATTTCTAAAGCATGTCTCTAGCTAGTTTGATAGATCATGCAGTAAGCTGGAAAAGAGCCTTAACAATACTACTAATAAAATGTTGAAGTCTAGAGTCTCAGCAAAATACAAGACTCTGCATTAAATATTTTCCTCAACAAATTTGATTTTTAAATTAATTTAATCTGGCAGTTATGAGCAGTCGTTTAGTTACTTACCTATTTTTATGTAAGAGGAATATTTATACAGTACGTTTGTTGTGTTTTCTTAAGGGTTTTTAAAAATAGGAATTATTAGTATTAGCTTTTGATAATTATTCTCAGAAATGATGGCATTTCTACTAAAACTTACCTTGTGGATGTGTTTATGATATATTCTCCCAGCTATTCCATGCTCATGGATCGGAAGAATAAACATTGTTAAAATGTCTATACTGCCTACAGCAATCTTATACCTTCAATGCCATCCTGATCAAAATTCCACCAGCATTTTTCAAAGTGCTGGAACAAACAAACCTAAAATTTGTGTGGAACTAGAAGGGACCCCAAATTGCTAAGGAAATGTTGAAAAGAAAAACAAAACTAGGGGCATCACATTGCCTGATATCAAGCTTTACTACACAGATGTGATCACCAAGACAGCATGGTACTGGCACAAAAACAGACACATAGACCAGTGGAACAGAGTAGAGAGCCCAGATATGGCCCCTCAACTATATGGTCAAATAATCTTCAACAAAATAGGAGAAAAATATACAGTAGAAAAAAGACAGTATCCTCAATAAATGGTGCTGGGGAAATTGGACAGCTATGTTAGAAGAATGAAGCTTGACCATTCTCTTACACCATACACAAAGATAAAGTTGAAATGGATAAAAGACCTCAATGTGAGTCTGGAATTTATCAAAATCCTAGAGGAGATCATAGGCAGTAACCTCCTCAACACTGGCCACAGCAACTTCTTTCAAGACATGTCTCTAAAGGCAAAGGAAACAAAAGCAAAAATGAACTTTTGGGACTACATCAAGATCTAAAACTGCTGCACAGCAAAGGAAACAGTCAACAAAACAAAGAGGCAACCTACAGAATGGGAGAAGATATTTGCAAATGACACTACAGACAAAGGGCTGATATCCAAGATCTCCCAGCCATGATTTGTGTGAAGGGAGATGTGTCTCTACCCGAGAATCCATCTTGAACACCACTGGACCTGTCTGAAGTCCCACAGCACTCTGACCTGGCTTCTAAAAGCTGCACACTCATGACCATTCACTATTATCTCTGAAAGATATCATCCAGAAATTTCTAAGTCCTCAGGCAACAGCTTCTTTCCGTGTCATGGTGAGGACAGACACCATATTTCAAAGAATTAGGAAAATGGGAAAAATGTGAGTTAAAGATATTTACTTCTAGATTTAATCAATGAAAAGAATGAAAAGATAAAGTTCAGGATCTTTTATATTGTGTGAATATAATAAATGAGAATATGCTTGTATATTGGTTATGTGTTTAAAAACAGAAAAATTAAATACAGAGCTAAGGGTGTTGGTCATATAGAATGACTTTGGCTTTGGGTTTTTAAGGATCAGAAAAGTACATAATATTTGAGAGCAGAAGAGAAAGAGTCACAGAATGCAAGTCACAAAATGGAAAGAGCATATGAAGAAAAGGTAAATACTGAAATGCCAAAGAGAAGGGAAATTTCTGGGGAAACAAATCCTTGGGGAAGTGTCCTCGCCCTGAATCCTTAGATCCCAAAAGGTATGGAGAGCCTACAACTTCTGTGTATCCATTAGGATTGTCGTTCTATTGTATGTAACAGAAATCCTACTCTAGTGGTTAAACCAAATAGTGATTTCTTTCCCTCCACATAAGAAAAAATGTAGGTATGACAGTCTAGGGCTGTGGTGTGGTGACCACACAATTTCGGCAATGCCCCGGTACCTTCTGTCATTCCACTTTGCTATTCATATCCAGCTTCTGCCCTCACACTTGCCACTGTAAAAATAAGAAAGAAAAGAGAAGAGGAAGGAGAAATAGCTTCATCAAGGAAGCAAAATTCCAGGCAGATTTGTGCTTAAATTTCATTGCCATAACTATGTACCACCAGCATCTCCAGGCAGTCTGGGAAGAAAAATGTTATGGCTATGCACATTATTGATCTCCTCTCCAAAACTGAGGTTCTTTTAAAAAGGAAATGAATGAGGGGCGCCTGGGTGGCTCAGTGGGTTAAGCCGCTGCCTTCGGCTCAGGTCATGATCTCAGGGTCCTGGAATCGAGTCCCGCATCGGGCTCTCTGCTCAGCAGGGAGCCTGCTTCCCTTCCTCTCTCTCTGCCTGCCTCTCTGCCTACTTGTGATCTCTGTCTGTCAAATAAATAAATAAATAAATCTTTAAAAAAAAAAAAAAAGGAAATGAATGAGGATATTTATAGATCAGACAATTAAGAATATCTGACATTTTTAAAGTTTTGTCTACCCTAATAGATACATACATTTTCTAATTTTCCCCAACTGAGATAATCCCAAAGTCATACACAGCTGGTATATGTACTTCAAATCCCAGGTTCTCTTCGTACTTTAACTAGAATTCATTTTTTTTTAAAGTAAGCTTTCCTCAATACAACCAGTTAGAAAGGTATGAACAAATGAATAAAAACTTCCATACAGAATAGAGACATAACTGGGAAGCACATCAACAGGTAACAAGAGAATGGACTCCCTGCTGTGGCCATGGAGCAGGTTCCTTCACTATCTATAAGCTTCTAGTGTCTCTCTGGGTGGATGTCCTTTGTTTATTGCCCCCTCACAGCCCCAAGATTTGCAATCCTGGAAGAACTTCCTTCCATCATCCTTCATGGCCACATCTTACATGGTCATTTTCGTGGTACTACTTTCTGGAGGTTTCAGGGTTTAACAGTACACTTTCTCTAGGTGTGTGCATGGGTACTTGAGGATTGCTTTCCCAGGTTGAACAGTGAAAAGCCATCAAAAACCATAAAGATCTTTATAAGCCATGGTCTACAAGCTATGATCTTCCCACCTCCATGGACAAGTGGCTAGCTCTAACTCAAGTTTGTCCTTTTTGTTAGTCCTTCCTAAGAGTGTCAAGAAGAAACAGCATCCAGAAACTATGTAATTTTTTCTATCCTTTCTCCTAAAACTAGAACACATGGTCATTTTCTTAAGAAACAACAGCCACTAGTTTGATCAAATATTTAACAAGGATCACCAGCTCTGTCCACTTTGCAACATCACACTTCTCCAATAGACTATAGCTCTGTTTTTCTCCACTCCACTCATCCACTCGTTTCATAACCTTTATTTTTTTATTTTCAAAAGCCTAAATCCAAGAATCAAATCTTATATGTATTAGAGTTACTTGGGGGCTACCTAAAACAAAATCTTAACTAAATATATTTTTCTTATCTAAGCAAGAATGTATTTTGTATTTTTCCTTCCAATAATATTTTTCCCCTCCAAATACTTTGCTTAGGTAACAAGAGGGCCACATGTAAATAGTCCAGGTGTGGGGCTCTGGATTCACAATATGATCAGTGTTCCAGGCATTCCTGTTTTCTACTCTGCCATCAGTAGCACTGACTTCTGTCCTCATGCTGTCACTTCATTGTCACAATGGCTGTTCCATTTCCAGCAAGAAGAAAGGAGGCAGAGAAAAGTGTAGAACTTACATGGGGGAAGAAAACCTCAGAAGTTTTGAGCAGGCTTTTGATCATATTACAAAGGTCAGAACAGTGTCAAGGGGCCACTCCTATTTATAAGGAAACTCTGATAAGGCAAGGCTTTAGCCAAATACATTGCTGCCCCAAACAAAACATAGTGTCTCTAATGAGAACAGAAGAGAGAATAGATATTGGAGTAGGAATTAGTGGTATCTGCCACACTCTGTACTCTCCACAGGACTGGGACACATGAAGCACACATCAGCTTTTGTGGAACTAAATAGAAGGCCTAAAGGAAGATCCCAAAGGCCATGCTCATATTGAAGAGAAGACTGATGAGAGGTCATCTTCGTAGTTGACCCTTCCCTCTAGTAGGAGCAGTTTCTTCTCAGAATGAAAAGTTGTCCAGTCATACTTCCTGAAATATAGCCTAGTGCTGATGTTTTGCTTATCATCCCCAAAGTCCTCCTTGCTCACTTTCCCTGACTTTCTTTGGTTATCTTTCTCTTTAAAGACACTATTTTCAGTAGCCTATTCTTCCATTCTCTTGCTTTAATCAACCTTCTTCCTAAAGTTGCTCCAATCATCCTCCTTTCCTTATTTCTCAGCATCATTCATGCTATGTTTCTATGCCGTCACTAAAAAAAAAGTCTACTTTGGATAATACCAAAAGCAAAAGCATGAAAGTATGATATAAATAAGCTGATTAAAAAGAGATTGGGTTGAAAATTCTGATGTCAAGACCCACCTATAACAAGTTTGAACTCATAAGGACATCTTTTTTTTTTTTTAAGTTTTTTTATTTATTTGTCAGAAAGAGAGAGAGAGAGCACAAATAGGGGAGCAGCAGGCATAGGAAGAAGGAGAAACAGGCTTCCCATTGAGCAAGGAGCCCGATGTGGGACTCGATCCCGTGACGCTGGGATCATGACCTGAGCCGAAGGCAGAAGCTTAACTAACTGAGCCATGCAGGCGTCCCTCATAAGGACATCTTGCCTCATTACATCTTGTCATGCGATGTTACCAGATATCTAGTTAGATTTGTAATGCATACTGATTTACAGAGATAACACTTCCCCTTTTAAAAATCTTCCAGATAAGGTATCTCATATATTTGGCAGATGATTTCATCTGAATCTGGATCTCTTCCTTTGTAAAGGGGAAACAATACATTGTCATTTTTGCACTGATTCTTCCTTTTTCCAGTAAATGGTAGGTGTTATACTCCAATCATATTATTTAATATTTAATATTTAGAAGTATTTACTTCTGACTCTTCAGATGCACTATATTGTTTTACACAACTGGACTTCTGTTAATGTTCCTTTCTGTTTTTATTGTCTTCAACTGGCTTGTCTTTATAGCCAGCTAATGCATAGCATCTGTTTTCTACTATAATAAAGAGATTGAAATAATTTGATACGGTCCTGACTGGGAGATGAGGAACTTCTGTAAGCTAAACATTTCATATTTTTATTTTAAATCTTTTTTTAAAGATTTTATTTATTTACTTGACAGAGAGAGAGAGAACAAGTAGGAGGAGCAGCAGAGGGAGAGGGAGAAGCAGGTGTCCCACTGAGTAAGCAGCCCAATGTGGGACTCAATCCCAGGACCCTGGGATCATGACCTGAGCCAAAGGCAAACCCTTAACTGACTGAGCCACCCAGATGCCCTCATATTTTTATTTTAAAAGAAGAAAGTAATCTTTTCAAAAATGTTCTTATAATTTCTTTATATTGAAGGGGAAAAGACACTGAGACAATTTTATTACCATACAATTTTCATGAGGGAATTTTTTGGTCACTTAATGTGACCTTACCATCAGAGCAAAAGAGAAGCATTACTTTTGAGCCTGGGTTCCCAACAACCCATGTAGTCTCTACAGTTGATGAGACAATACCTATCCTTTGAACCAAATTACATTAATTTTAGGTGCCCTATTTCAATGTCTTAAATCAATTATCAAGTTACAAGAAAGGTAAAGAAATTTACCTTTGCCTTCAATACAACCAATTTTCCTTAATACACCTTATACCCTTCCAGTTCTCAATGATGTTAAATTATTGGTGGAAAGGGGAGATTAGATCCTCTGAGAACCAAAAGACTTTAAAAAAAAAATGTAGTTCCTATTTGTTCCTTTTATGAATCTAAGAACAGCATACCCTCTTTACAATTATCACTCAATTCATCCATCAAACAAATGCAGAAAAATCATAACCTTTAAAATTGTGAAGTCTCCTTGATCTTTTTTTTAAAAAAAGTTACATGAAAAGTTACCAAAAAAAAGTTACTCATTCATATTCTTTAGTTCCTGAGTAAATACCAAAATGTCTCCCAAAGAAAAATAAAATAATAAAGAAAAGGAAAATGCTCTCAACCCTATTCTATGACTACACAAGGAAAAACAAGCACATTTTAGAAGAGAAAGGACCCATTTGTTATGTGGGATGTTTTAATATTCAAACCACCCACGATTTGCTATTAAGCTCTTATCCAAACCAAAACTATAAACATTTGCAAGAACTAATTAAGGCAAGAACTAATCTGATCCAAAGCCTCATTCATTGATTCAAAAAACATTTGGTTACTAAATATATGTCAGCTCCTACATCAAGTATTAGGAGTACAAAGTTGAGTAAGATGCTATCCCATTTCCCAAGACTCTCACCATTTCCCCGTCCTGTCTTCCTCTCTCACTCCCTTATAGGGAACACTATTATTTAGAAATAGGACATCAAAACCCGTTCCAGCCCAGTTCAGCATTGTTTCCTGAATAGATCTCATTAAGAAAAGGCCTGATTTCTTTACTTTCCAAAAAAGACTAGAGGATTTATCACCTCAAGGATAGTTTTAATGAACAGATTTCTTTTGGTGAAGTTTTTAATGTAAGTTGTACCACTTACAGGATAATAGAGTACAAAATATTATAATCATTAATATTTAAGGTGACAGTTTGGCACTCAGCTTAAAATATTTTTTTCAAGGACACTTGAAATAAAGCCTTAAAAAGATGACAAGTGAGGATATGACAAAATCTTTACAAGAAAAATTTGGCATCAATGTTAATCAGCAAAATCAATTACTTCTAGTGACAAGACAGTGAGCTAAGACAAGCAGTGCACACACATGCTGAACTCTTGAAAGCTGTCAAAGGCATGACTTTATAAAATTGGCTCTAAACATAACAATTGTTTTTTTATAACTTATTTTTTTTAATATTTTATTTATTTATTTGACAGAGATCACAAGTAGGCAGAGAGAGAGAGAGAGAGAGGGAAGCAGGCTCTCTGCTGAGCAGAGAGCCCGATGGGGGCTCGATCCCAGGACCCTGAGATCATGACTGGAGCTGAAGGCAGAGGCTTTAACCCACTGAGCCACCCAGGTGCCCCAACAATTGTTTTACTTTAAAAGAAACCATGCCCAAATGTCTGGATTTCTATGGATTTGAGTTCTCCGGGGCAAGCCTGAAGATATGTCATAATTCTCTTGGCACTACTTATCAAGTTGATTGGTACCTTCTATTGAGTCCCTTATCCTTCTAGTGATTAAGAGTGTACATTGCAAACATTACCTCATGCAATCCTCCTAGTGATAATAGGAATTTTATATTACTTTTCCCATTTTACAGATAAGGAAACTGAATATGTCAATCTAAGAGTCTTGTCCACAGTCACACAGCTAGCAAATGGCCAGGCTGAGATTTAAACCCAAGGACATCTAGCAGCAGAACCCATGTTCTTCACCTACATGTAAATTATGGGAGTGCAAACCATAAGACTTGTTTTACTCCCTATGTATAGACTCACTAAGCACACTAAGTTCGTTTTACTTCACTCATTAATTTTTTTTTTTTTTAAAAGATCTTATTTATTTATTTGACAGAGGTCATAGGTAGGCAGAGAGGCAGGCAGAGAGAGAGAAAGGAGGAAGCAGGCTCCCTGCCGAGCAGAGAGCCCAATGTGGGGCTCGATCCCAGGACCCTGGAATCATGACCTGAGCCAAAGGCAGAGGCCTTAAACCACTGAGCCACCCAGGTGCCCCTTCACTCATTAATTTAAAAAGCATCATAGCTTACATTATTTTAGACACTCTCTTAAGCACTTTACTTAAAATATATTATTTAATATTCACAAAAATCCTGTAAGGTCAATACTATAGTCAACATTTTACAAGCAGGAAACCAAGACTCTGAAAGGTTAAATGAAATGACCAATTTCATGGGTAGAATCAGATTAACACTCAGGTTGGTTGACTCCTAAATCTGTGTAATTCACACGACACTCAACTACTCTTGCCACCAATAAAGAAAAATAAAATAAAGGTGCAGGTAATAATTACAAAACAAAACAAAACAAACAAAAAGAAAAAACGCAAAGTTTGAGACCTCACAGCGGTTAGCTGCCAAATTTGGGTAAGGAGACACTCTGTTGGTAGAATTATGGAAACCCCAGGCATCTCTCCAACCCAGGCCTATGTGAAAAAAAAACAAGAAAAGTCAATAAAGAATTAGTATCTTCTGATGAGCTCACACAGTATGGCAGGAACTTCACTTACATGGTAACATTTTACCTTCACAAAAGAGGAGTGTCTTCGGTCTTATTTCCTTTTTGGGGAGGTGTAGAGTATTTTATTATGTCCTGGCAGTCATGTGAAGTTAGACAAAGTATTAGCTATCAGGGCCTTCCTTTCTTCCTCTGAGAAATGACCGGGTTAGAACAATGATATTCAGTCTTCCAGGTTTAGAATCCTGTCATTAGAGTCAGGAGTATCCCATCCTTCCAACTTACTCAGCTAGTGCGGGCTAGGTTAGTGATGTGAAAGCTGAGCATCTGCTGGAGAACTAACTGAGGTGCTAAAAATCGAGTGCTCATGTGAAAATAACATAAAAAGCTTAACCATTCTGGGTGCTATGTGTAATAAATGTTCAATAAATATTTTGATGAATTTCACTGAGAAAATGAATAAATGAGATAGTGTTTTTTAAAATAGTGTTTATAGTTATATGATTATTTTTAAATAAATAATTATATAAATGAACTAATCAATACAAGTATTCAAGAAGCTGGGTAACTCTCTCAGAGATGCAATAAAAATTTTTTTTTCATTGACATATTCCAATAGATTATATTTACTTAGAAGATTATTCATTTTATTCAGGTTTCACACTTAGAGCTCGCACAATTTAGCAGCAGAGTAAATCTTTTAATTTCCTCTGAATTATGTAGTTGTGTCTCTTTTATAATTTGTTAGTTGCTTATTGTTGCATTTACTATTCTTGGATTTTTCCATTCTCTTGATTATATCAACTAATAGCTTATTTTATGATGTAGTTTCAAATAAATTGCTTTGGGTCTATTTGTTCCATTTATTTCTATTTTCTAATTTATAGATGATGCTTCTTACTTCTTCTGTAGGCTTTTCCTGGTTTTATTTTGTTGTTCTTTTTCTAACTTTCTGTGTTGAATGTTTAAGCCATTTATGATCATCTTCGGGGTTTTTTGGGGGCTTTTTTTGTTTTGTTTTTTTTTAACTGTAAGTATGGAGGGATGTTCATTTTCTCTGAGCAATGCTTGAGATAACTGGCAAATCTATGATAGATTGCATTCTCACCATCACTATTTCCTAGGTATTGTGTGCTTTGTGCTTAGATTTACCCTCTGATCAAGAGATATTCATAAGAAGATTTGCTTAGTTCTGTTTTTAATTCCCAGCTAATGGAGTATTTTTGGTTTGCTGATTACTATTTATTTCCTACTTGATTGCATTATGATCAGAAAATGTATTTTAATACTCCTAATATTTGAGTTCACTAAGGTTTTCTTTGTGGTCTAATACATGAAGAATGTTTTGTGACTATTCCTAAGGTACTTGAAAATAAAATGTATTTTCAGGGTACAGAACTTGACATAAATATGCTATATAAACTCACATAAATTATATATATTAATTAGGTATTAGATATTCCTTTAATAATGTTTAGATCCTCTGTAGTCTTACTTTTTGAAAAAGATCTATTTATTTACTTGAGAAAGAGAGAGTGTACAAGCAGGGGAAGGGGCAGAGTGAGAGGGAGAGAACAATCCTCAAGCAGACTCCCTGCTGAGCACAGAGCCCAACAGTTCAGCAGCTGAATCCCAGGACCCTAAGACCATGACCTTAACCAAAACCAAGAGTCAGACACTTAACCAACAGAGCCACCCAGGTGCACCTAGCCTTACTTTTTAATCATCTTCATTGTTAATGGGCTGAGATGAATGAATGAAAGTATCCTACTAATAGTGTTTTGTATTTCTCATTTTACTTCATAAGTAAAATGGTGCATTGATTCATAGACCTGTACCCCTGGGGCAAATAATACATTATATGTTAATAAAAATAATTAATTAAAAAATATTTTAAAAAATTTTAAATGGTGCATTGTTACTCAGAAAAGTTATAAATTAATCATGAATTATACCCTTTGGTTATAATACAGTGTCATTTTTAATTTCTATATTTGGGGCATAAAACACCTTTAAGTGGCATTAAGATCATAATCCCTGCCTTATTTTTGTTTATATTTAGTAAGCTTTTGCCCATCCTTTTGTTACTTTCTTTCAGTTTCTTTCAGTTACTTTTATCTTGTTGTAAAGAATAGAATTGGCCTTTTTTGTGGTCTCATCTGAAGATCATTTTATTTTAATAACCTTTCTATTTTTTATAACAAATATAACTGGTCTTAATGCTGTTACAGAAATCAAACTTTCCTTACCCACAACTTTGAAATCTAAAAATTTATACTTCTAAATTCATTTTAAGGCACCTAATCTAAAGTATGATGAGGTTAGTTATAATACTTTTAGCACACTTTCCTTGAAAATGTTTCCCAGCAAAAGTATTAATGTGCGCAATCACAGACCACTCCTCCAGATTTCACCAAAGATGTTGAAAAATATGTTATATGCATCATACTATCTTTCTAATATCTGAACAATTCTAAAGCCCAAAATATAGTGCAGCCAAGGGACTTCGCACAAGAGAAGGTACAAATGTATAATCTTTATTTTCATCTGAAGCTTTAAAAAATAGTTTTAGTCCCACAATAGCCAAACTATGGAAAGAATCTAGATGCCTATCAACAGATGAATGGATAAAGAAGATGTGGTATAGATACACAATGGAATATTATGCAGCCATCAAAAGAAATGAAATCTTGCCATTTGCAATGACATGGGTGGAACTAGAGGGTATTATGCAGAACGAGATAAGTCAATCTGAAAAAGACAATTATCTATGATCTCTCTGATAGAAGGAATTTGAGAGGCAGGGCAGGGAGAGGGCGGTTGGGTTATGGACACTGGGGAGGGTATGTGCTATGGTGAGTGCTGTGAAATGTGTAAGCCTGATGATTCACAGACCTGTACCCCTGAGGCAAATAATACATTATATGTTAATAAAAATAATTCAATAATAATTTAAAAATAGCTTTATTCTGTGGTCTGTTTTTGCATTTTTCTTTTGATATTTAAGACATATTTTTGGTCTAGTGATCACTGTTATTACTTGAAATAATATAATCTTTGTCTCTAGATCATATTCATTAATTTCATTATAGGATCAATGAAATTAGTGTATCTCCTCTTTTCCAGCTTTATTGAGGTATAATTGAAAATAATTGTATAGATTTAACATGTACAACATGATGATTTGATACATGTATACACTGTGAAATGAATACTATAATCAAGTTAGTTAACATTTCCATCATGTCACACAGTTGCCATTCTGTGTGTGTGTGGTACACACTTAAGATCTACTCTCTTAGCAAATTTCCAGGACACAATACCATATTATTAACTATAGTCACTATGTTGTACATGTGAACCCCAGAATTTTTTCATAACTGACAGTTTGTACCCTTTGTCCAACAAACATTCCCATTTTCCACAGACCGCAGCCTCTGGTATCACCATTTTATTCTTTGGTCTATGAGTTTGTCTTTTTTTTATTTCATGTAAACGTGTTTTACGTTTGTTTTGTTATGTTTTTTAAATTTGTCCTTCTCTAGCTTATTTCACTCAGTATAATATCCTTGGGATTCATTCATGTTGTGGCAAATGGCAGGATTTCTTTCTTTTTATGGCTGACTAATATCCCTTTGTAAATATATACCACATCTGTGTTTCCATACATCTGTCTATAAACACTTATGCATGTCCATATCTTGGCTGTTGTGAAAAATGCTACAACAAACATAGGAGTGCAGATATCTCTTCAAGACACTGATTAAATTTCCTCCAGATGTATACTAAGAAGTGGCACTGCGGATCGTAGGTAGTTCTATTTTTAATTTTTTGAGGAAACCCTATAGTGTTTTTCATAATTGCTATAAAATTTACATTCCTATCAATAATGTGGAGTTTTCTTTTCTCTACCTCCTTGGCAACACTTACCATTTCTTCTCTTTCTGATAACAGCTATCCTAACAGATATGAGGTTATATCTTATGATGGTTTTCACTTTGATTTCCCTGATGCTGACTACCTTTTCATATACATACTAGTATTCTCTCTATATCTAATCTATATCTATATCTATATCTATCTATAGATAGATAGATAGATAGATATAGCATCTCTGTATAGATGATGATATATACTTATCTCTTATAGAGAGATACTATAAACTAATCCTTAGACTGCCTCTGCTGCATCCCATAAACTTGGTGTGTGTGTTTTCATTTTTACTGATCTTAAGACATTTTTTGATTCATCTTTTGATTTTGTCTTTGACTCATTGCTTGTTCAGGGGTATGTTGTTTAATTTCTGCATATTTGTGAATTTTCTAATTTACTTATTGATTTCTAGTTTCATACCATTTTGATTGGGAAAAAATACTTGATATAACTTCAATCTTATTATATTTTAGGCTTGCTTGGTAATGCAACATATTATCTATCCTATAGATAGATAATGTTCTGTGTGTATTTAAGTAAGGTGTTATTGGTTAGAATACTCTGTGTATGTCTGTCCTATCCACTTGGTCTTTGGTGTTATTCAAGTCCACTGTTTCTTTATTGATTTTCTGTCTCAGAAATCTATCCAAAGTTCCAAGTGGGGTATTGAAGTCCTACTATTGGTGCACTGCTTTCTATTTCTCCCTTCAGAGAGGACAATGTTTGCTTTAATTATTTAGGTATTCCAATGTGGAGTGTATGTATGTTTAGAATTATTATATCCTCTTAATAAATTGATCTATTTATCACAATTTAGGGACCTTCTTTGTGTTTTGTGACCCATTTTGGCACAAAGTCTATTTCATCTGCTATAAATGTAGCCGTCCCTGATCTCTCGTGATTATCATTTTTGTGGACTAGCTTTTCCTATCCTTTCACTTTCGACCTATGTCTGTCATTAAAACTAAAAGGAGTCGTTTGCCCCACATTGTTGGATCTTGTTTTTTATTCATTAGGATGCTTTGTCTTTGATTGGCTAATTTAACCCATTTGCACTTCAAGTAATTATTGATAGGTAAGGATTTGCTATTGCCATTTTGTTCCTTGTTTTCTGACTGTTTTACGGTTTCTGTTCCTGTCTTCCTCTGTTTCTGGCTTCCTTTGTCATTTACTTTTCATAACAGTATGCTTGAATTTCTTTCTATCTTTCATGTATCTACTAGAAGTTTTTTCTTTGTAGTTATCATGAGGCCTATGTAAAAGACCTTATAGTTAAAAGCAGTCTATTTTAAATGGATAACAACTTACTTTCAATCTTATACAAAAACTCCATGCATTCAGGATGTGAATCATCAGTTATCTCTCCAAGGAATCCCCCCTAGTAACCAAGGGTAGCTTCATTCTGGAGAGATCTTCCCCAACATCAGGAGGCTACACTTCTTGGAAACATGCTGTGTAAAGGACAGTTTCTGCCACCAGCTGGTACACCATTCACCCTCTTGACAGTAAACATGGAATTTAAGTTATGCACATCTTGTTGTACCACACACTATGAAAACTGTGATTTCTTCTGGCTCTTTCTGAAGGCTGCTGAATCATCACTCTGCCGTGCCTTTCTAGCTTCCTCCTGCCTGTTTGCCTATCTCCTTTATCTCCACTGTATTTTCAACCCACATATTTTGGTGTCCAGAGTTTTAGTTTAGCTAAAAGTAGTTGTGATTTTTATTTTTCATTTTTGATCTTTTATCAGTTTTCAAGGAGGGAAAAAAAAAGGGGAAATGGTGATTTGATACTATAACATTCATATTGAATGCCTCAGAAAATTCTGTTAAATATTGCCAACACATATGCCTATATATATGGTTGGCAAGAATGAAGCGGATCAGTGTCCATCTGGTTCACTGCTGCATCCCCAGTACTGAGAATAATGCAAGTAAAAGATACTCAATAAGTACTTGTTAACATAATAAAGTCTATGTACATATAAGCTTCTAGTCATTTGTTTAAAATATCATCCTTTCCGGTGTCTTAATACAAAAGCTAAAAAGAATATGGCAAATATGTGCATATGAATAGAGCTCACACACTTAAAATTGAGTAAAATAAGATTGCTAAACATTACATGTAAGATTTACTTTAGGCTTTAAAGGAAAACCCAAGAAAATAATAGCTAATATCTACAACCACATAGGGATGCTTGTGCATTTTTTAAAAATTTGAAAAATGAGATTAGAGTGTAATCAAAGGGGCCTTTAGTTTTCCCTATCATACATCTTTCTAAAAATGAGACTCGGTTTATACTACACTTGTGTAATTTGAAATCAACTTTAAAACCATATCCTATTTTCCCAGGAAATCGTTCAGCTTACCTCTTTCTCTCTAGATTTTTGCCACAGATCAGATCTCAGAAGCAGCCTCACTGGGAGAACGAGATCTGTATGATGAGGTTAATGAGAGAATGCTCTTTGAGAACAACGTCTACCGGGGTGTGGAAAGATTTAAGCAAAGGGACAAGTTTGATGTGATGCAGTTAGAGCACAAGCCTCAACTAGTCCCACAGATATTCTGCAGCCAAGATGGCTGTTCAGAGTTTCCCTCCTGCGGAAGGTGGGATAGGTCATTAAATCCCAGCTTCAACCAGTCAGTGTAAGTGGGTTATGACTCTTTGGCTAAGAGCAATTCCCAGAGAGGGACTCCTCTAATAGCTGTCCGTCACCAAGATTCCCAGGACCTAGGGCCGAGGTACTGGAGTGTTCTAATCCTGATGTGGGAGTGAAGATGAATCTGGAAAGCATTCACAAGTATGTAAGCTCCTAGAGAAGAGCAATTGTGACTTCATCGTCATTTTACCCCCAGCCTGTTGCTTACTTTCTGGCACATGACAGAGAGTCAGTTAAAACTTCCTGGATGAACGAGTGAAATAACATGTCTGGTAACTATAAAACTCACTTTTATTTGAGTATAAAGAAAGAGATGAGTGATGAAAAATGAATCCAAAAGAAGTAAATAAGTAAACAAGTAAGTAAGGTTCTATTATGGTTAACATTATCTGTCCACTTGACTGGGCCATGGATGACCAGGTAGCTGGTTAAACATTACTTGTGGGTACATCTATGGGGATGTTTCAGGAAGAGATTAGCATTTGAATCGGTGGATTGAGAAAGGCAGTTTGTCTTTCCCACTGTGGATACTAGGCATCATCCAATCTGTTGAAGACCTGAAGTGAACAAAAAAATAGAGGAAGGTTGAATTCTCTCTCTCTGCCTGACTATATATAGGACCTGAGACATAGGTCTTCTGTCCCTGGACAAAAACTTACATCACCACTGCTCCTGGTTCTCAGGGCTTTGGAATGAGGCTAGAATTTATATCACTGCCTCTCTTGAGTCTCCAGATTATAGGCAGATCACAGATTATGTGACTTCTCAGCTTCCATAATTGTGTGACCCAATTCCTTATAATAAATCATACACATATAGTGTCATACACATGCCCACCCACCCACACACACACACCCACCCACACACACATATATACATATATATACATACATACATACATACATATACATATTGGTTCTGTCTCTCTGGAGAATCCTAACTAATACAATAATTGATACCAAGAAGTGGGGCAGCAAATAACTAAAAATATGAACATGGCTTTGGAAGAGGGTGACAAGGCTGGAAGAAGTCTGGGGTGCACGCTAGATTAAAGTTGATATTGCTGAGAAGGAACTGCTAGACAATTCTGGTGAGAGCTCAGAAAGAAAAGAGGAAAGCTGGAGAGATCCTCCATCCTCCTAGAAAATATATAATCATGCGTGCACTGGTGCAAATATGGACAGGAAAGACCATCCTGATGAGATCACAGATGGACATAAGAAACATGTTACTGGGGAGGAGCCGAGAGCCCGGGGCCCCACTCCTCAGTGCGCCCTCAGAGAACAGCGCCCAATGACTCCCGTCACCCTGGCCTCCGGCCGCGCTCCAAGCTGACCGAGCCTGCGACCGGTTCAAGGCAACCCGAGCTGAGAGTCACTCCTCGGCTCTCTCTCTGTAGCCGGCTTCCCCGTCTAATACCGCCATGGCACCAGTCCTGCCAGGATGTTCATGTGGAACAGCCCAGCTCTTTGACAGCAGGGGCTGGCGCTCAGTGTGATATTGGTTTTCACCAGCTGTTTGGAGATCGAGACACATGACAGGTCAAAAGCAAACTTCACTAGAGTCAGAGAGAGTTCTCAGAAAACTAGTGTGTCTCCTCTTACTCAGTTGGAAGTGATTAGCTCTTCCTTATTGGACATACATTATCAGGCACGGTGGCCAAGTGACTGAAATAAGCATCATTTGTGGGGAAAAAAATGGACTCACTCTTCACTGTGCACCCAACTTCCATTCTCTCCATATGGGAGCCCCTCTTCACACAACAGTGTAATTCTGGGGAGTGCAGATCCCCAAAGAGTAGCAACTGAAAGACACCTAGGATGAAAGCTTACATAAGAGAAATGTTATTTTTCTCCACCATCTTGACTCACAAACAGACACATAGATCAGTGGAACAGAATAGAGAGCCCAGAAATAGACCCTCAACTCTATGGTCAACTAATCTTCAACAAAGCAGGAAAGAATGTCCAATGGAAAAAAGACAGTCTCTTCAACAAATGGTGTTGGGAAAATTGGACAGCCACATATAGAAGAATGAAACTGGACCATTTCCTTACACTATACACAAAAATAGACTCAAAATGGATGAAAGACCTCAATGTGAGAAAGGAATCCATCAAAATCCTTAAGAATAACATAGGCAGCAACCTCTTCAACTCAGCAACTTCTTCCTAGAAACATTGCCAAAGGCAAGGGAAGCAAGGGCAAAAATGAATTACTGGGACGTCATCAAGATGAAAAGATTTTGCACAGCAAAAGAAACAGTCAGCAAAACCAAAAGACAACTGACAGAATGGAGAAGATATTTACAAATGACATATCAGATAAAGGGCTAGTATCCAAAATCTATAAAGAACTTATCAAACTCAACACCCAAAGAACAAATAATCCAATCAAGAAGTGGGCAGAAGACATGAACAGACATTTCTGCAAAGAAGACATCCAGATAGCCAACAGACACATGAAAAAAGTGCCCAACATCACTCGGCATCAGGGAAATATAAATCAAAACCACAATGAGATACCACCTCACACCAGTCAGAATGGCTAAAGTTAACAAGTCAGGAAATGACAGATGCTGGCGAGGATGCAGAGAAAGGGGAACCCTCCTACACTGTTGGTGGGAATGTAAGCTGGTGCAACCACTCTGGAAAACAGCATGGAGGTTCCTCAAAAAGTTGAAAATAGAGCTACCTTAAGACCCAGCAATTGCACTACTTGGTATTTACCCTAAAGATACAAATGTAGTGATCCGAAGGGGCATGTGCACCCAAATGTTTATAACAGCAATGTCCACAATAGCCAAACTATGGAAAGAACCTAGATGCCCATCAACAGATGAATGGATAAAGAAGATGTGATATATATATATATGAATACAATGCAGCCATCAAAAGAAATGAAATCTTGCCATTTGTGACGACGTGGATAGGACTAGAGGGTATTGTGCTGAGTGAAATAAGTCAATCGGAGAAAGACAATTACCATATGATCTCCCTGATATGAGGAAGTTGAGAGGCAATGTAGGGGGTTTGGGCGGTAGGAAAAGAATAAATGAAACAAGATGGGATCAGGAGGGAGACAAACCATAAGAGACTCTTAATCTCACAAAACAAACTGAGGGATGCATGGGGGGAGGGGGGAGGGAGAGGGTGGTGGGGTTATGGACATTGGGGAAGGTACGTGCTATGGTGAGTGCTGTGAAGTGTGTAAACCTGGTGATTCACAGACCTGTACCCCTGGGGCTAATAATACATTATATGTTAATAAAAAAATATAAAAGAAAAAAAAAAAGAAAGAAACATGTTACTGGACAATGGAGAAAAGGTGATCCTTCTTATAAAGAACTTGGCCAAATTATATTTGTGTTTTATTGTTTTGTGGAAGGTAGAACTTGTGATTTATGAAATCAGATATCTAGCAGCAAAGATTTCTAAAAAAAACATAGAAGGAACAGATTGGTTCCTTCTGACTACTTACAGTAAATGCAAGAAGAAAGAAATCAATTGAAGATAGAACTGTTAAGCAAAAAGGAATGAGAATGTAAAAATTCTCAGCCTGTCCAGATTGCTGAGAAAACTCAAGGTATGGTCTCAAAACCACCGGATAAGGAAGACAGTATTGGTGTGAACCATGGACCTAATCATCCACACCAGTAGAAACACTGCCAGTTTGTTAGAGACAAGATGAAATGAAGGAAGACTGCCAGACCTCTTAAATCCTACAGAACTGGAACATAGTGCTATTCAACTGCAAATATGCATTATTCTTTATGACAAGAGAGGAAGGACCCCAAACACATGTAGAGATCATCAAGGCTGTCATTCCCACCACAGGCCCAGAGGGTATGGGTCTGGTTGGGGGGAGGGGCTGCCTCCACTTCAGTTTCAAAGGGCAGGATCACTGCCAGCAGAGCTGAGGGAGCACAGTCCCTACCCCAGTGGGTCCTAAAATTTGGACTGCCACCCCGGTGGGCCCACAGAGCCATAGCATCAAGTCAAAGAGGATTGTTCTCAACTCGTACTATTTAACAGAGCTTGCCTTGCTAGATTTAAAACCTACTTGGGACTCACCACCCCTTTCTACTTTCTGATTTCTTTCTTTTAGATTGTCTACCTATGCCTATCTCACCACTATATTTTGAAAGCACATAATTTAATAGGTCTAATTTTATAGGTTCACAGTTGGAGAAGAATTTTGCCTCACAATGAATTGTACCTGGAGTCTCATCCATATCTGATTTGGATGCTATTTAGATAAGACTTTGGACTTTAGAGTTGATGTTGGAATGAGTTAAGACTTCGGAGGCTGTTGGGATGTACTAATTGCATTTGGCATGTAAGAAGGCCATGAATTTTGGGCGGCAGGGGTGGGATGCTATGGACTGAATGTTTATTCCTTTATATATCATATGTTGAAACCCTAATCCCCAATGTTATGATATTTGGAGGTGGGACCTTTGGAAGGCTAATTAGCGTTACATTATGCCCTGAGGGTGATACCCTCATGATGGGATTAATGTCCTTAAAAAGAAAAAGAGGAAGAGACATGAAATTTTCTCTGGTATGTGAGGATACAGCAAAGAGGTGTTCATCTTTAAACCAGAAAGAGGGTTTTCGTCAGGAACCAAATGGTCAGTGCCTTGATCTTGGTCTTTTCAGCCTCTAGAACTGTAAAAATTAAACATTGTTTAAGTCGCCAGTCTATGGTATTTGTTACAACAGCCCAAACTGAGAAAGACAGGTCCCTGTAGCACAGTGATATTCATAGGCTGTGTTTAGCCACAGTAAAGGGCATAGACTGTATTTTATGCGCCTCAGGAATCCTTTGAAGGGTGTTAGCCAGTCTTATAATCAACTTTAGATTTTGGATTGATCACTTTGCCAACAATATAGCTGAGAACAAAACAGAAGGAAACAGGATGATCCACAGCTTTTAAAATAGTTTGGATAAAAGTAGATGAAGCTCTGAAATAGAACAGCAGTAGTAGAAAGAGGGAGAATTATTTTAAAAAATTGTACTTGGTTCTGTGGAGGTGATAAGTTTTAGAATACAAGTAAGGTCCGGAGCCAACAACCAAGAAAGAATTCTTGAGGTGTCTTTGATGCAAAATGGAGATTTTATTAAAGCACGGGGGGGCAGGACCCGTGGGCAGAAAGAGCTGCCCATGGGTAGCTGGTTATATACTATGGGGTAGGGGGAGGTCAGGAAATGGATGGTTTCAAAAGAACTTTCATATGCTAAAGGAGATCTACAAGACACCCCAGGCCTTGCTGTTGTCAAGTTAAGGTTGTTTCCTCCCCTCTAGCAAGGCATTAACATTAAGATAATTGGAAACCTGCTGGAAGAATGTCACCCATGTCTCACCCAAGAGTGGGGAGTGGGGGAGGTTGCAGGGTGTCAGCTTTTGTTTTGTCCTCAGCCAGCCTTCTGTTCCCTCTTCAGAGGGGTAAGAGAGAGAGAAGAGTGTAAAATGGATCCCAAATTTTCCAGCTAGCGTGACTAGGTGTTGGAATTAAGTGAAATCTCAAACACAAGAAGATTAATAATTTTGGAAGAGGAAGTTCACTAAAAAACCCTTAAAAGAGAATGTCTTGCTCACCATTTATCCCTAGCCCCTAGCATAGTGCCAAGCTTGCAGAAACATTATAAACAGAGAGATCATTAGGAGAGTCAGGAGAGCAGGTGAAGTGATATTTGAGGTCCTTTTCTAGTATATTATTGTATTAAATAGTAAATGAGTCCTGCACAATATAAACTCTGGTCCTCTGAAATCACTCCTTACAGAAGTACCTAATAGTATGCCGTGCCCTTCAGAGGGAATGCTCAGAGGACATACTACAGAGGCCTTTAAATTTCAACAGAAATGCCTTGGGCTTCTGCAAAGACTTGATTTCAATAGAATTTGTCAAAAATACTTTAAGTATTTTTAAAGCTGTACTTGAAAATACACACTCAACTGTGAACTGGAATCATATCTGAGCACTTTAGAGACCACTAATGTATTTATGTTTTTGTTTTTGATGGTGAGAGTAAATGTTATAAATTTGGACTTAAAGGATAAATCTACACTAGCATAATAACACTTTTATTTTTTTAATATTTTAGGAGTTGCTTTAAAATACAGAAAAGCACCAAGTTAGCCTTACCTCTTCATCTCACAAAGAAACTGAGGCTTGGAGAAGTAAAATAGTATGATCAGCACACATATCACATCAATGGAAGAGACAGAGCTGGAACCCAACCGTCCGAAACAAGAGTATGATGTGCTTTTCACTGCACCACCAGGCTGGGAAAAGGTGGAATTTTCATTCAGAGAACTTCCCGCTACCACTGTTAGGTAATTACCCTACCCTTGTAGATAATGTGATTGAGTGATTCCAAAAAGCATTTATGGAACACATAAAGGTCCAGAAAGACCATACCACTTATCTTGGAAGCAAAAATTAAAGTCTATAAATTATACACAAGGGTAATGACTCTTATATAAGGAAGAGTCACAGTGAGCGAATTAAATCCTTGAGTCTGTAGAAACAGATTGATTACAAACACATTATTGAGGTGAAGGCCAGGCTGCTGAATAGAGAGGGAAGAAAAAGAGAATTTTCCTGCTTCTTTTCTTTTCTGAGGAAAAAATACCTCTATTCTCAGTTTCTTTTGTAACCTCTGTTCAGAGATACCTTCCTTTCATCAGCCAACTAAGTGTCATTCACCAAAACGTGCATGTGGAACATTCAGTCAGGGGGCAGGCCCTGAGCACCCTGAGCACTGAAGTCACAGAGAAGAAAAAGGCAGGTGCTTGCAGAGCTCACACAGGAGAGCAGGGGAGGTCCTACCTCTCCTTCTTTATAACTGAGCCATTCCTATTTACCTCTGATTTCACTACTTTTTTTCAGAACAATAAGAGGAATAATCAGTGAATTGATTGCTTCATTAGGCATAGTGATAACTCATTTATTTTTTTCTATCCACAGTTTTTATTTTCAATTTCACTAACTCAACCAAGTCCTTCAACCACTGATACCATAATCTCAATATACTTTATATGTGTTGGTTTGATTCTTCTTTACCTTAAAAAGATACTGTTTTTCTTTCTTCACAATTAAAAAAAAATTAAATTAGAAAAGGGTAAATATACTTTTTCTGTAGAGAACCAGATAGTAAATATCTTAAGTTTTGCAAGCCATATGGTCTCTGTCAGATCTACTCAATTTTGCCATTGTAGCATAAAACTATAAAACTATCCATAGACAATATGTAAATGAGTATGTCTGTGTTCCAATAAAACTTTATTTATGGACACTAAAATTTGAATTTCAAATAATTTTCACCTGTCACAAAATATTATTCTCTTTTTTTTCCACAACCATTGAAAAATGCTATGGCATTCTTAGTTTGCATGCTATACAAAATAGGCCAAATTTGGCCTGTGGATAATAGCTTGCCTACCCCTAAATTAAAACTTCAACTTCAGGGACGCCTGAGTGGCTCAGTTGGTTAAGCAGCTGCCTTCGGCTCAGGTCATGATCCCGGCATCCTGGGATCGAGTCCCACATCGGGCTCCTTGCTTGGCAGGGAGCCTGCTTCTCCCTCTGCCTCTGCCTGCCACTCTGTCTGCCTGTGCTCACTCTCGCTTCTCTCTCTATGACAAATAAATAAATAAAATCTTTAAAAAAAAAAAAAAAACTTCAACTTCATTAACAAATTCTATCTACAGTTAAATTTTGATTCAAGGATGTTAGGACAAAAACAACTATCTTAGAACCTCCATGACTCCATGGAGGATTGAAACCACTTCTTATTTGAGCATGAGACGGTCAAGACACAGCATCTTTAGAAGGAAATCAGTCCAATTCAGGAAAAGCCCAGTACAAATGGCAATCAATATTGATTATGTTAAAAATAACCTTCAGTGGTTCTTTGTCCACATTTTTTGTCAGTGTAAAAGGAGCAGATTCTTGCTCATAAGGTTGACAGCCTTTCTCATAGATCATGAGCTATGCCATCCTTGTTCAGAAATGGTTTCCTTAAATGGTTACCTGGTCAACTTCTGCTCATCAATTCATGGATTTAAAATAATAATAATAATAATAATAATAATAATAATTCACTTACAAAATGAACAAACCTATTTATCACTCATCTACTACCTCGACTGCACCAATAAGAAATTTATACTATGGAGTTCAAACCAAAATTCCATCTTGGTTCACATAAACAGGATTCACAGAAAGAATAGCTCACACTTTGATAGACAGTTGTTCAAGTTTTAATTTCATAAGCCATGCAAATATCTTCAAGTCTTATCTAAGTTCCCACATTTAGGGAAGCTAGGAAAGATATGTAGGGATGCCTAAGTAAGGTACGGCTAAAGTCCAAACTCCAAAAACAACAAAATATTTTAATCAATGCTTCAAGGAGAATTCATATATCTTGAAGAAACTAACAGAAACCTGTTATGCCATTCTCTCTAATTAGTACTTTGGAAAACCAGGTGTTGTTAGCACTTAGAGGAAAAGACACATATCCCTAAGCCCTGCGAATAAACCAACACTTGATTGGCTCTTTGAAAGATTTAACATCAACCAGCTGTTCAATATTAATGTCATTTGCTTTATCTCATCCTTGGCTAGAATTTAGACTTTGAGTAGAACATTAGTTATAGTGATCAATCTTATTTTTATTTTTAATTTTAATTTTAATTTTTATTTTTATTTTAGAATGAGTTCACATTTGGGTAAATGTGATTTTCCCTTCTTCCTACAGCCAATGCATCCAAAGAAATATTCTTCTGCTTCAAATAAATTAGGACCACCAAGGAGCTTGTGAATTGCAGAGCTAGAGTATGAACCCAAACCAACTGACCAATCTAGTGCTTTTAGCCATGCTACCCCAACACCTCTCTCTCTACGCAGAGCTCGTTATCTTACATAAAAAAGCAAGAATAACTTTTAGGAGGATTTAACTCTCTAAGACACAGATTGCAAATCCTGAGGTTGGCCTGTGATTGCAGGAATTGTGAAGAAAGGATGAAGTGAAAAATATTCCTGTGGGTGAAACAACCAAACTTGCTGGTTAGATTGAAGGCAAAGAAAAAAGAAATGACAGAGATAAGAATATTATCTGTATTGATTACTATTGCATTTTACAAATATTTATTGAGCACCTACTATGTCTGGGACTATGCTAGATATTAGGGAAGACACTGAATAAAATAGACCATTGCCTTGCCCTTCTGAAGCAAGATATTATTATTAATAGAAAGCAGATTTTATATACATAGTCTATGTCCAGAAGGGTATACTGAAAATTGATAACACTGTTGCTTAGGGGGGGCACAAGGTGGATGGAGGCACAGGGACAGGAAGGAAACTTCATCGATACCTTCTCATACCTACTGAATTTTAAAATGTCAATCTATTATCTATTTTAATTTTTTTAATCAAGAAAAAAACATTGGAATTTCATTCATATTCAGTGTTTCTCAAGAAATTATGTCATTCTGGGCATTCTTTCACCTGAAAAAGAATGTTTTTAGTTTTGTCTTTTCAAGAACATTTGCTAAAATATTTCATTTGTAATACTTGGGCCTCTAAAAATTTTCAGTTTACTTTTCAATTTTTAGAGTAATTTCTGACCATTTATGTTCTGGCCAGTAAAGACTGAAATGACAGGCCTGAAACGACAGCTCAGATTGAGGGAAGAGTACAAACTATAGAGAGTTTTATATGTGACTCACTGGGACCCACACCACCAGAGTGAGGTTTTCCCGGGGCCAGTAGGAGAATGTGGAATTAATACTTCAGCAAGACTGTTGCCCAGAGCCAGAGAGCTAGTAAGGCCAGGTAGGCTTGGTAAAACACAGAAATGAAAAACAGACCAAGCGTGATACAAAGACTAGGAGACAGAGGGTAAGCTGTATATCACAGAATCTACAAAGACAAGCTCAAGAGCTGATAGGGAATGGAAAAGTGGGTACAGGATTCTCCAGTGATTCCCATGAACACTATCAAGATATTGGATGTTCACAGTTGTCTTTAGGGGCCAATGTGCACATACTTCCAGTGAGTTAAGCTAGGGTAGAGAAGACAATTTTGCTACTAGAGATCTCAAGTTTCAAAGGGTGGAACACTATACAAGATCTCAAGGGCCATGGGAATAATTTGCTTAGCTTACTATCACTGGCTTTACTTAAATATGCTATATGCTATACCATATGGCTTTATCTCAATCCTAATATTGTTAGGGTTTTTTTTTAATATATTATACTTTCCACCACATGCTTGTAAAACCATTATATATCACAAACACCTAGGATATCATGCAAAATGTCGTCAGGACTATATATTTAAATAAATACATTAACAGTAAGAAGCACAAAGCCTCTTTGCTCTGTCAGACACAATGCTTTTTAAAATACTTCTTTTTTTAAACTTGAGTATGATTATTTTTGAATGAAACTTTTGTTTTGCCCATGACTAATACATGCTTATTAGTAAACAGTGAGAAAAAAAGAAAAAAGAAAAGGAAGGAAGGAGGGAGGTAGGAAGGGGGTAAGGGAAGGAGGAAGGGAAAGAGACAAAACATTTCCTGGTACATTTGTGTTGTTCATGTTACTGTTTATATAATTTTTTACATTCATACACAGAATTTAAATGAATCAGTGGATAGATGATAGATTATGTATCTGCATGTTTTTTCCCTAGACCTAGATGATTTCCTATTTTACTATAAACTTTCCTGTAAAACCATTTTAATTTCTACATTAGAGTCCATTAATTATAGATGTGTAGAGGTTATACATATTTACGAAAGGCTGGCTTCCCTGGGAAGCACACTCTGACTCAGCTTAGGGTGCAAATTTAGGGATGAGTGCCCTTGAAGTAAACACTGCATGACAAGGAGGGAGAGGAAGAAGGCAGAACTGAGCAGAGAGAAGTCAGGCTGTCATGGCCGCCCCACAGCAAGCTTGCACAACCCCACAGTGAGCTCTGGCGCTAACACTTGCCCCATGTTTGGCCTTTATACCCCAAATTTTATGTCATGTTACATGGGCTGTCTTGAGAAGGGTGTGTGACCTTCAGCAAGGGGGCTTCTGCAGCTACCTGGAGTCCGTCCGAAGAAAGCACTGTCAGTGGACACTGTCATTGTCTGCTGACAAGCAGCTAGGGCAACAGGTTCCTCCCTGTGGGGATATTTGGTCAGTGGATCACCACATCTACCACAACATTCTATCTAATATAACTTAACATTTTTGTATTTTATATTCTCACCAATTTCTTTTATTAAAAACACTCTGTACCTATTTTTAAACATGTATTTAGGATTATTTCTTAGTTTATATTCTCAAATATAATTCTTTTTTTATATTTTATATTTTATATATTTTTTATATTTATATATATTTAAATTTTTATTTTATATTTCATATTTCTTAGTTTATATTCTCAAAGCCAGAATTACTCAGTTAAAATATTTTAACCATTTTAAGGTTCTTGAAACACATGACAAATTGCCCTCAAATAGTTGTTCCAGTTTGTATTCAAGCCACTAGATACACTAGTGCTGCCCATGTTCCAGGTTTTTCTGCTTAGGTTATTTTAATCTAAAAGTGATAATCTGACACAGGTTAACACATTAGCTCTTTCAAAATTTTCTTTCTATAGATTATTAATGAATTTTAACATTAATTTACGTTCCTTCAATCAATAATATAACCTCTGTTGCAAATTGCCAGTTCACACTCTGCCCACTTTCTTAACAGAGTATAGTATTTTCACTATCATGGATAGAACTTTTTTTAAGTTTTTATTAGATTCCAGTTAGTTAACATAGAATGTAAGATTACTTTCAGGTGTACAATATAGTGACTCAACACTTCCATGCAACACCTAGTGCTCATCACAAGTGCCCTCCTTCCTCCTCATCACCTACTTCACCCCATCCCCCACACACCTCCCCTCTGGTAGCCATAAGTTTATTCTCTATGGTTAATAATCTGTTCTTAGTTTGCCTCTCTCTTTTTCCTTTTGTTCCTTTGTTTTGGTTCTGAAATTCCTCATATGAATGAAATCATATGGTATTTATCTTTCTCTGACTGGCTTATTTTGTTTAGCATTATACTGTCTATCTCTATCCCTGTCATTGCAAATGTCATGGATAGAATTTAGAAGGGTTCACTCATAAAAATATTCTAGTTCCAAAACTTTAAGTTAGCTAACTCAATATCATCAATTTTTCTTTTCTTTTACTCAAACCACTTCATTCACTCATTTATATCATTTGATACTATATATTTTCTATCTTCCCTTCTGGCTAGCAAATTAGAGGGGAGAAAAGTATAATGCAAAATAGCATCATGCACAGTACAGTACAAGAGCATAAACCACAGAAAAAGTCTTAGGGAGATGCTCAAGGAAATTTATGGAAATACATTGATTTGATAGATGAATAAAAACATAGGCAGTTACTATCTAACAATACAGTATTTTCCAGTAGTTAAAATATAAACTCAAGAATTAAATGATTTTCTTTTAAAATATAAGAGCAATTTTGGGCTTGTTATTAACTGACACAGTGTGCTTTGAAAATCAAGAATAAAAAGGCATTAGTAGATATTTATTTTCTCTCTGTAAGATTTTCATATCTTATTTTGCCACAAGAGCCTATTTGCATGGGGCCTCTACATTTTAATTCAATCAGTTGCAAATTAATTATCTGGGGAACAAAAAGTATTCCTGAGAGATGTTGTATGATTTCCATATTGCTTTTATTTTCATCTTTAATTTTAAAAAAGAAAACAAAGTTAATGAAGTTGTTAGTAATAATCCTCCTTTCATGTAATTTTTTGGAGCTAATTCTGCATTTTTTAGTTTTTTTTTTTATAGTTAAGGTTCACTGCTATTCAAATGAACATCCACCAGAACATCAATGTATTAATCATGACATACACAAATGGATGCGATAAATGCTAGGAATCAAAGAGAGCTGTAATAAGTAGTCTCCCTACATAATATGATTTACAAATATTAAACGCAGCCCAGGCTTTCTTTCTTTTGGTGTCCTGGGCTTTATTTCTTCCCCTGTTATCTATCCTTCCCCCCCAAAGTTAACTTTTACTTTTATCAATTTTTCACAATGGAATTCATTCCAACCACATGTCACTTTATTACAAGGCTACTGCATGCAACTAAAAAGGCGCTGATTACAAAATGACTAAAATACTTAGCAAAGTAGGGACCCAGTTTACGTAGGCTTAGCAGAGTATCAAGGTGTTACTGAGCTCTCACATTCTTGTCAATGCTGTACATTTGTCAATGATTCAGAATCCATCTACCTAGAGCACAGCTAAAAATGGAAGTTCAGAGGCTATGGGTCTCCAGTCCCTGACAATAATAATTTCAACCAGTTTTTCGGCGGGGGGGCGGGGGGCGGCTTTCATGTCTATTTATTATTCATTGCTCAAATAACATAATTGTTTATTCGACCACTGGTAAGAAAAGAAGGGTGGTACAGTCAGTCATTAGACAACAGGGAGGTTCTGATATTCCAGAACTGTGCAATGTGATGACTATCACCAGTGGTAATAAAACATAAGTCAGAGACAAAGATGACAGTATCATCAAAACCAAAAGATTTCAAGGGAACAATAGACTCTGTCTCTCTTTCTCTGAGACATCTGTCCAATTTCTCTGTAGCCTAAGAAATGGAAGCATTTTTCCTGCTTACAAAGACATCCTGGTACTAGGATGAAAAGCAGCCTTGCTGTTCTATCTGGAAGTCTGTATGACAAATGCCATGGGCACACATACATGTGCATGAGTGTGCCTTGTCATTTTGACGGTTCCCA
Organism: Lutra lutra; assembly: GCF_902655055.1. Lineage (NCBI taxonomy): Eukaryota > Metazoa > Chordata > Mammalia > Carnivora > Mustelidae > Lutra > Lutra lutra. The sequence continues at coordinate 27,078,774 of NC_062291.1, read as the reverse complement.
GGCTTTACTTGCCTGACTTCCCAAACCCCCACAGTAATATTGAACTCGTAGTCCGGACAATAGTCCGATGGTGGTAGATTCTTCCTTCCCAGCTGCAGTCTTGGAGAAGCTGCCTCTGACAGCCTTAACTGAAAGTTCATAGTTTTCAGCCTTAGAAATAAACCAGGCCTTATCCTCCTTGAAATCAGAGATCAGTAAGACTATTTGCATAGTGGTCTCAGAAAGACAACAATTTTTTCCTCTCCTCTTTGTTTTTAACGTGGCAATTTTACTGGCAGCTTAGCATTCTGTAATCAGAAAGTAGTTTAAAAGCATTCAAGATAATCTTTGATATTTAGAACCTTTTTCCTAACTGTATATCCCTTGGGCATCTGAAGGGCATAAGCTACAGCTATACGGTTCTTTCTTGCTGACCCAATCAGAGCCCTGGTAATGAGGGAGAGCTCTTCAAGAAACCTTATGACCTATACCAGCTTATCTAATAAATGAGTATTAGTAACAAAGTAATTGATTCCTCAGGATACAAGCACATAAAGCATGTCAGCCTAAAACAAATTCTCCCTTTTTGCCTTACAAAATACAAAAGATAGATATAGGGTTGATTTTAGAAAAGAAACAAATCCATGAACATAATATATAGCTGATATATATATATATATATATATATATATATATATATATATATCTCCATCCCTATAGGAGGAAGTAGATTTATGGATTGCAATCCAATGGATAAGGTGACTTGAATGAAAAATGAAGGACATCTTCAAGGGCCAACCACTTAGTCTCAATTCTGGGACATAGCTAAGAACCAATAGCCATAAATCATGAGATGGAACAACAAATGGACACACTCTCCACCATTGCCATACAGCAAATTCTCAGTAGGTTATGGGTTTCTTTTTATGTGTCTCATCCACCAAACCACAGTGAACTAAATGTAAACGTTCTGATGCTAAGCCATATAATGTGTGTGCTTTGCAATTGGTGGCTGCTTAATGAGCGCTTCTGGGCAATTATGATCTTCCTTAAGTGCAATTTTTCAAATAAGGGGGTAGATTAGTCAGTTCTTATTAATATTTGTGAAGTGGATAGAGCCCTCTCTCTCTGACATGGTTCCCACGATCACTTTAATTGACTTCTCATCTTGTCTGATCAAAACTACTACTTCTTAGTAAAGAATATGGGATGTAAGGGTCTTGAGTCTTGTTGCAATTTCTCTTCAGAACGGCTTCAATAAGATCAGATGAGTATTTGGGGGGTCTCTCTACGATAATGCCACAGAAAATCCTGTCTGTGATTAGACAATGTCAAAAGGATCACAGTGGTGATAAAAGAGCCGTAGGCCCTAATCTGCTCTCCCTTTGTCTCAGACAACTTCAACATTTCCCTTTTGAAACACAAATCCAATTTTGTCACTACGCAGCACAACAATGCACACACATAAAAACGTCCCACGCAATCCCCTTATATCACTGCTTAAAGCCCTTCAATGTCTTCTCTTTGTTTACACTACAAAATTTAAAATCCTTAATGACACCTCAGGATCTTACTTACCCCTCCAGGCTGATCTCACCCCAAATGCCCTGGTTCTCTGTATTTCAGCCACACTCACCTTCTCTGAGTTCCTCAATGGAACATTCAGCCTCTCATCTCAGGAAAAAGGACTCAGGAGAGCAGTCACCTTCCTTTTCCTACCATCACCTTGGCCACCTGACGTTATGTATCAAGTCTCCACTGAAATGTCACTCTCAAAGCACGCTGAACTTCTAGTAAGCGGGGGAATAAGATTCGTAGGAAGATGTTATGGGAAGTTCTGATGGGGAAATTTAAATGTGTTAGGTTTACTAAAGACAAAAGAGAATGAGTTAAGCGAAGATAGGGTGGACCCTGAGAAAAACAGGCTAAAAAGAACTCTTTTCCATTTCTGAAACCTTAAAAGAGAATTTGGTCAAGAATAACCTATGGAGCACAGTGCAGCCGAGACTGAACTGTGAGGGCACCTCCCATCCAGGGCCCCCTCTGCAGTATTGATTAAGAAGATGCAACACACAAATGAAGTCAGTAGGCACTAAGGGCAGAGTAACAGATGGCCCAGCTGCCTTGTCTTAGGGGGAAGCTCTGAAGGGGCATCTGGAAAGGGTCTGTCAAGTGCACCAAGCACAAGTTGATAAAAGAATGGACTTGCACTGTAAATAAAAGATGATCATGCACCTTAGAGCTACTGATGTTGTCTTGGTCAGATTATCTGCAAAACCCCATCTATTCTGTCTGAGGCAAGGTTTCATGAAAGGAAGACCCAGGGCTCAGTGTATAGAGCTCATTTTCAAAAAGACTTGGTGAGTCAGATTGAGTTACTAGAAGTTGTGGAAGCTTCCTAAAGAGACTTGTTTTCTTCTTACTATCAACAGGAACCTACTTAATGGCTTGTTGTGATAAATACAAGAGGAGAGAAAATAAAGCACTGACCATAACTGTGGTTAAATGTTTATGCTAAGATTTTTAAAGCTTGGTCTCTATTAAGTACCTCTATTAAGGACTATTAAGTACCCAGTGAGTAGAATCTGTTCCACTCATGATTGTATCAGTTGCTTATCATGTTGCCTAGAATACAACAGGGATCCAGTAAATACTCAGATGGCTGACTGGATGAGAGGCAGAGAGAATCCATATAACTGTGGGTATTTTTCCACTTGATGCGGAACATAGAGGATACCCCCCATACAAATTTGATGAGTACCAACAAGTATGTGGAAAAAGATACTCCAAGAAAAAATTTTTCACTTAATGGCAGCCATGGGGACAAGCTGATTTCCTTCCTCTCTCATAAAAATGTCTACCCACCATCCCTATCAACATACCACATTCTCATATAATGTATTGGGGTTGGAATTTGTGCAGTGAAGGAAGGGATTGTTCTCTTTCTTATATAAGTTTTGTTTGGAGTGATTATTTTTGAGATACGTGAGACATACGTACAGCAGCTCCTGGGATACTGAAGTAATCTACTATCAATTAAAGGGCTCCAAAACCTCTATGAAAATGACAAGACTTTGTTTCTTTTTTTTTTTTTTTAATTTTTTTTATTTATTTGACAGACAGAGATCACAAGTAGGCAGAGAGGCAGGCAGAGAGAGAGGAAGGAAAGCAGGCTCCCTGCTGAGCAGAGAGCCCGATGCGGGGCTCGATCCCAGGACCCTGGGATCATGACCTGAGCCGAAGGCAGAGGCTTTAACCCACTGAGCCACCCAGGTGCCCCAAGACTTTGTTTCTTTTAACAAAGACCTCTAGAACACCCAGGTGACTCAAAATGGGAGTACAGACAGAAACCCTAAGATGAAGAACTTCCTCTCCTGCTTTTCACAAAGGGAATTTTCTCTTTTTTAAGATTTGTATTTATTTATTTGAGAGAGAGAGGGGGGAAAAAAATGAGTGGGGTGAGGGGCAGTGGGAGAAGTAGGCTTTCTGCTGAGCAGGGAGCCTGAGGCTCAGGGGCTTGATCCCAGGGGTTTGGGATCATGACCTGAGCCAAAGGCAGATGCTTAACCAACAGAGTCACCTAAGCACTCCAGCCAAGGGAACTTTAAAAAATTGTTTGATTTCAGAGTTTATCAAGCTGAATAGAGGAAAAATAGAGGACAAGAATTCTGCCCTAAAATCTCAAGGCATGTCCCAGCCTCTGGGTCTGGCCTAGCTCATCCACACAATCACCTAATACCTTGCAGTAGGTGTGGCTCACAGACCAGCAGCATCCACATTACCAGAAAACTTAAGAAATACAGAATCTGCAACCTCACTTCATATCTACTGAAACGCAATATGTTTTATCAGTCAATCCACATGCCCATTAAAATTTGAGAAGAACTGACCTGGAACCTATCCTATATGATGGAGAACTTGGGTTTATGTGTTAGACTACATTTTAGAATATTTTTAAAGCTGAAATTTAAAATTGAGGGTGGAAAAGATGATTCTCGAGACACACGCAGATGAAAGAATTTCTTTTCATAGGAAGATACTAAAATTTAGAAAAGGTCAGAGACTATATCCTGCAGCTCCAAAAGGCAAATTCAAACTAGTCTAACCAGAAAGAACAACAAAAGCATTAACCATTCCCTTCTAGGCCTTCGAACTTCAGATATTCTCACAGGTAAGAAAGACAGAAGGAAAATGTTCTATCCACAGAGGAAGAGTCAAGAAGTCAGAAAAGGCCCAGTGCTCAAAAGATACTGTTAAGAGAAGCCCAGAAATTAGAAACTGTACTCTTGGTAATGTAAAAATAGTAATTCTATTTTTCAACCCTCCTTTTTCTCTTACAGTGTACTTTAATTTTTTTTTATTTGTAGATAGTTATACACATTTTGTATCATTCCTTATTTTCTCCATTAGCTTATAAATTCCATAAAGAAAAGATAGCTCCTTACCTGCTCAAAATAGTTTTCAATTTTCCATAAAGATTTATTATATACCCTTTGACCACTCTCTAAATATAATGGATAATTAAATTTCCCCCAAGAATAAGCACATGATTCGATTTCTCTTGCAAAACTTTTCTTCCTTTTCCATATCCCCAATCCCTTCAGAATGAACCCATGTCACCACCTCAGAGAGATTTTCCCTGGCTTCCCCACTCCCTCCTTTCTACTTGGAAAGCACTTTGCCCTTCCCTCCACTACAGCACTTACACTGTGCTGTAAACTGCCGACCATCTGTCTCCATAATCTACTGTGATGTCCTTGAAGCCAACGCCATAATGCAGATGTAGTCAGAGCCTTCCAGCTTGAGTCAAACTTGAATAAATTATCTCATTTCACAGCCTATGTTGTCTGATACCATGCTCCCTTTTTCAGCGAATTTCTGCTCTGTTTCCACCAATGGTCCCTCAATTTCTGGTTTACCTCTGCACATGTGGTTTCTGTTTAGCGTTCATCCTAATTCGTACACCAACTTCAGTTTTATGGATATTTGCCACAAGAAGTGAATCATATTCATGAGTGTAAGGATTTTGCTCAAGATTGATGCAATTTTTTTCCATCAGGTGACTTGTGCCTTCATGTTCTTCCATCATACACAATCTGTGCTTAATCGTGTGACCTAAAGCCCCGGGCAGTGCAATCCAGACCCTGGTCCCCAAACCAGAGTTGGGTTGATCTGTCTTCCTCAGCATATGGAACATCTGTTGCAATGATTTTTTTCCAGGCGTTATACTTTTACATGCCCAGTTGCTCTGGTAATGTTTATTCAAAAAATTACTACATAAATAGTCTTAAAACCGGAATGTGAAAGACTTGCTGAACTCTCAGTCATGTAAAACGAAATCCTTAATCTTAGGATCTCTCCTTCAATCTCCCAAAGGAGGACAAATAAGCCAGCTTGTTTTCGTAGGACTTTCTTTTGAATAAAACTTGTAATCACCCCCTCTAAACACAAGACAAAGAAAAATGTGAAGAAAAAAAATACCAAAAATGCACCTTGTTCATCAAGATTCTGAGTTACTACCCACAGAAGTCATAGTATATCTGATCAGAATCAGAAACCCAGTTGGGTGTGCCTTTACACTGGTTGGAAGAGACACTAGGAGGTATAGGCTGTTAGGATTGGCATTTTAGGAAGGTCGAATTCACACTATGAATTATTAATAAGTGCAGTGATACCAAGAGATTTGAGGCAGCTACAAATAGCATTCCCTACATTTACCTAAGTATTAGACTGTGAAATGCCTAGAATGTCACACAAAGTAGTAGAAACTTTCTCAGTTAGGATTGGGACTCACTAAAATATTCAGTGCAATGGTATGACATCATCAAAGCTATCTTTTAAAAATCATTTCTGGCAAAAAGATAGGATTGGATGCATGAGAGGATAAAAGGAGGAAGATGCTATATACAGACAAAACAATAATGAAAACCTGAAAAACAAAGAGTAATAAGGAACTAAAAATTATTGAGCATTTAATTCTCATGTAAACTTTGGTAGAGACTTCTAACACTCATCCTCATCTAATTGTCCCTTTTGTTAAACCCCAAGGGAGGATTTACTCTTTCGTGTATTTTTATGCATGACTAGTTCTGGCCAATGGTTTATAGCAGAAAATATGTCACTTCTGAGTCAAAGCGTTTAAATGCTGGCCTGAGACCACCAATCAATAATCCCTTTCCAAGCACTCTCTTTCCCAGCCACAATGGACAGTTGAAACACCCCTTGTAAAAGTATCCTTGGTTATCCTGGATCCAAAGTAACTGTGATACGCAGAGCATTCTGCCAACCAAAGCAGGGTATGAATTGTGAACAAGATAAAAACCTATGTTTGTTAAGCCACTAAGATTTTAGGGTTTGTTTTGTTTATTTAGCCACTGCATAAATTAGTTTAAACTGCTTTACCCAATAATCCTGTGGAAGAGCAACTGCCATCCTAATTTTCAGCTAGAGACAATGAGGCTCAGAGAGGTTACCAAAGTCAACAAGGAAATGTGTACTGGAGCTGGAATTCATTTTATTTTGTTGTTGTATGGTTGTGCTACCACTGGTTTGTTGTAATTATATCATGCTTGTTTTATGATATATGTGTGTGTATACATATATATTTAATATATAGCATTTGTGTATATAATAGATATATATATAAATAGATATATAGGGGTGCCTGGGTGGCTCAGTGGGTTAAGCCTCTGCCTTCGGCTCAAGTCATGATCTCAGGGTCCTGGGATCAAACCCCGCATCGGGCACCCTGCTCAACGGGGAGTCTGCTTCCCACTCCCCCTCTGCCTGACTCTCTGTCTACTTGTGATCTCTGTCAAGTAAATAAATAAAATCTTTAAAAAAAATAGATATATAGATACATAAAATATATATATATATGTATAAATTTTTGTGTAACACATATACGCAGATGATTTTTTTCTTTTAGAACATTTTTCTCAGCTTGACCCTTCCAATATTGTCAAATTGCTTTCTAAAAAGACTATAATAAATAATATTTCTACCAGTAAGACACAAAACTACTCTTTTTGCTGCATGCCTGCCAGCAAATGACATTATTCTGTTTAATTTTTCCCAATCTGATAACAATAAAGTGACATTTAATTATTATTTAATGCACATTTCCCTGACCTCTTTTGAATATGATCATCTTTCCTTATGTTTGTTAGTTCGATGAATTGTTCTTTATTAAGTCACTATTCATTTTTTGTTGTCAAATTTTCTGTTGGGTCATTTTTCTTTTCATTGTCAATGTGTAAGGGCTCTTTCTATATAATATGTGTTAATCCCTTGTCATCTGTGTTGCAAATATATTTTACAAATCTACAGCTACTTTACTGACTTTGCTTATGGTTTCTCTGCCATATAAAGCAATTAAAAATGTATGTGGTAAAATTTGTCTGTCTTTTAAAATTGTATTATGAAATATTGCAAACAAACATATATGTACAAAAATAAAGCAAAAATTCATACCACCTACCTTAAAAAATAAAACACAAACAATATAGTTAGAGTCCTGAAATGTACTTCTCTCCATCTTCCTTCCTCGATCCCAGAATTAACCACTATCCTGCATTTGGTATGTATAATTTCTATGCATTTCCTTACGTTTTCATCATTACTTCTAGTCTTGGGCTATGTATAGCACTGTTTTTCATATCCTAAATTTCTGAATAAATGTATTAATACTACATATATATTTTTCTTGACCTTCAGTTTTTTTGCCCTGGGCTATGCTTTTGACAATTTATCAATATTTAACTCTGTAATTCTAATTTATTAATTTTATCTGCAATATAGTATAATTTAGCATACCCTGACCCTTTTCTTTTTAAGAAACACTTGATTATTTCCAAATCTGTAATTATAAGCAATGTTGCGATCATCATTCTTGTGCTCGTCTCCTGAGTATGTGTAAAAAAATTTCCAAAATTATATAGCTAGCAAAAAACTACTAGACTTTAGGGTTCGTACAAATTGCTTAATCACATAGTTTATCAATATACACTCCCACCTAAGAGTTTCTCTTGCTTCACATTTTCACAAACACTTGTTATAGTTAAATTTTTATATTATGGCAAATTTGACGAGTGTGAAATGATACATAATTGCAGTTTTCATTAGCGTTTCCCTAAGTACTAATGAGGTCAAGCATTTTTCATATGTTTGTTAGCCACTAGAGGTTACTTCTTCTGTAATTTGATCACACAGTTTGCTTCTAGATTCTCTACTGTGTCATTTATGTTATTCTTACTGATTTTTAAGCTCTCTTTATCATGGATCTTAATCCTTTATGATCAACACAAATCTGTCTCCCAATCTGTGGCCTGTAGATGCATGCTTTTTCATTTCTTTTAAGAAAACAAAATTATAAATTTTATTATAACTAAGCTTATAAGTCATTTTATTTAAAGTTTGCTATTTTTGTCATGTTTAAAAAAATATTTTCTACCCCCAAAGTGATAAACATACTCTTTCATTATTTTCTTCTAAATATTTTAAATTTGAGGTGTATGTATGAGATTGACTTATTTTACATCTGGGAGGTAAGGGTCTGTTTTTCACCAAATCCAATAACTAATTTCCCTAGAAATATTTCCTCTAGGTTTTTAAATTTGCTGCTAGAGAGTTGTAATAGCATTTACTTATTACTCTTTTAATCTCCCACAGTAATGATGATTATATCTCTTTTTTTTTCTACTTTTTTAAAGATTTTATTTATTTATTCGACAGAGATCACAAGTAGGCAGGGAGGCAGGCAGAGGGAGAGAGGGAAGCAGGCTCCCTGCTGAGCAGAGAACCCGATGTGGGGCTGGATCCTAGGATCCTGGGATCATGACCTGAGCCTAAAGCAGAGGCTTAACCCACTGAGCCACCCAGGCGCCCCTTTTTTTTCTATTCTTATGTATATTTGTGCTCCCTCTCTTTTTGCTTCGCCATACTCAAAGAGCATTTTTTTTTAAATTGGTTTTCCAAAAATAAAAAAAGTAAAAAAAAATTTTAAAAACCACCAGACTCATCCTTCCAACTCTTTTGAAAGAATTATTTCATATTTTGGTAACTTTAGGCTAGTTTTTGTTTAAAAATTCCTTTCTCCCTTATCCTTTTAGGATATCCTTATAATTTCTTTAAATTAAAACTAAGTTCCTTTATTATTTCTTTCTTCTTTAAAAATGGGATATTTAAAACTGTAAATGTTCTTCAGAGAATAACTTTTTTGTATCCCAAAGATTTTACTATGAAGGATTTGACGTCTTTTTATTTTCTAAGTAGTTTGTAAGTTCAGTTTTAATTTCCTCCTTGAACCAAAAGTCATACTAAAATGTACTTCTTAATTTTCAAGTTGTTAAGGTATTTATATTAACCTTTACAAGTTTATATTAACCTTATTTCCAAGTATTGGATTGTGTTAAAAAATATATAGCCTATAAATTTTCTACTTTTAAAATCTGTTGAGCTGCTTCCTCTTAAGAGACAATAAGATTCTATATATATGCCTATAAATAATAAATAATTTGGTTGTCATTAGTGAATAATAAGTAAATTCAGTTTATTGACTGTTTTTGCAAGTCCTAAGGGCATTACGTTTTTATTTCTATGGAATCTTCTATAGACCTCTGAATTCTGAAAATGATAGATTGATGTGTTCCTCTGGGGTGATATGTTTAACAGCTATCCTTGTGTTTCTAAAGGTTTTTCCTTTATATTTAGCTTTTATATTTCTTGGTGGAAACAGATTTACCTTGAGGCTACCTTTTTAATAAACTGTTCTTTTTATCATTATAAAGTCTCTCCTTACCATGTTTACACATTCCAGCCCTATCTTGCAGTTATATTGCTACTTCTTTTTATTTTTAGCTCATGTTTATCTCTTTGTTCATTTAATTTCATACCTTTATTATTTTACTTCAATATTTTTGGAAAATAGTATAAAGCTGAGGTTTTTTTTTTAATAAGTCAGGCTATATCTTCTAATAGCAAAATTCAGTTCAACCTATTTAGTGTAGTTGTTGATATATTTGATGCTTTTCTATCCATTTTTATGTCTATTATTTATTTTCATTTGTTATTTTCTCGTTTTAATTTGGTTTGATCAAGTTGCTATTCACTCCAGTTAATCTTTACTCTGGTTTTTAAAGCAATCTGACAGAATGTTGTTTTACCACTGAATTTAATACACTCTCATCAGTATAATGGCAGAAGTAGTAAATTCTGATCTTTGCATCTTTACATTAAGACAACATTTTGCTCATTTTATCTTTTTTATTTTTGATTTGATCAACTTTTCACTTTGTTACATATTTCAGTTTTATTTTTTAAAATTAATTTGACATGATGTCTTTTAAAGGTAGAATTTAACCCATTAAGATTTAGTATAATGGCTAATATACTCAATTTCATTTTTTTCATCTTTCTGTTAATATTTTATTTTTTTGCTCTTTATGGTTGCTTTTGTTGTTCAAGCTTTTATGCATTCCAGAAGCTATTTATTCTAGCTTTTCCTCTGTAAATAGGGAGTCCTGTTGTACTATTACATTGTTTTACAGGTTTCTTACCTTTCCCCCTGCACCATATACACTTTTTTCCCCTAGAATTACCTTTGAAGTATGTCTCTCCTGTTGAAAGAATTCTTACTTAACATTTATATCACCCATTTGCAAACAGTCTAGGCTTTATCAAATTAGATATAACTATTAACTACACATGTATATATGTGTATGTTAACTGAAAGCATCATGCCCACCACTTATTTCCTTCACTGTCCTTTCCCCTCATCTTGAAATTTACATTCTAATTTCTTTGTTGTTGTGGTGGTGGTGGTGGTGGTGGTGGTGGTGGTAAGACTCTTTTTGAATATTTTCCTCTTGAAAGATAAAAGGATCATGTATTTTCTCAATTCTTATATATCCATAAATATTGACCTTAAAGTGAGTTGTAACTCCCTGGGTATTAGGTTCTTAAGATACAAATGATTATTAATCTATTACCTTGCAGCTTCCAATATTTCGGATGGAAAATCTGAAGCTAGTTAAATAATTTTCTTTTGTTGGTACTGTTTATTTTTTGATATAAATATACATATAAAATCCTGAATGCAGACTAGAGGCTTCTGGGGGGTAGAGTAGATTATTAATTTATTTAAAGTAAATAATGTGCCAGCTACTATATGCTCCAATTTCCCCCTTCTGGGCAATATTGTAAAAGTTAAATGTCACCCTATTTATACACTATCTCCATTGTAGTGAAGACTATTGAAAATATGGATTTCTACACTAACATAAGAGAAAGAGGCAAGTGTCTACTTTCTCCTTTTGAGATTGTCTCCTTGGAAAAGTAATGAAAGGATTCTGAGTTCTGACTCTAACCCTTTGGAATGCAAATAGATTTCTCTAGGGAAAAGATAAGACCAGAGCCTCTAGTTTTGCAGCCTATGGGTTTTCCCTGCTCCAAGTGTCATTGCTGCTTGAAATGTAAGTACATGCCTCCTACCTCTGCACAGGTAAGTATTTCTGGAGTTCTTACTATCTAACTAGTTAACCTTTAGGCTTGTTTTTTAGGGCAGGTCCCACATTTCAGTAAAATTTATCTAGACAGCCCTAACTGTGCAGAAACATAAAAGTGTTTTCTCTACATCCCATAGGTATTTATCCTCTGTTTGCATGCTTAAGAGGTTTGTGTGTATTCTTAGAATTCAGAATTCTGTCAACCTATGTCTAAAAATATATCTGTTCCTATCAAATCTGCCCAAATTGGTACATTCTCTCATTCTGCAATTCAAGTATTTATCAAGTGTGAGAACCTTCCCTCCTATTATTTATTTAAATAATTGCCTCTCCTTCATATGATCCTTTTCTTTTTATGAAACAGTGGTTATTCACATGTTTGTTCTAGATGCATTATCAAGGTCTTTTCTTTCATCGTGATTTTGAAATATTTCTTTCACCTCATCTTCTAAGATATTAATTTGAGATACAATTAAAAATTGATTCTAAAATAAAGCAGTGTAAAGAATTAATGTAAAGAATTGGGGGTTTCGCTATACTCCTATCTCCTCCAGTGTGTTTGTTCATGATTTTTCTTGTTAAATTGTGAATAGTCTCTTTCAGCAGATCTATTTGATATTCCTCCCTCTGGCTGCTGGGCCCCCTAAATTTGTTATCTTCTTCTTTATCAGCTTGCTGGTATTCAGGTGTGATAGTCGCAGCACCCTAACTAGCAATAGCCTATAAGTAGCAAAAGGTACAGTCTTCCATATTCCTTGGGCCAACAGTAGAGTAGCAGATGGCTGTCAGTCACTCAGTAGATAACATGAGGAAGTCAATTTGTTTCCCAGTTTCCTAGCATATTCCCACTTCAAGAGTAGGGAAACTTGTCCCACTCACTCATCTCTTCCTGTATTTATTGAGAACAAAAAAAATCAGGCAAGTTCATATAGGGCTGATATTAACTTTTACCAAGAGTCAAGATTTGCTATATTCAGATCCTTTTCCTGGAATTCCATGATTTTGGTCCATGAAGGAGAAAAACAGTTCCAGTTATCCTTATCTGGATTCCCTTCCAGGGGCCAAGACTCAAGTACTGCTAGCCCCAGTAGCTGCTTTGCTCAAGAGAGGAAGCTGGATTAGAGTCAGGAGGGTAAGCAAAGCACAAATCTATGATTTGAACCTATTTCTTGAATGAAGAGAGCAGTAGTTGAGTCAAAGAAGCTGGATAAACTCAAAGACATAAGGAGACAAAATGAACAGTATTTAACAATGGTTGTAGGTAGGGGGAAGAATTAGGGATAATCAAAGACTTATAGTTTGGAAAATTAGTTGAGTAAAGTAATCACAAAATATGCTATGTCTCTCCACTAAATTCTCATTACATCTTGGAGTTCATTTGCTGCTGAATTTTCTATGGTTCACATATTCTTTGAACTACGTATCTTCTTTGAAGGGGCGAAATACCTCTAATTACTGTCAAGAAGAGAGAAGGATATTTAAAAATATTTTTACCCACAGGCCCTCTTATGGTTAGAATTACCCTGATCCCAGTTTCCAACTGCATTCCCCCAACATAAGCCCTATCATCTTGCTGCCTATTAGGCCAATGCCAACTGAGAGCCAGAGAATAATATTGTTGGCATAAAAATCAATCCCAATTTGAAGTTGAGAGTTTTTTTTCTTAACTTCAGGTAAAGATGCACACCATGACACACTGTGATAAATTGCTTGGCATAGTGGTACTCAGAGTGCAATTTTACAAACCTAGCTTCAACACTTCAGAGAGTACTTTCAGATAGGGTTAATCAAGTCAACGGGATTACTGCTACTTAATCAGTAAGAGAAGCATCACTCCTCACAGTTTCAAAATGCAGTCTGTCTTATCTTCTTATCTTTCACCATATTCCCGAGAAAGCATGGGATGCACAGCGGTTTTCGCTCTTTCTAAAAGTTACAAGACCATTCTATTAGCTTACTTGAGAGTTATATTGATCTATGTTCTTTTTGAACAGGAACTGTTTTTGAAGTGGAAATAGATGCTGTGTCCTTGTCAGTAGTGGCTTCTCAAAATAATAATAACAATAATGTTGTAACATCAAAAATGATAAACAATGCAGAGAAAGATTAAAGGCTGGGCACTAAATAACCCAGCTAAAGGAGAAGATAAAAGGAGTAAAAAGTAACTGGACAGAAAAAACTCGTTCTTTACTACAATAAATCCTAAACTAGAGGAGAGTTGAAATGTGGAGCAACTCTTAGTTATTTCCTTATTTTCTCTCCATATTATTCCATAAAGAATTTAAGACTCCTTGGGGCGCCTAGGTGGCTTGGTGGGTTGAGCCTCTGCCTTCGGCTCGGGTCATGATCCCAGGGTCCTGGGATCGAGCCCTACATCGGACTCTCTGCTTGGTGGGGAGCCTGCTTCTCCCTCTCTCTCTGCCTGTCTTTCTGTCTACTTGTGATATCTCTCTCTCTCTCTCTCTCTCTGTCAAATAAATAAATAAATCTTTTTTTTAAAAAAAGGAATTTAAGACTCCTCACATTAGCTGGGAAAGATAACATAAGGGGGGAAAAGTAAATTAAAAGGGACATAATATAAGGATATGTGTAAATTTGAGTTAGAAATAAGTTTAATTATAAAATAAATACTATAACACCAACATGCTTGCCATAGAAAGTAATAAGGTTGACTGAGCTTTTCAGAATTCAACTCTGAAGGGGAAACACAATTCCCAGTACCCATCTATAAGAACTGTAATTTTTGAGGAGGCCCGTGATGATTCTGGTGGATAACATCCAGCAGGACTATCTCCAGAGATTCCTTATAGAGTTGGCTGTGCAATGTAATAACCCACGTCCCAAACAGCACCCTCACACAAAATAAAACGTAAGAGTCACAAAACTCTTACCTTGTCCCTCAGCCAATATGGGGCAATTAGGAAAAATGCACTTTAGTTTGCAAAAATAGTTTAAGGGGGTACTGAGTGGCAAAATAAAGCAAGAGTCCTCAAGTGTTCAGAAATCCTCGGTAAACACAATGGGATGGTGCATTGCCCCAATGCTTCTGCATCTTCAGAGAGTTCTTTCTGACCTTTCAGAAGCAGACCTCTGATACCCAGTGGGTTTTGAAAGAGTAAGAAGTAATGTTAACAAAAACTAAAACACACACATACACACACGGAAAACAAACAAACCCTGATAATTTGATGGTGAATTAACGCCTAAATTCAACTTCTTTGGGTTCAGCTACCTTTGGTTATGTTTCTGATTTTTCTAAGATGTTAAAAAAAAAAAAAAAAGAAAGAAAGAAAAGAAAAGAAAAAGAAAACTTGGGTCTGGCACCAAGTTGGAGATGGGACAGAGGGCAAAAAAGCCTCGCGAGACACTTCCAATCTACAGTCTAAAACTCAGGACAGAGAATTACTCATTTTGAAGGAAAATTCCCAGGTTGGGCCTCAGAATCATGTAACAAAAACAAAATTATCTATTATCCTTAAACCAGAGAGTATAGAAGGAGAGATTTCAAATGAACAGGAAGGGAAAAGACCAAGGAAACAGAACTAACATTTTCTGAATCTGAATTCAATTTTGAATTATAGAGAACGAAGCAAGAGGCCAGCAGCAGAAAGGGGGCGGGGGTGGGTGTACAGAAATTTGATTACTGTTTACAAAAATCTTTAAAATTAGATAATGACAGATCATCAATACTAGGTGAGAAGATTCATATCAGTAAATACCAAAATAACGGAGTCGGGACACTATGTGAACAGATTACTACAATTTACTTTCTCATATCAGCTCTCCATGTATTACCAGATCTTTATAAAGATGTGTGGATGGCTATTGTGTACCTCTCCCTTCTTCTCTAATCCTAGGTGCTAAATACAGAAACCTGAGCAAAGATAAAATTGGGCAAAGGGGGACCTAAATATTTTTACACTGCTCTTTGAAGTTTTATAATCTGAATGAATGCAGAGCAGTTCATTTTAACTTCCTAGTCCCTCTGCTATCACTCTAGCTTTACCAATTTCTTTAGCCATTAATTTATTTTAGCCCCTGGCCAAAAAAAAAAAATTCATGAATCATATCATATCTAAAACTAAGAGGATGAAAAAGAATTGGTCCTATCCATGACCCTAAGATCTACTCTCCATTAGAACTAACATCAATCTTGGTCATGTTGAAGGCCAGACATCCCTTGATCAATGGTGTCTAAGTAACTGTTCAGAACACGGAAATAACAGCAATGATGGAGACCAATCTCAGAGCCAAATCTCAAAGTGCATAAAGAAAGCAATGACAAAAACAAAACAAAACAACAGAAACTAGGCTGGGCAGGAATCTGAGTATCTGTTTCCCAGAAACATTTTTTTTTATTTAGGAAACCAAACCCGTCCCACCCCACCCCACCCCACCACCCCAAAAAAGGAATGGGTTAGCCTAGCAATTAAAGAAGAGCAATTTCCTGCATTACCACCTGGTATAAAGATTTCAGAATTTCCAAATTAGAAGTCTAAATTTGAAGCGTTTTAGAAGTCAAAATCACTTGCAAGCCATTAAGGATGAACTGATTTTCCCATACAACAGTAGTAAACTAGAACCACTTCCTACTGCTTTGAGAACTCATCCTGTCATCAGATTCTGGCACTGAAGATTAAGAAACTTAAGAAAGACTTAGTAATTATAAGCTTCTAATTGCATACCTTGTTCTTAAAAGATTATGTGGTCATTCTGAGACTGAGCAAACATTTTGAAAAGGCCTTACCAGGGAGCTGTACAGTCCTACTCCTGTCTTAGAAAATATCTGACTGAAGCATTTGATAAAACCATTTCAACATCAGGATGCTTGCTCTGCCTTTTTCTAAACAAAAGCCTCATCGCAGGCAATCATCCCCAGCCAACCAGTCAGCTTTGCACCATGCAACCTTTTAAGTATTCTCTCTGTAGCAATGTTTCTAAATTGGGCTGCTTTCAACAAGATACTAATAGATGTTCTGTGAGGAAAAAAATAAGTTTACATAGTCGACTAAGCTTGAGGCTGGCTGGTAAAACAAACTTAAATAGATTTCTTAATTACAGGATTTCTCTTGAGTATTTAGCCTCTCCTCCAAAAAGAGGCATCATTTAGCATCAGTTAAGCCCCTCCTCCCTTTGTTTTTACCCAGAACACTATTTTTATCTTCCAAACCTAATTCCCATGAATCATACTTAGGAAGAATATCTTTGAAAGATAGCAATAAGAAAGAGACTGTAGGGTAGGAATAGTATACCTCAGTGAGTGAAATGTACCTGTATGACAGACACGTGATGCTAGAAGCTTCATTCTACAAGCCAATTCCACCTAATAACCAGCTTTTCAACTACCCTAGATGCAGAAATCTGATTGTAGGGTTCTGATGCCCCATGTTCCAGGAATTAAGCCTGTTTCATACCCCTGATGAATACCAGTCATCTTTACCATTTCACCAACCTCAGTGAAGAGATGGGTTTGACATCTGTCCCCATCTGGCTCTGGGTATGAGAGTCCATCACTATATAGGTGGACAGTGAAGTAACATATCAGATTGTCAACCACAGCCTGGTTGGGTCGAATAATGCCCCTTAAGCATTAGGCCACCTTATTTTGAGACCGCTAACTGCTGTTCGTGGAGACAATGAGCATGGATGAGAAGACAGGCGTGCCAGCGCTCCGAAGCTGTTTTCTGAGATCTTTACCAATGAGGACTCACTATGACTCCAGCATCCCTTCTAGAGAGGTCAAAAAACAGTATAGTTTAGAAACACTTGGGAATTTGGGAACTCGGGAAATAAGGATAAATTTTGCCCAATAAGAATAAATTTTGATTAGAACTTAACAAAAATATACACTGGCCAACAGAACCAGGAAATGGTGTCTGTGGAGGTTAACAAGCTTATCCAAAGTCATACCTCTGGCACTCTTTCCAACACACCATGTCATTTAGTCCCTTTAATTTTTCTCTTCATTCAGGTAAAGTCCAATGTTCCTTCTTCACAGAGCCATGCCTAACCAACTTATCTAAAGCAAGTCTGTCCCCACCAACATATTTTTACTTCATACCAAGCATCACAATTTGAAATTCTTTTGTTTATGTCTTTAGTTTCTATCTTACCCCTTAGAGTAGAAGTTTACAATGCAGGTATCTTATTCTTTTTGTTCCACTTTATCCCAAAAACCCCAAATAGTGCCTGGCACTTATTAGAATTCAATTAAACCAGATGATCAAGGAAGAGAAATCCACACTTCCAGTTAGCAAAACTCCTAATTCCCAAGAGAGATTTCCTCTCTTAGCAACATTAAGTCTATAAAGGGCAACTGGGATATCTTAGTCCATGGGAACTTTTAAGGAGATAATCACCTGCCTGAAATGATTAAAGGGGCTCTTCAATTTGGAGGCAGAAGGCTGAACCTCATGGCTGTCTAGGGGAACATCTGTTTATATCTATACTAACAAATCATTTCTATTCACCTTTTGTGACCCCGGTCTTGATCTCTCTGGCTTATAGCAGTTGAAAGGACCCAGACACTCTTCCAAATTTCTGTTCTGATGAATTGCCTCGTGCATCTCATAATATTCATGCCCATGATTTTAGTTAACAACAATTCTGGTGTAATTGTTTAATTAATTAGTGGCAGACTCACATTGCTCACCTGATTTGTTTCAGAATATTTTTCATGATAAAAGAGATACAGCAAGAAAATAATTTAAATACAATGAACTAAAACAAATCTTTAAATCATTGCAATTATTTGAAGTGTTGGGGAACGTGTAACAGGGTTATATCTTTAAAACCATAAAAGACACTGAACTCTAGAAATAGGCTGAGGGTGGCTGGAGGGGTGGTGGGTAGGGGGAAGGGATAACTGAGTGATGGCCATAAAGGAGGGCACTTGATGTAATGAGCACAGTTGTAAATGTGTGTACTACTGACAAAATACTTTTACTTTTAACCTGGCCGTAAGAAAAATCAGTATGAAACATAAGACAACTTTGCTTAACATATGATCAAAGAAATGTAATAGAGGGCAAGGATTTAGGGCCTGTTAGGTTTAAGAAAGGAGGTTCAAGTTTGAAAAGACAAATGGTAAGAATAGACCAATGGAACACATGATTTAATTTTATGAATGCATCCCAATGTTGCCAGTCAAGTAATCTCCTTCAGTGAATGAAGTGAAGGATAAACTCGTAAGATTTATTACATACAGTCCCCTCTGCTATTATACATCAGAATGTTTACTTTTCTCCTAAAATATGCAGAAAATTAAGGTTTTATTTAATTCAACTTATTTCAAATTATATAAATTAGCATTACATAGTCACTTTTGGGAAACAGACCACTCCCCAAAGGTTACCTTAGCCTAGACATATTCTAAGTACTATTCCAATGCTTCACAATTATAATAACAAGAGCTTACTTGGAAATTATTACAAATGTATATTTGACCTTTTCCAAGAGTGTTCAGCCATGAAGTCACATGATTTATTTTTATTTCTTAAGCACCCTCATGGTCAGTATTACATATTTAGGGCTTCTTTATTATTTCAAAATGGGTTTGATAACCGTAGAAAATTGCAAACTTTTAAGTTCGGGATTCATGTGCTATACTTTATTTTCTTCAAAGTATTGGGAACAGTCCTGAATACATAGAAGCCAGAGACTTAACTATTTTTTAAATTAAATTTTAAAACCTCATGAAAGCCTTATCTAAATGAGTACTGGTTATTCTCTCCTTGAAATGTTGATATTCTATTTTGATTAGAAACTTGATATGTATATGTTGCCATCATTATTGTTTTTCTTCTATGGGATGTTTGGATTATTAGATCACATTATTGGTAGCAAGGTCATTATGATACACGGCATGTAGCCCATAGGATCTCCTCCATCCAAATCTACACTGTCACTAAAAGAGGCTTTCAACAAAGGCTTAAAAATAATTTTCTCTAGGTACTTCGTTCAGTTATTTGATGGGATTTCTGTATATGACTGGCTTGACTAATCAAAAATCAGACATTTGAAGGTTATTTGAGAAGGGAGGCTGCACTCCTAGAACTAATAAGAAATTAAAATGAGATGGCAGGATAAAAGGGTAATATACAAAAGTCAATTTCTTTCCTATGTCAAAAATGAACAAGGGGAATTTGAAAATAAAAACACAATACCACTTAAATAGCAGCCAAAAATGAGTCATAAATTTAGCAAAATATATACAAGGTCTATATGAGGAAAACAACAAAACTAATGAATGAAATATAAGTAGAACTTAAATAAATGTAAAATATTCCATGTCCATGTAGGAAGACTCAATACAGTCAAGATATCAGTTCTTGATATCAAGATATAGATTAATCTATAGATTAAATGCAATCCCAATCAAAAACCCAGCATATTTTATGAATATCAACAAATTCATTCTAAAGGTAATACAAAAGGCAAAAAACTCAGAATAGACACAACAGTATTGAAGGAGAAGAAAAAAGTTGGAGAACTAACACTACCTGATTTCAAGACTTACTATAAAGCTACAGTAATCAAGGCAGTGTGGCACTGGTGAAAGAACAGACAATGGATCAATGGAATAGAATGGAGAGCCCAGAAAGAGACCCCATAAATACATTTAACTGATCTTTGATAAAGGAACAAAAGCAATACAGTGGAGCAAAGACAGTCTTTGCAACAAATGGTGCTGAAGCAACTGGATACCAAGAAAGAAAGAAAGAAAGAAAGAAAGAAAGAAAGAAAGAAAGAAAGAAAGGAGAAGAGAATGGAAGGGAAGGAAGAGAAAAGAAAGAAAAGGAAAGAAAAAAAAAAGAATCTATAATAATCTTTATTAAAATTAACTCAAAACAGATCATAAACCTAAAGGTAAAGACAAAATTATAAAACCTCTAAAAGTTAACACAAGAGAAAACTAAATGACTTTGGATAATGGCAAAGACTTTTTAGATACAACACTAAAGACAATATCCGTGAAAGAAATAACTAAAAAGCTGGACTTCATTAAAATTATCAATTTTCACTCTGCAAATGATAATGTCAAGAAAATTATAAGTAAAGCCACAGATTGGGAGATAACATTTGCAAAGACACATCTGGTGAAGAACTCTTGTCTAAAATATACAAAGAACTCTTCAAACTAAACAATAAAAAACAACCCAATTTAAAAATCGGCCAGATAGATACCACACCAAAGAAGACATTCAGATGACAAATAACTATATGAAAAGATGCTACCCATCTTATGCCATCAAGGAAATACAAATTAAAACAATGAGAGGCCACACTGCACCTATTAGAATGGCCCAAACCAGAATACTGACACCACCAATGCTGGTAAGAATGCAGAGCAACAAGAACACTAATACAGTGTTGATGGGAATACAGAATGTTACAGCCACTTTGGAAGATAGTTTGCTGGTCTCTTACAAAACTAAACATACTCTTACCATGTGACCCAACAATCACAGTCCTTGATATTGACCCAAATGAATTGAAAACTATGTTCGTACAAAAACCTTCACATTAACATTTATAGCATCTTTATTCATAATTCCCCAAAGTTGGAAGCAACCAAGATGTCCTTCAGTAAGTGAATGGATCCAGACAATAAATTATAATCCAGACAATAAATTATAATTCACCACTAAATGAAATGAGCTATCAAGCTATGGAAGAACCTTAAATGTATATTACTAAGTGAAACAAGCCAAACTGAAAAGGCTACATGACTTTCTGGAAAAGGTAAACCTATGGAAAAAAATAAAAAGACCAGAAATTGTCATGGGTGACAGGGCTGGGAGTGAGGGTGGTAGAGAGATGAACAGACAGACCACAGAGGATTTTTAGGGTAACGAAAATACTCTGTATGATATTTTAATGATGGAAATATGTCACTATACATTTGTCCAAACCCATAGAATATACAACACCAAGAGTGAACCCGGATGTAAGCTATGGATTTTGGGTGATCGTGATGTGTCAATGTAGGTTTAACCTTAGTAAAAAGAAAAAATAAATTAATTAAATAACATATAGATATAGATAAAGAGAGAGAGAGGGAGAGAGAGTGATATATACCATTCTAGTGAGTGATGTTGATAATGGGGGAGGATAAATGGGAATTCTTTGTACCTTCCTCTTAATTTTACTGAAAACCTAAAACAAGTCTAAAATTTTAATTAAAAAGAAGATGGTAGGCAACGATGAGGGAAAAAGCATGAAGAAGAAATCCTATGTTTCTTTTTTTTTTTTTTTTTTTTTTTTGCTGGAGGGACATTTTATTTATTTATTTTTTATTTTTTTTTTTTTACAGCTTTATAAACATATATTTTTATCCCCAGGGGTACAGGTCTGCGAATCGCCAGGTTTACACACTTCACAACACTCACCATAGCACATACCCTCCCCAATATCCATAACCCCACCCCCTCTCCCAACCCCCTCCCCCCATCAACCCTCAGTTTGTTTTGTGAGATTAAGAGTCACTTATGGTTTGTCTCCCTCCCAATCCCATCTTGTTTCATTTACTCTTCTCCTACCCCCTCAACCCCCCATGTTTCATCTCCTCTCCCTCATATCAGGGAGATCATATGATAGTTGTCTTTCTCCGATTGACTTATTTCGCTAAGCATGATACCCTCTAGTTCCATCCACATCGTCGCAAATGGCAAGATTTCATTTCTTTTGATGGCTGCATAGTATTCCATTGTGTATATATACCACATCTTCTTTATCCATTCGTCTGTAGATGGACATCTAGGTTCTTTCCATAGTTTGGCTATTATAGACATTGCTGCTATAAACATTCGGGTGCATGTGCCCCTTCGGATCACTATGTTTGTATCTTTAGGGTAAATACCCAGCAGTGCAATTGCAGGGTCATAGGGTAGTTCTATTTTCAACATTTTGAGGAACCTCCATGCTGTTTTCCAGAGTGGTTGCACCAGCTTGCATTCCCACCAACAGTGTAGGAGGGTTCCCCTTTCTCCGCATCCTCGCCAGCATCTGTCATTTCCTGACTTGTTAATTTTAGCCATTCTGACCGGTGTGAGGTGATATCTCATTGTGGTTTTGATTTGTAAGAAATCCTATGTTTCTTTAGAGTCTTCCCATTAAATGATCTATCAGTTGGAATTAAAACCCACAGCTCAGTTCCAGTCCCTTCTGACCTTCATACACTCTGCACCACTCCCCACTTGTCCAGCAACACTGAATCTGTTTAACCTGCGACACCACTGTGTAACATCATGAGGGTCCAGTGGGAGTCAGAGGCACTAATACGGATGGATGGCCCACTGATTTCCTGCAGAAGCAGAGGCTATCAACACCACCGACCTCAACAGGCAAGTGCTCCACTGAGTAGTAGAGAAACAGCAGTTCTTCACTTGACAGAGTGATAATGGAGGACTCCAGAGTTAAAACAGGAGAGTAATCTACTGCTGGGAAAGAAGAAAGAAAGAAAGAAAAAAAGAAAGAAAGAAAGAAAGAAAGAAAGAAAGAAAGAAAGAAAGAAAGAAAGAAAGGAAGGAAGGAAGAAAGAAAGAGAGGGAGGAAGGGAAAGAAAGAAAGACAGAAAGACAGGGAGGGAGGGAGGAAGGGAAAGAAAGAAAGAAAGAAGAGAAGAGAAGAGAAAAGAAAGGAAAAGAAAAGAAAAGAAAAGAAAAGAAAAAAAATTCTTCATTCTGGAAACACAACTCCCAGGAGGAGAAAGAGGACTTGGGGAGGTGTAAAAGATAAGACTGAAGTTCTGATTCCACTATTAAGTAGAGGTATCTGGAGGGAAACGATTTAACTCGGCATCTCCACTAATAAGCAAAATTATAACAAAATAAAAACCATCTATGAAACATTTATTATATGTCAGAAAATGTGCTAAACATTTCACATGTGTTATCTCATGGCAGCCCTTACAATTACCCTTTGAGTGTTCCTATTATTATCCCCATCTTATATACGTGGAAACTTGAGGTTTGGGGAGTATAACAAATTTCTTCAAGCTAGTAAGCGGTGGAGTTCTGGCGGTCAGAAACAACTAATAGCATCATCCTTGCATTCTTACCAAGATGGTGGACAAGCCCCAAGGAGACAATGGATAAGTAATGCTTAGAAATCCAGTCCAATGAAGGAATGGCAATTAACCTCATGTAGCCTTACCCAAGTTTTCAAATGATATGCAACACCTTTCATGTCTAACACTGCTCCAGTATTTTCTCATACCTCCCTTCCCCAACCTTGGTCTCTGATGCTCCTATTTGGATGGCAGGGAAAATGTGAATTTACAACAGCTTTGGTGGCTTGCTCACATCTTTCCCCAGCCACATTTGATACTTCTTTGTGGTGCTGCCACTTTCGTGAAAATGTTGGCATCTCTCTCACTTTCATTGCCCACCCCCAGCCATGAAGTTGAACAAACCAGTGAAGCTTACTATTGGCTTACACAACCCGGTAGGTCAAATTTTTTCTTAATAATACATTTAGATCAGAGAGTAAAACAGGAAGAGGAATGATTCTTCTTTCTCAAGTCATACCATTTGCCTTTACCAAAAAGCATAGGAAGGGAGAAAAAAAAATGCAGAGGTTACTACTCCTCAGGAATACAATTTATCAATAAGTGGTCACTTCTATTTAAATGTAGCATTATGGAAACTTGGAATATCTCATTTCCACAACATTTCTCCCACATTCAAATACAAACTTCTGATATTATTACCCTCTCCCTGAGATAATTTCTTTTGATTAAAATATTGCCTCGTATTGGGGCGCCTGGGTGGCTCAGTGGGTTAAAGCCTCTGCCTTCGGCTCGGGTCGTGATCCCAGGGTCCTGGGATCGAGCCCCACATCGGGCTCTCTCCTCAGCGGGAAGCCTGCTTCTCCCTCTCTCTCTCTGCCTGCCTCTCTGCCTACTTGTGATTTCTGTCTGTCAAATAAATGAATAAAATCTTTAAAAAAAAAAAAAAAAAAAAAAAAAAAATATTGCCTCGTATTAACATATAGGAATATACTAGGATAATTGTCAGTCATCTTCATCCTAGTATACAGTCATTTTATAGTAGTTTATATCTGAAAGGAATTTTGCTACCAAAAATAATGGAAAGTGTGTAAGGAAACTCTGTAGTTCAAAGACAAGAGGTAGAGGACTGTCTAGGGCCAGCTCTGCTCCCCTAGAGTGGTTCCCACTACCCCAAAAATCATGATGATCACATTATTTGTTTATACTTACAATACTACAGTCTTCCTATAGCACACATGATTTGATGTCCCTCTTATTGCAGAATGTCAGAGGAAAAGGGAACAACACAGAGCCTGCCTTGCTTGCAGAGGGACTAAGACTCCGTGTGGATTACAAAGAAGCTTTCAGAATCAGAGACCTGGCAGGCAGCCAGCTATGTGGTTGTGGCAGAAGTGATCACTTTGGGTTCAAAATTTTGAATATCCCATGGGCAACATAGGGGAATAAAATATAGATCTTGGAAACTGTGGGAGTACCGTAGAAAACACTGGCTTTGCCTCGGGCCCAATGAACAACAAAAATGCTCAGTTATAAATTAGGATCCTGGTAAGGGGAAGAGTGGCTCAGTGATTTTTTTTTTCATTTTTATAAAAATGTGTTTTATTTTAAAATACGTCTATAAAAGCAGAAATCACCCATAAAAATACAGATTACTCTGACATGTTAGCAAAATAGCATAGAGCTGAACTTGAGTTTAGAAGTACTGTATGGTTGAGGGCATCTAGAAATCAGGGCCCAACTGGATCCTATCATCAGCCCTTGTCACTAATCTGTAAACAGTAATTTCATGTAGTATATTTAGCACTTTTTAACGAGTACAAAATCAAAACATAATCACTTCCTGTATAACACTGCTTTGATTTAATCCTACACTCCACTGTCTTGTGGGCAGTGTACTCGGAGCTGGGTAACAACAGAAGAAACAGATTATCTGTGGGCAGGAAGCTGAATATTGGTCTGGGGGGAATGAAAAAGGCAGAGAACACAGAAAATGAGATGGGGGTTGGCATTACCCCAAGAGGCCAGTTATGTTCTCCTAATACTTATGTGGGAGGTGAAGGAGTTTTGTTCCAGTTTGCCATGGATTTACTGGCTGAACTAGACATGTTTACTTCTGTCTGTAATTTGTTCACCTCTAAAATAGGATATTACTTAATCCTTACTTCCTCAGGTGGTTACAAAAATATTTTCCGTGGTTTTGTAAATTAAAAGAACCATAATGAGCTTGAAAACACATGAAATGTGGTAGGAAAGACACTGAACTTGAGGTCAGTATATTTGAAGTTAGAGTTTAGTGAACCCTGGAGACAGGCTGTTTGGATCCCCATCTTTGCTCTACTGTTTATTAGCTGGGTGGTTTTGAAAAAATAACTCTATTTTTTTTAAATAATAATAGCCCTACTTCATATAATGTTGTGGGGATTAAACTAGTTAACATCGGGGGGCCTGGGTGGCTCAAATGTTTAAGCATCTGCCTTCAGCTCAGGTCATGATCTCCAGGTCCTGGGACTGAGCCCCACATCAGGCTCCCAGCTCAGTAGGGAGTCTGCTTCTGCCTCTCCCCCTTGCTTTTGCTCTCTCTGTCTGTCTGTCTGTCTCTCTCTCTCTCTCAAATGAATAAATAAAATCTTAAATAATAAAGAATACATAAATGCTTAAATAAACTAACTAATATAGTTAATGCCTTACTTACTTACATAACATATGTCGAATACATCTGACATTAGACTTTAGTCCTAGAAACTCTGTTAATGCATTGTATGATATTGGCAAAGTTATTTCACTTCTTTGGGCTTCCCTGTACAAATACTTAACATGAATTTCAATTTCAAGTAGATGATTTCTAAAGTTCCTTCCAATGCTAAATTCATGACTCTGAATTATTTCCACTCATTATACAGATGAATTGTACTGTGCATTGCAAATAAAGAGGTAAATATTGCGAACTTCTTAATTGATAATGAAATACTATCATCAATGTCTTGGAAATGTGTTAAAAACCGAAAAATAACGGCTAATAAAACTGATAATGTCCATAGCAAAAGAAAATGAGACACTTAAAATAGTAAAAGACACATTCATTGTTCTCTTAATAAATGGTACAAAGCAAATATAAGTGACTTTATCACCATAAGTCAGTCTGACTGATTCTCTGAATCAAAGAAATAAGATTGTAATTAATGCACACCATTTACAAATATACAGAATGGAGACAATTCCTTAACCACTAGTTGCAAATCACAGTTTAGGAATTATACTCAATCATTTTAAATGGGTTGAAATCCTTACATGTCAGCCGTGAAATTGGTCCTCTGAGCTCTCCCCCACACAGCTCTTATACAAGGAACAGAGCCAGAAGCTTTTACGACCCCTGTGCACTGCTTTCTGCAGAAATAGCAGTTGCAGAAATGTTTCATTGCCCTGCATGCTTCCTGGGAAAGAGCCTGTACCAGGTCACACCTAATCTTCATTGACTCCTCAAAACCTTTAAAACCGACTTATGATTTCTGCCTTGGAAATATGAATGCCAACTAGATCATATCCCTGATAAGTTAGCATCTCCCATTCTGCCAGGTAAGATTCTCAAAAACATTAACAGGAACCATAATACAAAAATTCTCAGTGGTAAACACAGCACTACATTTAACATTACTAATAATTGTTACTGGAAGAGCATTCTTTTTTTTTTTTTAAGATTTAATTTATTTATTTAACAGAGAGAGAGAGAGATTACAAGTAGGCAGAGCAGCAGGCAAAGAGGGGAGGAAGCAGGCTCCCTGCCGAGCAGAGAGCCCAATGCGGGGCTCGTCCCAGGACCCTGAGATCATGACCTGAGCCGAAGGCAGAGGCTTAACCCACTGAGCCACCCAGGAGCCCCAAGAGCATTCTTCTTTAACTCAGAAAACCCAAGCTATTTCCACACTTCCTCATTTGTCAGTAGGGTCATCTGGGCCCCCTCTTCTACCACACATCCTGAGCAAGCCAATAATTCCCTGACTTCTGGAATGTTAACCCAATCCTGTGTTCCATTCCCTGGACCTTATGCTGCCCTCCCAGGGGGCAGCGTAAGGACATGCTTTATATGTTCTTCTCTGTCAGGTGCCACTTTATTCAGCCCTGAATTGTTTCTGGAACTGCAACCCTCTTAACATTCATCCCTCGGCTTCTTGCTTTATTTTATTTCTGGTTATTAAATCTGACTAACTCGGGGAGGGGGGGACAGTTTAGAATGCAATGTCCTCATTAGTCACATGTTCAGCCCCTTGTCTACTCAGAGATCTGTTCTCCACACCCTCTCCAAATAAAAGATGAAGATGCTTGAAATTCCTTTAAAATTCATATAATCAAAATGTGAGATGCATGTCTTTAGCTTGTAACAACAACACAATAAAAGTGAGCTATTACATTCGAGTACTTGGAGCTCTTATGTAGAAACATTCTAGAAACAGGTTGCAACTATATGTCATAAGACCAAAGCTAACTTTATTTTCCAATTTGATGTAAAGAATCCTATACAAAACCCAATATATGCTTTCAGTAATTTTTCTGCATTGATCTTAAAGCAATAATGTTTAGTGAGAATATCAATGTTTTTCTTATACTCTCTATCAGAGTACTTGTTTCCAGTCCTTTTATAATAAAACATTAAGAATCTAGTTCATATCATACTACAACAATAAAGTTCTATAAAAACTTCAGGGAAATACATCTTCAGTGAGATTCCATCATCCCTTATTAATGTCATAATTGAGGGCTATAAATCTGTTTCTTATACAATTCATGCAATAAAATACTTAATGGATTGTGAATGACATGTTATAAAACTAGGCATTAAGTATTGCAATTTATATTTAAATATGCTTCAGACATAAATAAATGCTCTATAAATAGCAGGTTTTCTCAAGTCAGAAGATATAACCTTCCATTTATTTCTAGCAAACTTGAGAGAACAATCACGTTATTGCATTGTGAATGAGATCTTGTTTTTGTTTTTGTTTACATTTAAAATTGTTTATCATTATCAAATTGTTCAAGAGCTGTTCAAACAAAAGCAGCTTCAAGTATTGTCTTTATCAATGGAGCCCCACAGAGAATGTCAGAATGTGCTTACCTGCCCTGAAACTGACTGAAACAATACTGTTTCAGTATTGTTGGTTGGTCCAAAATGAAGGTATGATGGAATAGAGTAAGAATGGGGCATGTGGAATCACAGACATTTCTATCATCCACATCCCTTCTTTGTCCCTTTGTTTCACATCCTTACCAAATGGCCATTTTCTTGGGGGACATCATTGTGGCATTTACTATTAAGTAAACCTGCAAGGGAGATACAACCTTTTTGGTCAACAGACTTTGGAGCAACCACCACTAACAGAACCTTTTAGATAAGCGGTATGGCTCAAGTGGGGCAAAGGGTACCTCGTATAAGTGCTACTTATATATGAAATAAGTGCTTATTTCATATTTATTTTCATGCTTATATGAAAATAAACTTTTAGATCCTGCCCAAAGTTTAACACCACTTCTGTTTGGTATCTGGTATGGAAAATCAAACTGGAACATTGAAGCATGTTTCCTATGTATTGTGATGTCACACCTGGCCTTTGCATTATGGGTATATGGTGGCTATGTATGGATGTTATCTGAAATCCAGTCTCTGACTTTAGAAAATGTGGCAAACATAACTACTTCTTTGTATTCAAATTGACTCACTGCATAAGAGGGGAGACAAGTATTGACCCACTACTATTTGCAAGATGAGAAACACCAGTTAACACCAGTCCTACTAACCTGGGGAACTAAATGAACCAGAAATACCTAAACAGCAGTATATATAATGTACTGCCACAGCCAAAGTGTTGCATGTGGAGTCTGGGCCTGAGACTTGATTCCACATTAATTCTACTCGGTATTTGATGCCCAACCACTCCGGAATCACATGTTCTCATCTTAGAAGTTGGAGAGAGGACAGGCCAGGGAAATCAGAAATGAACTCTAACATATTCATAACACCCATCCATATCAACATATACAGATCCATGAGCATTTTCATCCCTAGTTTGCTACTTTACCAACCCCATACTAGTCCTACTGTTCCAACCCCGAATATATATTCATCACATTGGAATCCCATGCCTACACTACAATTTCATATTTTTCAAATACTATATTCCCTGGTATTGAGCTGAAGATCTCTATCTCTGGCAACATTCTGCTCTGCTTTTCAAAAAATAGACCAAGTTATGTGTAACCAGAAGCTAGTAAACGGCACCCACAGGCATCACTCCCTACCTACCTGTGTGTGTGGGCTCTCCTCTCTTGCTTTGCTCTCTCTCTCTCTTCACTGTTTCTCTCTCATGTTATTCAACACGACGGACTGCCAAGCATGGTTCCAGGTAGTTAGAAGAAGAACGGTATTTGTATATCATACTATAGTTTATAACTGTTAAGTTCAGGTATAGTAACAGAGTCTCTAAGCTACATATTATACATCTTATTTTGGAAGCAATGAAACAAACTTAGACAAACACATTGACTCATCCAAGATCTACCCACTAAAATATGTGCTCTGTAAGTAGGAATTTTTGTCTTTTTTTCCATTGCTGCACCTATGCATCTAGAAAAGCAACTGGCATGTAGTAGGCACTTTAATACTAATAATACTTAATAAATAGTTGCTAGAATAAATCTCACAGCTGTATGTGACAGAGAAATACTGAATCCTGATCCTCTAAGTCTAGAAATCTGGTACGTTCAGAAAAACACAAGTGTTTGAGGCACAGAGATTGCCTTCAATTATAGATCCCAGCAGTTATGTAAGTAACACCAATAATCTCTGTGCCTCAGTTTTGTCATCTGTAACACAGGCACAATATTTGTTGACGGGATATAAAGATTTAAAGATTGAAGGGAGTTACCACATCGCAGAGGCTGAAAAAAAAATCTTACATTTGTTTCTTTCGGGTTTCTTTCCTTTTTTTTAATTTTCTCTCTCTCTCTCTTTTTTTTTAAATACTACCACCTCTTTGTTTCTCCACCTCCTTTTTTCCTGGCTTTATTTATTCTTCATGTTCTAATTCCTTTACCTCTAGCAAATGTACTCTACTAGATGGCTTAACTTAAAGACGACTCACAAAAAAAAAAAAAAAAGAAAAAAGGCTGCCCTTATTCCCCATGGCTAACACTTTGGATACATTCCCTGTGAAATCAGAACTTGAGAAAATGCCTGGGACTGTTTAAGAGGTTCACAAAGACTGTGATCCTAGCCCCTTATGAAAATGAGCGCAGTCACTATATTTGTTTTGACAGAGGTTTGTTCTTTTTCAAACATTCATTTTGTAGTGGGGGTTCTGAGGACTTCCTCAAAAAAAAAATTATTCTTTTTTTTTTTTAAGATTTTATTTATTTATTTGACAAAGATCACAAGTAGGCAGAGAGGCAGGGAGAGGGGTGGGGGAAGCAGACTCCCTGCCAAGCAGAGAGCCTGATGAGGGGCTCCCAGGATCCTGGGATCATGACCTGAGCTGAAGGCAGAGGCTTTAACCCACTGAGCCACCCAGGCGCGCCCCACCCCCCAAAAAAAAATTTATTCTAAACTCCCAACTTTTTCAAGATCTCTGTTGATGGAGATTTCCCTTAATTTGTCCTGGGTTGCTTAGCTTTTATTGGCCACCATGTTCTCTGGCCCTTTCTTCTCTTTTTCTAGAGCCCTTTGAATCTGTCACTCAGAAGAAAATGGAGTTGTCTGCACTGTTGGTTTTCCCCAGTCTGTCACCCTTAGGGATCTTTTCTCTGCTCTACTGATTTATCTTTTCCATAATAATAGCTTTCACCTTTTTATCTAATTTTCAAAAATTGACCTTTCTGCAGTAGTGATTTTATGCTCCCATGTTTGGCCATTTGACCTTTTTAGTGGTTGTCCTTTTATGGGCTAATAATCAGTTTGAGGTGGTTAATCTGCCATTGTTAGTAGAGGCAGATCAGCTGCTCTTCCTTTCTTCTTTATCATTATCCTCTATTTGATTATTTCATTTTCAAATGTCCAATGTTGTGTTTAAAAAGTACTTCTCAACACCGTAAATTCCACACATTATACTGTTTTCCCTTCATCTAACCTATATTTTATGAGACCAGCAAAACGTGCTAATTAACTGCACCTGGAGGAGGATGGGCTCGATGCCACTCTCTACAAGGGAACATGGAAAACTCCCATTTGACATATGAGCATCATTCTGGTTCCATCGTATCTGGACTTCAGTTAGAAAATCCGGGGTACCTTGGTGGGTCAGTCGGTAGAAGCTTCTGCCTTCGGTCCAGATCATGATCCCACGGTGCTGGAATTGAGCCCCACATGGGGCTCGCTGCTCAGCAGGGAGTCTGCTTCTCCCTCTCCCTCTGCCCCTGTTCATGTGCTCTCTCTCTCACATTCACTCTCTCTCTCTCTCAGATAAATAAATAAAGCTTTTTTAAAAAATTCTATGTGCAACATATATTGTCAGTCCAGTTTCATCAGATTTAGTAGTGTCTTTACCTTGACCTTTGATCCTATTTCCTAATCATAAGAGAGGAAACAAGTACTGAATTATAGTTATCCATTTTTTAAAATGAGTTCAAGCCTTTGACAAACTGTGAAAAAAGGTATCTCTACCTCAGTGTCTTCCCAAATTCTCTACTGTAGCCCACTTCCTCTACCCTGAATTCAATTATGGTGAAAAACCTCATCCTTCATTCTGACTTTCATGAACATTGCACCATGGTCCCCCTTTCAAATGTGCCCTCTAGATGCAGAACCACCCAACATACAACTCTCCTGACACTCCATCCCATCAAAGTCTATCAGATCATTCCCCTACTCTTCTCTTGGCCTTCTTGAGCCATTAAGTGACTCAATTTGATGTTAATAGCCATTAATGACTTAAAAGGTGACCTTTCTCAGGTGACTTCACTATATTTTAAGAGGATTTCTAATGCAATAACCTGAAATGTTATAAAATGGTGGGAATTTCAGGTTTCAGAGTAGAGGAGCAAAGGGAATTATGTATGGATGATATGCTGCCTTACATCACCTTCCAATCACACTGTGCAAAAAATTTTTGCTGTGAGCCTGAGCATGGCTGCCTCTGCTTACAGTAGCAGACTGCAACCTGATAAACTGTATAGTCCGAGCAGATTACTTCTAGTGGAATTTTGATAGACTAATCAACCTTCTTATCTTTGAAGGCATAGTGATTATGAGTTATTAGCTGACTTTCTGAATGCAAAAAGATGTCATTCTCTGACCGGGAATCCAGCCACATTAAGCAGAGCATTTTTTTTAAACCAATTAAATAAAATGTTTAAATTTTCCATATAGTTTGAGGGGCTTAAATTTTTAATTCAAACTAATTTATCGAGCAATGGCACTTAAGAAAATGGAATGATGCAAAGCGACTTTTATCAGATGATAAGTGGTTAAGAGAGAAAAATGCT
Source organism: Lutra lutra (assembly GCF_902655055.1). NCBI lineage: Eukaryota > Metazoa > Chordata > Mammalia > Carnivora > Mustelidae > Lutra > Lutra lutra. Next base: position 27,045,810 of record NC_062291.1, on the reverse strand, counting down.
GACAGATCAGCAGAGTTATCTAAAAAGCCTAGAGGCAACCAGAGCCTTCCAGACACCCAAGCCTGGCCAGGGAACAAAGATGAATGAGAGCAGAGATTAGAAAGCTCATCCTTACCCTTCTACCCATGGTGAGAGAAGACTCTCAGCGTGTGAGGTACCTGTCCCTAATCACATGTAAAACTGCAAAACTTGCAGGGTTACTTTGATATGAACAAGGTTAATGTGCTCCTCAAGATTAATTGTGATTTCACTGAGAAATGTATTGAGTATGAGGGAATCTGAAAGTGAAAGGAGGACCAAAAGCCTTGTTAGAGATTTATCACGAGAGGGTGATGGATGAAAGCCTTCAGAAACCAATAATAGGATTTTAAAGATTCACATAAGCAGCATTAAGGAGATCTCTGGTGCTTACCTTAGACAAACTAGAGCTGGTGGATGGATGGCTACTATGGTTACAGCTTCGAGGGGAAGGGCAGCTGGTAATTTTGGAATGGGCATCAAGAACTGCCTGTGCTTTGGTTAGGTCTGAATCCTGAGTCTCTCTACGTAACACTTCTTCAGATTTAGTTTCAGATCTATTGTTACACAAACAACAAAGAAAACAAAAGAACCACCAGCAGGGCTGATGACAGTGACAAGCATGGACTTTATAGTCAAACCAATCTGGGCTGGAGTCTCATCTGTACCATTCATCAACTACACAGTCTTGGGCAATTCACCTAACTTCTGAAATCATCTATTTCCTCAAAAGAATGACAGAAAAAAATAAGTATGCCAACTTTTATTTTTGTTGTATTAAATGAGATAATGACTTTCAAGTGATCAGCAGAGTCCTTTAAACTACAAAAAAGAAAATGAGCCAATGTTTTCAGAATCATTTTGTTGTCGTCCTTCTCGGTGGTAATAGTAAAAGAAGTAAATACAGAAACAAAATAAAGGAGATGTGGACACAAAGTGTAAAACCTAGTGTACCCATCTCTGCTACAAGTATATTTGGTGAAGTAAATGGAAAATATATATTGTGTTTTTTTCCTTTCATAGATAAACAGTCAGGTAATTATTCCCCCTCTTCTTTATCAGTAGGTTTATCGGTTATGAAAAATGTCTGTCATTAGATCATTACTTCATATAGAACATGTTGCAATTAATTAGATCAAGTTTATCTCACTTTTGGAATTCACTGCAGCTTTCCACGGGCTTGAGAAGACAACCCGGACTCAGTCAGCTATAGTACAGTGTGTTCCTTCAGGGGCAATTTTCTGTAGAAATTTCCACAGATGGCTAATACATGTGTGGATTCTCGTTACCTTCAGTTTCAGCAGGAAATGTACTTTAATTTTGTCCATAAATTTTAGATTAAAGATGGTTTTTGAGGCCTGAAGTTCTTCATGCATTTACTGAACAATCCATTTCTTTCTGCTTTATACATTTTGCAGAAGGGTGAATTAAAATTTTAAAGGAAGCTTTTGGTCAGGATGACTGAAGTAGGAGATTGTAATCACCTTTGATTGTGTAGAGTTTATGCAAGCAAAGCTGTTTATTTTAGATATGAGGTCAAAAACTAATTCAGTAGTTTCCTAGCCAGATGCCTTCCTTCCTTGGTTTTTCTTAGTCTCGTTTACCCGTCCCTCCTCCTTTTCTTGACTTTGTCTCACTCTACACTCTGCTGGTGATTTCATCATCTTGCAGGTGAGTATCTTAAGTCTACTCTCTCTTTCTGAGCCCACACATCTATGACCAGCGGCCAACTGGAGATTTCTTGACTTCATGTCTCAATGGCAACACACTTGTGTTTTCACTCAGTGATTTTTAAGGGCCTACCATAAACCAGACCATGTTCTAAGCCAAGGAGATACACTAAAGCTTACAATCTACTGAAGGAGAGTGTTAGTAATCAAATATTAACACACTAAAATACTCACTCTGTAATAGATGACATTAAAGGTAAGGACGTTAAAGGTAAGCAAAAATAACTATAAAACATTTTAAAAGGAGATAAAACCAAGTATTAACTTCCTCTAATGCTCCAAATCTCAATAAATGGCATCACCATACCCCAGATGATCGGGCCAAAAAACCTAGAAGGATTTTTCATTCCTCCCTCTCCCACTTTCTTCATCCAGTTTGTGAGCAAAGCCTCGCAAGCACGGGTCTTGAATGTTTTCAGATCGGTTCATATCTCGTTACCTCCAAGTCCAAGCCAAAATTACTCTTCCTAACGGGTTGTCCTGTATCAATTCTTAGCCACCTCCAACCTAGGTCCAGGACATCAACTGCAGTAATCCTTTTTTTTTTTTTTTTTTTTTAGATTTTATTTATTTATTTGACAGACAGAGATCCCAAGTAGGCAGAGAGAGAGAGAGAGAGAGGTGGAAGAGAAGGTGGAAGAGAGAGGTGACGCGGGGCTCAATCCTTAGACCCTGGGATCATGACCTGAGTGGAAAGCAGACGCCTAATCCACTGAGCCACCCACGCGCCCCCCGCAGTAATCCTTTTAAATATGCATGATTTTTAGCCAATGAAGAGGGCTAAGTAGGTGATCCTAGGCTCCCCTCCTCCCACAGACGCACCAAATGTGCAGCTACACAGGGAACACCAGCCTCTGAAAAAAGCCTAAGAACTGTCTCCTAGGCAGGAGGCAGAGGAGGAGGAGAAGAAGAGAGAAGTCCCCCATGGAAGCGGATAGCAAAGGCTGGGACACAATCTCACCAAAGACCTCATCCCCCTCTGCGAACCACAGTCGGGAGGGAACGCAAAACCAGATCCTTCCCCTGAGGAGTGAAGGGTTTGAACCCCACACCAGGCACCCCCAACGGTTAAGACCCGAGCCTGTGAGACAAGCCCCAGGAACACGTAGCTTTGAAAACCAACAGGGCTGCAGCCACAGACCCGCAAGTCCATAATGAACGGAGAACCGGCTCTCCAAGGCCTGGGACTCACCTGCCCAGGGCTCAGCGGAGAAGCGCCCGTCGAGAGGCGCCCAGACTTCCTGCCGCTAACCTTAGGCAAGGGCCCGAGCGGCGGGCGGCTCACTGCGCGCACCGGGGCAGGCCTGCGCACGGCACCGACCGGCTCGGCGCTCTCCCTCGGCTTAGGCCAGGCGGCGGGCGCCGCCTTTTTTCTTCCTTCCTGGGGCCCGTCTATACACTGCCCCTTGCTCCGTTCCAGCTGGCAGCCTCATCTGAGCACTCTGGCTGACGGGCACCCTCTCTCTGTTTTTTAATGCTAAGGTTTTGTTTGGTTTTGCTTTCCGAGCAGAGGCCGCTCCCACGCTCCAGTTTGTGCTCCGCCCACTGCCCCGCTGCAGCCCGCGGCTTCTCCCGGGTTCCCCAAACCCGGCTGCCGTTCAGCGCACACGCCTTGGCTGCCCGGCTCTGGAGACCAGGGGCGCTTGCCATTCTGGGTGCCACAAACTGTCACAGGTGGAGAGACGGTTCTTTCCACCCCCACGTGGTGGAGAGCAGATGACCCCCTGAAAGGCACCCCGGCGTCGGGGTTGCCAAACCTGCCCTTTTGCTGGTCCCAGAGCTTCAGCTGGACCGGCAGGGTTCTGGTTTGGCAGATAACTAAGAGGCTACTGACCCTGCAGGGGCTCCAAAACTGACATAGCGGAGGGAAACCTGGCCCCTTGGAGCCTAGGTCTTCTCTGCCGATCGCTCCCCATAGTAAACAAGGGCAACGTGGCCAAGGCTCTGAGTAACTTCAGCTGCTAAGTTCCAGCCACGTAAGATGCTGTTTTTAATTAGCACTGCTTAATGCATGTCTTAAAATCCGGTAGCAGGATCCTGCTTTTGGACATACAGTAGGGGAAGATAAAAATGTCTTCAAAAAATATTTCCTATCATTTCTAGGAGACCGTGTACTGTAGTTTAGAATAAATATACATATGTATATAAGTCTGTGTGTATTTGTCTCTGTGCATATACATAGGTATATATGCAGATATATTCATATATTGTGATATACTATGTAGGTATATGCATACATGTGTGTACATATACAACACATATAATACTCATATATACACGTACATAGATATGCATGAAGTGTGTGTAGGTATGTACACAAACCATATATAATGTTTATTATATATGCATTTGGGTATTTGAACATAAGATTAACCTGATTTGTAATGGAAAATGACTAAATTCTAAATTCAAGTTGAGTGAGCTCAAAAGAGAATGAAACCTATTTTTACTAAAGCATAATTTCATATTTACTACATTTCCTTATTATTTCAGGCCCAGAAGTAATAACTATTTCTAAATCTTTACCTTATATCTAAAAATGTGCCAGAGCTCATTTTGAAGAATGGCTATTTATTAATAATAAGTAAACTAAATTATTTGAGATTTCACATTAAGTAGAAACCTAGTTTGCCAGATGAGGTCTAGAAGAATTTCTAAGTAATGATACATATAACTAAAATAAGAACCAACAAAACAGTGCCTGAATCATCTTTACTACCAAATTCGCTTGCTCTTGGTAGAGAAGTTAGGGTTGGGGAAGGCAAAATGACAGCTAACACTAAGTCCAGCCAACAGCTCCATCCAACCTGCCTCCATTTATTACCTTGATCTAATCTTTCAAACAAGGTAATCCAAACCATTGGAATAAACCTTGGAAGACTCTGGATATGAACAATTATGAGCAGTGGAACTAAAGGGGAAGTTCTCATGGAAGCATGAGAGAGTTGAAAGAATGATATCAGATTCCATTTTTTTATAATTTTATTTTCTAGAAAGAAAATTGGCTCCAGTTAGCTCAGATTTAAATGACTGTTTTCTTCTCCTGTTTATCTGGATCTAGGGTTTGGCTAATAACAGTTGCACAGGGTTACTTCCTCTTTGTGGGCTGCTGCTAGATCCACACATCACAGGTTAGTCCACAAATCATTTTTAGAAGGGTAGGTATAGTAAGTTTTATTTCTGGTTTCCATTAGAATCACCCGGTATTTAAAAATATATATACAGGTGTCTGGGCCCTACATAAGACGTACTGGGCATGGAGCCTAGATATATACATTTCTTTAAAGTTCCAATGGTAATTTTGATGAACATCCACCATTAAGAACTTACAATTAGGTGATCTCTAAGTCCCTTCCAACTGTATAGTCTATAATTTCTTTGAAATACTCGTTTAAAATCAATCTATTTTTTACATTTAATCATACACTCTCCCAGAATAGTCAATTGTGATGAACTCTCTAAAGAAGTAAGTTTCAAAAGTAATTGTAAGAAAAATGCCTTCAAAACAAGTAAGAGAAAAGCCATCAGTGGTTTAAATGACTAGGAGAATTTTTTTCTCCCCAAACAATAAGGCATCTGAAGCTGGGTAGTTGTTGATGTTGACTCAGAAGCTCAGTGAGGTTGAAGTGATCTTCTGGTCACAAGATGGTTTTGCAGTTCCAACAATCCTGTCTTCATTTGAGGCAGGAAGAAGAGAGAAATCAAGAAAGGATGGGCAATAAGTGACTCTTAATCTCACAAAACAAACTGAGGGTTGATGGGGGGAGGGGGGTTGGGAGAGGGGGGTGGGGTTATGGACCTTGGGGAGGGTATGTGCTATGGTGAGTGCTGTGAAGTATGTAAACCTGGCGATTCACAGACCTGTACCCCTGGGGATAAAAATATATTATATGTTTATAAAAAATAAAATTAAAAAAAAATTGTAAGACAGGGCTTAACAAGGGCAATGGAGCTTCCAAAAGTTCTGATGCAACCCTTATTCAGAAGCTAGGATCTATAACCATGTATCTCTCTGGAGAGTCTTGTGGTACTCAAGTTTCAGCTTCCTTTCTCTCCCCAAATTCCTTTAGTAAGTAAACCTTATTTGATTTAAAAAAAAAAAAAAAAGAAAGAAAGGATGGGCAGCTATAACCATCTCCTTTAATCAGAAAAACAAAAGCTTTAACAAGTACTTTCTGGGTAGCTTTCCGATCAGGTCTTACTGAAAGAACAGGTTCTTAAGACCAAATCATGTAAGACATCCTGAGAATTGGTTTGGACCAGCCATAATCTATATTCAGGGCCAAACACATTGTAATCACATTAGCTAAAATAATAAAAATGATAATATTCTGGTTAAGAAGGAAGAGTTGGATATAGAGTAGAAAAATGTTGCAAATAATTTAAGTCAACTCTGATGAAAAAAAAAACAAAATAAAGTTCAATTATATTTTGTTATAGAATATAATAATAATCTACCATAATATATGAAAAATGTTCATGTCTTTATGTAATTGCTGAAGAATAACCTTGTGACAAATGTGACATTTTGACAAATGTAATCATCAATATAAAAAGTTTGTATCTTATCTTCAAAAGTAATTATTTTGAAAGACAGCATTGGTTGGATACATAAGTTGTGTTATATCATTTATACCACATATATTCAGTCTATGACCTTATTGTTTTAATGTTAAAACTACTGCTAAGCCAAAGTTTTCATTCAAAAGGAAACAAATCAAGAGCAGATGTGATTGTTTTATTTAAAAATCACCAAAAGAGTGGCTCCTGGATGCTCAGGCAGTTAAGCTTCTGTCTTCGGCTTGGGTCATGATCGCAGGGTCCTAGGATCCAGCCCCACATCAGGCTCTCTGCTCAGCGGGAAGGTCTGTTTATCCCTTTCCCTCTGCCTGCCACTCATCCTGCTTGTGCTCTGTCTCTCTGTCAAATAAGTAAATAAAATCACCAAAAGAATTTTAAAATAGGGATTTTAAAAATCCATCAGACCCCATTGTTCAATTTGGCAACAGATATCAAAAGTCTTAAAACTGGATACATATCATTTGCTTTAGCCATCTAATTTTTTCAAATTGAAAAAGAATACAAAAAGTATCTACACATTTGTTTTCTTTAACAGCATAAATTGCTTTACCAACACTAAAAGATTGTTATACAAAATATACATCATATTGTCATATGATGGAATTACCATTTCCTAATTAAAATTAGGTAATAATAAAGGAGACTACAGAATGACCTGGAGATGATAAGTATATTCAATAAGCAAAGAAAGCACCTAATTATGGTGCAGTATGTTCCAAATGTTTAAATAATAGTTAATGCGTTGAGAACACACTAAATATACCAGGCTTAAGGTTTTACATGTATTCATTAGGTTCTCACAAATGTAGGAGGAAGTTTCTATTACCCTCCCATCTTACAGATGAAGAAACAGTCTTAAAGCAGTTTTGGAACTTGCTCAAAATACATAGCTTACAAATAGCAGAACTAGAATTTGAACCCAGGAAGTATGGTTTCAAAAAACAGATTTATATACCTCGAAGAAAAAAAATTTTTGAAAAAACAAACAAAAAAAGCACCAAAAGAATAACAAAATTATGTTTGGGTGGTGAGATTACAGTATGCTTTTTATATTTTTCAAAATTTTTGGAGTATTTATTGACTCTAGTCAGAAAATACAATGATTACTTGATAGGCTTTCAAATCCAGTAATCACTTAATAAGCTTTCTAACCTCGTTTGATAGGCTATCAAATAAGCCACGCTCTCCTCAGCAACTACTGATAATATGAACTCTACAGAGCGTTACTCTTCGTCACTGAGAGATAAGACCTTTCTAAAATCACAACTCATGAAAACTAACAGTTTCATGCACAGTATCTCTTATAAAGTCTGCCTTAAGATCAATAATCTTACTACACAGACATCATAAAGTCAGTTCACTGGAAGGTAATAAAATTCCATGAAGATTTGTCTTTTGTTTCATGAAATCAAGAAAGAAGAAATTAAAGATCCAAAACATATGGTTAGAAACTAAATATATTCAATTTAATGAATTACTTACTGTACACCCAGTAGAAGAACCATGGATATCTATAAATAATGGCTTACAAAAGGATTTCCAAGATATCATTAGCAAGTAAAAAAACCAAGAATAAAAACAACACAAAGAAAAAATTCCCAGATATTTTTTAAAATTTCTAAATATGTAAGTATGTATTATAAATAAATAGAAGAAAATGGTATGAAGATGTATTTTTTTTATTTTTTATTTTTCATTGTTCCAAGATTCATTGTTTATACACCACACCCAGTGCTCCATGCAATATGTGCCCTCCTTAATACCCACCACCAGGCTCACCCAACCCCCACCCACCCCCAAAACCCTCAGTTTGTTTCTCAGTGTTCAGTCACTCATGGTTTGTCTCACCCTCCGATTTCCCCCAACTCACTTCTCCTCTCCTTCTCCTAGTGTCCTCCATGTTATTCCTTATGCTCCACAAGTAAGTGATACCATATGATAATTGACTCTCTCTGCTTGCATTTTTAAAAACTTGTACCCTAAGGTCACAGTGCATCCCTTCCAAGGAAGGGAGTGAAACTGGTGTAGAAGGACTAGCGCAAGGGGAGAGTTTTCAGCTTTTACTGTGCATAGGACTGCTTTATTCCAAGTTTTCAAAATAATATATTAAACATATTTATATTATGCAATTTTAAAGAAATATAACAAACGAATACAGATTCTTAAAATTGTCATCACTCACAGTCATCATACTTACCATAACTTTTTTGTATTGTTGTTTTATATATCTCAATAATGACTCCTTTATGGACTATAGTATGTATTTGTCCAGGAGAATTTTAGAAAAAACAAAGGGATAATTTATTTACCTCCGTAACTCTAATGGAAGCAAAACTGAATATACTTACCTTTGCTTTTAAAAATAAAAGAAAATTATTGTGCCATATGCAAATATTGTTGACTATTAACTACTATCAAAAAAGGAAAATATGAATTAAAAAAAATAAGCAGAGGAAAGTAGATGTAATTTATAATGGAAAATTTGTGTTCTAACCTGTGTAGCAAGACAATTTAGATATACTAATTATGTAGTTACATCCATACTTACTAAGCCGATTGGCCCCAGCACCAAGTTATTATTCTATCATACTTTTTCTTCTTTCAAAAATACTTCTTCCTAAATGAAAATTGGAGTGAAAAAAAATCATGTATATGATTCCTGTTTTTCTTCTTGAAAAGTTCAAACTACTATCTATTCATATTTTACAAATGCATGAAACCTTACAATCAGTATTAATGACTAATTAGGGAAAAAAAAGTATCACAATGTATTTAAGGTACATTGAAGAATTTTAAGGTAAATTGAATATAATTATTACTTACTTTCTAAATTGCATAAATAATTTTAAATTTTCCATAAAGAAACTATAAAGACCATTTAACAGATAAAAAATCTGAGGTCTAGGGGCACCTGGGTGGCTCAGTGGGTTAAAGCCTCTGCCTTTGGCTCAGGTCAAGATCCCGGTGTCCTGGAATCGAGCCCCACGTCGGGCTCTCTGCTCAGCAGGGATCCTGCTTTCTCCTCTCTCTCTCTCTGCCTGCCTCTCTGCCTACTTGTGATCTTTGTCTGTCAGGTAAATAAATAAAATCTTAAAAAAAAAATCAATCTGAGGTCTAGAAAGCAATTGACCTAAATGTATAGAGCTAGTTACTGTCAAAGCTTGGATAAAAGATTGTGTGTTAACAGATGGAGCATCATTGGAAATAAACTTTCAGGAAAAAATATAATTTATTTAAAAATAATAGATGACTTGACATGGACGGGACTGGAAGAGATTATGCTGAGTGAAATAAGTCAAGCAGAGAGAGTCAATTATCATATGGTTTCACTTATTTGTGGAGCATAACAAATAGCATGGAGGACAAGGGGAGATGGAGAGGAGAAGGGAGTTGAGGGAAATTGGAAGGGGAGGTGAACCATGAGAGACTATGGACTCTGAAAAACGATCTGAGAATTTTGAAGGGGTGGGGGGTGGGAGGTTGGGGGCACCAGGTGGTGGGTATTGTAGAGGGCACGGATTGCATGGAGCACTGGGTGTGGTGCAAAAATAATGAATACTGTTATGCTGAAAAAAATAAAAAAATTAAAAAAAAATTAAAAAAAAATAATAGATGACTTGGATATAACAGTATACTGATATTTGTGGAGAAAACAAAACGCTTGGCTAAGATCATCTATTTTTTTTTAAAGATTTTATTTATTTATTTGACAGATAGAGATCACAAGTAGGCAGAGAGGCAGGCAGAGAGAGAGGGGGAAGCAGGCTCCCTGCTGAGCAGAGAGCCCGATTCGGGGCTTGATCCCAGGACCCTCAATGAGGGGCTTGATCCCAGGACCCTGGGATCATGACCTGAGCTGAAGGCAGAGGCTTTAACCCACTGGGCCACCCAGGCACCCCAAGATCATCTATTTAGTATTATTAAGTCCTAAAAAGCATGATAGTCAATATATATTCAGGTCTCTTCAATAAGTACATATTGTAAGTTCTACTGTAAATATATTTTAAGGACATCAATAGTTCAAGAGATGTTAGTTTATACTGATACCTGACTAAAAAAAGTTTCTTCTCTAATAAAAACTTGGCAAAAATTTAAACATCAACTTCATTGAGAACATCGCAGTCATTAAACTGATTTCCTGAGTGTTCTTGGTTTTTTGTATGTGAGTATGATGGCTATTTCTTTGAGACTTGAAAAAACTTTTAAATTTCAGTTTTAGTAGTCACCATTACATTTCCAGTTCATAGTTTAATGCAAATCTTGTCTACAGTATATAAAATGGGGATGCTTAAATCTATGGAGATATGATAGTATATGATGAAACAATTCTCCATTGATGATGATCTTGAAATAAAGAATCTACAAGTCCAGTGATAAATAGTGCATGATTCAGTATTTCTGCTCAATAAATACTTGATCAAATTCTAAATTTAGTACCTACCTTAAGTTCTGGATAGAAAATGAATTAATTAACTTGATAGATCACCAAAGGCATTTCAAAGAACATGGGATTATTTTTAACTTTTTGAGGACCATCCATGCTGTCTTCTACAGTGACTGCACCAGTTAGCATTCCCACCAATAAATAGTTCATGAGGGTTTTTTGTCTGCACATCCTCACCAACACCTGTCGTTTCTTGTGTTGTTGATTTTAGCTATCCTGACCAGTGGGAGGTCATATCTCATTGTAGTTTTGGTTTGCATTTCCCTGATGATAAGTGACGATGAGCATCTTTTCACGTGTCCATTGGCCATCTGTATGTCTTCTTTGGGGAAATGTCTGTTCATGTCTTCTACCCATTTTTAAATTAGATTATTCTTTTGGGGGGTGTTGAGCACTGGGGATACAGGACCAAACATTGCAGACCAAACCCCTATCCTTATGGAGTTTACATTGCAGTAAAGGAGACAGATATGAATAACATAAAAATTAGATTAGAGAGTGGTGGGTACTAAAGAGGAAATATAGCATGTTTACTCCCAGCTACCGTCTTGAACCATGGAGAGTGCAGCATTTCTTAATCATGGGTTTTGTTTGTTTGTTTACTTAATAGTGATTTTGTTAATGATTTTGTTAATGTGATTTTGTTAATGATTTTGTTCTAAATCTTTCCATTTCTGGGCTGATCTGAGCTGTCATTTCCTGACTTTTTCTGTTCAGTCATATTCCTACTATGGCTTAATTGGGGGTTTGCATTATCCAGATTCACCAAAGCGTGGTAGAAGAGTAAGAGAGTGTTTTCAAATCTTTCTTTCATGGTACCTGGGTACCATGGGCTCAGTTGGTTAAGCATCTGACTCTTGATTTTAACTCATGTCCTGATCTCAGGGTCCTAAGAAGGAGCCCTGTGTCAGGCTCCATACTGAGTGGGGAGTCTGCTTGGGATTTTCTCTCTCCCTCTCCCTCTGCCCTTCCCTCTGCTTCTCCCCATCTCTAGGGGGAAAAAAAATCTCTTTTTCATATAAACTCACTACCACTATCTCCTCAACTATAACAATTATACAAGTACACTCTTTCAAAGAGCTCAGGAAAATCTCAGGAATATAAAGATACAGTCTGCCTTGGATATCCCTCTGAACATGCCAAGAAAATTCAGGCTGAGAAAGTCAAATTATACAATGGCCTAACCCCATCAATTAAACATTATGCTTTACCTATTAACTGGGCCACCCACTGTGGCATAGACCCCATGCAGCCATCCATAATTATTTAGTTCCAATAAACAGACACTTCCCAGTACTCTAGAGGATGGATATGGGTTCGTCTAAAGACAACCCTCAGGGTAAAAAAAAACACTGTAGAGTCTGTGGTTAAAAGTTTGTGGTTAAAATTAAGAAACCCAAAGTGCTAATAGATGCAATCCATTACTGACTAACTTGCGACTTCACTGAGATAATACGACTATCTGTGACCCATACGTTAACTTATTTCATGTGTGACAAATACATTTTTTCCTCTGACTCCTAGGAGCCAGGAAGGATCCTAGACACTGAATCAGTGAGACACAGTATCTTTTCCTCCAGGAGTTCACAGAAGGATACAGACACCTAAATAAAGAACCACAAAGTTCTATCATAAGTACAACAGAAGAAGATGAATAGGGACCTCTAGGACCTTAGAGAAGGGACCTAAGCCAATGAGGGAGAGACAGCACTCAGAAAAGACTTCCTGGAATTTGCTGGTATGTGAGCTGGGTTATCTAGATGTAAGAAGGAAGAAATCCAAAGACATAGAAATGAAACCACGTTGTGTGTACTCAGAACTACACTGCTGATGCGGAGTAAATTTGATATAGAGAGTAGTGAAAAATAGGCCTGAGGGAGATGCAGGGACCAGATCCTAAAAGCTTAGACTTCATTCCATAGGCTATAACTGAGACATCTATGTGTTTTGAGGGAAAGACATCTATGTGTCTTGCTTAGATTTGTAGAGGGTAGAAAACATGAATTTGGAGACTATTGATTTAATTCTGGAAGAACATATTTAAAGACCAAAACTAGGTAGTAGGAGTTGGGATGGTTAAGCAGGGACATCAGTAGGACTTGGCAACTGACTAATAATGGGAGTAAGAAAAGGAAGTCAAATCAAACTGCCAGGCTTCTTACTTCCATAGTGACTTAAGAACTCTTGGGGAGTCTCAGGCAAAGGGTGTGTTTTCAGAGACAGCTCTGTGGCATCCAGGCAGGAAAGAGCTGCCAGCAGCTATAAACACAGTCTTTGAGTTTCATGTCACCCTTTTATAAACATCTACCCCTTTCAAGACCATCCAGTCTTCATTTTATTCAAATTTCATTAGGTTAGCTAAATTTCAATGACCTAGTTACAAATGTTCAGACTAAAATGCAAGAAACACACTGGAATATACCCTGGTTTCCCTTACAGATGATGGCTCTATAAAGACTTCTGTTGCAAATGAACTTTTCCCTTGCTCACTGTAGAGAGCAGAAAGGAGGATGGTACAACCAGTCAACTGGGTTTATAATTTGACAAATAATAATATTAATAACAATGCACAATTAAAGAAAGAGAATGTATTATTTGTTACCTTACTTTATTCTCATGATAACCAATTAGGTAGATATTATTTCCAATTTACAGATGAGAAAAAGGAATTTCATTAAGGTTAAATAAACAGTCTTAGCTGACATTGAAAGTCAGTAGTAGAGTCAGGATTTTTAAAAAAGGAAAAGAGAAGAAAAATTATTGATGAAAGACCCAATTTACATCCAACTCTCACACAGTATATCTATCTGTTCATTCATTTAATCCCCTGGGGTAGGAAGGAGTCACTGCTTTGATATTGTTATTACGTGTTATAATAGAGATTGGCAAATTCTTGGAAGAGGTGTTTCAAATATCTATAAAGGTTTCATTCAAATTTTATTTTGGGGTTTTTAAACCAGTTTTTAAAACTATTATATAGCATACACACACAAATCCCAAATTACAGTACATTAGAGAAAACTAATACGTTAATGGTTGTTGCCAGGTTAAATTGTTTAGTGGCAAACCTCCAACGATAATGTTTCTTCTCATATCCACTTGAAAGTATACTATGATCACAAGGTGTTATTTAAAAAAATAAAGACAGAAACCGTCACGTTCAGCTACATATCTGTATGAATGGCAATTTTCTCCATATTATGTAGCTAACATAAAATAAAAATTTGGATGTCGAATTAAATTTTCAAGTTCATCCGAAAATCTTTAATTAGGATATTTAAATACATTTTACTAAATGCATTTGAGGAACTGTCTTTTACTAAACCATGACTTTTACCAGATATACAAATGGGTATTTCAGATAAAATTTAATTTCATAAGAAGAAATTCTGCTTAAAAGAAACAGCAACAAATTTTAAAAGCATTGTAATACACAATAGTTTTCTTTTGAAAATTTTTCTGTTTGGTTCATCAACATGGCCTCAAATCCATACCAAGACTTATGACCCACTCCCGTGCAGTTAGGAGTGCTCCAAAGGGCAAACTATCTACACTATGCCTGAGGATGACTTCATTTACTGCTTTTTCTTTTAATAAATTTTGTTTTTAGTGTTGCTCCTCTCAACATAAATTATATAAAATTGAAGATTTTAATTCTAGTTGATTGTATTTTTATGATTCATATTTCCCTATAGGCACAAGTCTAATAACTTTCCTATTTTCCTTAACATATAACACTTGGAAAGATTTAAGAGTCCAATAGTTGCTGATAGAGTTTGTATGGCAGATTACCAAAGAAAATACTGCTATCTGAAAGCAGACTTTTTCCCCTGACTTTTGAAGTTCTTCATGGCTGGACATTTTTTTTTTTTTTTCACCGAACTAGAAACCTGCTATAGCATTTCAGTCACTTTGCTCTTAATTGTCTCAGAAACAGATTTGGATATTCAAAAAGGTAAAAATAAAAACAATAATAAAAAAAAAACACAGCTTTTGTGGATAAGAATCTACTTTTGTGGATCTACTTTTGTAAATGAGAATATTCGATTAAGCCAGCTAAAATACTAAGAAATCTGCTCACCTTATAAAGGCTGCATACCAAACCACTTAGAGCAGATGGTAATGGTGGCCTGGCTGGCATAATTTGAAGCTATCATGATTTTGGAATTGTCTCCAAAACATTTGAAGTCAAGTGGTTGAAATATTTTATGGCAATATCTGTTATGACTCCCGCCAAAACTCTAGACTTTTCAAAGGCAGGAATCATCCTTTGCAAACCTCGGAATGACAAAAACAATGTCCTGCATGTGGTGTGCAGACACTGAAGAAGGATTTGTTTCTATGATTTATTTAAAACTCTTCACCTAACAGGGAAACCTTCTGAAGCAAAAGGCCCTGGGTATCGCCTAAAGTTAGCTGATCTTTGGCAGCCTAGCATTGATTCAAGCTACATAGAGCTTTAACAAATGTGAGTCTGCTTGTCTTTTTCAAAAGCCTATTGTGGTCTTGCCAGGTAATACTCAAGTCACTTCAAAATCACAGCCCAAAAGACAGGCAGTCTTTCGGGGACTCACATTCTATTTCCTCATTCAGTCCTCTTTATGTTGTCTCAGTAAAGTGTCTGTCATTTCTTCTTAAAGAACAGTGGGATGAAGGAACATGTGGAACTGATGTCAGGAGAAGCTGTCTTCTCTTCAACTTCTAGCCCTGCTCACCTGGGTAGAGAGAAAAAAAGCACTGAATTAGTCTGAGGTAAACAAACCTGTGTGGACAAAAAAATACAGAAAAGCTTGGGGAAGCCTGGAATTTTTGGGAAAACGAGGAAAGAACCATTCTGATGGCACCCACAAAAATAGTCCTCTCTTCTTTAGACAGCAGACCATTGTTAACACTAGCCCTCTGGGAAGCTCCACCTCGAGAACCTTGTACCTTCTTTCAGGAAGGATGCATGGTGTGGGAAAAGAGATGCCTCCTGTCTTTCTTGAGATTCTGAGAAAAGAGACTCTCGGATGCTGAGATGTGCATGCAGGAGGCTTACTGGGATGTGTTCTGAGGAACAACTGTCGGGTAGCAGAGGAAGCAGGATTGAGCAAAGATAAAGTGAGATACAGTTCTAGCTGCAGCCTCGCCAATCATTCAAAAAGCTCTTGAGCTTGGAAGTCCTCCAAAGGTGTTCTTATTGAGGCAAGAGTCTGAGCCTTTGTACTGCCCCAGTCATCAATCACTGGATATGGGCTGCTCCTGCAGAGGGTCAAGGCAGCTTCCTTCGTCAGATGGCGATTCTCAGAGAGGGATGTTGTCCTGAGCCATCGGAAGTCAACACTGCCAACCACTTAGGAATAAATGCCTAGTTCCTAAAAGGGGGTCTGGGTGGCATGACCTGATGTCATGGCACTACCCCACTCAGCTAGAGTAATTAGCACAATCAGTAGAAATGATAAGGACTGATTCTGACCCTAAGACTCATTGTCATTATATTTCACCCTTTGCTGAGCAAAGTCCTAACCGCATGCCAATCACTTCTCTATGTAGATTATCTTGTTTTATTTTCTCAACACTGTAAGGTCTGATGGGTCTCAATGTGCACACAAAGAAGATGTGGCTTAGAAACAGTAGTTTTCCCAAGTTAGCGTTACTTAGGGAGGGCCCAACAAGGATTGAAAGAATTTTCTGAATCCAGAGTGTTCTGAACCAGCCCATAGTATATCTTGTTGGAGTGGGTGTGTTTTTATTCCTGACCTCCCACCGATATTTAGGGGCAAGCGGTAAATTATATTTACATACAGAAGAGTAAGTGCATAATCCAAGGAGTTTAGGTCCTTGAAAAGTTACTGAACCATACCAAACCAGGTGCCAAACACACTGTTTCCAGGCCAATGGAGGAGGAAGAGGACTCCATACTAGCCAAGGCAGCTGAATTGATATCATTGATCTGAGCTCTAACATCTGAAAGAGTGAACCTTAAAATGATGGACAGAAGCAACAGTGCTGGCCATAGGATTTCCTACAAAAATAGCATTACAAGACCCTTTCCTCAAACTTTCTTCCGTCACATCCTCTACCATTAGCCAGCAGATATAGTGAAGGTCAGGAAGTTGATTTGAATGGGGTTCTAAGTATGGCACAAAACCAGCTTCGGTTTGCTCTTTCCATTTATCCCATTGTCTTTGCAGTTATTTCCTTTTCTGTCTCCTGACTCCCTCCCAGAATAACTACTATGTCTTGTTCAAAAGCATGTCAAAGCAGGTATTTCTCATCTTAACTACACAAAGGCACTATGTAATTACAGAAGGTACTAGAAGAACTTTTGGAGGAATAGCAAGATATTCACTTAATAAGAAAAACAGAAATAATCAAAAGAGACTATTTTCAAAATGTTTTCAAACCTGTGTGCGGCATTATTTTCCTATTAACAATTACAATGCCATGTTCCAGCTGGAATTTCCAGAATATTACATGTATATTAATAATCTCAGTCCCGGAGGATAAAGAATGGTTTGTACCCGGATATTCTCTCCAAATCAAAAGCAGAAGCAACAGGATTCCCCTTTTCTTTCTTTCTTTCTTTCTTTCTTTTTTTTTTAAAGTAATCTCTATGCCCAATTTGGGGCTCAAATTCTCAACCTCATGATCAAGAGTTGCACATTCTATCGACTGAGTCAGCTGGATGCCCCTGGCTTCCCCCTTTCTAGTTTCTGCCCATCCCTACCAAGATATGTACATGCTGTAAACAAGTAGAATTACCAAACTGGACAAAATTTGCCCAGTCTCGGGAAATAAATATGGAGAAAAGTTGAGAGATTGCATTTTTCTTTTCCTTACCTGGCTTAAATTAATTCCATTACATAGATGATGTACCCAGTCCAGAGTCCAAAATACAGTAAAAATTCAATAAATATTTGTTGAATTCATTAGTGCCCATCATCTAACTCCACGAAACCTCCCTATTTCCCCTGGAAGAATTAATCCTTCCCTTTTTTGTGCTCTGACAGCATTTTGTGTATTTTCGTAACATTCTCACAAACTGACTTTCATTATATTTAGTAAAAATATCCTGTCTCTTCCTCTTGCCTTAAGAGCAGGGACTGGGTCTTATTCAGTCTATATCCTGCATTTTGTCCTGCACCAAACAGAACTCAAAATCAACGTTTTATTGACTCTGATGACCTACCATTTTAGGACTTATCAGTGGGATTGGCAGGTGTGCCAAAAAATTGCTGCTGGGGCCAATGGTGACACTTTATATCTTGACAGGAAAGGTGAATTCAATTGTGCTAGAGCCCATGACAATTTACGTAGCACATCGTAACACACTCAGTCTCATTTTGGCATTGCCGTCCTGGCTGTGCCATTTGCAAGCAGCACAAAACTGTCAAGCTGGACTCCACAGGTTGCCATGCTGATGATATGCTTGGACTGAAAAAAAAGAAGGAAAGGATTGTTCAGGCTAAACCCAGACCCACTGCTGGCATCAAAAGCATGCTGCAGAGAGTTGCCAAAGCTTCTTAGTCCTGACCTATGATGCAGGAGCTTTGCTTCTGTGGATGAATTTCAGAATGGTTGAATGACCATTCATTTCATGCTTCACTAAGAAATCTCTCTCGTTTCTCTGTCCATGCCTTTGCCCATGAGAAGCAGTAATATGTGGTGGCTCTAGGGTGAACCCTGAGACCAGATGACCTGAATTTGAATCCTGGCTCCACCATTTTCTATCTGTGTCCCCTTAGGCAGGTTACTTAACATCTCCATGGTTCATTTCCTGAGCTAAAAGAAGAAGCAGAAGGAGGAAGCAAAGGAGAAGAAGAAAATAATATTTAGATGACAGGGCTGGTGTGAAGATTAGATAAACGAGTGCTTAAAAAGCATTTGGAATAATGTATAACGCAGAATGATTACATAACCATGACAGCTACACAGAGGGCACTGTGTGTCATGACAGGGAGTCCGGAATTCACTCTGAGTGGATCAGTAAGCCACTTGAGGGATTTAAGCAGAGGAGTGATGTGATATACTTTATTTCTTAAAGGTCACTCTGACTGCTCTGAGAAGCTGGACTGGAGGGAAAGAAATGGAAATACGGAGATGAGTTGAGGGGCTCCCACAGTACCCCTGGGCAGAAGGGATGATAACTTAGAGCAAGCAACAGCTTCCTCTCCTAAAGATAGACAGAATAGGAAGGATGAGCTATGTTGTGGGGTGGAGAAATGAGAGGTGCTGATGGAGTACATTTGAGAGATGAGGGAATGGAAGGGATAATCAATAGTAATTCTAGATTTCTGGCTTTAGTCACGAAGGCTTGGTGATGTCATTTACTGAAATAGAGAAAATTAAAGGAGGAACACATATTGGAAGGGAAACTGGACTTTCCTTCAGGAGCTCTATGTTTCAGATGTCTATGAGAAAACCAAATAAAACTTTAGCATAGCCTAGATTTTACGCTTGAAAGTTATATGAAATATCTAAGTGGAGACATAAGCTTTCATTGGTATACAGATATTTAAAACCACAAAAAGAACTGATATGTGCTATGGCATTGGGGTTGACATAAAAGGGAAAAGAGGACAGATTTCTAAGTGACCCCAATATTTTCAGGTCAGAAAAGGAAGCATCACATGAGGGTGACTGAGATGAGTAGCCAGGAAACTAGGAAGAAACCTATAGAAAGAAATAGAGACAGGAGAATGTATCAAGAGCAGTTAAGTGGTCATATGGGTCAAAGACTACTGGATGATCCAGTAAGATGAGCACAAAAAATTGGTATTGGATTTGGTGACATGAAGATCCTACATGACTTCGGCAGGAATCTTTTTGGTGGAGTATTGGAAACTCAAAGGCAATTGTGGAGGCACCTGGGTGGCTCAGTCTCTTAAGCATCTGCCTTCTGCTCAGGTCATGATCCTTGGGGTCCTGAGATTGAGCCTAGGATTGGACTCCCCATTCAGCAGAGTCCACTTCTCTCTCTCTCCCTCTGCCCCTCACCCCACTTCTGTGTGCTCTGTCTCTCAAATAAATTCATTAATTAAAAGTTTCATATTGAAGGGAAAGAGTGAAAGATGGTACGTTAATGAGAAGAACTCCTTAAGAAGTTTGACCACTGACAGCTTTCTCACCCCAACTCTCCCCCTGTTCCTATTGTTCCACAGCTGGGCCAGTGGAAAACAAAGCTCACAGGCTCTCTCCCTTGTTGCTGATGGGGCAGTTCAACCCACACAAACCCCATCCAGCATTCACAACCCCACAAAATCAATAAAAGCCAAAGTTACCCACTGTGCTTTGTACTTGCTTCACTCAGACTGAACCTGAGCCCTTATCCTTGGGGAATCCTTTTGCTTTTTTAATTTGTGAATAATAAATGTTATTTCATATCATATTAGTGCCCATGTGTCATTCATGCCAACATCTGTATAATTTCCTGGCAGAGGATGCCTAGCATCCAGCAGGGGATACTAAGTACCCATATAAAATAGAGACAGAATCAAAATATGAGGTCAAGCGAAAATTGGGCATACTCTTTCTATGGAAGTGGGAGGACACAGAACATGTTTTTATACTGAATGGAAAAATCCAATAGAGGATGAGAGATTGATGAAGAAGAAAGAGGGAGTAGCTGTAGGAGCAAAGCATATGAGTGGCAGAGAGGAGAAGGGGTTCAGAAGACAAGGGCAGAGGCTGGCCATCAATAGCAAGACAGATGGCTGCTGCACTGTAACAGAAGAGAAGATGGGATGGATCTCAATTCAGACACCCCATACTTGAGCCTAATAATGTAAATGAGGGCAGCACTAATGCGGAGCACAGCAGGGAGTAATTGGGCATGGGAAGAGCTGGAGAGAAAATGTGCTTCTACCAGATTCAACTACAAGATTTTACAAAGCGTGGCCTGTCTATGGACCAGCCATTTATAAATCTGGGGCAACACGTTGTCCACCAGAATTGGTGGTATTCCCTTTTTGGTCTCTGTGAATCACTCATGCTATCCACATCCCATAAAAACATGAAAGAGGTCAGAAGACAAAAGCTATGCATCTGAATATTTAACAACAGCTTCACCATGGCTGTCCAGATTCCAAGTGCCATCTCCCTAGCTGCACTCTTATCTTCATCCTAGGAAGGCTGTGTTACTAAGAGAGTGTAGGAATTGCAGTTACGTCCAGAAATAACAAGTATTTCAATTTTCATTTCTTTCTCTTTTACTTCTTTCGTTCTTTTCCAAACTGTTTGAACAGTTGTCTCGATATCTAAAGGTAAACAGTTATTGACTCCTGATACATATTTTTTTCCTTGAGATTCATGAACTACATGTTCAAACCAGGAAAGCAATTCATAATTCCCCTGGGAACTAGCAAGCTGAATAGAAATGAGTATATTTCCACAGAAATGGGCTCATTACTCTACCAGTATCGCATAGGGCTTTATGAATAATTGTTATAAGACAAAGAGGTCTTATAGGAAGAAAGCTTTTGCATTTATTTTAGATTATATTTTGCACTGAAAACAATGTAGCCACTAGTGTTTAATTTGCTTTGGTATTAAGTTTGCTATTTTCTTTCTGCTCAGAATAGGCACAGCCTAAAATTTTGAAATGTTAGAGAAATGGAAAAAATATGTTAGTATATAGTATATTAACTATTTAAAGTGAATAGCTGTTATACATATTTGTAAGACTTATTTATTTTAGAGAGGGGGAAGTGGGAGGAGGAGCAGAGGGAGAGAACCCCAAGCAGAGTCTCCCCCTGAGCATATAGCCTGTGGCAGGGCTGGATCCCAGCACCCATGAGATCATGACCTGAGCAGAAACCAAGAGTTGGAGGCTCAATTGACTCAGCCACCCAGGTGCCACAGCCATTATATTTTTTTAAATATAATTTCTAGATTTTTTTTAGTGTAAATCAAAATCTAAACAATAACACAATAAATTGGGAGCTGAAGAAAACAGAAAGAAAACTGACTTCTTCATGTCTGCTAGGTTTGGTATGTTGACCCTTTTGTCCCTTTTGAAGTGGGTATTATCTGTACAGATGAGAGAACTAAAGCTCAAAGAGCTTAAATAATGTTCACCAAAGTAAAAAACTAGAAAATGGTAAAGCCACAATGTAAATTATAGGCCTCATTTTGAAATTTCTTCTGTCGCTAGTCCCCAAAATAGAGGTTAAAGAGAAGGTGACAGATTCCCATTAAACTCAAAAACTCATAACATCAAGTAATTTTCAACATTTGACATTTGATGATTGACAATGACTGAGTTTTCTCCTTTTAAATCATTGAAGTTTGATGTGGCTAATATTCAGGTAGAAGTCATGAATCTTTAACTGTGGTGATTAATCAACATTCATTTCCTCTAATCACTGCCTTTTTATTTGCATGGTCAGAAAGTAGGAGCAAAAAAGAAAAAAAGTGGGGGAGGGGGACATTGAGGGTTGTAGAAATCCCTGGGTATAGTTCTCCTTGAATAGACAGTATTGCCTACACTCCAGATCAGCACACCCAGGGTGTAACAGTACAGAGATTAGAGCCCTTTAGGAAGTCAGTTTGGGAAAAAAAAAAAAAAAAAAAGACAGGACAAGACAAGACTCTGGAAAGGGCAGCTTGTTTGGTGAATAAAGCAAGCCCACACTATTACTTTAAAGGAGCATCTACATCTGTGCCGCAATGACTGATACACAACAAAAGGTCAGTGCCAATGTCAATGTCAGTGTCAAGAATCTTTGTCTTTCACTGACCATAGAACATTGAAGGACTTCCCACCCCAGGAGGCGAACACTGAAAGGTTTTATGGTTCTGATTAATAAGATGAGTTTTGAGCTTGTTACTGTTGTTGCTATTTGTTTTGTAGAGAGAATTTTTGTTTTGCTTTGCTTTCTGTCAGGTTTTACAACCATTTCTTTAGTTGGCTTATCATTTAGGAAATCCAGAGTTTATATAAAAGAGATATGCTGGGTTATGTTGCAGTAACAAATAACCCCACAACTCAGTGGTGTAATGCACTGAATTTATTTCTCCTTTGTTGATGGGGACTGTTGATGGGGGCTGATGGAGCAGCTGCCAACCTAGAGCCTTGTCAGTCACCCTAACAGAGGAAAACCACATGGTAAATTACAGACCAAGTCTCCAGGCTTCTTCTCCGACCTCATTACTTCTCCATTTATTGACCAAGTCACATGACCGTGGCTAACTTCAAAGGACTGGAGAAGTACAGCCCCCCGTGTCCAAGGGAGAAGCTGAAACATTTGGTAGAAAGCAGCAACTTCACCACAATCACTTCTTTTCCCTAAATCTTTATGTTACTGGACAGAGAGTAATAGAATATTGAAGTTAAGAATTCAATCAGCCAACTAAAGAGATTTTAAAAAAAATAAAAAAATTTTAAAAACTCACCTAGGATAATGCAAGAGTGGTATAAGGTAGGCCCTGATTGACGAACAGAATCTGTTTACAAAGAAAAGGGAGGGAGAACATTTCACTTGAGAAAAGATCATTGGAAACTAAATATGAATGTTTACATAGAACCAGGATTATACATGGTGGTTGTGTCCCTTTACTGATGCGCAAAGTTTCCCTTAACCCATCTGTAAAAGAAAATGAGAATTACAATTAACTGTTGGTCTTGAGTGTGGGGATCGAGGAACAAGAAATACTATAGCTAAATTTCAAAATAAAAGGAGGTAGAAAAGAGAAAGATCCCATTCCTATCTTTGAAACACAGGCCTGACCCCAAGCAACATTTTTAATAGATACAGTTAAATTTGCTAACTACCCCAGACCACCAGATACCATTGTCCTCACGCTGTATCAGTGACACAGAGCACTCTACCCAGAACTGTTGTGCCATGATCTAAAAGTTATTTTCTCCTTCACCTAGTACCAATTCCCTTTTCTTAGGAATACTGGCCTTAGTCAACCAGTAAGTAGAAAGTTATGGTTTAGTGGAAAGAGAACACAGTAATCTTCAGGTCATATGTGTTTTGTCCCATCTCTAGAATATACTTCCTAGGTTACAATTTTATTGTATGTTATGTGAGCGTTAATTCATTAATCCACAATACCTAAAAGAAAATATAGAAGCAAAAGTTGCCACAGAATCAAATGAGATAATAGGATGTCTTATTTTAAAATTCTAAAAGTGATATAGAACTGTAAGGTGTAGTTATAATTATTACTGTGTTACTATTATTATACAATATGCAATCGTATTAAAACAGTGTATATTAATATTTAAAAACTGACTCTTACATAACCTAAGCTGAGATACTTGCATCTTCAAAAGTAAATGTTTATTATCCTAACCAGTGAGTTTCTTAAAAGCAGAGACTGTTTCTTCCATCTGTCAGTCATGTACAGAGCATGTACTCAATAAATGTTGCATTGTTCCTAAGAACAAATGGGGAGCAGCATGGGCCAGAGCTTGGAGCAAGGCCTATGAAACAGCAAGAAAACCATCCTGGAAGGGACTACCGGACTGGCCATAACGGGAAGTGTATGGAGATCAGGTATCACAGAGTTGGTGGTGGGTTATTTGTCTTTAGAAGTCTACGAAGACAGGAATAGGAAGACAGACTTTGTGCTGCAGGCAGTAGCAGCAGAAATGTTCCAACATACAGCTTTAGCAATTATATAAAGGCCGCAGAGGCTGATGTCCAACTGTTCTCAGTCCCAACGTAATGAAGTTGTCAGGAGGGTAGTTTGAGCCATTTCTTAGTAAACAATTGTCAAGCTTCTAAATAACAAAGGGTCCAATATTCTTGTATGAAGGCATTTTTTCTTTCATCCTTCCACTTGATTTTCTTTCCTGATTTACCACATATTTTTACACAATTCCGAGCTTAAAATTCAAGTAGGTACCATGCTGGCTGCGAACCTTGCTCAGAGATGCTTTATATAGACACAAATTACATATGCACAGAATAAATTAGTGAGAGCTTTCAATGAAGTATTTGATGGGTAGCAAAGGACATATTAAAAAGTATTAGTCCAGCTTTTGCCAATCAAGGACAAGATTAATCACCAACAATATGGACATCCTAAATAGACAGTTTGATTAATATGGCAGAAATACGGATTCTTCCCAGTCAGTCCTTCAGTTGCCTTGTCCTCCAGGTAAGCAATAAGACCTCTTCATACAGAATTTTCCACCTAATTCTGCAGTCTTAAGACACAGAACCTGAATGAGCTCCAGGAAGAGCCTTTTATCTTAGAACAGAATTAGTTAAAAGAGACTTTGGGCCTCGCTCCAGTTTGAGAGGAAAATAGTGAGGTTAGAGGGGGACTATTTCTCTCAGCTAAATTTTAAAAGAACTATGTTTATGGTAGATTTAAGTCATACTCTAAGCCAAAGCCTATCCCTATGTACATAGATATACATAGCATATTTCACCCTAAGAAATTCTATGATGTGGGTCCTATATTATTCCCCTGGCATTTTCTCATGCATTAACATTATTTCTGTAATGGGCCTCTATTTTACTTACATTTAGTAATCAGAGTTTTGAAAAAAGAATATGGTGTGATCTCATATCAGTCATTTCTAATCAGCACTTAGCCCAGGGAAAATCACTTTTTAAGGTAAACTTCAGGCCATTCCAGCTGAGTAATAAAGAATGATGATCTCAACACCTAACTTCTAATATATCCCTAGAAAATAAGGTTGGGGAATTTATAACTAATAAAACCGAGTAGGAGAATGCATTTCTTAACTTTACATTATCTTGTCTTTGAAGAGGCAGGTAATCAAATAGGAAAGATGGTACTAAAATGGAACAAGAAGAAAGCCCAGCTATTTACCTTTACATTGTAGAGACTGTTCAGTGGTCCTCCCTCTACTCTACCCCTGCTTCCTAACCCTCAGTCCTGGCCTAAATGGATTTCCATATATCTTGGCTGGTTTGAGTGCTTTACGATGTAGAAAATCCTCAGTGTGGCAGATAATACTTTCTAAAAATTCTGCCACAGCAGTATTTCCATATTTCAACATTCTCTTCTAGAATGTTCCCACTCCCCAGTAAAAGGTGGGGTCTATCTTCCATCTTCTGAACTGCTTTGATCAAAAAAAAAAAAAAAGATGAAAATATATTGCATGGCTTTTGATGATAGCTCGTAAATGATGATATGGCCATTATGGAGCTATCTCTCAGAAAGCTTGCTCTTTAAACACAGCCACCATGCTGTGAGGAACTCCAGATGAGTGCTTACAAAGAGGCCTGTATGTAGAGGACCTAAAAGCTCTGACCAACAATCACATGAGTGAGCCTAGAAGTGACCCTCCAGCCTCAGCTGAGCCTTCAGAGGACTGCAGACCCACATGACATCCGGGCTGCAACCTCATGAGAGTCTGAATCAGAAACACTCACCAATAATGTTTCTTGTTTTTAGCCGTGAAATTTTGAGGAATTTGTTATGCAGCAATACTTAACTAATAAACTTCTCAGGGGTACATGAATGGAGACAAAAACCTTTTGACCACAGGCAAGACCAAAAACAAAACATATGAAAGGAAAAGCCCCCAAAAAGGGTGGTGAAGGAGGAAGAGGAAAGGGGAAAAAAAAAAAAAAAAAAACCAGCAACCAGTGAAAAAAAGGAATTGTGATTTTGTGATTTTCATGGTGCACTTTAAGTAACGCAAGGAGCTAAGGGCCATTGAATTTATACCCAGTTGTCTATGGCTGCTTAAAGCTCTTCAATCCCATATCCAAGGACCCTGCTTTATAAGACTCCCCAGAAGAGACCAAAGAGCAATGTGCAAGGGAAACCAGAAAATACCCCGCCTTTCCAAGTGTCATAAGTTAGGCAAAGGCCACTCAAAAATTGGAATTTTTTCAGCATGAAGCAATTTGGTTTTCATACTTAGAACAGTTCTATTTTATTCTATTAATTGACTTGTTTGAAAACCTTATGACATGAATGCCCTAAAAAGCGCAGAAGTGACCTCATCCTTATCTCAAATGCTCTCAGGATCTCTGGAAAAGGGGAATATGTCAATGTAGGCAATTCTCTGTACAAGCATTGCCCTTCATTGAACCACAGCAATGATTTCTGTGACATCCTGGGGACCATTATGCATAACAACTTCTGAGTGAAATAAAAGAAATAGTGGGGTCATATGTTAGACTTTCTCAAGAAAGCCTGGAGATCATAGATATTTCAGATCATGGATTTTAAAAAGATATTCTGTACATTATTGCATACCCCAAAATCAACAATCATAATACTTCCACAGAAAAATGAATGAATATTAATACTAAGTAAATTGTAAGTAGCCTCAAATCTGTTTAGCTCAATGGTTTTTTCCAAATAAGTTTTAGCATCAAACTTAAGAAAAATATTTTGATGTTCAGAGCTTTGGGGGTTTTAAAATTGCAGATAAGAGATTATGGACTATAATGATAAAAATATCTACTATTTGGAGACTTAGTTTGTGCACTCAGTGTATTAATCTTATTTGATCCTCCCATCTACACTGTGAAAATGATAAAATTGGGGACTACAGAGATTAGGTAACATTCCTAACTTCATAGGGCAAAGAAGTGGATAGATTTGAGATTCCATCTTGAACCAGACTTTAAATCCCTTGCCTTTAACCACTCTACAATATTGCAAAAGATATAAGTTTTGTTGGGTTTTTTTTCCTCGTTTGTTTTTTGTTTTTTGGTGGGGGTGTCTTTTGATTAGAAGTAATAATAATGCTCAAAAATTTGGAGAAAATTATTTATAATTTACCACCCTGACATTAGTTATCATCTTTATAAAAATCTTGTTACAGGTCTTACATCAGGATATATCCTCTAAGAACAGCCATGGAAAGCAGTAATTTTACTCAAAGTAGAAATGAAGTCAGGGATAGGTGAAAGTGACCATGACTTGAGAATGAGAAAAAGGAGTGGCTAGAAAAGAACGAAAATTATTTCTCTGACCTTTTTGGAATGGCAAAGATGTTAAAAAGAGTAGACAGTGATAGAACCCTAAAAAAAAAAAAAAAAAAAAAAAAAAAAAAGATTTCCTTCGCAAACACTAAAGATGATGTCATGCAGAAATTTAGGTTCTCCAGATGACAAAGGAAGAGAACCACTTAAAAATTATACCAAAGGACCAACTAGCCAAAAGCTGGGAAAAGATTTCGATTCAGAGGGTTTCTGGAAGTACAACACATATCAGAGCACAGTGCCAACATGATCTGGTGGGGTACCAGATGTGGTACTCTAGCAAAATTCGTCATCGTGGAAAGTTATGCAACACAGAGCTGCATGGTATAATATGAGTTGATGATTTCCATCCAAAAAGCCCCTTTCTAAATCATTGTCTTAGGACTACTGTTCAGTAGAGAATCAATGGGCTGACCTACATAGCTCATTGTCACAAGAGCTCAGAAAGGCCCCCAAAGTGAAATGTATTATTTCTTTCCAGTAACAGCTCTGCAACAAACCAACTCATAATGGCAACATCTTTGACACAAAGGTCACACATGCACCCTTTTTAAAGACTTCCATCCATCTTAATTAAACATTTGCATTACATAACAACTATATTAGGACAAGATAAATTTGTACCTTAAATCAAATCTTCCCAATGAAAACCACCATGTGGTTGGTTTTTGATACATGGGTGCTAAAAGTAATGAATACATTTAGTTCAGACACAGGAATTGGTTTGCCATTAACTAAGAAAAAAAATTAATATCTGAAACACAGAAGCATAATCAAACTGTCACTGTTTACCCAAATCAGCTACTTCCATATACCAGACAAGGACCAAGATCAGCAATTAGCTGCAAATATCAGAAAACAGGGTCTTATGAATTTATGAGACAGGGGTAGAGCCACAGGTAATTGTGGATGATAACCTTCTGTTAACTTAAAACAATTGTTAAGCCTTGTGTCAGCACATAAGAGTATGAGTGGTGGTTGAGCCTCTCTATAAGATAAAGATGTCTGAAATTCATATCTGTTCAGAGAAAATTAAATCTAGTTTAATTTTCTCATGGGCACTAATGCCTTTAAACAAGGCAGAGTATCTGACTTGAAACAAATTAATATTGAAAGATAGAAAACAAGTGCCTAACTCATGCATTTGCTGATTACTTCTTACCTTCTGGAGACATTAGCAGCAATAAGTCCATTGCTCTGACATTATAATTTCCGGGAGATAATAAATGTGATGCTTCTGACACGATACCATCAAATGCCTCATTCCCAGCAATGCTTGGACTAGAGTTCCAAGCCTAAAAGAGTGTGATTTTAGGGCTCATCAGCTGACATTAAATCTCTCATTTGTCCCTTCACAAGGACAATCTACTGAACATATAAAGTACAGGTTTTCACTCAAAAATTGGAATATGGGGCGGGGGGGGCACCTGGGTGGCTCAGTGGGTTGGGGCCTCTGCCTTCGACTCAGGTCATGATCTCAGGGTCCTGGGGTCAAGCTCCGTGTCGGGCTCTCTGCTCAGCGAGGAGCCTGCTTCCCTTCCTCTCTCTCTGCTTGCCTCTCTGCCTACTTGTAATCTCTGTCTGTCACATAAATAAATAAAATTTAAAAAAAAATTGGAATATGGGGTGTGAAATACTAGCATTTCTCTTCCAGAGTACAATAATTCAAATCTTTTTACTTACCTGGCAAATTCCTTTTTCTAAGATCCACTACCTTTTTTCCTTTTCCTTCTTGAGCTCTTTCTGAACTGTGCCACAAAATATGTGGCCCTCTTTTTGCTGTCCTCCTGGGATTCTGCAAAGAAAACAGTGCTTATTTTTGTTATGAGTTGTTTTTTTACATATTGTTCTTCCCTTATTATGAGAGCATATATGCCCTCTTTATCATTTCTGCAGGGAAATGATGCCTGGCATATATTAAGTTCTTATATAAGTCTATTATGTGATGGATAGATGATGGAAGACATTAGTGATCACCTTGTCTGTACCTAGCCCTATACTAAACATTTTTGTTACATTATCTCATTTACTCTCCCCCTTAGTCAACACTGTGGGTATTATCATTCCCATTGGGTCAAGATGGAAATCAGGTCCAACAAAACTATTACTGATTTTCCTGAGTCCACACAGATATTAAGTAATGGAAAGTGAATTAAGCCAAGGTTATCTGTCAAGCTAACCAGGAAACTGAACAGAGCAGTATAAGAAACAGATGATACAGATTGAGTAAAATGAGTAGAATTTGTGAATCTGGGTCAAATAAAAACCTCATAAGGGATGTAACTATATGCATCTAAGTGGCTATCAATTAAATAAAAAATTATGCTATCTAGATAAAGAAAGGTGAATGTTTCTAGAAATGTTCATCATCTCTCATTATTTCACATTATATGCAACACCATACTTATAGCTAATTTTATTCATTAATCTTTCTCCACTCCAAAAATAGACACTGACTTTAGAGTAGGGAACATTGTCTTACACTAAATTGCATCCTCCCAAACACACGATGGTCACCCACAGAAAAGAACAGCTAAAGATGTGTTTGTTGGGAAGACTGGCCAGTAAATGCAAGCAAAACAACAGTGGATTTATCTATCTGTCATATTTGGTTCATAGCACAACAATCTACCCTGACTTGAACTAAATGATGTCTGAAGTACATTTCCCCATGTTTTCATTTCTCTTCTCTTCTCTTCTCTTGAGCATCTACATCTAAAGATGGTACTCCTTACATATCATCCCTAATTCTTACAACAGCCCCATAAGATGTATTTCTATGGCCCTTGTTTAAAATGAGGATGCTGGGACGCCTGGGTAACTCATTCAGTTAAGTGTCTGCCTTTGGCTCAGGTCATGATCCCAGGATCCTGGGATGGAGTCCCCCATCAGGTTCTCTGCTCAGTGGGGACCCTGCTTTTCCTCTGCCTACCACTCCCCTTGCTTATGCTCTTTCTCTCTCCTGCTTGCTCTCTTTCTCTTCCTGACAAATAAATAAAATCTGATAGATCATAGATAGATAGATAGATGATAGATAGATAGATAGATAGATAGATAGATAGATAGATAAAATGAGGATGCTAAGGCTTAGGGCATAAACTAATAGGTCACCCAAAAAGTAAACAGTGCAGCAAGGGCATTAACCAAAGCCCATGTGACTCCAGATCTCATGCACTGTCCACAAGCCCGTTGCTCCTTGTGAACCTACATGGAAAATAGTTAAACATCAATAATGAAAAGGAATGAAAAACTTTGCTATTATAATCTTAACAAAGGGAACAATTGCTCGTTTCTTAAGTATTTGAGAATTACTTTCCTGAAAGACACAGTGATTGGGAGTGGAAAATCTCAGGCATGAGGAAGAGGTTGAGAGAGAAATCACCTGTAAAATCCAAGGCCTGTCATTTCGAATTGACATCAAAGCTAATTGCTATTGGTAACAATCCTAGCATGATTTGAGTGGTGAAGTTTAAAGCAAAATCTTGCTAATCACAAAATTTTCATTAATTCCAATAATCCCAGGTCAAGTTGGTCCACAGAGATAGTTCAAAGGAAACCAAATTTGGGGCATGATCTCTGAAACATACATCTCAGATTCAAATATGCATTTAAAGCTACGAAGGAAAGAACACCTTTTACAGAAAGGTGACCTACTGAAAACAAGCTAAAAAGTTTAAAGTAACAAGATTTTAAGGAAAATGATTAGCCTGCTTATATAAAAGTTTGTTGCTAAGCAACCACATCAATGGACTATTTCAATTATGATTTTGAAGTTCTCGAGCTCCCCTTAGCAGTAACAAAAATAGACATTTCATGGCTAATGAAACCGTCTTCTCATAAAATATGAAAACTTGATACTAATTTTCTGAAACAATGTGTCCTAAAAACATGGCAACATATTAATATTAAAACACAGAGTGAGGGCTTGGTGACTAGACTCTGTTATTTTCCATTGCACATTGACATTTTTCCACCAAAAACAAGCTCTTGTGTAGTCTACTGAGTTCTTTAACATTCAGTAAAATAATTGGATATACATTTCCTTTTTGTAATCACAACTATAGGCATTAAGCAAGTGAGTGATAAGGCACTTACATAACCCCCAGAGCTTCATATTTCTCTTTAAAGCACAAATTCCTCATCTTTAGTTTTAAGATCCACTTTTTTTGTATAAATTAAGAATAAATTAGGATGCCTTGCTATTAATTACCTGTTACAAACTGTGAAATCATTTTTATATTTGGATATATGTGGTTCCTTCCTTTACTCCTTCCAGTTAGGATCTGGCCATCAGAGTCTGGGCTTAGGAATGCCATGTGAAGTTTTCCAGTACATTTCAACTTTCTCCAGACTATACCCAAAACAATCCTTTGCAAATTATTGTTGCTTCTCTCCTTAAAATTTCCTTTAAAAATGACGCAATGTCATACTCCTATAACCAGTTTCAAAAGCAAGTATTTCATTTAGATTTCAAAATGATAATGTTGTATCTGATTCCTCAGGAGCAGAACTTGGAGCAAAGATTAGAGTGCAGGTAAGTAATGTTGAAGATAATCCTACCAAGTACAGGTAGAAAAGTTGAGGAGTGAGGTAGGAGATAGAATGGAGCCTAGGAAGGTGCATTATCAAACAAATGAGCACTCGAGTTAACTTGAACTTAATGCTGCTGGAGAGCTCTGGAAAATGAAGTAGAACATATGCCTTGTAGCTATCACAGAGTAGCCAGGAAACTGGCCTATTTCTGGGAGAAACAAAGTCTTTAAATCCCTAGGATTTCAAGTGAATCACATGTGCAGAGGAACATCTCAACCGAAGAAATCCAAGTGATGGTGACTCAATTTCAGGCCAATGTGCCCTGAACTGCTGGGACATTGCAGGCGGTAGGTAGAGTTAATGCTTCTGGCAACATCTATCAGCCATTAGCCAATGGGAACTAGAAAATAAATACATTAGCTTCCTTGCCATTCATGTGGAATAACCCTAAGCCATGTGGTGGACATAATGATGTCCAGGGTTCAGGACTCCATATCCCCACACCAATAACCCGTTTGCTATTGCATTTCTGGGGTCCTTCCTCTTCCTCTCCTCACTTTCTCTTCTAAAAATCATATGCTCAATAAAGTGCTTGCATTCTGCTTCTGGGGAAAATCAACCTAAGATATTGGAAAATTATTTTAACTTGTGACAAGAATTTTTGCAAAGTAACAACCATTTTGTAGCAGAGACAGTTAATAAGGGACAAGAATGATTTTTATTACCAGCATAAAAATCCAATTAATCTTTTCCTCTGTTTTCTTCCCCAAAACACTCTTCCTTGGTTAGTTATCCTACTTTTCCACTGTGTAACTCTTTCACACTGAATACCCAAATTTGAAAATTAGACAATAGCATATTGAAGTCATTTTCTTGACATCTCCAAAAAAGATGATTCATTCTACTTATCTCAGAACTTATGAATAGTGCAGTAATTATCACATCTGGGCTTCTCCAGGAGACTCATACCAAGTGCTAAGAGGTCTCTCTCTCTCTTACTACAATTCTACCATAGACACTGCTGCCAAATCAATGCTTTAGTGCATGGCAGTAATTTTTATATCATTCTCAATTTCAAAAACATTTGGTGGTACCATGGTTCCCACAGAAATACATAAAATCTCCTTGACTTTAAATGCAAAGCCTTCCAAAATTAATCCACTTCACACAATCAAAATTAGCTTTCCAACAGCAAGTCCCCTACTGGACCCAATATAGAGCTTTGGGGTATATGTTATAAGTGAGTTTCAGGGTGACCAACCATCCCAGTCTGCCGATAAGTGACTCCCAGTTTTAGCATCAAAAGTCCCATGTCCCAGGAAATACAAACTAAGACAGTTTATCACCCAAAGTGTGACAGTTTGCATTGCTAAGGTATACTTATATTTCACAGTATATATATATATATATATATACACACAGACAGTATATATACTTATCTTTCACAGTAACTTATTTGAGCATAGATCTATGCTCAAATAAGTTAACGGCCCTGTCTTGAAATGCATGCAATTGAAAGAAGGAATTTTATGTGCCAAAACACATAGTGAAAGTGAAGGGAGTGCATGTAAATTATGAATTATAAAAGCAGCATGATACCTTATTATTCTTCAAATCAGAATCTTAGCAGGAGGAGTTAAAAATGGCAGAGTGGTAGGGAAACCCTGGACTTGCCCTGTCCCTCAAACACAGCTAGATCAACATCAAATCATTTTGAACAAGTAGGAAATCAATCTGAGGATTAAGAAAAAAATCACACAACTGAAGGGGCAAAACATGGCAGATGTGAGATTTGCAGATGTAAATGGTGGAAGAGAAAAGCCAAAGTATTATGGAGGGGAGGGAGCTCTTTTCACAGAGAGAAGTCAGGGACAGAGGGAAAGAAAGCAGGATGTAGGGTTCACACAAGACACCATGGTAGGGATCCCCTGAGTTGCATGGGGAGAGAATTTCCCCTTCCTAGAGGACATTTGTAAAAGGGTATATTGCCTCTCCAAGGACAAAAGACCTGCGGGGAGCCATTGAGCTCCCCTGTTCAACAGCAAATGACAGAGACTCATCCAGAAGGCAGATAATGTGGTTACAGCTTTTCACAGTGCTTCACATTGACTTCAGGCACTCCTGTGCTACTGCTTTTCTAGAACAGGATGGCACCAGGTGCAGTGCTGCAAGGCTCTCTTCTCCAGGATGGAAGTGGGTCTGCACCTTGCCAGGTTCTTAAGGATTTGGAGTTTTGAATCCCAGCTACCAGCTAGAGGTACAACACAAGAGAACTCTGGCACCAGGTGAGCTGAAGGTCAGGCACAGACAAAGTTAAGGGCAGGGATCTCAGAAAGCCTGGAACACAGTGAGGGAGATTCTTCACTTTTCTGTGAGGGTCTCCTGAACAACAGTGGCCCCAAGTTCCCCTCTCTGGGGCCAAGAGGGCAGGGTGACACCATCTTCCACCCCTTCCTCCCCCCCCCCACCCCCCACCAACTAGCACTCTGAACTTCAGAGAGAAACACAGCACTTCCAGTAGAGTCTGGAGTCGCTTACATCAAACCCCTCCCCCATGCACCTGGCAGGGGCATCATTATAAGGGCCGGTCCAACTGTGAGCCAGTGCAATGGGCCTCTCCCTCAGAAGACTAACACAGGCCCCCAGCATGTACCAAGTCTACTGACCATAGAGTGTGCCAAAGCATCAGCTTCAGTTCTGGTAGAAATAAGACCAGGCTTTTTTTTTTTTTTTTTCTTTAAATCAGGCTTCTAGTTCACGTTTTTAGGGGGTTTTTTTTGTGAGTTTGGGGTTTTTTTTTTGTTTGTTTTGGGCTTTCTTTTTTTTTTTTTTCTTTAAATCAGGCTTCCAGTTTACATTTTTGGGGGGTTTTTTGTGAGTTTTGTTTTTTTTTTGTTTTGTTTTGGGCTTTTATTTTTTTTCTTTCTTTAAATCGGGCTTCTAGTTCACGTTTTTGGGGGGGTTTGTGAGATTTTTTGTTTCAGGCTTTCTTTCTTTTTTTTTTTTTTTTTTTTGGTCTGTTTCATTGTTTTTGTTCCTTTTCCTTTTTTCTTTTGGATCAGGCTCTTTTTTTTTTTTTTTTAAATCATGCTAATCTTAACAAAAAAATCAAAGCATACCTAGTTAAAGGTCCAAACACTCCTCATTCAAGCAAGGAAGAAATCTGCAGAGGACTGACCTGTGGGAAAGAGCCGCCAAAACACAGCAGCAGAATATAAACAGCATACCCCAGAAACACTTCTTGAAGAGCCAGGCTCTGAAGAGTGTAGGACCCCTTTTTAAGAAAGTATTACTTTTGGGGCACCTGGGTGACTCAGTGGGTTAAGCCTCTGCCTTCGGTTTAGGTCATGATCTCAGGGTCTTGGGATAGAGCCCTGCATCGGGCTCTCTGCTCAGCAGGAAGCCTGCTTCCCCCTCTCTCTCAGCATGTTCCTCTGCCTATTTGTGGTCTCTCTCTGTCAAATAAATAAATAAAATCTTTAAAAAAAAGAAAGTATTAACTTTCAGGAACAGGAAACATAACAAACTTCACACACAAAAGACAAAAACCTAGATGTAATGACAAGATGGAGGAATTCTCCCCCCAAAAATGATTAGAAGAAATCACAGCCAGACATTTGCTCAAAACAGATATAAGCAATATATCTGAACAAGAATTTAGAAGAACACTTATGAGAATACTAGGTGGGCTTGAAAGAAGCATAGAAGACACCAGTGAAACCCTGACTGCAGAGATAAAAGATATAAAAACTAGCCAGGGTGAAATAAAAAGTGCTATAACTCAGATGCAAAACTGACTAGATATAATCACCATGAGGATGGAAGAATCAGAGGATCAAATAGGTGCTATAGAAGATAAAATTATGGAAAATAATGAAGCTGAAGAGAAGAGGGAAAGACAACTATTAGATCATGAATATAGACTTACAGAACTCTGCAATTCCACAAAGCACAATAATATCCATATCATAGGAGTCCCAGTAGAAGAAGATCAGGAAAAAGGGACAAAAGGTCTATTTGACCAAATTATAGCTGAGAACTTCCCTAATCTGGGGTAAGAAACAGGCATTCAGGTCCAAGAGACACAGAGAATTCCCCTCAAACTCAACAGAAACGGGTCAACATCAACACATATCATAGAAACCTGCAAAACACAAAGATAAAGAGAGAATTTTGAAAGCAGCTAGGGACAAAAAGTCCTTAAACTATAAGGGTAGTAACATAAAGTTAGCTGTACATCAGGCCACAGAAACTTAGCAGGCCAGAAAAGAGCAGCATGATATATTCACCTTGCTAAATGGGAAAGATATACAACCAAGAATATTATATCCATCAAGGTTTCATTCAGAATAGGAGAGATAGAGTTTCCAAGACAAGCAAAAACTAAAGGAATTTGTGAACACTAAACCAGCTCTTCAAGAAATATTAAACGAAACATTCTGAGTAAGAAGGAGAGAATAAAATCTTTGAACAATGACTAGAAAGGAACAGAGACAATCCACAGAAACAGAGATTTTACAGGTAATACAATGGCACTAAGTTCATATGTATTAATAATTACTCTGAATGTAAGTGGACTAAGTACTCCAATCAAAAGACATAGGATATTAGAATAGATTTCTTTACAAAAAAAAAAAAAAAAGGACCTTTGATATGCTGCTTATAAGAGACTCACTTTAGATCCAAAGATACATCCAGATTGAAAGTGAGGGGATGGAGAACCATCTACCATGCTAATGGACATCAAAAGAAAGCTGGAGTAGCCATACTTATAACAGACAAACTAGATTTTAAACCAAAGACTATAACAAGAGATGAAGAAAAGCAGTATATCATAATAAAAGGGTCTATCCAACAAGAAAATCTAACAGTTATAAATTATGCCCCCACCTTGGGAGCTGCCAAATATATAAGTCAAATAATAAGAAACTTAAGGAAACTCATTGATAATAATACAACAATAGTATAGACTTTAGTATAGTATAAGTATAATAGTATAGACTTTAACACCCTGCTCTTAGCAATGGACAAATCATCTAAACAGAAGATCAAAAAGGAAACAATGACTTTGAATGACACACTGGGTCAGGTGGATTTAAGAGATATATTCAGAGAGGCACTTGGGTGGCTCAGTCATTAAGAGTCTGTCTTTGGCTCAGGATCTGGGATCAAGTCCCACATCGGGCTCCCTGCTTGGCAGGAAGCCTGGTTCTCCTTCTCCTACTCCCCCTGCTTGTGTTCCCTCTCTCACTGTGCCTGTCTTTCACATAAATAAATAAAATCTTTTTAAAAAGAGATTCAGAGCATTTCATCCTAAAGTAGCAAAATACACATTCTTTTTGAGTGCACATGGAACATTCTCCAGAATGGATCACATACCAGTCACAAATCAGGCCTCAACAAGTACAAAAAGATGGATATTATACCATGAATATTTTCAAACCACAATGCTATGAAACTTGTAGCCACAAGAAAAAATTTGGAAAGACCGCAAATACATGAAGGTTAAAGAACAGCCTACAAAAGAATGAATAGGTAACCCAGGAAATTAAAGATGAAATTTTTAAAAATACATGGAAACAAATGAAAATGAAACCATGGCAGTTCAAAACGTTTGGACTAAGCAAGACAGTAATAGGAGGGTTCATTATAATCCTACTATTTCCTCCAGGCCTTCCTCAAGAAGCAAAAAAGAAGTTGCAAATACACATTCTAACCTTACACCTAAAGGAGTTGGAAAAAGAACAGCAAATAAGCCTAAAACCAGCAGAAGAAGGGAAATAATTAAGATTGGAGAAGAAATAAATGATATAGAAATTTAAAAAAAAAGAATGAATCAATAAAACTAGGAACTGGTTCTTTGAAAGAATTAACAAAATTGATAAACCCCTAGGTAGACTTACCCAAAAGAGAGGAGAAAGGACCCAAATAAATAAAAACATGAATTAAAGAGGAGACATCACAACCAACACTGCAGAAATACAAATGATTATAAGAAAATATTATGAGCAATTATATGCCAGCAAATTGGGCAATCTGGAAGAAATGGATAAATTCCTAGAAACATCGAAACTACCAAAACTGAAAGAGGAAGAAATAGAAAATTTGAGCAGACCCATAACCAGCAAAGAAATTGAGTCAGTAATCAAAAATCTCCCAACAAACTAGAGTTCAGGAGTGGATGGCTTCCTAGGGGAATTCTACC
The DNA here is from genome assembly GCF_902655055.1 of Lutra lutra. Lineage (NCBI taxonomy): Eukaryota > Metazoa > Chordata > Mammalia > Carnivora > Mustelidae > Lutra > Lutra lutra. The sequence continues at coordinate 27,007,386 of NC_062291.1, read as the reverse complement.
AAACATTTAAAGAAGGATTAATACCTATTCTTCTGAAGCTGTCCCAAAAATAGAAATGAAGGAAAACTTCCAAACTCATTATATAAGGTCAACATTACCTTGATCACAAAACCAGACAAAGACCATCACTAAAAGGAGAATTATAGACCAATATCCCTAATGAACATGGATGCGAAAATTCTCAACAAGATTCTAGCTAATCAAATCCAACAGCACATTAAAAGGATTATTCAGCATGATCAGCTGGGATTTATTCTGACGCTGCAGGGGTGGTTTAATATTTGTAAATCAATCAACATGATACACTACATTAATTTTTTATAAAAAGGATAAGAACGATATGCAGAAAACGCATTTAACAAAATATAGCATCCTTTCTTGATAAAAACTCTCAAGACAGTAGGGCTAGAAGGAACTTATCTCAACATCATGAAGTCCATATATGAAAGACCCACAGCTAGTAATCATCTTCAGTGGAAAAAACTGAGAGCTTTTCCCCTAAGATCAGGAGCATGACAAGAATGTCTACTCTCAACACTGTTATTCAATATAGTACTGGAAGTCCTAGCCTCAGAAATCAGAAAACAAAAAGAAATAAAAGGCATCCAAATTAGCAAGGAGGAAGTCAAACTTTCACTCTTTGCGGGTGACCTAATACTTTATGTGGAAAACCCTAAAGACTCCACCAAAAATATTGCTAGAACTAATATATGAATTCAGCAAAGTCCCAGGATATAAAATCAACATAGAGAAATCTGTTGCATTTCTTTACACCAATAATGAAGCAGGAGAAAGAGAAATCAAGGAATAAATCCCATTTACAACTGCACCAAAACCCATAAGATGTCTGGGAATAAACCTAACCAAAAAAGAAGAAGATTTGTATGCTGAAAACTATAAAAGAAATTTAAGAAGACACAAAGAAATGGAAAAACACTCCATGCTCATGGATTGGAAAAACAAATATTGTCAAAATGTCTATATTCCTCAAAGTAATCTACACATTCAATGCAACCCCAATCAAAATAACACTAGCATTTTTTCATAGAATTAAAACAAACAATCCTAAAATTTGTATGGAACCAGAAAAGACCTCAAATAGCCAAAGTAATGTTGAAAAAGAAAAACAAAGTGGAGGGCATCACAATCTCAGACTTCAAGCTATATTACAAAGCTATAATCATCAAGACAGTATGATACTGGCTCAAAAAGAGACACATAGATCGATGGAACAGAATAGAGAGCCCAGGAATGGACACACAATTATATGGTCAACTAATCTTCAACAAAACAGGAAAGAATATCCAACAGAAAAAAGACAGCCTCTTCAACAATTGATGCTGGGAAATTTGAACTGTGTGATGCAGAAGAATGAAATGGGACCACTTTCTTACACCATACACAAAAATAAACTCAAAATGGATGAAATACCTATATGTGCCACAGAAAACCATCAAAATCCTAGAGGAAAAAACAGCAGCAACCTCTTTGGCCCCTGTCACAGCAAATTATTACTAGACTCATCTCTGGAAACAAAAGCAAAAATAAACCACTGGCGCTTTGTCAAGATAAAAAGCTTCTGCATAGCGAAGGAAACACTGAACAAAACTAAAAGGCACCTGACAGAATGGGAGAAGATATTTGCAAATGACATGTCAGATAGAGGGCTAGTACCCAGAACTCAACAAAATCAACACCAAAAAAAACAAATAATCCAGTTAACAAATGGGCAGAAGAAATGAACAGACCTTTCTCCAAAGAAGACATACAAATGGCTAAAAGACACATGAAAAAATGCTCAACATCATTCATCATCAGGGAAATACAAATCAAAACTGTAATGAGATAACACCTCATTCTTGTCAAAATGGCTAAAATTAACAATTCAGGTGTTCAGTTCAGCAGCACATATACTAAAATTGGAATGATACAGAGATTAGAGGGTAGTATGCTAAGTGAGATAAGTCAATCAAAGAAAGACAATTATATGATTTAAGAAACAAAACAGAGGAGCATAGGAGAAGGGAGGGAAAAATCAAATAAGACTAAACCAGAGAGGGAGACAAACCATTAGAGATTCTTAATCATAAGAAACAAACTGAGATTTGCTACAAGGGAGGCAGTGGGGGATGGGGTAGCTGGGTGATGAGCATTAAGGAGGGCACATGATATAATGAGCATTGGGTGTTATATACAACTACTTCTGAAACTAATAACACACTATATGTTCATTAATTGAATTTAAATAAAAAATTGAATTCAAAAAAGAACAATAAAATTAACAACTCAGGAAACAACAGATTAAGCATCTGACTTTTGATTTTGGCTCAGATCATCTCAGGGTCATGATGTTGGCGAGGATGCAGAGAAAGGCAACACTTTTGCACTGTTGAGGGGAATGCAAACTGGTGCAGCCACTCTGGAAACCAGTATGGAGTTTCCTCAAAAAGTTAAAAATAGAACTACCCTGTGACCCAGCAATTGCACTACTAGGTATTTATCCAAGGGATTCAAAAATGCTGATTCAAAGGGGTATGTGTACCCCAATGTTTATAGTGCATTATTTACAATAGCCAAATTATAAAAACAGCTCAAATGTCTATCAACAGACGAATGGATAAAGAAGATGTGGTGTATATATACAATGGAATATTACACAGCCATGAAAAGGAATGAAATCTTATCATTTGCAACAACATGGATGGAACTAGAGTATATTATGCAAGCAAAATAATTCAGTCAAAGAAAAACAAATATCATATGATTTCACTCACATGTGGAATTTAAGAAACAAAACAGAAGAACATAGGGAAAGGGAAGGAAAAATAAGATAAAAAACAGAGAGAGAGGCAAACCATAAGAGACTCTATAGATAAGAGAACAAACTGAGGGTGGCTGGAGGGGAGGTGGGAGGGTAGATGGGCTAAATGGATGATGGGGATTAAAGGGGGCATGTATTGGGATGAGCACTGGGTGTTAAACATAACTGATGAGTCACTAATTTCTACTCCTGAAACCAATACTACACTATATGTTATCTGACTTGAATTTAAATAAAACACAATAAAGAAAAAAATACTAATATACACTAAAAAAAATCAGAATCTTAGCACCTTTTCTATTTCCCCCAAATCTCTATTTTTACCTAATATTTCATTCAACCTAAACTACCTTCACCCAATAACCCTCAATGCCCCTACATTTCTGAGTTTCAACCATGCTGTTCCCCCCACCACCTGAAACATAGCACCTACCAACCATCCCATCAATTATCATCACATGGAATCCATCCTTCAAAGCTTACTCAAATCCTGCCATCTTCACAAAGTTGTTATTGTATTTCTGGCCTCCACCCCCAGATTTGTTTCCTCTTTCTTTTAAGCATCCACTGCATTTTGTTCCTCTTCTTTAGCATTTGAAGGAATTTCATTAAGTCTACATAGAGCTCACATAGATCACATTCTAGTAATAGCATCACCTACTCAGAACGTTTCTGTGAGGTCCCTGCACAAAGCAGAGATTCTTACACCTGAGGAAGCTGAGGCAAATGGAGGATTAGGGTGTTACTGAGCTTAGAGCTAGTAAGCAGTTCAAATGGAATTCAAGCTCAAAACTTTTAACTTGAGACCTAGATATCACTGCTTACATTTTATGTCCCTAACCAACCCACTAAACTTCAAATCACTTGAGCAATTAGAAGCTACATATTAGCCATCATTGTACTTTGATAACAACATTTGAGTAGAAAATTTAATATGCACATTCCAACACTTTTTGCTGGTACTTATTGCTGCAAATATATTTTGGGGGGGGGATAGTTCTTATTTGGATTTTTTTAAATTATGTGTCATATATAATCTTTAAAATGCTCCCCATGCCAAGGACACTGTTTTAAGATCTATGAGGCAGATCATCTGTAACAGGACCTTCCAGAGGCATAATTAAAAATACAGGCACCGGGTGGCTCAGCTACTTAAGCATCTGACTTTTGATTTTGGCTCAGGTCATCTCAGGGTCATGAGATGGAGCCTCGCATCAGGCTCTGCACTCAGTGCAGAGTCTGCTTGAAATTATCTCTCTCCCCCTGCCCCTCCCCCTGTTCATGCTCTCTTTCTCTCTCTCTCTTTCATAAATAAATAAATAAAATCCCTTTTAAAAATGCAGATTCCTGTACCTGATCTCAGATTTATTGATTCAGAAAACTAGAATATGTGTTTCAAAAATGATGATCCTTACGGTTCAAGTTTAAACTGAATTTAGAAATTATTTACCTCTTAAGCCTGGTGTATAAAGTTCTCCTAAATATAAAGATACTACCTTCTACCAGAAACTTCTATACTTCTGCCTTTCTTCCACTTTATAAATTCTGGCTTCAATCCCCACCATGCTTATCCCATCTTCTCTATTCTTCTACATTTTCCATTCCTACCCATTCCCATACCCTTAATCCAAATCCCAACTATTCTGACATCACATCTCTCTTCTCTGAGCCATTACCATTGTTGGTGCTATAATTGCTTCAGTTGAGGTACCATGTTTCAAGCACTTAACATATACCACCTTAAACACACTAAGCAGCTTGTATACACTCTCTCTTGAAAGCCTCACAAAAATCTTACAGGGTAAGTTCTGTTATTATCTCCACTCTTAACATGTTAAAACTGAAATCAAAGAGGTTTAATGACTTGTCCAAGATTACACCATCTATAAGGGGCAGCATCAGAATACAAACCTAAGGTCTCTAATGCCAAAGCCCATACCTTTAGTACTGCATTGTGTATTTCCCTCACCTCTGTGCTCAGTACAGTGTCACCAGCATAATAGGTTCCTGTCATTATGGCTATTGATGGTGCCAGTTCCTTGGGTGGCCTGATGAGGAACGAAGCACACTGACTCATTCTTACCAAGAATCATAAAATCTAAATGGAGCCAATTCCTCAAACTGTCCTGCTACATTGTCCTACTTGATTGAGAGGGAGAAAGGTTCATGAACAGCCAAGTGGGTTATTTTACTTCCAGTGACAAAACAGCCCACTCTACAAACAAAAATCCTGTAATACCAAAAATATTGAATATGCATTTGATTAGTCAAGAAATAACAACAATGATGATAATAACAGTGATGGATAACTAACATGTGTATGGTGGTCAGTATAGGCCCGGCATGATGGTTAGCATCTTTGTGAATTATCTAATTTAATTCTTTTGATAATCCTAAAAAGTAGACAATGTTATCATGATTCCATTGTATAAATGAGAAAAACCTAGGCTCAAAGAAATTAAATAGTCTGGACAAGGCCACATGACCAGCTATGTTGTAACAATTAAGTAGAGTTGGACCTTAGTGTGCCTGACTCCCAGACTGAAACTCCTTATTTTCTGCTGTCTTACAAAAGGTTCCTAGTAAAGAGCAATTTTGGACTGATGATGGAAAATATTTTTTAAAAATTTAAATACTAGAGAAAGAAGCTTATTCAGCTCATAAATGGAGACTAGGCCACAAGACTTATCTGTAGGTATTAAAGGAAAACTAGAAAATGGGCTTGCTGGTCACAACAATGTATGTACATGGCTATCAGCTTGGGTTGGCACCTAAATGTATTTTTTTTTTTAAGATTTTACTTATTTGACAGCAAGAGAGAGGATGAGAGAGAGACAGAGGGAAGGAAACAGCGACAGAGGGAACACAAGCAGGGGGAGTAGGGAGGGAGAAGCAGGCTTTCCGCTGAGTGGGGCTTGATCCTGGGATGGTGGGATCATGACCTGAGCCAAAGGTAGATGCTTAATCAACAGAGCCACCCAGGTGCCCCTAAGTGTATTTTATTAAATGTATCATGTATTTTATTAAAAGTCAACTTCATCTGGCTATAGAATCAAATGAGATTGGCATTGGTTCAGAGAAATAACCTAAATTTCAGGTTTTTCTCCAAATAGTTGATATTTGTCTGTCAAGAATTATTTCCTCTAAATACCACAAAGCAGCTGTGCACACAGGATTTCCCGGTAGAAGAAAAGTTTCTCAAAGACTGAGTAACAAAGAGAAAAAAAAATTTTCAGTAAAGCAAACATTCTATGAGTTTGCTTTTACCTTTCCTGTGAGTATCTTGGAAGGAGGGGGTGGGTAGGAAACTAGAAAATACTAGAAGACAGGACTGATTTCACTTGATATTCCTTTGCAGAACCTCTATTCTCAATTGCCTCCTCTGCTGCTCCTTTCCACCTTGGGAGCAGGAGACCATGGAGCCCATCCTCAGCATCAAACATAAGTGATGGAAACTTCAAGACCTTTGGAATTGGCTAGCATGAAAAACCTTCTAGATAGACCACTACAAAGTTAAGACAATGCTATGGCTAGGCTACACCCAACACATCCTAAATCCCTCTTTTGGGAGAAGGTAGCATCTTTCTCATCTAGAAATTTAGCATAAACATTTCCATTTCTATGGGGAACCTATAAAAAATAAGTTAGTAAATGGCACGTAAAACTTCTCCAATATTCTAAAGTGTTACACACACTGTACTCTTCCCATCTATCACCTTGATAAAGCTTTTTATTACTGGGTACATGAGGAAAGTTGTTTTGTGTGACTGATTAAAACTATATTTTCCCTGGCTAAGGAATTTTATAAGCTGTCTCCAGGTGGGATAATGGATCGCATTTGTTAATCCACTCATTTCAGGTGGAAGCTTCAAATGGCACTTCCTAATTTTAATACACTTCATAAATTTGCTGCGCTCTCAAAACCATCTGCTTCAAATGTGCTTGTTTCTTTCTTAACCTATTTTGCTTCTTCAATACGCATCGCCTGCCATTCCTCCCTCTGAATAATCTTTCCACTGCTTGTCAAAGAACCATCTCCATCAGAGCTCTCCCAAATAGGTACTTCACTTGACATCTGATACTCCATTATTTTTACCCTCATTTGCAGTGAAAGCATCCTACTCCTACTCATCTCTCTCCATTTCCTTTATTTGACATTAGTTAGTTTTGTAAATGTATTTATTATTTATCAAGATTCAGTGAAGATATTCTTTAGAAATACATTGCATGAAAGCTGTTAAAACAATCAAATTTCACTTTTTCTTTTTCAAAAAAATCAAGGGTTCAAGTATTCTACACATAAAAGCTGTTGAGTTCTTGGGCAGTTTCTCAAGATACCTCCGGTATATAAGTATACATAAGGGCAGGAAGGGGAGGCAGAAGCACCCTTGTTGTATCCCCAGGGGAAGATAATAACCTCAGGGTTTGATTTCTTTTGAATGATCAGAGAAAAAAGTGACTCGCTATCCCTCTACAAATTGGAAGTGCCCTCCCAAAATTTCAATGTGATGTTTATTTTGAGGCAAAAAAGGAAAATTACATTTAATCCCCTCTCAAAGTTTTTTAAATTATATGTGAGTTTGGAAGCCTAGCCAGCATTTATAAGTATCTAGACAAAGCCAAAATACTGAAGGAATGAAACTAACCAGCCCATTTTAAGTACTACTCATCATGTTCCATGCAAGTATTAGTTTGGAATTAGAGCTGCACTATTAAAAAGCTTGGCTTACCTCCTCTCATATCCCACCCATCGACCAGTCCCGTAATTGACTTTCAAGGGGTCATTTCATTTCACTGGAGTCACTGATGTGGTTTCCTCCTCTAGCTGTCCAATAGAATCATTTGGAAACTCTAAATAAAATACCCCCCATGTCTAGACTCCACCTCAGACCAATTAAGTTAATTAATATCTGGGTGTGCTAAATGGTCATGAGTGTTTTTTAAAGTATCCCCAGCGTTTTGTTTTGTTTTGTTTTTAATAAAGCTTTTTTTCTTTTTTTTTTTCTTTATTTGACAGAGAGAGGGAAATCACAAGTGAGGAAGCAGCAGATAGAGGCAGAGGGAGAGGCAGGCTCTCGTCAAAGCAGGGAACTGGATGCAGGACTCAATCCCAAGACCCTGGGATCACAACCCAAGCCAAAGTCAAATGCTTAGCTTTCTGAACCATCCAGGCACCCCTCTCCAGAAGATTTAGTAGACAGGTGGAATTGAGAACTACTGAACTTGACAAAGGACACACCCATGTGATCCCTATCCCACTCGCACATTAATCAAAGACTTGACCAATTGATTCTCTGAGCCTGGAAATTCAAGGGTGGACATTCTAAATAAGTTAAACCCTCTGCACTCAGGAGGAAAAATGGAAATATACTGGACGGCAAAACACAAGCCTGAGAAAGGAAAGAGGATCTCAAGTCTGAAGAACCACCTTACATGAAAACTAATCACCTACTTGTGACTTCTCGGCAAAATACAAGCAGTTATCCCTCAAAAGAACCTTACCTTATTTAAATTATTTATAATTAACCAAATGCTCTTAAATATTGTCAAATGGTAAAGACTAATAACAATTTTTAAAATATGAACAAATTAATCTTAAAAAAAAAGTTAAAAAGGGTGCCTGGGTGGCTCAGTGGTCATGGTCTCAGGGTCCTGGGATTGAGCCCCGCATTGGGCTCTCTGCTCAGCAGGGAGCCTGCTTCCTCCTCTTTCTGCCTGCCTTTCTGCCTACTTGTGATCTCTGTCAAGTAAATAAATAAAAAATCTTAAAAAAAAAAAAGTTAAAATTTGAACAAATTATTGTGTATCTGCTGTATTTTACATGTTATTTTGTTTAATATTCAAAGTACATTGCACATGATAGGTAAGAGTTAAGGAAACAAAAAAATATTAAAAATGAGTAAATTATCCCAAAACATATGGATGAATCTTTAGATCTATATACTCTGAAAGAATGTCCACTTTCCTACACTTTGCTTGCCTTGCACACATTTTAACCTAGTCACAGGAAGCACTAATTGAGGAACACTTATGGACTTAACTCTGAGGGAGGGAGAGAGGGAAAGGGTGGAAGGGAAGAAAGAAGGGAAGATGGAAAGGAGGGATAAATACTATGAAGAGAAGGAGGGAGGGAGAAGGAAAGAAAGAAAGAGAGGAAGGAAGGAAGGAAGGAAGGAAGAGAGAGAGAGAGATAAAGAAAAGAAAGGAAGGGAGGAAGGTAGGAAGGAAGGAAGAAGAAGAGGTGAAGAAGGGCAGGGTGGGGGGATAGACGGTATGGGAGGGAAAAAGGAAACTAATTGGACATGTGGAAACTTCAGGACACCTGAGCCACTGACTATATTATCCTACAGTCTGTGACAGAAAGGAAGAACAATAAAGCAGAGGTGGACATAAGCCAGAGACTTTAGGAACACCAATTTTAAAATATGGTAATGCAGGGTGCCTGGGTGTCTCAGTTGGTTAGGCAACTGCCTTTGCCTCAGGTCATGATCCTGGAGTCCCAGGATAGAGAACCACAACAGGCTCCCTGCTTAGTGGGGAGTGTGCTTCTCCCTCTGATTCTTCTCCTCTCATGATGTCTCTCTCTCTCTCATTCTCTCTTTCAAATAAATAAATAAATAATCTAAATAAATAAATAAATAAATGAAAATGCAAAAAAAGAGATAGGATGTCTTCACTGGAGGATGCCGAAAAACAAACGAATAACTCATGAAAAAAGACTGGAAATAAAATCTGACTATATGCATTAAATAATCTCAATGCCATAAAAAAGTACCCCAAGGGGAGGAGTCAAGATGGCAGAGAAGTAGCAGGCTGAGACTACTTCAGGTAGCAGATCATCAGCTAGATAGCTTATCTAAAGATTGCAAACACCTACAAATCCAATGGGAGATGGAAGACAAAAAGAACAGCAATTCTAGAAACAGAAAATCAACCACTTTCTGAAAGGCAGGACTGGCGGAGAAGTGAATCCAAAGCGACAGGAAGATAGACCGTGGGGGGAGGGGCCGGCTCCCAGCAAGCAGTGGAGCAACGGAGCACAAAATCAGAACTTTTAAAAGTCTGTTCCACTGAGGGACATCGCTCCAGAGGCTAAACCGGGGTGAAGCCCACGTGGGGTCAGCATGGCCTCAGGTCCCGCAGGGTCACCAAGGATGGGGGTGTCTGAGTGTTGCAGAGCTTACAGGTATTAGGACAGGGAAGCCAGCTACAGAGACAGAGCCGAGGAGTGAGCTCTCAGGTCGGGGTTACCTTGAACCAGGAGCAGGCTCGGTGAGCTCGGAGCACTGCCGGAGGCTAGGGAAATGGGAGTAATTGGGCGCTGTTCTCTGAGGGCGCACTGAGGAGTGGGGTCCCGGGCTCTCAGCTCCTTTGGCTCGGAGACCGAGAGGCCGCCATTTTCATTCCCGTCCTCCGGAACTCTACAGAAAGCGCTCAGGGAACAAAAGCTCCCGAAAGCAAACCCAGCAAACCCAAGCGGTTTACTCAGCTGGGCCCCTGGTAAGGGCGGTGCAATTCCGCCTGGGGCAAAGACACTTGAGAATCACTACAACAGGCCCCGCCCCAGAAGATCAACAAGAAATCCAGCCAGGACCAAGTTCACCTACCAAGGAGTGCAGTTTCAATACCAAGGAGAGCAGCGGAATTCAGAGGAGGAGAAAGCAAAGCACGGAACTCATGGCTTTCTCCCCATGATTCTTTAGCCTTGCAGTTAATTTAATTTTTTTTTCTTTTTCAATTTTTTTTTCTCTTCTTCTGCTAAATTTTTTTAACTTTTACCCTTTTCTTTTTTAACGTTTTTTAACTAGTTTATCTAATATATATATATTTTTTTCTTTTTTATATTTTTTTCTTTATTCGTTTTCTTTTTTAATTTTTTTTTTTCTTTCTGAACCTCTTTTTATCCCCTTTCTCCCCCCTCACGATTAGGGATCTCTTCTGATTTGGTTAAAACATATTTTCCTGGGGTTGTTGCCACCCTTTTAGTATTTTACTTGCTCCTTCATATACTCTTATCTGGACAAAATGACAAGGCAGAAAAATTCACCACAAAAAAAAGAACAAGAGGCAGTACCAAAGGCTAGGGACCTAATCAATACAGACATTGGTAATATGTCAGATATAGAGTTCAGAATGATGATTCTCAAGGTTCTAGCCGGGCTTGAAAAAGGCATGGAAGATATTAGAGAAACCCTCTTGGGAGATATAAAAGCCCTTTCTGGAGAAATTAAAGAACTAAAATCTAACCAAGTTGAAATCAAAAAAGCTATTAATGAGGTGCAATCAAAAATGGAGGCTCTCACTGCTAGGATAAATGAGGCAGAAGAAAGAATTAGCAATATAGAAGACCAAATGACAGAGAATAAAGAAGCTGAGCAAAAGAGGGACAAACAGCTACTGGACCACGAGGGGAGAATTCGAGAGATAAGTGACACCATAAGACGAAACAACATTAGAATAATTGGGATTCCAGAAGAAGAAGAAAGAGAGAGGGGAGGAGAAGGTATATTGGAGAGAATTATTGGAGAGAATTTCCCCAATATGGCAAAGGGAACAAGCATCAAAATCCAGGAGGTGCAGAGAACCCCCCTCAAAAGCACTAAGAATAGGTCCACACCCCATCACCTAATAGTAAAATTTACAAGTCTTAGTGACAAAGAGAAAATCCTGAAAGCAGCCGGGGAAAAGAAGTCTGTAACATACAATGGTAAAATATTAGATTGGCAGCAGACTATCCACAGAGACCTGGCAGGCCAGAAAGAGCCGGCATGATATATTCAGAGCACTAAATGAGAAAAACATGCAGCTAAGAACACTATATCCAGCTAGGCTTTCATTGAAAATAGAAGGAGAGGTTAAAAGCTTCCAGGACAAACAAAAACTGAAAGAATTTGCAAACACCAAATCAGCTCTACAGGAAATATTGAAAGGGGTCCTCTAAGCAAAGAGAGACCCTAAAAGTAGTAGATCAGAAAGGAACAGAGACAATATACAGTAACAGTCACCTTACAGGCAATACAATGGCACTAAATTCACATCTCTCAATAGTTACCCTGAATGTTAATGGGCTAAATGCCCCAATCAAAAGACACAGGGTATCAGAATGGATAAAAAAAACAAAACCCATCTATATGTTGCCTATAAGAAACTCATTTTAAACCCGAAGACACCTCCAGATTTAAAGTGAAGGGGTGGAAAAGAATTTACCATGCTAATGGACATCAGAAGAAAGCAGGAGTGGCAATCCTTATATCAGATCAATTAGATTTTAAGCCAACGACTATAATAAGAGATGAGGAAGGACACTATATCATACTCAAAGGATCTGTCCAACAAGAAGATCTAACAATTTTAAATATCTATGCCCCTAACGTGGGAGCAGCCAACTATATAAACCAATTAATAACAAAATCAAAGAAACACATCAACAATAATACAATAATCGTAGGGGACTTTAACACTCCCCTCAATGAAATGGACAGATCATCCAAGCAAAAGATCAACAAGGAAATCAAGGCCTTACATGACACACTGGACCAGATGGACATCACAGATATATTCAGAACTTTTCATCCCAAAGCAACAGAATACACATTCTTCTCTAGTGCACATAGAACATTCTCCAGAATAGATCACATCCTCGGTCCTAAATCAGGTCTCAACCGGTATCAAAAGATTGGGATCATTCCCTGCATATTTTCAGACCACAATGCTCTGAAGATAGAACTCAATCACAAGATGAAATTTGGAAAGAACCAAAATACATGGAGACTAAACAGCATCCTTCTAAAGAATGAATGGGTCAATCAGGAAATTAAAGAAGAATTGAAAAAATTCATGGAAACAAATGATAATGAAAACACAACGGTTCAAAATCTGTGAGACACAACAAAGGCAGTCCTGAGAGGAAAATATATAGCGGTACAAGCCTTTCTCAAGAAACAAGAAAGGTCCAGGTACACAATCTAACCCTACACCTAAAGGAGCTGGAGAAAGAACAAGAAAGAAAGCCTAAACCCAGCAGGAGAAGAGAAATCATAAAGATCAGAGCAGAAATCAATGAAATAGAAACAAAAAAAAAAAAAAAACAATAGAACAAATCAATGAAACTAGGAGCTGGTTCTTTGAAAGAATTAATAAGATTGATAAACCCCTGGCCAGACTTATCAAAAAGAAAAGAGAAAGGACCCAAATAAATAAAATCATGAATGAAAGAGGAGAGATCACAATGAATACCAAAGAAATACAGACAATTATAAGAACATACTATGAGCAACTCTACGCCAACAAATTTGACAATCTGGAAGAAATGGATGCATTCCTAGGGACCTATAAACTACCACAACTGAACCAGGAAGAAATAGAAAGCCTGAATAGACCCATAACCAGTAAGGAGATTGAAACAGTCATCAAAAATCTCCAAACAAACAAAAGCCCAGGGCCAGACGGCTTCCTGGGGGAATTCTACCAAACATTTAAAGAAGAACTAATTCCTATTCTCCTGAAACTGTTCCAAAAAATAGAAATGGAAGGAAAACTTCCAAACTCATTTTATGAGGCCAGCATCACCTTGATCCCAAAACCAGACAAGGATCCCATCAAAAAAGAGAACTACAGACCAATATGGTTGATGAACACAGATGCGAAAATTCTCACCAAAATACTAGCCAATAGGATTCAACAGTACATTAAAAGGATTATTCACCACGACCAAGTGGGATTTATTCCAGGGCTGCAAGGTTGGTTCAACATCCGCAAATCAATCAATGTGATACAACACATTAATAAAAGAAAGAACAAGAACCATATGATACTCTCCATAGATGCTGAAAAAGCATTTTACAAAGTACAGCATCCCTTCCTGATCAAAACTCTTCAAAGTGTAGGGATAGAGGGCACATACCTCAATATTATCAAAGCCATCTATGAAAAACCCACCGCAAATATCATTCTCAATGGAGAAAAACTGAAAGCTTTTCTGCTAAGGTCAGGAACACTGCAGGGATGTCCATTATCACCACTGCTATTCAACATAGTAGTAGAAGTCCTAGCCTCAGCAATCAGACAACAAAAGGAAATTAAGGGCATCCAAATTGGCAAAGAAGAAGTCAAACTATCACTCTTCGCAGATGATATGGTACTATATGTGGAAAACCCAAAAGACTCCACTCCAAAACTGCTAGAACTTGTACAGGAATTCAGTAAAGTGTCAGGATATAAAATCAATGCACAGAAATCAGTTGCATTTCTCTACACCAACAACAAGACAGAAGAAAGAGAAATTAAAGAGTCCATCCCATTTACAATTGCACCCAAAACTATAAGATACCTAGGAATAAACCTAACCAAAGAGGATAAGAACCTATACCCAGAAAACTATAAATTACTTATGAAAGAAATTGAAGAAGACACAAAGAAATGGAAAAATGTTCCATGCTCTTGGATTGGGAGAATAAATATTGTGAAAATGTCTATGCTACCTAAAGAAATCTACACATTTAATGCAATTCCTATCAAAGTACCATCCATTTTTTTCAAAGAAATGGAACAAATAGTCCTAAAATTTATATGGAACCAGAAAAGACCTCGAATAGCCAAAGGAATATTGAAAAAGAAAGCCAAAGTTGGTGGCATCACAATTCTGGACTTCAAGCTCTATTCCAAAGCTGTCATCATCAAGACAGCATGGTACTGGCACAAAAACAAACACATAGATCAATGGAACAGAATAGAGAGCCCAGAAATAGACCCTCAACTCTATGGTCAACTCATCTTCGACAAAGCAGGAAAGAATGTCCAATGGAAAAAAGACAGCCTCTTCAATAAATGGTGTTGGGAAAATTGGACAGCCACATGCAGAAAAATGAAATTGGACCATTTCCTTACACCACACATGAAAATAGACTCAAAATGGATGAAAGACTTCAATGTGAGAAAGGAATCCATCAAAATCCTTGAGAAGAACACAGGCAGCAACCTCTTTTCAACCTCAACCACAGCAACATCTTCCTAGGAACATCGCCAAAGGCAAGGGAAGCAAGGGCAAAAATGAACTATTGGGATTTCATCAAGATCAAAAGCTTTTGTACAGCAAAGGAAACACTTAACAAAACCAAAAGACAACTGACAGAAGGGGAGAAGATATTTGCAAATGACATATCAGATAAAGGGCTAGTGTCCAAAATCTATAAAGAACTTAGCAAACTCAACACCCAAAGAACAAATAATCAAATCAAGAAATGGGCAGAAGACATGAACAGACATTTCTGCAAAGAAGACATCCAGATGGCCAACAGACACATGAAAAAGTGCTCCACAACACTCGGCATCAGGGAAATACAAATCAAAACCACAATGAGATATCACCTCACACCAGTCAGAATGGCTAAAATTAACAAGTCAGGAAATGACAGATGCTGGCGAGGATGTGGAGAAAGGGGAACCCTCCTACACTGTTGGTGGGAATGCCAGCTGGTGCAACCACTCTGGAAAACAGCATGGAGGTTCCTCAAAATGTTGAAAATAGAACTACCCTATGACCCAGCAATTGCACTACTGGATATTTACCCTAAAGATACAAACATAGTGATCCAAAGGGGCACGTGCATCCGAATGTTTATAGCAGCAATGTCTACAATAGCCAAACTATGGAAAGAACCTAGATGTCCATCAATAGATGAATGGATAAAGAAGAAGTGGTATTAAAAAAAAAAGAAGAAGAAGAAGAAGTGGTATATATACACAATGGAATACTATGCAGCCATCAAAAGAAATGAAATCTTGCCATTTGTGACGACGTGGATGGAACTAGAGGGTATCATGCTTAGCGAAATAAGTCAATCGGAGAAAGACAACTATCATATGGTCTCCCTGATATGAGGAAGTGGAGATGCAACATGGGGGGTAAAGGGGGTAGAAGAAGAATAAATGAAACAAGATGGGAGACAAACCATAAGTGACTCTTAATCTCACAAAACAAACTGAGGGTTGCTGGGGGGAGGGGGGTTGGGAGAGGGTGGTGGGGTTACAAACATTGGGGAGGGTATGTGCTATGGTGAGTGCTATGAAGTGTGTAAACCTGATGATTCCCAGACCTGTACCCCTGGGGATAAAAATATATTATATGTTTATAAAAAATAAAAATTAAAAAAAAATACCCCAAGATTTGAAATTTGGAGAGATCTCCTTGAGCAAATATTAAACTAACAAGAAGGGGGTGCAGATAGTGGAAAAAGAAACACAAAACCAGGTCAATAGGGGCCAGTCATGTGACACTCTACTAACAGTGCCATGGTGTCCAGAAGACTCCCTAATGACCAGTCATTCACTCAGCAAATATTTGTTATGGACTTTCAGGTGGCAGCCATTGTTCTCAGCACTAGAGATACAGTACTTGACACACTGACATAGACCTTATTCTCAAGGGACTTCTAGCCACCTGAGGCTGACCAACATAAACAGGCCTAAACATAAATACACCATTATAAGCTGTGATAAAAACCATGAAGAAAAAAATGCAGGAAGCCTAGCACAAGGAAGCCATAACCTAGAAAGTAGGCTCAAGGGAGAACATCCCTGAAGCAGAGTTAACGTGTGTGTGTGTGTGTTTGCAAAAGGACCCCGTAGACCAGGAACAACATATAAAAAAGCACTGCAAGGGGAACTCTATAATCCACTAAAAAAACATAAGTGCTAGCCAAGGCAGGAAGATGGAGAGCCAGTGAGAGGTAGGCAAGGGCCAGATCACAGGAAGCCTATAGGTCATGTGATAGATTTGGGTCTTTCTCTCTCTACTGAGGTGACTTAAGCAGAAAAGTCATGTGATGACCAGGTATGCATTTTTAAAACTCATGCAGGCTACACTATGGTGAATATAAAAGGAAACAACGCAGAGGAAGGAAAATGGGTTGTAACATGGTCGTAGTAATACCAGGCAGGAGATGATGGCACCTGGACTGCAATGCTGTGGGGGCCTTGGACCACTGTGGACAGACTGTGAGGCACTGAAGAACAAAATCACTACCTCCCAATGGCATAATGATGGATTTGATGAAGCAGGTGAGGGAAAGGTTGATCAATGCTCTATCTGAACCAACTTATACTCACCCCTATCTTTTCATTTTTAGGGACAGGATAGCAGATTCTCATGATTTTTAAATCCCTTTTATTCCATAACAGTCTCCCCACCACTCTTCTTTTTTCCTGCCATTTCTATGTTGACAAACTAGCTCTTTCAGCATTTAGAGTGACCCACATTCTGCATTTGACTGATTACTTCCTTGTGCTCTTATTTACCTTCTTCCTATACCACTGTGTTTCCTATAAAATGGTAGTGTAAAGGTTCCATTGATTCCGATTCCAATTAGTTTTTCCTTTTGGATTATTTCTTGGATTGCACTATATACTCCCTGTTAGCTCGCACCCTGAGAAACAAGATGTCAGAGCACTTTCAGTAATGCCAGGCTTAATCTGGGAGTGTAAGTGGGGTCAGTATGGTCCTCCCATGATGAAGTTCCTCTCACCTGTTTAATGGTTTTAATATGCACCAGTGGTGGTGGTTGCTTCAATCCCCTAAAACCTCAGATAAATGAGGATAAAAACACATAAATTTTCACAAAACATGAGTTGGATTCCATCTCTCAAGCTGTGCGGATTTTCCCCCAGTTACTCTGGGTACACCTTCTCAATGACTTCTAATTACTTCTTCTGAATCAAAATGCAAATATCAGGGTGCCTGGGTGGCTCAGTGGGTTAGGCCGCTGCCTTCAGCTCAGGTCATGATCTCGGGGTCCTGGGATCGAGTCCCGCATCGGGCTCTCTGCTCAGCAGGGAGCCTGCTTCCCTCTCTCTCTCTCTCTCTCTGCCTGCCTCTCCGTCTACTTGTGATCTCTCTCTGTCAAATAAATAAATAAAATCTTTTAAAAAAAATGCAAATATCACAGACCTACCTTTCATCCCTTTCTTTTCTCTCTACACAGTCTCTTTTAGGTAAATTTTATCTGTTTCTTGCAAACTCTTTTCCACTCTATGTAAAAGTTTCACAAAACCCTAAGTCCAGCCTCAATCTGAGTAGCAATTTTCAGTTGCCAACTAGTCCCTCACCCACCATAAATCACACTTGTCACCTTTAATTTCCAAACCACTTTCAGAATCCTGTCTTTCTGCCAAGAATATCACGATTCTCTCAATCACCACTGACTACTCCTCCTTCTCCCCTCCCTCGCTATCTACATCAATAAGTTGACAACTCCGTGCAAGCTTCCTCCCACATATCATTCTCATTTTTCTCTCTCCAAATTGCTACCACCCCTCTAGTATAGGTTATTATCTGTTGCCTAAACTATTACAAATAGCTTCTTAAGGGCTATCTTGGCTCCCAGGTTCTGCCCTGTGCAATTGACCCTGAGCCTAGGGCCAGAAGATGCTCCTCCAGATACAGCCAGAGTCACATAATTCCCAGCTCTAATGGTTTCACTTGCTGCCCATGGGTTACCCACTAAATATAAGCTGTTCATGCCACAGTCAGTCTGTCTTCTGCCTCTACAGACTCTGTTCCACTCAGGCCTACATTGGGAGATTGCGGAGCTCTGAGTCTCTTCCCAGGAGTCATGACTATAACCAGTCTCTACTTCCTGATACCCAAACCATTCTGATTACCGGCAACCTAATCATTCCTTTCCTCTTCATTGAGGGATATATGTATTCTCATTGACAGTGATTTGAATCACCAAGGTATTATATTTATTTTGTAACAAGTTCCCCCTTCCTTTCCCTGATTCTACCACCTAAGGACAATAACTTATTATGCCCTCTTCCATAGCTATTCTTTATCTTACATAAAAATAGATGCATCCTTCCTGCCTGCCTGCTTGAGCCAGAATGTCAAGTCTTCTTTCCTGGGCCTGGGACGAACACCACCACCTCCTCTGGTTGTCGGGCTTTCACACTCAGCCTAGAGTCACACCATTGGCTTTCGTGGGTCCCTAGCTTGCTAACACAGAGGGTGGAACTTCTTGGACTCCCTAATCACTCACTGTTCTGGGGCACTTACAGCATTTCTAAGTATGAAGAATATATAATTACAGGCTTAAAGATGGAGAGAGGGAAATACATGCATTTAGTCAGTAGCTGTAGCAGAAAGCACTTGCTTACATGTAATCTTGATGGTTCTCATCATCCAATATCAGTTATTTTCAGATTGTCTGAATCTATAGAACTGAAGCATGATCATAGATTTCCCATTCTGAATTCCACTGGTGAAACAAATTATTTTTAAGATTTTATTTATTTATCTGACAGAGATATAGAGACAGAGCACAAGCAGGCAGAGCAGCAGGCAGAGGGAGAAGAAGAAGCAGCCTCTCCGCTGCACAGGGAGACCCATGCGGGGATTGATCCCAGGATGCTGGGATCATAATCTGAGCTGAAGGTTGTGATCCCAGGATGCTGGGATCATAACCTGAGCCGAAGGTTGTCACTTAGCCAGGCACCCCTGGTGAAACAAATTTTATAGGCAAATCCTATGTACACTCCTTTTAATTACTAGTATCTTTAAAGGTTTCATAGCAGCATCAGCCAATTTATTTATTTGTTTTTACTTTTATTTTAAATTGAAAATCTAAGTTTCTATCCTGTTTTTGTTAGACAATACAATTTTGAACAGCTTAAGCTGAAAACATAAATGTTTCAAAATAAAAGGCTATCTCTGTCCTTTTTCTAAAACCATCCTTAAATAACTAGTATTATTGATTTGGCAAATAGCAACTTCCATTTAATTCAAATGTGCATAAATATAGAAAAATAAACACAGAGCTCTACTTTTTTGTATTCTTCTATTTATTTTTTGACAAACTGGAGCTTTAATCACTTAAAATAAGTTTAAGTTCAATAGAGGAGGTATTCATTTTTTTATTGAGATAAAATTGACACACATTTTATTAACTTCAGGTGTACAGTATAAATGTCACATGACATTTGTACACACTGCAAAATGATCACCACCATAGGTCTAGTCAACATCTGTCACCACACACATCCACAGAATCTTTCTTCTTGTGATGATAACTTTAAGATTTACCCTCTTAGCAACTTTCAAATATGCAATACTAAGTTATTAGTATAGTCACTGTGGTATACATTGTATTGTCATGACTTACTTGTTCTATTAGAAGGCATTATTTTAAATTATAGCATAACATCACACCATAGTATTCCACATTTCTATAATGTACTCAGCCACTATTAATAACTATGGATGTCTCAATGAACTTCATAATTGTTTTCATGATTAAACCAACATTATTTTATATGAAGAAATAGATGCAAAAGATATACATTTGATGAATAATTTGGTTTATATAGAAATTATATTATTTATATAATATATATATTATTCTGCATCTAGCTTTTCTCATGTAATTTACTTAAATCCTTTCACCTCAATATATAGAGATCTGATTCATTCATATTAATAACAGCCTCTATAATATAAATTGTCCTTAATTTATTCTTCCATTCCCATAGATGACCATTCAGTTTATTCCCTTTTTAAAACTATTACACATGAGGCTGAAACAAATATCTTTGTATGTAAACCTTTATAACTTACTACATTTTTTCCAAATCCATTCTCAGAAATGGGTTCCTGGGTCAAACGGCAGGTGCACAATTTAAATTCTAATAAAGGGTAGTTGGATTACTTTCCAAAAGTAATAATGCACTCTTATGACAACAGTATATGAAGGAAAGTATTTATCTCTCCACACCTTTTCTAATTTGGAAAATTATTATCTCTGAGATTTAGCATTACACACCCATTCTCTAAGACCCCATCTGAAACACCATCTCCTTTACAAGTCCTTTCTTTATTCTCTCATCCTAGATAGGCTCTTTCCTCTGAAACCTTTGTAGTGAGTGTTTTGCTCTTGTGTGGAACTTTTCATATTCTACTTTATGCTGAATTGAGTTTTCTTATTTTGTATCACTACCACATTGTAGCTCAAAAGGGTATATCACACACCTTGTCTATTTTGATAATTTCCATAACATTAGTTCAGTGGCAGTACATAGATGATCTAATTTCTTTTGTTGTTGTTGTTGTTAAGATTTTATTTATTTATATGAGAGAGAGAGAGCATGAGAGGGGAGAAAGTCAGGGGGAGAAGCAGACTCCCCATGGAGCTGGGAACCCGATGTGGGACTCCATCCAGTGACTCTGGGATCATGAACTGAGCCAAAGGCAGTTGCTTAACCAACTGAGCCACCCAGGTGGCCACCCAGAGATGCTCTAATTCCTGCTTAATAGGATCTAATTGATCAGTCAGAGAAATGGGAGCACAAGGCTAGGAATTAAATGTGCACAACTCCCTCCTCTTGAAAAAAAATTATAGGTGGATTGCAGCAAAATCTATCACTGACAAAACTGTTGGGGGAAAAAAAACAAATATAGCATGTTCACTTATTAACTCTACTGCTCCAATATCTAAGGTGAGTAAAGCCAATCAACAAGAGTAAGACAGCATCACGGTGTTTATGAGCCAGAACCCTGAGCAGATGCAAATATAGGAAAGCACGACATAGTGAGAGAACCCTGTTTTTGTTTTTTTAGCTTTCAGGTAGCTTATTTTAAGTGAACACAAATGGAATGCTTACCAGTGGGCAAAAAATAAAGAAAGATTATAGCTTACCATACAAAAGGATAACTTAAAGGCAACAGAGCTGACACAAATGGGAAAGGGTTAGCAGGGTTTTAAGAGTTGCCTTGGATATATTAGCCAATCCATAGAGGTACCATAACAGAGATCAGATGATTCTTTGTTTGAAGTTCCATAGAAACCATAACTTCATTAAGGAGAAAAATGGATGGATGACATTCAAACTTGTCCATAAAAGTTATTTTGCTATCACAGAGGTTAGCATCTCCTCAGAGCCAAAAGCTTACGAGAAAGAAACAAAACAGGGGCGCCTGGGTGGCTCAGTGGGTTAAGCCGCTGTTTCCTCCTCTCTCTCTACCTGCCTCTCTGCCTGCTTGTGATCTCTCTCTGTCAAATAAATAAATAAAATCTTTAAAAAAAAATAAATAAAAATAAAAAAATAAAAATTAAAAACAAAAAGAAAGAAACAAAACAAACAGGCAGTGTTCTACTTGCCATTAACTCATAAGGACAAAAAAAGGCCCAAGGACGACATAGGTTTGCTTTAAAAATATATAAACCATGCAAACATAAAGGAATGAGTAACAAAATATATCTTCCAAGTACAAACAGTACAGTCACTTAAAACTGTGGTAAAGTTCAGTTTCTGAACATTTTCTTGGCTGGCTATACTGAGTCTTCTGAACTTGAGCCATCTGTCATGTAATACAAGTGTTAAATGCCACATTAGCACTTCCTTACTGGTTGCTCGGTGCCTCAACCAGCTCCTTTACTTCCTCTGGCCTAATTTTCCTGTTTCCCAAAGTTATCAATGTTTGCTATTCTCCTAAAGAGTAACCTTTTAGTTTTCTCTCATTTCCTCCTTGAGACAACAAGACACTGATTAAGAAGGTATCCGAATTGAACAGCAAAGGAACTTCTCTGGGTGGATAACTCTCGCAAATCCTGGAGCTCAATCATGATGTAGAGTGATAGAGATTGGAACGTATAAGGTAAAAAGCTATAACTCAGAAAGATTTAAATTCAAATTCTCAAGCTTATTGCTGTAGGATCCTGAGTAACATATTTAACCTACATGGTCCTCGGTTTTCTCATTCATATCAAGATCATAATAGTACTCGCTTCACAGGATTTTTGTGAGGATTAAATTAGATGTTGCGAAACACAACCGATAATAAGTTCCCAATCAGTGGAAGGTAATTATTATTACTGCTATTAGCAAAGTCAGCCACTTTTGGACAAAACTGAAAGTAAATCAAACCCAAAATAAACTTCTAAATACCGTGAATATAAGTTTAAAAAACTATATTAAAAAATACCTTCATTATCTGTCTAATTAAGATAGGATTCAGCCCAGTTACAATAGGGAATGAGGAAACTGCTGATGGGCTCTGTTAGGTTCTGAATAAACTGCCGAAGGAGTCTCATCCCCTTACAGAGACGCTGGGATACTTGAAAAACAAGACAATTTGTGAGTATGGTCAGAAGGTTAATGTCTTTGTTCCAAGAGAGGAGATTGAGAGTAGACACTTCAAAAGGAGAAATCACTCTGTGACTTGTATCATAGGTAGCGGACAGGATATTCTTGAGGGCATACTAATAACAAAATATGGAAGAAATCTCCAAGAGGGAAGTGTAATAGATAAACTCACCCTTTTTCTCTTTTTCCCTTCACAGATTTTATATGCAGTGTCAGCATGTCTCCCTCTCATCTTCATAATGGTGCCACATCGACACACTCAAATTATTAAGTGGCTTTTGTTGAAAGAGGTGATCAGCCATGAGTTACATCGAATCAGAACATGTGTATCAACCACTGGCTTACAGCAAGATGAGCAAGTGAGCTACCTGAAGGGCAACAATACACATTGATCCTCAAAGAGCAGATGGGCCAGAAAGTGTCTCTTAATGGATTTGAGATACAAATTATTAGTTGGCAAAAAAAGAGGAACCTCTTCACCAATTCTCGGGAGGAAGGAAGGTGGTCTCATTTAGGAGATGAGGCAACCCAGGATAGAATTAACACAACTGGATGGGCACAGAGGATGCAAAATGAAGTATGGAGAGATGAGTTGTTAATTTTTTAGAGCACAAATCTGCTTCATTTGGAAGTGGTTTTGACAGACAGGACCAAAATCATATTGTTAGTTCTCATTTAAATAAACCTTATCCTGCTGTGTAGATGGACCATAATGCATCAGAACAAGTTAAATCTTCCTATATCTGGTTCTGCCATTGCAATACCATATGATTTTTTTTCTCAATTTTAATTGAACTCCAGTTTCTTGCAGCCTGAGTTCCTGATCCAAGCTAACCTATTAATTAGTTTTAAGGCAACAATTTTAGAAGGCTCTTCAGGTAAATGATAGGCAGCACTCATTTGGTATTTATCCTTATGAAATTATGCTATTGATATTTTATTTCTTTGGTTTTCCTTGAAGTAACTAAATCAATCCACTTCCTTTATGCCAAATGTAAAGGAAAGTTTTAGCTTCTGTGTTCTAACAGAACTCTGCATCATCAGTGGAAAGCATAAGTCAATGACCAGAAGCAAGTGTTAACTCCAAGCATGTGATTATTTTTTTAGTTTAATTAGTCAACCTTACAGAGTAGGAGGAAAGGGTGGAGGAGAAATAGAGGAGGGGTAGAGGGGGGAAGGAACAATCCAGTAAGCACTATACCACATGCTTTAAAGCACAATCTTTAAACTCCTCACAGGGATCCTAAGAGGTAGTTATTAGGAGAAAATGTCCATTCGTAAAAGTTAATTATTCAAAGTCACACAGCAAATGTGTCTGTTCTTGATCCTAAAGTATAAATAGGAAAAGGCATCATGTTGCTGTTTATTCAAGAAATAGACATATTAATGGATGTTCCTTGGGTTTCACTTTAGCTTAGAAAAATTTCAATGCAGGGGAACACTAAAGCAAGTCATAACTGAGGAGAAAACAAAACAAAAAATAAGGAAACCACAAAAGGGAAGAAGATCTCAAGTGAATGGATCAGAAGAACAAAGAGGACCAGAGGAATAGAGAGAGAGAGAGAAAGGGGAAAGCTGAAATCCAAGTGCCAAAAAAGAAGGAGCCACAGGCAATTTGGAGTTATATCTTGCAAGTGGAGCAGACAACCATAACTCTAACAGTGAATGGCCTAAAATTGCCACAGCCAGGAGTAATCAAAAGAGAATGACAACTAAATGCAATGTGGCATCCCATATGGGATCCAGAATAGAAAAAGGACATTAAGGGAAAACAACAACAACAACAACAACAACAAAAAACTAAGGAATTCTGAATAAAGTATGGACTTAAGTTAATCATAATGCATCAATATTGTTCATTAATTGTGAAAATGTGCTATATTAATGTAAGATGTTAATACTGGAAGCACAGAGTATGGGAACTCTGTACTAGTTTCACAATTTTTCTTTAAACCTAAAAGTGTTCTAAAATGAAAAGTGTGTGGAGATTCCTTAATAAATTAAATATAGAGCCACCCTATGACCCTGCAATTGCACTACTGGGTATTTACCTCAAAGATACAGATGTAGTGGAAAGAAGGGCCATCTGTACCCCAATGTTTATAGCAGCAATGGCCACAGTTACCAAGCTGGGAAAGAACCAAGACGCCCTTCAATGGACCAATGCATAAAGAAGATGTGGTCCATATACACAATGGAGTATTATGCCTCCATCAGAAAGGATAAATACCCAACTTTTATATCAACATGGATGGGACTGGAAGAGATTATACTGAATGAAACAAGTCAAACAGAGAGAGTCAAGTATCATATGGTTTCGCTTATTTGTGGAGCATAAGGAATAACATGGAGGACATTGGAAGATGGAGAGGAGAAGTGAGTTGGGGAAATTGGAGGGGGAGATGAACCATGAGAGACTGTGGACTCTAAGAAATGAACTGAGGGTTTTGGAGGGGAAGGGGGGGTGGGAGGTTGGATGAGCCTGGTGGTGGGTATTATGGAGGGCACGTATTGCATGGAGCACTGGGTGTGGTGCATAAACAATGAATTTTGGAACACTGAAAAGAAATTTTTTAAAAAATTCAAAAATAAAAAAATGAAATGAAAAGTATATTTTTTAAAAAGTCAAGAGTCTAGAAAAGATTTTCTTGTGGGAACCTTGTCCCAGGGAAAATCCTAAAAGCATAGACCCAAGACTTCCAGCTCCACCTTCAGTAAGAATTAGAAATAAGGCCCTTACAGACAAAATACTGGCACAATTTTGATCCACTGAGGTATGTTCTTTTATTCCATATATATATCATCTGCCAATTAAGAAATTAAGAGAACTGTGCCTTTAAAAAAAATACAGACACATTTTCTTAAAGTTACCCAAAATTAAAAATTTAACCTTGCTTAATTTTATGAAGGTAGGAAATCAAACAACCGTCTGTTTATTCAAACAAATTACCTGGAAAACTCAATCTTAATGAGGTAATACTAATTAAGTATCTCCTTAAGCATACTAAACTTCTGTACCTAGAGAAAGCCAAGAACATCAACCCAAAAGTAATTAACTAGCATTTCACACTCCATAGATGGATGGTCTTGCATCCAACAGGGGAAAAAACGATAAAATAAAAGGAGCTCAGTACCATGACTATTAGTTCTATCAAAAGAACTGTAATACCATTAAGTAGAAAAGGGTCTGATGGTAACAGAATCTTTGTGCACAGAGTTCAGTAACTTGGTCACTAAATAATACATGAATGACTTAACAAAGAGCTCTAAACTAAAGGCACCAGGAGAGGATTTTCCCACATTAGTCTGACCGTCTACCGCATCCTGCTCTTCCCACACCCGGAAAAGTGCTTCTGTCTCTTTGCAACCATCTTGCATCTCTCATCAGGCAGCTGAGTCTGAAAGATTTGAAAGGGACCTAAGGCCTACTGTGGCCATTTGAGTTCACGTAAAATCAGGACACTTTCAAAGGGATTCTATTGAATGTCAGGTTTGAGTCAAGGTTTTAATTTCACAGTAGATTTAACCGAAGAGATTTAATTTTACCAAATTAAAAATGCATGCCTTACAACAACCCCCAAGCCCTCCAGGAGTGAACTCAGACAGAGAAAGTTTGATCAGAACCTCAACTAGAAAGAAAAAGGCAATGAGGCCAGATGCCCTACTTTAAAATCTCTGAGGCTCAGAATGGAGGAAAATGGGGAATTAACATTCTGTAAAGAAGATGCCGTCCTTCTGTTCTTGCTGACTAGCATCCATTTCTTCAATCAAAGAGCACCCATCTGCCCTCAGAACCCTCCTCCACAGTCCACATGTCTACGTGAATAACGCAAATTGTGTCCAAGCCGTTCCCAGTAATTGAGAGGAGACTGATGGCTAATATTGGTAATCATGATATGCTAGTGTCTTCCATGACTCCGAGCGTGGGTGACAGAGTGAGGGAGTACAAACCCCTGGGAAAACAGAATCATGTAAAGGGAAGGAGAAAGTGGAGGAAGCAAGAGAATAGATAGATACCAGCCGAGGAGAAAAATGCAGAGTAGAGAAGAAATGAGTCGTGACTAATATGAACACATCACTAGCATATGGCAGACGCTTGATGGACCGCTTTGTACATTATTTCATCCTCACAATGCTCCCATCATCTAGATATCATTCAAAGTGTAAGATGAAAAAACTGAGGGCCACTGGGGTTTAATTGGCTTTCCCGACAAACATTTTAAAATTCCAGGCATCAGATAAAACCCAAGGCCTGTTTAACATGCTGAGCCTTTGCTTTTTCCCCTATATTATCTGCCTGTCCATGGAAGAAAGTCAGTGCCCGGACAGCATAATCTGTAAAGTACAGAGAGTTCCCCAAATCTCAGAGTTGTACATATACCTCAGTTCTGCATTCAGACTAGAAATTCCTTAAGACAAGGGCCAACGAAGTTCATGCACTTCTGGGGAAAATAACATTTTACATTTATATCAACCTAATGAATCAAAAAATATACTTCCATAAAAACTGAGTTTGCATGAGCTAAACTGAGGCATTTAATGAACAGACTAGAATAGAGTAGACCAGAATACAAAAGAATAGATAAAATAAAGT
Organism: Lutra lutra; assembly: GCF_902655055.1. Lineage (NCBI taxonomy): Eukaryota > Metazoa > Chordata > Mammalia > Carnivora > Mustelidae > Lutra > Lutra lutra. Next base: position 26,979,838 of record NC_062291.1, on the reverse strand, counting down.
AAAATAAAATAAAGCAAAATAAATAATGGTGTTCTGTTACATAATAAAAAGTTGATCTATCGGGGCACCTGGGTGGCTCAGTGGGTTAAAGCCTCTGCCTTCGGCTCAGGTCATGATCCCAGGGTCCTGGGATCGAGCCCCGCATCGGGCACCCTGCTCAGCAGAGAACCTGCTTCTCTCTCTCCCTCTGCCTGCCACTCTGCTTACTTATGTTCTCTATCTCTCTGTCAAATAAATAAATAAAATCTTAAAAAAAAAAAGACATGAAAATTTAGTTAAAATATTTTTTTAATTGTCTAAAAAAATTGGATTGCTTCTGAGAAATGAAAATTTCAGAAGCCAAAATGCAGGAGTGAAGGAAATCCAAGGAAAGAAGTCAAACATTTGTGCCTAGCTTCTCTCCTCATGGTGTATATATTTTTTCAGGTATGAGGAGAGGCTGAGAAATGGGCTGCTATGAAATCATCAGAGAAGTTGGAAGCTTTTCTCAGGCTAAGGAGATAAAAAGTATGGACTGGCTGCTGATTTAGGCAGGACTGGAGGGACCAAGATTTCCTAAAGAATGAAGATGCAAAGAAATAAGCCCAACAAACGAAGGCCTTTCTATCAGTATATTTGCTAATACTTAAGCTGCATGGGGCAAGAGGCTAGGAAGCTAACAAGAAATACCTGAGAAACAGAGCTTTTGCAGACTTTGGTGCATAAAATTGAAAGTGGACTTCCATATCCACCAACAGAATCCCATAGAGTAATACTGTATAGTAACAAGAATCTGATCCATACAATACTATGGATAAGCCTCAAAACATAATGTTGAGACACAAGCTACTTACCCCCAAAAAGTGCATATTATATATTTCCATTTACATGAACTTTGAGAATAGGCGAATTAATTAATTGTGATAAAAATCAAGTTTGTTGGAGGTAGAATAGCAACTAGGAGAAGCTAAAGAATGGGGGTTTTCGACTGGGGAAGACAAGATGGCGGGGAAGTAGGAGGAGGAGCCGTTTCAACCTGTACCCTAAAGTGAGCTGATTACCTACCAAAGAACTCCGATCACCCATGAAATCAGCCTGAAATCAGAATTATACACGTCTGGATCTCTACAGCGGCAGAAGACGCCAGTGGGCAGGTAAAACAGATTGGGAATGTTGGACTGATATCGGAAGATAAACAAAAGGGGGAGGGAGCCTCCAGAGGCGACCGATTACAAAGTAATACCCCAATACGAGAGTGCCCTGCGTCTGGGGACCAGCATTAACTTAGAGACTGGTTGAAAGCACTCAAAAAGAGCAAAGGATCGTGGGGGAAAATTGTGGGAATGGGGGTGGTAGGGACAGGGGCTTAAGTCCCCGGACCCAAGACAGCCACCCCTGGTGCTGAGCCAGAGAGAGTGCGGCGGAGAAACCAGGTCTTAGTCCCTGAGGTGCCAGCGCGCCTGAGAAAGCCTGGGGTCCGGCTCCCATGAGGGGCTGGGACCCGCACCAGCCAGCAGAATGCCACGCTGTACTATCAGAGCCTGAGACGGGCGCGCCCCACACCCTCCCCTGAGAGAGGTGCACGAACACAGTGAGATGTCCAGTACATCAAATTCCATAATAACCTTTTAACCTGAACTTTTTGATACATATACCTGTGTTTTTCTTTTGCTTTTCTATTTTTTAATTTTTTTTAAATTTTAGTTTAGTTTAGTTTAGTTTTCTTTTTTTTATTTTTATTTTTTTAATATTCATATAGAGTTAAACTTCAAGGTAGTCCCTTTTCCCCAATCAATGCTACCCCTATAGGTAAACCAATTTTTAATCCCCCTTTATCTTAGGAAAGTTGAGTCCTTTAACAAAGATATCAAGATATATCCAGGAAGAATCAAAATAACCTTCCTCGCCCACACTGAGAATTCATAACCACTCTCCCATCTTTTTCTTCCACCAGTTTTTCAGTGTATTTGTGTTTGTCCTGATAGTATATAAATCTTATACTTGGGGTTTTTTTGACAAGGATCTTTTTTTTTTTCTTTATATATATATTTTTTTTTTTCTTCTTGTCATATACTTTTATTGGTCTTTTTGTTTGTCTGTTTTTGATTTATACTTCATAAATCTTACTTTGGGGCCCATTTGAGCTGAGCCTTCTCTTTTATCTTCCCTTTTTTTCCTGTCTCTCTCTCTTTTTTTCTTTTTATTTTCTTTTTTCTCTCATTTGGGTGGGGAATCCTGATTGCTCAGAAGCGTTCCAGGGTGCACCTTGACTGCACCACGGTAGATACATCCAGCTACATCCGTTCAGCCATCTCTCACCACAATGACTATGAGGAGGAATGCCCAACAGAAGAAAAATACAGAGGATGGGCCTTCTGCAACAGAGCTAATGGCTATCGACATAGACAATATGTCAGAAAGGGAATTCAGGCTAACAATTATCCAGGCAATAGCTAGGTTGGAGAAAGCCATGGATGACCAAACGGAATTGATTAGGGTAGAACTGAAAGCCACCAGGGATGATGTTCAAAATGTTAGGGCAGAACTGAAAGCCACCAGGGATGAGGTTCACAATGCTCTCAATGAGTTCCAATCCAATCTAAATTCTCTAAAAGCTGGGGTAACTGAGATAAAATATAGAATTAGTGTTCTGGAGGACAAACAGAGAGAGAGAAAGGATCAGGAGGAAGCCTGGAACAAACAGCTTAGAAGCCACGAAAACAGAATCAGGGAAATAAATGATGCCATGAAAGGTTCCAATGTCAGAATTATTGGAATCCCTGAAGGGGAGGAGAAAGAAAGAAGTCTAGAAGATATAGTGGAAAAAGTTCTTCATGAAAATTTTCCCAATCTCGTGAATGGAACCAGCGTTCATGTACTAGAGGCAAAACAGTCTCCTCCCAAGATTATAAATTCTAAAAAAATATCAAGGCACCTGATAGTAAAATTGAGAAAGCATAATTATAGATACAATCTCTTGAAGCTGCTAGGACAAAGAGGCCCCTTACGTACAGAGGAAAGCCCATCAGAATAACATCAGACCTATCCACAGAAACCTGGCAAGCCAGAAAGGGCTGGCAAGATATATTCAGGGTACTAAATGAGAAGAACATGCAGCCAAGAATACTTTAATCCAGCAAGGCTGACATTCAAAATAGATAGAGAGATAAAGAGTTTCCAAGACCAGCAAAACTTAAAAGAGTATGCGACCACCAAGCTGACACTGCAGGAAATATTAAGGGGGGGTTCTATAAAAGAGGAAAAATCCTAAGAATAGCATTGAACAGAAATATAGAGACAATCTACAGAAAGAAAGACTTCAAAGGTAACATGATGTCAATAAAAACATATCTATCAATAATCACTCTCAATGTGAATGGCCTAAATGCACCCGTCAAATGACACAGGGTTGCAGATTGGATAAAATGACCGGACCCATCCATATGTTGTCTACAAGAGACCCATTTCAAACTTAAGGATACACCCAGACTGAAAGTGAAGGGATGGAGAAGCATCTTTCATGCCAATGGACCTCAAAAGAAGGCCAGGGTAGCAATTCTCATATCAGATAAATTAGATTTTAAACTAAAGACTGTAGTCAGAGATACAGAAGGACACTACATAATTCTTAAAGGGACTATCCACCAAGATGATCTAACAATTGTAAATATCTACTCCCCCAATATGGGAGCAGCCAATTACATAAGAAAACTATTAATCAAGATAAAGAGTCATGTTGATATGAATACATTAATAGTAGGAGATCTTAACATGCCTCTCTCAGTAATAGACAGATCATCGAAGCAGAAAATCAATAAAGAAACAAGAGCATTGAATGACACATTGGACCAGATGAACCTCATAGATATATACAGAACATTCCACCCAAAAACAGAATACTCATTCTTCTCAAGTGCACATGGAACCTTCTCAAGAATAGACCACATACTAGGTCACAAATCAGGACTCAACTGATACCAAAAGATTGAGATTATTCCCTGCATATTCTCAGATCACAATGCTTTGAAACTGGAGCTCAATCACAAGGAAAAGTTTGGAAGGAACTCAAACACCTGGAAGCTAAAGTCCACCTTGCTTAAGAATGCTTGGATCAACCAGGAGATCAAAGAAGAACTGAAACAATTCATGGAAACCAATGAGAATGAAGACACTTCAGTCCAAAACCTATGGGATACAGCAAAGGCAGTCTTAAGGGGGAAATATAGAGCCATCCAAGTCTCCCTCAAAAAAATTGAAAAATCCAGAATACACCAGCTGTCCCAACACCTTAAAGAACTGGAGAATCAATAATAAATCAAACCAACTCCACACATAAGAAGGGAAATAATCAAGATTAGAGTAGAGATCAATGAGGTAGAAACCAGAGATACAGTAGAACGTATCAATGAAACTAGAAGGTGGTTTTTTGAAAGAATCAATAATATCGATAAACCATTGGCCACACTAATCCAAAAGAAAAGAGAGAAAGCTCAAATTAATAAAATTATGAATGAAAAGGGAGAGATCACAACTAACACCAAGGAAGTAGAAACAATCATCAGAAGTTATTATCAACAGTTAAACGCCAATAAGCTAAGCAACCTAGATGAAATGGATGCATTCCTGGAAAATTATAAACTCCCAAAATTGAACCAGGAAGAAATTGACAACCTGAATAGACCGATATCTAGTAACAAGATTGAAGCAGTGATCAAAAACCTCCCAAAAAATAAGAGCCCAGGACCTGACAGATTCCCTGGGGAATTCTACCAAACTTTCAAAGAAGAAATAACACCTATTCTCCTGAAGCTGTTTCAAAAAATTGAAGCAGAAGGAAAACTTCCAGACTCTTTTTATGAAGCCAGCATTACCCTGATCCCCAAACCAGGCAAAGACCCCACCAAAAAGGAGTATTTCAGACCAAATCCCTGATGAATATGGATGCTAAGATTCTCAACAAGATCCTAGCAAACAGGATCCAACAGCACATTAAAAAGATTATCCACTATGACCAGGTGGGATTCATCCCTGGGTTACAAGGATGGTTCAACATTCACAAATCAATCAATGTGATAGAATAAATCAATAAGAGAAGAGAGAAGAACCACATGGTCCTCTCAATTGAGGCAGAAAAAGCATTTGACAAAATCCAGCATCCATTCCTGATTAAAACGCTTCAAAGTATAGGGATAGAGGGAACATTCCTGAACTTCATAAAATCTATCTATGAAAGACCCACAGCAAATATCATCCTCAATGGGAAAAAGCTCGCAGCCTTCCCACTGAGATCAGGAACACGACTAGGATGCCCACTCTCACCACTCTTGTTCAACATAGTATTAGAAGTCCTAGCAACAGCAATCAGACAACAAAGAGAAATAAAAGGTATCCAAATTGGCAATGAAGAAGTCAAACTCTCTCTCTTCGCAGATGACATGATTCTTTATATGGAAAACCCAAAAGACTCCACCCCAAACTACTAGAACTCACACAGCAATTCAGTAACGTGGCAGGATACAAAGTCAATGTACAGAAATCAGTGGCTTTCTTATACACTAACAATGAAAATACAGAAAGGGAAATTAGAGAATCGATTCCATTTACTATAGCACCAAGAACCACAAGATACCTGGGAATAAACCTAACCAAAGAGGTAAAGGATCTATACTCGAGGAACTACAGAACACTCATGAAAGAAATTGAAGAAGACACAAAAAGATGGAAGACCATTCCATGCTCTTGGATCGGAAGAATAATCATTGTTAAAATGTCTATACTGCCTAGAGCAATCTATACTTTTAATGGCATTCCGATCAAATTTCTACCAGTATTTTTCAAAGAGCTGGAGCAAATAATCCTAAAATTTGTATGGAATCAGAAGAGACCCCAAATCGCTAAGGAAATGTTGAAAAACAAAAATAAAACTGGGGGCATCACGTTACCTGATTTCAAGCTTTACTACAAAGCTGTGATCACCAAGACAGCATGGTACTGGCATAAAAACAGACACATAGACCAGTGGAACAGAGTAGAGAGCCCAGATATGGACCCTCAACTCTATGGTCAAATAATCTTTGACAAAACAGGAAAAAATATACAGTGGAAAAAAGACAGTCTCTTCAATAAATGGTGCTGGGAAAACTGGACAGCTATATGTAGAAGAATGAAACTCGACCATTCTCTTACACCGTACACAAAGATAAACTCAAAATGGATAAAAGACCTCAATGTGAGACAGGAATCCATCAGAATCCTAGAGGAGAACATAGGCAGTAACCTCTTCAATATCGGCCACAGCAACTTCTTTCAAGATATGTCTCCAAAGGCAAAGGAAACAAAAGCGAAAATGAACTTTTGGGACTTCATCAAGATCAAAAGCTTCTGCACAGCAAAGGAAACAGTCAACAAAACAAAGAGGCAACCCACGGAATGGGAGAAGATATTTGCAAATGACAGTACAGACAAAAGGTTGATATCCAGTATCTATAAAGAACTTCTCAAACTCAACACACACAAAACTGATAATCATATCAAAAAATGGGCAGAAGATATGAACAGACACTTCTCCAATGAAGACATACAAATGGCTATCAGACACATGAAAAAATGTTCACCATCACTAGCCATTAGGGAGATTCAAATTAAAACCACATTGAGATACCACCTTACATTAGTTAGAATGGCCAAAATTAGCAAGACAGGAAAAAAACGTATGTTGGAGAGGATGTGGAGAAAGGGGAACCCTCTTACACTATTGGTGGGAATGCAAGTTGGTGCAGCCACTTTGGAGAACAGTGTGGAGATTCCTCAAGAAATTAAAAATAGAGCTTCCCTATGACCCTGCAATTGCACTACTGGGTATTTACCCCAAAGATACAGATGTAGTGAAAAGAAGGGTCATCTGTACCCCAATGTTTATAGCAGCAATGGCCACAGTCGCCAAACTGTGGAAAGAACCAAGATGCCCTTCAACAGACGAATGGATAAGGAAGATGGGGTCCATATACACTATGGAGTATTATGCCTCCATCAGAAAGGATGAATACCCAACTTTTGTAGCAACATGGACCGGACTGGAAGAGATTATGCTGAGTGAAATAAGTCAAGCAGAGAGAGTCAATTATCATATGGTTTCACTTATTTGTGGAGCATAACAAATAGCATGGAGGACATGGGGAGATGGAGAAGAGAAGGGAGTTGAGGAAAATTGGAGGGGGAGGTGAACCATGAGAGATATGGACACTGAAAAACAACCTGAGGGTTTTGAAGGGGCAGGGGGTGGGAGGTTGGAGGAACCAGGTGGTGGGTATTGGGGAGTGCACATATTGCATGGAGCACTGGGTGTGGTGCTAAAACAACGAATACTGTTACACTGAAAAGAAATTTAAAAAAAAAATTTTTTTTTAAAAAGAAAGGGGTTTTTCTAAATGTTAATAAGTTACTGTTCTTAATATAGATGTGTTCAGTGAGAAAATACAATGAATTATACACCTATGATGTATGCATTTATCTCTATCAATGTTTTAATGAAATATAATTTACTTACATAAAAGAAAGCTCATTTATCTACTACCCTTTGCCTATTAACAGAAACTAAAAGATGACAAAATAAATGCACATGCAATGCATACTTTTTTTTAAATTTAGAAATACAATGTCTACAATATAATTTAAAAGCACAGAAATCTGCATACCCAGTGTATTTTTATTAATTTTGAGTGAGAAAATACAGTATTGGTGAGAATGCCAGATTTTTATTAATTCATTTTATGATGTCCCATAAAAAAACATCATGAAATTAAACTATTCCTATATCTGAACTCTGTACAATTTTCAATGTGCTTTTCCATTTAGATATCATTTAAAGATATCTCATTATCTTATTTATAAAATAGCTCACTTAAAAATCTCATTAATATCTTCATGAAGAAGGCAGAACAAATTTTTTTTTTTACTCTGTTTGACAAATGAAAAAAATAAAGTAGCACCAGAGGAGTTAATTTTTCGTGTTTATATGGTTAGTACATGGCTGAAGTGAACATCTACTGCTTTGGCCTGCTTAGCACTTCTTCCCCTGTATTTTACTTTCAGTATCCACTTTCTTTCTGTCATTTCATTAACTGTAAATCAAGGTCCCTCACCATCACCCCTTGCTGTGTTTAGTCACAAGAAACCGAGATATGTATATAAGACTCTATCTCCTAGAAATCAGAATCTTGGGGCATCTGGGTGGCTCAGTTGGTGAAGCGCCTGCCTTCGGCTCAGGTCATGATCTCGGGGTCCTAGGATCAAGTCTGCATAGGCTCCCTGCTCAGCAGGGAGCCTGCTTTTCCCTCTGCTGCTCCCCCTGCTTGTGTGCTCTCTTGCTCTGTCAAATAAATAAAAGAAATCTTGGGTACATATTGTATGGAGCACTGGGTGTGGTGCATAAACAATGAATTTTGGAACATTGAAAAAAATAAAATAAAATAAAATTCAAAAAAAGAAGAAAAAATCTTTAAAAAAAAATAAAAAGCAACAAAATTGACAATACGTAAAAAAAAAAAAAAAAAAAGAAAAGAAAAGAAAAAAATCAGAATCTTGAATTAAGTAATACATGACCTGAAACGACTTGGGTCCAAGTAATTCCCTAATTCATTTCTGCTGCCAATTCATTTCTGCTATCCAGATCCCTGAAGCTTCCCACCATCTAAACTAATTCCCCATGACTTACTTCCTGGTTCAGTTCATACTTGGACCCTGTAAAATGGTCAGTATCCTTTTAGATGAATTAGCCACAGTTAATTATTGCTGCTTTCAGCCAAGAATGCTGGTAAGTTCAGTGGTCTACCACTAAATGATAGGGTCAGGTCTATAACCCAAATCTCCTCAGTGCAAAGTCAGAGACTTCTCCAGCCCACCACAGAACATTCCATGTGTGCCACAAAAACACACTGCTGCCATTCAATAAGATAACTTAGCAAAAGTCAAGGATAACTGCAACTGAAGTTAATAAAGTTGAATAGGGAAATGACCAACTTAAAGGAGCTTTTAAAAAAATTTAATCGAGATTTTCATTCAGTAATGACAAAGTTTTATGATAACTCTATGGTAGAAATCTTAGGTTCCCTCAGATGACAGTTTCATTATTAAATAGTCTAAGATTAGCACAAAATTGTACAATGAAAATATCCTTACAGCTAAAACCAGTAAATCCAATTTAAAAGTTTTAAGTTTACTTTCCAAAGTAGGTGATTTTTTTTCCAAAAAAAAAGTCTTGTATTTGATTCAAAATGATGGCTTTACCTCACCTAAATCATTATTTTTCTCAAAAAACTGAGGGAAAATGTAAATTGTAGAGATAATGGGATTCAATTATCCAGGATGCAGAAAGAAACAGTAGAAACTCAATGTCAAGCACGGGATGTAACAAGAAGCAAGTGAGGAAGGGACAGGTGATTTTTTTCTAATAGGATAAAATTTGCTAGTAAAACTAGTTTGTGGGGGAAAAAAAAGTCAAATATTTTTTAAAAGGAAGCAAGGTCTAAAAACATAAAATCCACACTAGAAAGTAAGAAAGCTGACAGTACTGTCAGTTGTGATCCACTTAAGAAACTCAAATAAGAAAAGCTGAATTTTGCTAAGAAAAATACAATCTATTATACAAAATATCCCAAGACACCAGCCAAGAGACCAGCAAACATTGGAGAAATCTTCCATGGCATTCTTTGGAGGCTCATAAAGTTTCAAAACTCTAAAAGAAGGGTATTGTTCTTTGGAAACTAGGTTTCTTCATAGCAGTGATTCAACAATAATTCATCTTTTCTTTAATTGTTGGGCTAGATCAAATCATTAGCCAATAAACCCTGCTGAAAGTGACTAAAATAATTCAGCAAATAGCAGTCTCTATTTCTGCAACCCTTTGACAAGAAAATGCAGCTGACAGGAGACTTACCAATGCTAATTCACCCAAGATACTGGCCAACTCCACACGGGAGTGTGACCAGGCTTGACTTGAAACATATAAACAACTCATAGAAGACACCTAGGGTGCTACGAAATCTTCTTGGAGACTCTGTCACTTGTTTACACCTACCTCTTAATATTCTCTTGATTCCCTCTACTCTGGCCATCCATACTGATACTTCAGCCTTTTAGAGTATAGGCATAATCAAGAAACCATACATCTCACTCAGTCTCAAATATTTTTTTCTTTGTTCCTTGCCTGGAGGACAATTCTCAAGTTATCACCTGATGCTTCCCTCCCATGTCAACTTATAACACTGGGAGTGTTTTTGTGCCACATAAAATCATTATTCTAGGAAGAGTGATCTGATACTCCCTCAAAGAGACCATGATCAGGGTCAAAGCTTGCACAATAAATTTTTCTGAGTAGAGGATTCTCACCCAATGAGATATCACTCACACTGTTAGAATAGTTGCTGGAAAGATAAGTGTTGTTGAGGATAAGGAGAAAAGGGAACCCTGTGCCTTTTTGGTGGGAGTGTAAATTGGTGCAGCCAGTATGGAAAACAGTATGGTGGTTCCTCAAAAAATTAAAAATAGAACTACCATATGATCTAGCAATCCCAATTTTAGGCATGTATCCAAAGGGGGAAAAACCATTATCTCAAAAAGGTATCTGTGCACCCATGTTCATTGAAGCATCATTCACAATAGCCAAGAAATGGAAGCAACCAAACCAAAGTCCATCCATGATGAATGGATAAAGAAAATACACACACACACACACACACACACACACACACACACATACACGCATGCAATGGAATGTTATTCAGCCTTAAAAAAAAGAAGGAAATCTCATCATTTGCAACAACATGGATCACCCTGGAGGGCATTATGCTAAGTGAATTAAGTTAAACAGACAAAAACAAATACTGTATGATTTCTCTTATATAGGAATTCTTAAAAACGAAACTCCTAAAACCAGAGAGCATAATGGTAGCTGCCAGGGACCAGGGATGGGGAACAGAGACCTGTTTGTCAAAGGGTGTAAATTTACAGTTACAGGGTAAATGAGTTCTGAGGATGTAATGTACATCATGCTGACTATAGTAAACAATACTATATCATATACTTGAAAGTTGCTAAGAAAGTAAAATCTTAAATATTCTTACCACAAAAAGTCATAATGTGAGGTGAGGCATACATTAGTAACCTTAACATGGTAATAACTTCACAATATATACACATGCATCCAATCATCACACTGTACACTTTAAACTTCCATGATATTATGTGTCAGCTATATCTCAATAAAGTTGGAAAAAAGAATTAAGCAAATCAATTTGCCTACATTTAAAGATTTTTTATTTATCTATTTGACAGAGATCACAGGTAGACAGAGAGGCAGGCAGAGAGAGAGGAAGAGAAGCAGGCTCCCCGCTGAGTGGAGAGCCTGAATGTGGGGCTCGATCCCAGGACCCTGGGATCATGACCTGAGCTGAAGGCAGAGGCTTTAACCCACTGAGCCACCCAGGTACCCCCAATTTGCCTACATTTAAAATTAAGACTGTATCTCTTCATCAAATACAACATGAAAAGGAAAAACAAACAAACAAAAAAAGCCACAAAATGGAGGTGGGAGTTTCAGCAATGCATAAAGCTTAAAAGAGCTAGTATTCATATATATATATATATATATATATATATATATATATATATATATATATATATATAATCCAGGCCCATAGAAATATAGACAAAGGACTTAAATAGGAATTGTACAAAGTATAAACAACCATTATATGTATGAAAAGTAATCAGCTTCATTAGTAATCAAAAAATGTAAATAAAATACAATGAGGAAGTATCACCCAGCCTATACATTGGATGTACCTGGATCTGATTTGGATGATCTCAAAGTTGAGACCTTGGAATTGAGTCGGAGGCCATTAATAGATGAGTCTTCTGCAGGGAGGGGGTCTCAAAAGGAGGCTGAGTATATTTTGATGTAGGAAGACAAATAATTTGGGACCAGAGGGCAGTCGGTAGTGGTTCTAAAAGTTGTCTGTAAATTCTTTAACATTTCTTTCATCAAATGGTAGAGTCTTATCCTCTTCCTTTTGAATATGGACTACTCTTAGTGAGTTGCTTCTAAAAGATACTGAATGAAGCTGAAGAGACACTGCATGAATTCTAAGATTAAGAAGAAGCAAATCAGCTTTTGTCTGGCTCACTCTCTCTCAAGACAAGCACCTTGAAGTCTAACCATCCTGAAGCCAGTGGGTTAGAGAGACACTGTGACAAGGTCATGTGACTAAAGAGAGGTATGTCTGAGGAGCCTGGGCGGATAAAGCCAGGCATCAGACATATGAGTGTGAAGAAGGCTTCAAGATGACCCCAAACTCAGGCACAGACTGACCGCGACTTCATGTGAGAAACTAAACTAGAATTTCTTAGCTAAGAAACTCCTAAATTCCTGAACCACAGAAGCCCAGAAAGATAATAAATGATGTTTGTTGTTTCAAGCTCCTAAGTCTTAGGGTTATTTGTCATGCAGCAATAATTAATTCAAGTAATTACCTCAGTGGGTTGTTGTGAGGATTAAATTAGATTATACAAATACAGGGTTTAGCATAATGCCTGAAACATAGTAAGCACTAAATAAAAACTTACTGCTGATATTGGATGAGGTTCTGAGCAAAACTGCAAAGGAAAGATGGCTGAGAATCCGGTAAATCTGAATGGAGGTCTGGCTGAATTCCAAGGATGGCCTGCCATAGTTGGAGAGCAGGGCCTTTTTTTACCCACCTGGTGCAGGTGAGTGAGTGGAAGAGTTAGGTCCACTTACAGAAAGCTGGATAGATATTTCAGAATTCCAATAACACGATTCTTACAGAGGATCAGTCCTTGTTCTGTTAACATAGAAAATAAAACTGATTTTGAAGGAAAAAATTTTTGCCATTTTTAATTTTTTTGTTCTTCCTGCTTATGGTAGACATGATTCACAGCTGATTTCAAAGATGTTTGTATGTGTGGAGCAGCAGGTTCTGAACAAGCTATGTGCTTAGAGAACTATCACTCTTCTGGCTCTGATATTGTCCACTGAACACACTTCATAAAGTGCTTGGGAGTTGGTAAGTCTCATGTGAAAATTTATAGAGTCAGAAGAAAATCAGTGTATTGATTTTAAAAGGGGAGTAAAATACAAGACTGAAATCTTAATAATGTTAGAAGATGAATACTACTTTCATTTCCAATTCCCCTAGTAAGAAAAGAAGTGAGAAAGGGAAAACATCCACTAGCAATATGGGAAGTCAAAAAGAGCAAAACCGCATTCATGCAAAGAGCTGAAAGGAGACAACTAGACTTTGTTCTAAATAAAACATGAGATCCTCACAAGCAGGCACATTAGAAACGACCACTGATCAATTAACTAGGACCAAACACCAAAGCAAGTACATGAGTTCCCTCAGTATATCTGAATTTCAAAAATAAAAAGATGTTCTCAGGTTGAACTATAATTCAAAGTCATTTTTGAAGTTTTCATATTTGAAGATAATAGCCCACTATGATTGAGAAGATAAAACAATACTTTGAAACATACACTCTTCTCTCCTTTGAAATGGGCTTTGTGCGTTGCTGGAAAAGATGCAACTGAAAATCATGGAATTGGTGTAGAGATGAGTCACCATTTGATGTCATTTTGTTAGCCTATGAGGGAGGTCACATTAAGCTCCAGAAGGATCAGCTTTTTCCCTCCCGTATCAGCCTTGCCTTTGGTTCTATTCTAAGTACACGAGGCAGTGCATTTCAAACTTTTTTTTTTTTACATCATTCTCAGTAATAATTAACCTTGTGACCCAGAATGGACACACATTCACATACATATGTACCTATAACTGAGACTAAAGTTTTAGGAAACCAATATCTACCCTAACCATGTATCGTGCCCTCTCTTTACCTTTTTTCTATTCTGTTCTCCTCTAGTCTATTCTGTTCAATTCTCTTTCTTTCATTTTTAATGCTGACTGTGGCTCAGTAAATGGATTTAAAACTCCTTAAAAGATAGTTGCCCAACACGTCAGATACCACTGCACTAGAGGTACTGCCTGGTCCTTTCAAAGTTAATTTCATTGCCTCTCTTATGAAATGCACAAATTTTCACTCAATAAATCCATCTGATTTGAGGTCTTATCTGTCTGGAGATTTGTTTGAATTTCTATGAATTCATTCAACAATCTTTATTATGTCAAATATGACTTTGATATGTCAAATATTCCAAGCATAGAAATGAAGGATGTAATAGAAAACCAAATAAACACTGTGCTACTTTCAAGGAATTTAATGTTAAATCCACACACACATACACATATAGGAATTTTTTAAGTAACCTCAAAAAGTCAAAAAATTATAATTGCTACAAAGAAAACCTACAAAATTTAGTGATAAAAATACAAATAACATGAGATTTACTTAGAGTGGTCCAAGAAGGATTTTTCTGCAAAAGTGATATCTGAGGGGCGCCTGGGTGGCTCAGTGGATTAAAGCCTCTGCCTTTGGCTCAGGTCATGATCTCAGGGTCCTGGGATCAAGCCCTGCATCGGGCTCTCTGCTCAGCGGGGAGCCTGCTTCCCCCCCCCCCACCCTGCCATGACTGCCTCTCTGCCTACTTGTGATCTCTGTCTGTCAAATAAATAAATAAAATCTTAAAAAAAAAATTTTAAAGTGATATCTGAACAAAAGCCTATGCTGAACTATTACTTGCTCCCTAATAATTGGATTCCTCTTTTTCCATTTTAATGTGGTCTTAACTAATGCCACAGTTCCCCAGTAAAATATTCTTTCAGCTTCCTTGGCAGCTAAGGGTAGCAGAGCAACTAAATTCTAGTCAATGGGATGTAAGCAGAAGTGATCTGTGTCATTTCTGGGTATTGTATTATTATTATTATCACATTATTGTTATTGCAATTATTTTTATGATTGTAAGAACACCCAACAAGAGAGCTACCGTTTTGAATGTTTACATGCATAATACAGTACAATGTATCATAGTGCCAACTAGTTGGGACATGGCACACATTGGGACATGGACTCAGAAAAATAAGTTATGTGTGACAATTGCTGAGCTGCCTACCAAGCGTGGATCACCAATCTCTTTGGGGTCTCACATGAAAAAAAAATAAACTTTCATATTATTAAGTCATAGTATTACAGACTCTCTTTGTTCTGTCCCCAAAATAAAATAGTGCAGGAACTTAAAGATGAAAGGAACTAGCCATTTGAAGAGTGGGGTCATAAGTTTTGACTGAGGAGTAAGGATGTGAAAGGCAGAGGAAACAGGATGTACAAAAGCCCCAAAGATAGGGAAGATTTTCTAGTGTTCCAGGAAACAAAAGGAGGCTGTTATGCCTGGAGCACAAATGAGGAGCAAAGAATGAAACAAGGTGAGATTGAATGAGATGGATTTTTTTTTTTTAAATGAGAATGTTTTGAATAAGTATGATAATAATTTCGTCAAGGTTGATTGGGAAGACTCCATGATGCCATGTATTAAACATCTTGAACACTGCCTGGTGTATAATTAGGTGCATGGTTCTTACTAGTTCTTTTTCTCTCCTTTCTTTGGTTTACTCTGAATTTCCAAACAATCTGCTGCTTCTTCCCTTTTGAAAGACTTAACAGAGAATTTCTATAGCAGTTCAAAATTTGTCTAAGAACCATTTTCTCTCTTGAATTGATTAAATGATTGACTTCCAAAACCACATGAGACAGACACATGTCTTTGTCCTGGATGAAGGTTAATATTTTCCCTGATTCTACATAGAGGACAGACCCATAGAGATGCCATGCATTTTATTTGTACTAATTTTTGTAAGTAGTCACATCATTGCTTTACTGACTATTTAGGACAATTAATGTCAGCGTTCATTTTTGTCTTATTGTTATGAAGTAAAATTAGTTCTTCCTCAGTCAGCTCAAACCCCAAACAATATAATCCAATTTACTTTCACTTTCACAGCTTATTTCAGCTGTCTTTTATGCTAAACCTGTCAGTAAATCAACTTTAATATTTAATACTTTAATATCTGCAAGCAAAATGTTCTGCTTTTATTTTAATGTCAGTATGTCCAGCTTGTATCGGTCTTTAAAATGATTTACTGCACATCCTACTGGCATGCAGAGATGAAAAAAATTTTAATAATAATAAAACAAAAATCTGTTTTCATCGACAGAAATTTCCAGCTGTTTTCTCAAAAACTATCATATGTAATGAAAGGGGTATGAAGGATTTAAACACAAAGATTGCCTAATTAGCTGGATACATTTGAAAATTATACCACTATGTCTGTAGACATGAGACAAACCAGGCTGCTATTTTCAACTAGGTTGAAAGTTTAGGAGCACTGTAATTTACCTTCTGTTATTTTTAGCAGGGGTTATATGAGAACTAACCACAGGGCCCATATTTCTCAGCATTCTAGAAAGATTTTTTCACATTTTCTTTTAATGTACTAATGAAAACCTACAGCAAACATGAGTAGATGCACTGGATGAATTCTTTGGGAAGGAGTGACAAAATAAAAATTATTTAGGCAATTTGGGTGGAATCTGACCCTTAACTTTAAATGACGACCATTATTCCATCGAACTAAAGAGAAAACAGCACAACCCTGACTTCTCTCTGACAAACCACTCAACTGGGCCATCTACTCTAAAGGTCTAACACAGCTCATAAACTCTAGGAATAGGTACAGGCAGAAAAAGCAGGATGTAGCACTTTGGATGACTGGACCATTGATTAAGCCTCAAATTTAACCTTGTCACCTTAAAAAAAAAATGCAGTTACTAAATTCTTCTCCAGAATAACAGCAGGGATATTTTTATGGAAATAACTTGTAGTCACAGTATTTTGTCACACAGAATCTTCCAGAAATGAATCATTCTATATAATTGAGCTTTGCTGATAAGCTTATATTTAGCACATTTGATTTTTGAACCTTACGATCTTTCTTAAAGAGAACATATAAACCAGAATTTACTCTTCACTGATGATTCAATGATTCCATCATTTCGAAAAACAATCATCCTGCCCTCTTATAATATAGAGATATCCTCAAAGGTTATTGAGCCCCACCCCCACTAAGTAACACTACATGACCCTGAACGTTGTATTTTGAGTCATCGTATACCTGATTTCATTATGTCCCTTTACTTGCCAACTGGCCCTGCTTTGTGCTCTCTGAAAGACAGTTCGATGTGGATTTAGAGTCCTGAAAAACACATTTTGAATCCTTGCCCTGTGTCTTAGTAACAACAGGGCTTCAGGCAACTTTCTAACCTTTATGGGTGGAAGCTTTTTCATATGCAAAACATGATACCATTAACATAAAAAAAATGAGATGAATATCCAGAATAGTTCTTGCTCTAAATCTTATTTTCCCATTTTTATATATAGCTTCCATTCAGAACTTTTTAGTAACATGAGGTAGCAAAGATTATCTCCATGAATATTGCTTTAATTTCAGCTAACAGCAAAGAAATATGTTTTAGTTAGTCGAAGTAGTCTAACTGCATACAAAATTTAATTTTAATTTAATCCCTAAAATATAAGACTATGAGAGCCAGAGAAATTTAAAAGCTTTCTTAAAGTCAAATGGCTAATGGCAGAATCTACATGTACTGGGTCTTTCTCTTAATCTGATTTCAGTGCTTTTCATCTGTATCATGCTAAATTCATAGCCTCAACATACGCCCAGGTTGTATGGGAAAGCCTAAATGTAAGGCTTGCATGTTGGCTCCACACGCAATGAGCCAAAATAGAAAAAAGAAATTGACTAGACACAAGATCCTGGGGAGAAAGTTGGTACCATCAGATTCAGAATCTTCTATCCTTCCAACTGAGGCAGATTCTTTAAACTGAGTTCATAGGTCTGAATTCTCATCCTAGTTCTGCTGTTTACTCTCTGGGTGATCTAGGATTGGTTGATGAATTTCTCTGGGCTTCCATTTCCTCATGAGTCATAAATGGCAGTTGAATTAGATAAAATGCTCTTTTTCTGGCTCCAGAATCCTTTAATTTCACTATAATGATCCATAGGCAAATGTTGCCTAAATATCCATACCAATTTCCTTAATGTCTCACTTAGTCTCTAACAGGGTAACCCAGGAAATTTTAACAATTGGACATGAATGTTGCATGCAGCACTTCTTTGCCTAATGTCTTCAGAGAAAAGGATACAGAGAACAGAGAACAGAATATTATTGGTCTGGTTATTTGTGCTGAAAAAGTGTGGCTATGATCATGCCTGCTTTTGGACCTACCAGGAAACTTAATATCTAAAACAATTAAGATCTAGCATAATTTCATTCATAAAGAGATAATTAACTCCTAACTTAGCACTTGCTGTAACTCTGGAATATTCATAGACTGCGATTAATGAATGGAGTGATTGGTATGCTTTGATGATTATCAGATATGTTTGGCGGCAACAGTGTTCATGCCTTCCATTTTTTAAAGATAGGAGTATTTGAGCAGCAATATTTATTATGTCTTTGAAATTTTAGACACCCACAGCTATAATTTTCTAGGTTTAGTTCTAGAGCGGACATGATCTTGAACCACTGTTTTAGATAGATTATCCTAATAGAAAGAAAAATTCTTTTTTACTGAACTTAAGAATCTAGTATTTGGGATCCACTTTTCAAAATATTTCTTCAGCATCAACAAACATAAAGTCAGAGACGAGTCAAAATGCCTACCTTCATCTGGGTTTGAATCCCACTCATACCACTTGCATACTGACTGACATGAAGCAAGTTACTCATATTTCATGTGCCCTGGTTTTTCCATCTGTGAAATGGAGATAATAGTACTTCTTCACAGGGTTTGAGAGGATTAAATACAGAAATGGGTGTGGCAAGATTAGAAAAATACCTTGCATGACTTAGTGCTAAAAAATGTTAATTTTTTGTTGTTGTAGTGCTGTTATTCAGGATCTTCTGTTGTTGTTATTGAGGGTCTTTTGTACAACCTGGTTCTTTAGTTAATACAACCACTACAGCAAGTGGTGAGGAGTATATCCCCTTCATCTAAACTTCTTGGATTCAGATTTTGACTTGGCCACTTACTGATTGTGTGAAGTCGGTGAAGATTTTTAACCACTCTGTATTTCAGTTCCCCTATTGGCAAAATGTTCATGATAATAATAGCATTTACTTCCTGGTGCTACTGTGAGGATCAGATGCATTTGTATTTAGTGTATAGTAACTTTTCAGTAGGGTTAGCTATTTCAAATAATATTATTCTTAGTGATAGTATGAGCAAAGTACATGATATTTGTCCCTGAACTTCATGGATTTTACTAGGCAGTCTTGATATAAAAGCTCTGCCCCATTATCCTCTTAAATGTCATGCCAGTTGTCATGATTTCCTGCTCAAAAATATGGGAGCTACATTTCTAGGTATTGTCCAATGGGAAATAGAGAATTTCTTCAGTCCCACTGTAATTGGGCTGGGCAGCAAAGCTCACACTGGGACCCTCTAAGAAAGACTCCATTGACAAGCTTATTGGACCTCCTTACCAGATGAAAAGCAAGTTTGTCACTAAAATGTCAAGAGGAAGTCATTTTTTCTTACTCTGAGTTTATGATGTCCCTGTCTTCACTTCTCAGGACTACCAAAACCAACTTTTTAAAGTCATCTTAGAACAGGAAATTTACCTAAGCTTTGATGGGGGGTGGGGCGGAAGAGAAAGAGAGAGACCTCAGAGGCTAATCCTGTATCTCAAAGAGAAGGAGGCTGCCTTTTGTTTAGGCTAATGAGAAGACATGAGTCAAGTACAGTGATTACCTATATCATCTCGCATAGGGCACATTTTACCCACAGTTAGGCCACAAGGTAACATGCCCTCAGATCCAGAGAGAGATTAATAGACAGAATTTGAGGCTCATATTTCTTGACAAACATCAGAGCTACTGATGAATCTCAAGTTCTCATGTGAGTTTTGGTGTGAGATTGTTGTAAGGATAAAAATGTATTTACTGCCTCTGAAGAAGAGGGCAATAAATAAATTAACTAATTAACCTACTTTTACCTCTAATTCAGTCTGAAGGCAAGTTTAACTAGCACAATTAAATGGTTTGGGTTCTAATTTTCTCCAAGGATCATTTGGACTAAGAAATATCTGAGAGCTAAAAAATGTGGAGTATGTC
The DNA here is from genome assembly GCF_902655055.1 of Lutra lutra. Taxonomy (NCBI): domain Eukaryota; kingdom Metazoa; phylum Chordata; class Mammalia; order Carnivora; family Mustelidae; genus Lutra; species Lutra lutra. The sequence goes on along the minus strand of NC_062291.1, from coordinate 26,959,699 downwards.
CTCTTGGCTTCACCTGCTGCTGTGGGAGGGTTAGAAGTAACTGAAGGCGTTTGGTCCTTCTTTTGGCCGTATGGAGCTCCTAAGCCCCACTGCACATCCCAGTCAGGCAATGTTTCCTATCCTGCCCATAACAGCAGGCTTTCTGCACTCTGATCCCTGGGTCTACAGCAAAGTTAGTGGGCCTGACTTTGTCTAATCCATACATGCCCTTTGTATTTAATTGCCATATTTTTCTGAGCATATAAGTGGAATGTAAAGTCTTAAAACAAGATCAAAAAATTAAATTCATTCTGCTAATGTTTATTGAGCTACTTCTGTGAGCAAAGCATTTTGTATAATGGAAAGTAAAGTATAATGATTGCCATAGAGTGAACCAAAACTATAACAAAAATCCTGAATGGAGAACTTATAATTATTTGCAGTCCTGACTTGTGTTGTTAAGAAATGGTTGTCTAGGGTGCCTGGGTGGCCCAGTTGGTTGAGCGACTGACTGCCTTCTGCTCAGATCATGATCCCACAGTCCCAGGATCTTGTCCCGCATAGGGCTTCCAGATCCATGGGGAGTCTACTTCTCCCTCTGACCTTCTCTCCTCTCATGGTCTCTCTCTTTTTTTCTCTCTCTCTCTCAAATAAATAAATAAAATCTTTAAAAAAAAAGAAAGAAAGAAAGAAAGAAATGGTTGTCTAAGTAGCAGAGAGGCTCAGAGAACTTGTGTAAGCTGCTTCAACTTCAAATCCTGGTTCCACCATTTAGTTGTGTGACAATGAAGAAGTTACTTAACCTCTCTGAACTCCAGCTTCATTATCTTAAATCTGGGAATAACATTACAAACTAGCTCATAGGGTTACTGTGAGAATTGACTGCAATAACAATGAAAAGCACTTAGCATACATGATTATCATCACTAAAAGAAAGGCAGATCTGATTGTTCCAACCCAGGAACCAGCACAGATCAACCACATACCCACAGTGTGCCTCTGTCTCCTCAGCAATCTGAAGGGTTAAGGATATTTGCCAACTGTTTATTCCTCAATTTATGTCTTGCATCTTTGTAATGACATTGCGGTTTTGAAAAACCTGACCCATATTCCAAGTGAAAAGTCCTGTCTGTATCACTTCCTCAGGAAGGAAACCCAGAGAATGAACTAAATTCCTATTACTGAGTACCCTAAACCACGTGCTTGTCAAACCATCCCTGGTGACTTGAGAAAGGCAAGATCATTACTTAGGGGAACTCGGAATGTGTTTTTCATTAACCTGCTCAATGCATTTGATTAGCAAACAGGCATTGTATTTCCCTGTTATTAATGGTTGGCTAAGGAACTGTGGCACCTCTGAAAGCTGCTTTTTATTATATACTCTTAACATCACTCAGAGACTGACGAGAAGGAAAGCAAGCAATAGCAGGTAGTAAGTCTATCCAACTATGAACCTAAAACATACAAGTAGTCATTTAGCTTTCACTAAATTTGAATGAAGTCAAGCCCTAGTAAGTACAGAAACCACATGTCCCCCAGATGGTCCACAACATTCTCAATTTCAGATATTCTGTCCTGTCGTCCCCATGAGATCATTCATATTTGTCAGACAACAGAACCGATTTTTGGTTCAGAAAATATGAGAACTCTATTTCTATGCAACCTAACACACACAGAGAAACAGTCCTGTTTCATCCGCAGCTTTGAACACCAGTAATTTCATTCACTGCTGTACGGTTGATGTAATAAAAAAAAAAAAAAAAAAAAAAAAAAAAAAAAAACCACCCCACCAAGATTGAAATTTTAAAGCCTGGCCAAGCATGGATATAGCAATGGAGCAGAAACCTTTGTTTCTGTGACCTTTGGAATAGATTAAATGCACTTTCCGAAAGCTTTCTAAAGTATCTAGTGAGAAAGAAAATCAAAACGATCCAAGGACTATGCAAGAGCTTCTGTGAAGTGGCCACTTTTTAATTCTTTTCTTGTGAACCGACTAGAGGTGAAAAGGGGACCCTTTGATTTCCTGTCAGCAGACCAGAGTTTCAAAGCTTCTGTCTTCTTGTGGACTTAAGACTAGTGATGGCACCAAAGAACCTAATGGGTTGTGGCAGTTTATTAGAGCTGTTAACTTCCAGATGAGTCATGAGAAAGCTGTTTCTTTAAGTCACCTAGAGAGACAGCTGGTCATTTCCTGAGGCAGTGGGGAACCTGGCCAGACCCCAGCCATGACTGACTCCAAAGGCTTTGGTTCGTCAAATGCCAAACCAACAAGAGCCATTGAAGAGGTAAGGAAATGTATTTGTTCTTAAAGGACAGAGAGCTGCCTGTCATTTGAAGAGATGTGGTATGCCAACTCATACACTATTTGGATATGGAAGGGCACCAAAATGTCATTATATTCTGAAGTAAGTGATTTTTGCAACTCTGATTAGGCTTCTCTGACCCACCAGTCCTTGACTTCAGATGATCACTAATATTTATGTCTGTTCCAAACTGCACTGCTCATTCGAAGAAAAATGAAGCTGTTCAATTTCATCAACTTTTTTTTTTTTTTCCATTTTGGGGAGACAGTAGGAAAAGACCCAATTTAGAATGACAAGACATATGTTTCTGAGCACGTTAAAGCATATTTTAATATCTTCAAAAGTGGAACATCATAGCTTAAGAAATCTCCTAAAAATGGAATAAGAAGTTTAGTGTTCAGGAAACTTCTGTCTGCTGAGAAAATGAGGAATTGCTGGTATTTGTGATATACATTTTTTTAAATTGTATACTAAAAAGTTTGACTTTTTTCAGAGTGATTCAAATGCTAAGGAAGCTTTACAGGAAATCAGTGAAGACTTTAAAGTTGAATCAAGTTTTGTCTGGTTTTGTTTTGCATAATCCACAATAGGACTAATTGAACAGCTATATATCCATTTTCCTATATTTGGGGTTGGAGTAAAGGGGAGAGTCAGAATTCATATTAACTTGGGGAAAATTATTTGTGGAATACAAAAAGAAGAAATCTTTTCAAGGAGGGGGATTTTTTTCTAATTCAAACAAAATTAATTCAAACAAATTTAATTCAAACAAACTCAAATTTAATTCAAACAAATTTTTTAAAGCATGTTTAGGTTCACAATGAAATTGAGGAGGAGGCACAGAGATTTCCCATATCCCCCTCTCGTACACATGCATAGCCTCTCAATATCCTGCCCCAGAGTGGTATATTCCTTACCACTAATGAACCTGCACTGACACAGCACTATCACTCTCCAGAGTTTACATTGCAGTTCCCTCTTGGAAGTATACATTCTATGGGCTTGGACACATGGCTAATGATAAGTATCCATCCTTATGGTGTTGCACAGAGTACTTCCACTACTCTAAAAACTTTCTTTCCACATATTCATCCCTCCCCCAACCCTCCAACTCCTGGCAACCACTGCAAAGAAGGAATCTTAAAGAGCTGGTTAGAATTTTTGTACAGACTACTAGTAAAATCATTAGCAAGGTAAGTTGTTCATTCTTTTAAAAATTCAGTCTCTATTTTACTCAACTGAATCTATAGTGCCCAGATTATTCCATTTAGGAATTAATATTATGACTCACCTACTATCCCCGCTGTTGTAGCTGATGGATTTTCCATGTCTTGGCTATTTGACAAAGTCTGTTTCTGACCTGTTAGAATGTGAAAGAACTCTCCGAGAATGGTAACTAAGCTACCATTCCATTTACTACTGGTTCTATTCTGACCTTGAATTTCAGTTCCTGCAAGTAGACTCTTGTTTTCTCTCCTCCATCCCTGAGACTTATCTGGACTTTTGTTTTCCTAGCCTCAGATTCAATCTTATTTTCACTAATACAGTGGGTTGAATAATGGACAAAAAAAAAAAGATATGTCTAAGTCTGACTCCTCTCCCCAATACCTGTGAATCAGCCTTATTTGGAATTTGTGTCTTTCCAGACGTAATTAAAAATATCAAGATTAGATCATCCTGAATTTAGGGTAGACCCTAAATCCAATGACTCGTGTCCTTATTAAAAAAAAAAAAAAAGAGGAAGATTTGAACTACAGAGAGTCACAGGAGAAACAGAGAAAAAGGCCATGTGAAGACAGAAACAGATTAGAGTTATCCATCTACAAGTCAAGGAATGCCGAGGATCACCCGCCGCCACCAGCAACTAGGAGAGAAACAAGGAGCAGATTCTTCCCCAGAGCCTCCAAAGGTACCAATTCTGCTGACACTTTCATTTCAGACTTCCAGCCTCCAGACTCTCAAAGAATAAATTTCTGTTGTTTTAAGTCACCATGTTTATGGTAATTTGTTATGGCAACCCTGGGAAATTAATGTAACCAATCACTGTGAGGACTGAAGTCTTTCTGCGAACTCTTTGAATTAGGTTATTGTACTTTAAGAGCTACCTAATACTAACCACAACATATGTATCTTTTCCTATTTTCTGCATACATACTTGGCTTGCTTGCCTCCACTACACATACCTGCTAGCTAGCCCACTCTGGGCCTCGTACATCAACATATCCTCTTCTGGGCATCGTGTTTTGCCAGACAGCCAAGATTTCTACTGCCCAATGGTTCAGTCCTGCTGAGGACTGTTTTCCTCAAGGAGGGAAAACACAACCAATTATGATACAGGTAACTTCTGTAAGAACTTGAAAGCCATGGTATAATTTGTAACTTTGCCCTAAGGGTTTTGCATAGGCATGGATATTAAAGGGGATAAAAGATGAGGTTGAAGATACCACTTTTGTAGTGAGTCGAAAATGAGATTCTAAATTGGCCTTTCAAAAGCCTTGCTAAAAGAAAATGGAGCTCTTTCTACTTCATTGATGTTCATCAATAAACTAGCTCCTTGTGGGAGGCTGACCCTCTACCAGAGTTTATTGACAAGTGGCACTTCCACAGCACTCTGGAGTGGGACAAGGAGGCACCTTGTCGCTCAGGTTCCTCCAGCATTCACTGACAGTCTGATATAAGCGAGGCATTGTTCTGAAACTGGAATAGAGCTTTGAACAAAAATGTCTAAACACTCTGTCTTGATGGAATTTATACTCACAAGGGAGAAGATGCTCACAGCCGTTTTCTTAGTAAGAATTGGCTCAATAAAAGATTGCAATAGCTTGTTGAGTCTGTGAGGTGATGAAGCACCATTTACTTTCTTGAATATTTAGAAAACTGGTTGATTGCACTTAAATGAGATCTTAAGGCTTTGAAATTAGTGTTATCTTCTGAACTTGATAAACCATAAAGCCATGTCTAAGTCACCAATTAAGTAGTTCAGTTTTTTAAATGAACAAAAGATCGGATGCATTTCAGTTTTATTTAAACCAATTAAATTTCACCCAAACAAATGAAGTGTCATTCTCAATGGAGCTTTCCTTTGCCTTAGGCTTTTAGCTAACAGACAGTCCCTTTTGTTTGAAGGTATTGATTTTTATAATAGTAAGTGACTGCAAGTATATTTTCAATAGTTCATGGTAGGGGAAGGAAATGGAAGTTTAAAATCTATATATTTCATTTGTAGATTTTCTGAATAAGACAAATTCAGTTCAGGTACAAGTTTAGCTATGAGATTTTTCTAAAAGAAACCATTTTGAAAATGCACTTGCCTGTGAATCTTTTGTTTTAAAGACATCTTCGTTTAGAGTCTCACCCGAATACTGTCAATAAAGAGTTTGCAAAGTTATCCAAATTACTTAAATTCTTTCAAAACCCTTCAAATTCATGACAGCATCTTAGAAGGGGAAGACTTATCCAACTCTTAATTATTCAGGCTAATGGTGGCCTGCAGTGTGTGAACCGTGATGAAGCATACAGGCCGAGTTCAATAACATCAAGCTGGGTGTCAAGTGCAAGATATCGTGACTGAGAACATCTCTGGGATAAAGATAGGAACTGAGGCTCCATTGACCATCAAGTGTGAACTATTTTTTTATTCCTTAGGCAAACATTGATTGTTGCTCTGTTGGTAAAAAGGAATGATCTTTGTGGATAAAATCTTGTCTATTTTAAGTCTTTTACTTAGAAAACTCCAACTTTCCTGCAATACTTTTGTTATAGACTTTGTTTACCAGGGAACTTCAAAATATCTGAGAACTGAAATAGACAAGGAAGTTTGACCTGATGACCTATGAACCATCAAGGGATGAACTAATATAAATTATTGAAAACAACCCCATTGTATTGCTTTTTTCATGTTTAATCCTAGTGTACTCTCATTTTGCTACCTGACCTGACTGTATCATAGCAGGAAAAATATCTAGAGATGCAAGAGCTTGATAAATAAATTGATAGCTATGTAAATTCCTTTGTCACTTTAAATTTCAACAAGAACCATAATTAATTGAACAGAAAGTAATTGGATCCTTCAGTGTGCCAGGCACATTGTTGGGCACTGAAGTTATACTACCCTCAGAGAATATACAGTTAATTGAAAGATAGTCAAGTAAGCTGAAATCTAAAAAACATTAGCATAAGTGTGCTTGGTGGAGATAATAAAAAGCATCATGGAAGCACATAGGAATAACTTTTAACTTGAAATGGTTTCTGAGCTGCAATTTGTAAGGTAAATAGGGTATAGAGGAAAGTTTTCCAGGAGGGGTATAGTATACATAAAAACACAGAACCCTACAAGTTGATGGTACATGTATTGATGTACAAATGGTTTTGCTTGCAAGGGAGTAGGACCTAAGACAAGAGGTAGGAGTTGAAGCTGGAGATGAGGACAAAGGCAAGTCCTAAAGGGTTCTTTTTATGTGTGGAATGACTCGGTACTCTAAGCAGCTCTTGCAATCCCATAGCCAAAGTGCCCGGTAGGAAATAGAAGCAGACAGAAGAAAGACAAAGGCATCGCTAATACCTGATTCACACAAAAGTTGTTCTGCTGGAAGCATGGGGGAAAGAACCCACATCTTTGGAATTTCACATATTCCACAAGAAAACCCTAAGAGAGGGCAAGTCAGCTGGTTATAGTATCACAAAATCATTTAGAACCTTAATAGTTTGTCCACAAATAGTTTTTATCATCACCTGGGAGCTTGTTAGAAATGCTGTGGCTCAGGCTACAACCTAGCCCTCCTTCATCAGGATTTATAGCTAACAGGATTCATGGATGATTCTTATGCAAATTAGCACTAGGGGAGCACTGATCTACAGCAGATTTCTCAACCCCGTACGCACATTAGAAACACCTGAGGAGAGTTAACAACAACAACAACAAAATATATATATATAAAGGGAAAGTACATTTTCAGAGGTAGTTTTAGTGGATAAAATACATCACCAGGTTTTTAAACTTGTATGACTGGGTAAATGACATCTCCAGGGATCAGAGAGAAAACAGAGGTGATGTAGAGTTTGGTTTTGAAACGTTAGTTTATGATACCTGTGGGACATACAAAAAGATATCATAAATTAATAAATAGACATATGGATGCATACATGAAATACACGAAAATTTTCAGGAGCCAATGACCAGCTTCAGCCAGGGTTATGATGTAAGAGAGAAGTCTAAGATGAAGATATATAGAAATTCTGGAGTCATCAATGGTAGAGGTGATCATCGTAGGTATGGGAATACATAAAAATGTGAATAGAATGAGAAAAGTAGAGGGCACAAACAGAATCTCTTGCATAATCAACTTTTAAAGTGTGGCCCAACTAAGTTGAGGTCAATAATGGGATTAAAATAGGGCATCCAGAGAAGAAGAAAAATCAAGAGAAAAGAGAAACATGTACACCAAGGGAAGAGACAGTTCCAAAAGGACATATTGATTGTGTCAAACCCTGCAGCAGCAACAGAATAAAGGAATTCAATAGTACCCATTGGCTATACCATCTGAGAGTTCATGTATGACCTTGACAAGAGAATGAATGGGATTGAAGCCAGGTTGATTCATTGAAGAATGAATGGAAAATGAGGCAGTAGAAAATATGGTTTTTATTTCTTTTTCAAAAAGCTTGGCAGTAAAAGGGAAATTATAAAATATGGTGAGAGCTAGAAGAAGATGTAGAATTTTAAATCCTAAACTGCATTTAGGGACTCCACCAATGTTTCAGAGGCTAGAATGTTGGATCCACTAATTGCAGTGTTCCTAGAGTAAACACACATGCTTCATAAGCATATGTATTTTTCATTGTAAATGTTTATGCATCTAGCATATTGTTGTGGAACAAAATTGCCTATTCAAACATGATAGACATTAGTTCTATGATGTAGATAGAGCTATCATAACATTTCACACAAGAGATTTATTCAAGGATGTGGTCCCACATTTTTAGGTTTCTCTTACAATCAGGTTGGCTAATTAAATATTTAGATGAAGAAAATCATGACACTCAGATGGTACTTTTATATAAACACGTTGGTTTGGTTGTAACTTTTTACTACTTATAGCTGTGGGACTTGGAAAACTGTTCTTTTGGTATAACCTACTCTATCACAATGGAAAAAATAGACAAAGAAAATGAAAAGCAATGGGAAAATAATTTAAAATCAATGATTCTAAATATTTATTTCTAGTTAGCTAACTGGAACTAAAATAAAAACTTAAAAAATAAAGTTGTAAAAAATTGAAAAAAGAGTACACTTATCTTGATGAGCACTGAAAATGTATAGAATTGTTTAATTATTATATATTACAACTGGAACTATTATAATACCATATGCTAATTATACTTGAATTTAAAAAATAAAGTACTTTTTAGAAGATTAAATAAATAAATATATATATAAATAAATAAATATTTGGTATGATTAGTGATCTGGTTTTTGCATTAATTTTATTTTTATTAATTAGTTTTATAACATTCGCCTGATTTTAAATGGTATAATAATCCTTTAAGGTAGGTGGAAAAGACATTATCACCAAACTTCTATGAATTTAGAAACTGAAGAGAGGGATGACAAAGCCTAGAACACAGGTAATAACCTAAAGAATACTGAAAGTTATTCCTTCCTTTTAAAATACTATTACACTTTCTCAAAAAAATAAAATAGAATAATAAATAATAAATCAAATAAGGTTTAAAAAAGGGGAGCCTGGGTGCTTAGTCAGTTAGGCATCCAACTCTTGATTTCAGTTCAGGTCATGATCTCAGGGTCATGAGATCGAGCCCTACATCAGGCTCCATGCCCAGCGTGGAACCTGCTTAAGATTCTCTCTCTCCCTTTCCCTCTGCCATTCACCCCCCTTCTGTTTCTCTCTCTCTCTCTCTCTCAAAAATAAATATATAAATAAAAATAAAATAGGATCAAACATGCATACTTTTTCAAACTCTCAGAATTGGCTCAATGTTCAATGAGGTAATGTATATTAATGCATTACAAACTCTAAAATATTATCTGAATTTAAGTCCCAGCATTACTGAGTCATATTTTCAGCACCAAGATCAGTGTCTGACACATATACCCTAAAAATACTCTAGCAGCTAAACAGAAAGGACCTATCTATGAAGAAAGTGCCCTGTAATATTGTGTAATGGTGTCCATTGCAAAGGATCTCAAATATGTCTTAATTATCCCCTAGATTTCCCTCAATAGTCTATTATACCTACATTTGTTGGTTTCAGTGTGAGTAAACCTTGGGTAATTGCTTGGTCCACAGGTGCCTAGACAAAGCCTCTTCCTAGATTAAGTTTGTTGGGATAACTTCGCCTGGAAAAGACATTCTATTTCTGAATAGACAACACCTCCACCTGCACACAAGATTAGAACAATTTTCTAGATAGTTGTTTTTGGGTCAAGAAACCCTAACGAATTATGCCCATATCTAAAACATTATTTTCTAACATTACACCAGATTCTTTCTGGGAGGAAGGCATTCATTAAAAAACAAAACAAAACAAACAAACAAAAAACATTGAGATGCTACTATGTTATCCCTTTAACTGAGAGTCAGGAGGCTGAGACCACTGATTTTTTAACAGCCTTCTGAGTCCCAAAGCACTGAATGGTTCTAGAAGACTTGGCTCCAAGGGCTCAGACTATGAGCCACTACCAAATGTAATTATCATATAGTCTCCTTTGCCTCAGGCCACATTCTCTTTGACAACTCCAAGAATGACACCTGAGTTTCACTTAGAATCTTAACAAGAACTAATCCTACTAGGTCTCACCTGTCATCAAAAATTAATAACTCTTCACTTTGCTTCCTTTTCTTCTTCTCCTATTCTACTTTTCCCCAAACTTATCAAAATGTACCACATCCAACTCCATGCCATATAAATTCCAAATATGTGTGTATGACAGTGTTTAAGAGCTTGGGCTTTAAAGTCAGATAGAACTTGGGGCACCTGGGTGGTTCTGTCAGTTTGGCAGTCAACTCTTGATTTCGGCTCAGGTCATGCTCTTAGGGTCCTGGGATCGAGCCCGGAGTCCGGATCTGCACTCAGCAGGGAGTCTACTTCAGGATTCTCTCTCCCTCTCACTCTGCCCTTCCCCCACCCCAAAACTAGATAGATCTTCAAAAATATCCTGATAGAACTGGATTTGAATCCAGGCTCTGTTACTTACTAACTCTGTGACACTGGGCAAGTTATTTAACCTTTTTGAGTTTCGATTTCACGACCTGAGACTTCTTGTTTTATGGGTTTTGTTTTGCTTTGTTTTGTTTTTTTTGGTGATGATTACAGGACACAATACAGATAAGTCACTTAGCACTGTGCCCAGCACATGCAGCCTCAAAATCCTTTTACACATGCTGTGGGGGTGGGTATCAGCAGCCTCACAAACCCACACTGTAGCTTGTTTTAACTTCTGGAAGCTAACGACCAGTTCTTGAAGTGTCATCCCAGGACTCCTAAAACAAATTGTGTGTCTGACCCATAGGTTGTATTTTAAATTGGGCTTATACCTGACACCGACATGTTTTCACAAGAGGAAGTAAGAGACAGCCAGAAGCTTATTCTTATTCTTTTAGATTCTCATAAGCTGACCAGCTTTGGCTGCTGCAGGGGTCCCTGTCAGACCAATTCAGCAATGCCATAGCATCAAATTCTGTATCACTGCAGAACAGTTGAAAGCACAGACATGAAAGTCAGATTGCCTGAGTTGAAATCCCTTTTCTGTCTTTAACTCTCTGTGCAACCTTGAGAAAGTTACTTGAACTTTCTGTGCCTTGGTTTCATCAATTGTCAAACGGGACAATAAGAAATAGTGCCTATTTTGCAGCATTTTTATGATACTAAAATGGGTTATTATATGTAAAGTGCTTAGAATAATTCCTGGAAAATAATAAACATTTTATGGTTATGTGTTCACTTTTACTAAGTACCTGTAAAGTCAGATATAATCAATTAATTCTACAAACATTTGCTAATTGGTATTATGTGCCAACACCACAGCTAAAAGATAATGCAGGTCCTAACCATAAAGAGTTTGCAATAAAAAAGACTATTTTGTATTATACATAATATATATTTATTCTATAAATACACACATATATGCACACATTATATATACATATATGCATATATACATAACACACATATATAATATGTAATATATACACATACATATATGTACGCTCATATATCACATATTTTAGACTATAACAATGCCTGACATTTTATAAGCTGAGATTACCAATCTGTTCCCTTTAGCTTCTTTTTGTTTCTTTTTTGCCTTTTTAATCAATAATTAAGTGTGGGTTTATATCTGGACACACCACTTGGACTAGCCTTCTGTTGGATGGCTGCCAAGAAAGCATCACCTCTAAGTATCTCCCATCACTTGTTAGCAAGATTCCTGCATGAAATCACATTCTCTATTAATCAAATCATTTTCTGAAAACCAGCAGTAATTGAAGCAGGAAAAACTTAAGCCATTTCCTAAATCTGTGAATGGAGACGTGGAGAAGCATCCTCAAGTTGAGTAAACAAGAATGAAATTATGGCTGATTTTGAGATGAACTGCTTAAACAATTGCTAGTTTATAGAATACGATGGAAGTGATTTTTTTTTAAGATTTTTTATTTATTCATTTTACAGACAGAGATCACAAGTAGGCAGAGAGGCAGGCAGAGAGAGAGAGGAGGAAGCAGGCTCCCCGCTGAGCAGAGAGCCCGACGCGGGGCTCGATCCCAGGACCCCGGGACCATGACCCGAGCCGAAGACAGAGGATTTAACCCACTGAGCCACCCAGGCGCCCCTGGAAGTGATATTTTAACCTGGATCTAATTTGAATAACAACAAGCAAATGGACAAAGCTGACGTTAAACCATTTGTGAAATGGGTGAAAATTCTCTTTACAAGGCACCTGTCATCCCTCTTAACAGGTGGTTAAGCCACTCACTGCTTGAAGGTGACAGTGCCTTCTACTTCCTCCACATAATAAAGCCTGATTTCAGGTAGCTGGCCTTGAGACTTGGGTTGTCCTTCTGCACAGCAAGGGTGAGATCCTTTGAAGAACAAGAACGACAGCTGCTTCTTACATCACTGCCTATGAAGCAGCTGCTTCTCCACGTTCCCGACCGACAACAGACTGTGGGCACCAAAGTCTTCATTTACCTGGTTCTCAGTTTGCACCCATGCCCCACCTTCAACCCTCTGTTTCCTATGATCCTGATCCTCTTGCTTTATCTCTGGATTCATCCTGGTTTCAGCGCACTGAGATGAATTCCTGCTCCCCAGTGACGGTCCTGCTGCCTTCTGAATCAAAGAGCACTTCTGTCAAACCCTAGAGCCTATCTCTGTCTCTCTTGAGATTCTGTTTTTTTATTGTCAACAAGTGTTATCACAGTGGCCAAAGAATGAACTTGGCCCTAGACCACTAACTTCAGCCTTAGGTTCTCCTCTGCTGTCAACTAAAAAGGATCTTGGGAATACATTTACCTAGAGAAGTAAAAGTCTGGGCCTAATGTGAAATTTTTTCCAGAGGCCTTTCAGTCAGAGATGGTCCTTTCTAGAACCTGCCACAGGTTAGTGGAGATGATAATTATTTGGAGACGTCATTAGTCTTTACTGAGCACCTACTATATGTAAAGTATTTGTTTATTTCATTTTATCCACAAATGACTTTAAAATGAGAAATCTTTACCTGCGTTTTAAAGATGAGGGAAGTGAGGTTCAGAGAATGTTCTTAAACAGCACAAAATCGCCCTAAAACTGCGTTATTTTGCCCTCTTTGCAAGAGGGAGCTTTCTTTTTGCTCCTCAATCACACCAGTATCAGTGGCTTCCAATGCACCCCAAGGGTAAGGCTGACCCTATAAGCAACTGCAACCAGCCAAGCACAGATATATTTTTATGCCTAAGCGGGAATTTCTGATCTATGGAAACAGCCTGCAAAGGAGTCAGCAGCCTGAGTTGTCCCAAATTTCATACAGTTTATAAAAGGAGAGAAGAAAAGTCAATTACAGTGCTAAAGATAAAATGACCCATGGAGGTACACCATGGAAGTTGCTCTGCTGTATACGGTGACCTTGAAATTGGCAAACAGGTCATTCCTTGACAACAGTATCTTTTCAAGTCAATTGATTTGACATAATAGCAACAAATTAACCACTCAGTTGTGTTGCCTTTTTTTTTTTTAATTCCAACAAATGACCAAAGATACATGCCCTTCTGCCATCCTAGTTTAACTTACTAAGCAAGGCAGCAGGACTCCAAATCAGCAAAGATGATGCATTACACAAGTGGCATCAAATCCATGCAACTCACTGTAGTACTAATGAAAACCGTTTTCCTTTACTTGCCTGCACTGTGTCTTGCCATATTCTGGCAAAGGATGTTTCCTTTTGTTTTGGAATTGTGACTATAGAGTTGTCTGGGAAGAAAAGATTTTGCATCTCTGTGGATATGTTCCAGGTAGCTTCTCTGAAATAAGTGGGTCCCAAAGTCCTACATCATTAGTTGAATACTGATGTTACCCTCAACAGAGCACACAGATGTTATACTTTAAAAATACATTTGAAAAATCCTTTAATTCTAGAAAATGAGTTAATATGTTTTTAGTTTTAAAACAGGTTTTAATAACATGTGGTTTTTATGCATGATCATGGGATAGTTATAAGCATACACCTATAAAATCGTGATCCCCATATTGTCCTTTAGTCTGGTACTAATGCTATGTGTGTCTACATTTGAAAATTTGGGAAGGAGTAGAATTGCTTAACATTTGATCTCCATTAGTCATTCTGCATGGACTATCACATTTTCAATGTAATACTACAGGCAAAGATTACATCCTTCAAGATGCCTTCCCAGCTTACTTCTTTCCTCCCCTGGAAATAGTGTGATTGGTTATACTCAGATATTCTTTATCTTTTCATTAAAGGTATTTTCCCTCCTTTTTCCCACCAGTGTACAAGGAAGTTAGCAGTGGGCATCACTGGAGTTGCTCTGGGTTTTGTGAGTGGTATACAGTGTTTATTTTCATTGTAACAAGGTAGGGTATTATGTTAGGTTTTTCCAAAGAACAGAACAAATAAATACATGATAGATGATAGATAGATGGATGGATAGATAGATAGATAGATAGATAGAGTGAAATTTGTTACAAGGAATTGGCTCCCATAACCAAGGAAGCTGAGAAATCTCACCATTGCTATCTGAAAGCTAGAGACCCAGGAAAGGTAGTGGTGGAAATGCCAATCCAGATTTGAAGTCCTGGGAACCAGAGTACCATCAGGGGTCAGTTTCATCCAGAGGACTTCCAACACCAGTGTCCTAGCTCAACAGTCAGATAGAGGCTACCTTTTCATCCTCTACATTTTTATCCTATCAGGTTCTCAACAGATTGGATGATGCCCCGGCCTTGCGGAGGGCACCCCCTTCATTATTCAGTCAGTTTACCGATGCAAATGCTAATCTTTTCCAAAAACATCCTGACACACATAACCAGAAAAAAATGTTTAACCAGATAGGTGGACATCCTGTGGCTTAGTCCAGTTGACACAGGAAATTAACCAACAGAAATATACAATCATAGGGGTGCCTGGGTGGCTCAGTGGGTTAATAAGCCTCTGCCTTCATCTCAGATCATGATCTCAGGGTCCTGAGATCGAGCCCCACATTGGGCTCACTGCTCAGCAGGGGGCCTGCTTCCTCCCTCTCTCTCTGCCTGCCTCTCTACCTACTTGTGATCCTTCTCTCTCTGTCGAATAAATAAAGTCTTTAAAAATATATATACAATTATATATGCCATGGAATTTCTTGGTGCAAAATAACAATGGACATGCTCTATTTGGTAACAGTTGAGGACCTAGAACCATACCCATCTGTGCTATAGGGTATATTCAAAGAGTGTCTGAAGAGACTATTGGTTCTTCTTGAAATCTGCCTCTGGATGCCTTGGTGCAGAACGGAGGCATGAGGAGGGCAGAGGTCCATTTTTCACCTGTTCTGTCTCTAGGTCCGAAGTTTTTTAAGCTACACTCTGGGTACTTGCCAGGAAATGTGATTTCAAGCTCATTGCTATTTAGTAGTTATCAAAACTTGACCAAGAGAAAAAATATTCAATGTAATTGCTTAAAGAACAATTATTTTCCCTTTTACTAGATAATCTAAGATATACCCCTAAAACTGGGCCAGGTTAAACACTTTAAAGGCCATGAGAACTGAGATGATAGTGCATCCTCTTGCCATAGGCAATTTGAAATAAATCATTCTCCAAAATTACATAAAACACAAGTGAATGCTAAAAACAAAAATCTCTTTTTTCTTGGTTTTCTGACTGGATAAATTTGCCTTTCTTTTTTTAATAGACAAATAATTTGCTGGTGCCTTAAAGAGTAGCTAAGTCTACCTGTAGAGTAACCTAGCACACTCTAGGAATTAAGCCAGATGAGCAGAGGAAGAGGTACCAACATTGAATTATGCTGACCCCCACCTTCTACCACTAGGAAAAAAAAAGCTGATTTTTATGAATTATTTCTTGGCAAGAAACCATCCATATCTGCCAAACGATCATTTTAAATAATTTTTTTTAATTTTTTTTTTTTTTATTTGACAGACAGATCACGAGTAGGCAGAGAGGTAGGCAGAGAGAGAGAGAAGGAGGAGGCAGGCTCCCTGCTGAGCAGAGAGCCCGATGCGGAACTCGATCCCAGGACCCTGAGATCACGACCTGAGCCAAAGGCAGAGGCTTTAACCACTGAGCCACCCAGGCGCCCCCAAACGATCATTTTAAAGAAAGGCTTATCATCATATATATCATGAGTATGTTGTTTAGGGAACTCTCATATGGGCCACATATATTTTATGAGTTTTGCATATTATGGCTCTTGTGACTCATGCAACCGGCCAAGTTCCTTTTTTCAATTTTCCACCACCCTTGGCTAATGCACAGTAATGATGACAATGCTCTCTGGCTCCTCTATTTGGTGATCCCATCCTTGATTTCTTCCATCCAATCACTCCACTTGTTATCTTTTTATCTATCTTTTATGTAATCCTCTAACATCCTTCATCTTCTAAGACCACGAGTTATATATAAATAGGTTTACCCCTAGTTATGTAACATGATATGTTTGTAACTCTTATCCATTGTTTCTGCCTCCTAGACAGGCAAGCTTCTTGTGACATCAACTTAAATGAAATGTGCTAGATTAATTTTAAAATACGTTTTATAACATTTGTTAGTCTAAATGGTGATATGAGTGATTTTTTTATTACTCTTCTTTATATATTTCTTAATTTTCAAAATTTCTTCAGTGAATATGCATCAATTTCAAAATCTAAAAAAAATTAGAAAAGTCATTCACCATAGTTCTCTACTGTATAATTATATAAGAAAAACACGAAAATTCTTCATTCAGATTTTGAGAGGTTAACATAAATCAGTGTGACATTTAAATTTCAGTGTATGTCTATCTAATACGTTCAGCATTTCATACTTCCCAATGATTCAGTGTGAATAACCAAATGATTTTAAAATTATTCCTGAGATCCATTTTTATTTTAGTAACAGCAGACTAACATTATATTTCAAACTTCCAGTTATAAGCATGTTTTGAGTCCTAGATGCTGCTTTATGGATATTATTGATAAACTTTATTATGAAAAAAAATCTAAGTGGGCTATAATGCTCTGAGTACTACCCAGGGGAACACCTTTGATTCTCAGAGATGAGATGGAAAAAGGAAATGTCATCTGCCCCCCACCATCAGTCTGGGAGATGTCAAGGCACTCAGTAAATAGAAAAATGTAAAATAAATACCTTCAGAATTTTCAAAGGCAATGACCTAAGTGTTTTTGAGACAGAAAAATCACACTCTAATATAAACTTCAGCCCCTGTCTGCTATAGCACCTTTTATGTTTATTTTTTTAAGATTTTATTTATTTATTTGACAGAGAGAGACACAGCAAGAGAGGGAACACAGCAGGGGAAGTGGAAGAGGAAGAAGCAGGCTTCCCGCTAAGTAGGTAGCCCAATGTGGGGCTCCATCCCAGGACCCTGGGATCATGACCCGAGCCAAAAGCAGACCCTTAACGACTGAGCCACCCAGGCACCCTGCTATAGTCCATCTCAGAATCTAGCCCATTCAGTGACTGTTTTGGTGGGAGGGGCAGCCACATGAAATAGCAGATGACTGATGCAGGGAGAAATCAGGCTGAAGGCCAGCTTCAATGCCAGACTAATGTCAGTAACCAAATGGGTTCTGAATTCCAACAGTGAATCTGTCTTAGGGAAGAGGCAACTGAGCACCCTGAGGGGCAAATGTAAGAAGCAGAAAGAATATCAGAAGGGAGTCAAGAGACCAAGCTTTATGATTTGCCCAAGCAATTTTACCACTAGGAGCCTTGGTGTCCTTTTCTAAACTATGAGGTGATTGAATTATATGATCTCCAAGGATCCTTCCATAACTGCGGTTCAACAAACTCCTCAGTTGAAATAGTGTTGTCCCCTCATCCAGGCTTTAATCCAGTAGCCATCAAATGGTCATTAACTCTGGTTACCAGTCATTGTGCTTATACATGGAAAATTGACCTCATTGGTGTCCCCTTGGATTTAAAATTGCTGGTGATAAACTCCCTAGAAGTAATTATTCCTGCTACCCTGGTGTGCAGCTCCAATTTATGACAATTACATCCGATTAGTCATAGCTTCCTTATCCTTTTACTCTTTAGGTTTTAGCATTCAGAAAGGGCAGTCATTCAGAAAGTCACTGTGCATCAGAATAAATACATCTGGGCTTCCAATAAAGAATAGCTCTCAATTTTTCCCGATAACTATGGAAAAAGGATGGGCCTTTGTTTTCTACATCACTAGTAAAAATTGCCCACAACCCAAGCTGGCAGAATTTTTGCCAAAAATAGAGAACTAAATCGAAAGAAAAATCCCAGAGGACCTTGAGATTAATTATATGTATTTTATTTTTAAATTACCACTGATAAATATTTCTGTTCTTTGAGGTTTCAGCTGTTATCCTATGGCTTGTCTTTCTGTTTACATTTCAGCAGATAATTGCCTGCCTCAGGATATTGTTTCTTTATAGACAGAGATTTCTCATATCAGATTTTAAGTGCTTTCTAAAATTAACTCTTGAGCTCCCACTGCGGCACAATTGGGAATCGGATTCCAATGAGGACCTACGTGGGGGTGTTAGAGAGCTCTCCTCTTTTCTGCTTTCACCAAATATGAATATTCGCACTTGGTTCTTAATGATACTGTGGAGCTTATTGGGAAAATCTTAACCGCACGCGCAACATTGAAACACATTGTTTAGTTACATACTCTACGAGTCTTTTTCCTTTCACGGGTACTACCAAGTCTGTAGAAAAACTTTAAGCTAGCAAAGTTAAAGTCGCAAAATATAGGGGCTGGCTAAACATTATTGACAGGATAAATGAATGCATGAACACATGAGAGTGTTTTCATTGATATCTTCTAAGTCATGTACAAAACACTCTCACTGCCATGCATACCACCATAATACAAGCTATTTAGTGGGTCATTAAATAAACACATTTAGCTTTAACTTTCAATACCCTTCTTAGAATTGTTAGAGTGTTGAAGTATAAATGAATGTGTGGGCTTTCTGGACCTTTTCCTGTTGGGTATCTGTAACTTTAGAAAGCCTTCATAGGGGAAAGTCACTAAAGAACATTTCATCTAGCAGAAAAAGGAAGTGACTCTGGAGCTGAAGGAGATCTTAGAGGCCACTGTCCACAGGCCAAATGGAGTCCAGCTAGACCTTTGTACTTAAAAATGTAATTTGGAAGCCTCTGGTAAGGGCCTGTATTTGGGTCCTCTATGGGCTTTGGTACTCGCTGTCGTACACAAGCTGATTCCATATTCCACACCATGGCCAGCCCTGTTAGCACTCACATTTGTGATGTCTGAGTTGGGACAGCACCCTAAAGGCTGAGACAACTGGGGTTCAGAGAAGGGCACCAAGGGAGCGGGAGATTAGAGCAGAACCTCAGCATTGGACTCTGGTTCCAGGACATTTCAAACAAGCAATGAGAGTTTGGTTTTCAAACAACAAGAGAAGAAGAACCAAAATCTTAAGGATTGCCCTCCCATTTTACTCCACAGGAGGTATGGATATTTGATCTGAAAAACACAGTTTATTTAACCACAAAGGAAATTAGGCCCGGAGTGACTTAAGATCACACAGTAACACGGGCAGACAGAGCTTCTACCTGGTCAACTGTCCCTGATTATCTGACCAGCACGATGGGCAATGCCCTAGAGCCATGGTTCTCAACTGGGAGAGATTTTTCTCTCCCAGGCATACTTTACAATTTCTGGAGACATCTTCAGTTGTCACAGTCGCAGGGTGGGTACTGGTATCTAATGGGTAGTGGCCTAGAATATGCTGACCCAGGAATGCACCAGATGCCACCCCCGGCCCCCGGCAAGTTATTATCTGGCCCAAAATGTAAGTAGAATAAAGTGGAGAAACCCTATTCTAGACAATAAAGCAAGCAGGAACAACAAAAATCAATATTTTGGAGGGGTGGGAAGGGCAGTGGGATGTGATAAATGAGCCTATAAAAGTTTTCATCTGTCCCCATCCTTTGATCTCTGATACATGATGCTCTATTATCCTATACTTAGCAAGTGGGTAAAATGAAATTTGTGGAAGAAAATGCCTATTGGGGGACACCTGGGTGGCTTAGTTGGTTAAGCGGCTGCCTTCAGCTCAGGTCATGATCCCAGCGTCCTGGGATCGAGTCCCACATCCGGCTCCTTGCTCCGCAGGGAGTCTGCTTCTCCCTCTGCCACTCTGTCTGCCTGTGCTCACTCTCTCTCTCTCTCTGACAAATAAATAAATAAAAATCTTTAAAATAAAAAAAATAAAAAAATAAAATGCCTATTGCAGGGACAATCATTCAAGGGCATTGTAGGAACCATTTGGGCCCTTAATCTTTCTCATCTCAGAGCTTTCCTATACTTTTTCATCTGTAAATTGAGGGTAATAAGAGCACCCTGCTCAGAGGAGGATTGAATGATCAAGTGCCCAACATTTAGTAAACGTTACCTGTGCTCACCAATGAGTTTCATCTCCCCCATGGCCCCCAGAAGGAAAGAACTTGTATCCTGGTTTTATAAACAAAATAATTGAAAGTAGCATTGGCAGCCACAAGGGGGTGCTGCAGGGAGTAGGCATATCCCCACCACGTCCTCCCCACCACACCGTCATGGCTCACTCTCTTCTCTTTCACACCCAGGCTCACCCCTCAAGGACAACATGATTACATGAAAACTCTTTCTGGTGGGGAACCTGGCAGGCTCAGTCCGTTAAGCAGCTGCCTTCGGCTCAGGTCATGATCCCAGAGTCCTGGGATAGAGCCCTGAGTTGGGGGTGGGGGGCAGGGTTCCTGCTCAGCAGGAAGCCTGCTTCTCCCTCTCCCTCTGCTGCTCCGACTGCTTGTGCTCCTGCTCACATGCTCTTTCTCTCTCTCTCTGTCAAATGAATAAATAAAATCTTAAAAAGAAAACTCTCTCTGGGACATGTGGCTCACCATTTGTATTTTAATTTTTGTTTCTGTTTTAACAACGACCAAACAAACCTGTAACATTTAAACTGTTTTAGAACAAATAAAACTTTGACTTTTCTTCCATAATGTAGGTGGCTTATTTCATGCATTGTAATGTTTCATGTTCTATCAAAGCTTAGATGATAATACAACCCCACGGTTAAGTGATTAATTGCAAAGGGAAACATGTTAACTTTATTGTAAAGAAACCTAGTGTACATTCCCTTCATCAAGTGATCAAAGTTAACACACCGAAACTGGGACAAACTTCATTTGCCTCCTAATACCATGTACTGAAAACACACTGTCCCTTAAATTATATTCCTGACAAAAAAAAAAAAGAATAAAAAAGGCAAACCGAAATTGTCCTATTCTCTTCAAAAATATGAAGGTCATAAAGACAAAAAAAAATAGGAGACACTGTTCCAATTAAAAAAAAAAATTGAAGAGACATGCCAAGCCAACTATAAATATAATATGGGAACCTAGATTGGATCCTTGACCAGGAGGGGTAATAGTTACAAGGGACTTTATTAGAGCCATCGATGTAAATTAATATAGACTTGGATTATGTCATGGCATTTTATCAGTGTTAAATTTTCTGATGTTGATCTTTCTACTGGGGATAGGTAAGAGGATGTCGTTATTCCTAAGGACATGAAATATTTAGAGTTAAAAGCAGTTATAATACTGGTAAACCAGCTCTCTGGATACAAATAACAATAATTCAAAACTAGGATTTGTTTTTCTCTGTGGTGTAAATATTTCTACCACGGCCAATTTTAGGATATCAATGAGAAGTCACTGAGTACAGAATTGGGAAGACATATGTGCTATATATTATGTACACTATAACTATATAAGTTATATAGATTATAAATTATATTTATATATAAATGTATATTATTGCATGCATACATGTAACCACATATATTACACTATATATACACATGCATATATTATACTGTATGTGTGTATATATGCCTGCATTATATATGTAATCTATACATATTTTAAACAACATAAAGTAAATATAGGACAATACTAAGATGACATAAAGGGATTAGGGTGCCTGGGTGGCTCAGTTGGTTAAATATCTGCTTTCGGCTCAGGTCATGATCCTGGGGACCTGGGATCGAGCCCATGGCAAGCTCCTAACCCTCTCCCTCTGTCTGCTGCTCTGCCCACTTGTGCGCTAGCTCTCTCTCTCTCTCTCTCTCTGTCAAATAAATAAATAAAATCTTTTTTTAAAAAAGAGAGAATATAAAGGGCTGAGTGATAATGCTTTGTACTACACTTAAATCTTTTCTGTAAATTTAAAATTGTACCAAAATAGTAAAGTTCAAAACCTACAGATGGTTACAAAAAAATGTTTCTCCAGGTTATGGGGATGTTCTGCAACATTTTAAGGGAGCATTATAAACTGATTACAACCTACAGGGAGCACATTTTGATGCGCTTTGGAGACATTGAGTGAATTAATTAAAGTCTGTAACATTTCATCTTATGCAGGGGGTTAAGTGTTAAAGTCAATGAATATCTTGTAGCATTAAAAACCCCCTTGGGATGCCTTAGGTCTTCCATTAAGACAGTGCAGTACTAGCCTTCAGTGAATCCAGCTCAGCCACTATTTGCTTCTTTACAAGAACCCCAGATGGAGAAGCTTAAGGACCACATTTTAACTTAAAAAAACAAGTACTTCCTGACCAGTTAAACAGTGGGACCACACTCAGCACTGAGATACTCGTGTGGTAAGAGATGACTGGGCACATATCCAACTAAAGAGATAACGGATTCATTGCTCCCACACTGTCAGGCATATGCTTATGGAGAGGAATGTGAATGGAAGAGAACCCTATTCAAATTCCTCTCTCGTTCTCTTGCTCTCTTGTTCTCCCCCTCCTTGCAATTATAAGTTTCAGAGCTAGAACCCTTCTACCGTAGGCCTATTCTCTCCTCCTACCTCACATCTGTCTCTAGAGGATGCTAGAGTTGAGGACCACCTTAGGGAGACCCTACATTCAAAGGCTAAAGAGAGAAAGATACCAACACTAGAGAAAGATGGGAGGAGATTGAGATTCATCCAACTTGGCACAGCTAAGAGAGCAGAAGTGGTGCTGAATAGTACCAAGTGGTATTATAAAAGTCAGGAATATGAAGACTGAAAAGACCAAAGGATTGAGCAACTGGGTGATCACGCAAAAGTCAGATATAAGTTATGACAGACGATGAGGAGAAATTACAGTGAGCATTCACTGTTATTTGAAGACAATGAAGACCAAAGGAAATCGAGTGGCTACAGTTCAGAGGGATAACAGAGTCTGCTTGTTCGTTTTCCAGACTTTTTCCCCCTTATTGCTCTAAGTTCATGGCACCCATATCACAAAAATTGTTTTGTAGTTGTCTATGCACCAGGGTAATAGTGCTCCTAAAACCTTCTTTAAGTTATTCGGGTCTATTCGTGGTGTGAAGCTATGCTCACGAGACCTATGACTTTGCAGAGAAATATGACTTGAAGGAAATCCAGTAGTCTGTGCAAACAATGCGTTCATAGAATGGGAACCTGCAGATACATTCCTCATGGGTACCCTATGTTAGCATCTCATTGGATAGGGGCAAAGCCCTCAGGACTGAGGGGAGCGTGGCCCATTAGATAACATTGAAGGAGCATGTTTCCCCTCCATTCTGTGAAACTTAACTCTGACTACCACCTGACATGTCTGCTTATTGTCATGGGCTGGCTTTTCTACATCCATCCCAGAGAATAAGCAGCTCACAAAGCATGAGGTTGTCTGTACACAGTACAGCCTTCAACCTCCCATAGCGTCCCTCCTGTGAAGCACTTTAACGAATTAGCTGATCGTCAGCTTGATAAAAGCCCCCCCCAACCCCATATTTATATAATTGTGATCCATTTCATTAGTAAATTACTTGTTAGTTCACTTAAGTCAGAAGCACTGCCGAGGGAGCATTTATTACCCTGCCTTTAAATCACTCAACCAAGCAACCAAACAAGAAAATAGCAGCATCTTTAGTAGACAAAGATAGCAGTAATATTATAAAATATATAATTTCTGCTTTGGTGAGTAAACACAAAGCTAATGTTTTTAAGAATTAACAACAGCCACTTCTAGGAAAATCCTATATCCCCCTAAAACTATGCAGATAGCCCACTCCCCACCCACTTGATGACCACCATGTGATTCTTCTCTTCACTACTCTGCCTACTCCACTATTGTTGCTTCCTTAAATAGAAAACTTCCTTCTCACTGCAGAAAGTGTGGTCAGATTTTTGGTTCAGGAAAATAACATCAAAATATTTAGATGGAAGCAAGTTAATTACCAAACATCAGAAAACTGTAAACTGTCAATCATTTTTGGGTTTTGCTGATGGTTTTTGCAAACCTATATCTTAGTGCAATTTAGAATATTCTCCTCAAGACATTCTCCAGTATAATAACTAAATGTTGACACCATCTTCCAAAGTGGTTTCTGCACTTGTTCTCTCAGTCTCCTGACCACCATTCCAGAAATATTATTAAGTTTAATATTTTAATAACTGGTCATGTCATTTTGGCAATATAGGGACTCCTCTTGGTCACATTAATTTTTCGTCCTTTTCTCTCTGGCAATATATTTGGGTTTTGTTCTGTTTCCTTGGACTCCCATAATAAAGTACCACAAGGTGGGTGACTTTAAATAGAAATTTCTTGTCTCACAATTCGGGAGGCTGAAAGTCCAAAATTAAGGTATTTGCTGGGCCATTTGCTCTTAAGGGTCTAGTGGAGAATCTGTTCCACGCCTTTCCCAGCTTCTGGTGTCACCTGTCCTCCTTGACTTGCAGCTGTATAACTCCAATCTCTGCTTCCATCTGCTTATGGAGTTCTCCCTGTGTGTCTCTGTCCAGATTTCCCCCTTCTCGTTAGGACACCAATGCACAGCTGCAACCCACAAGACTCTACGCCTAGAGTGGGTGATGGTCCAGTAAGCCCGAAGAAGAGACCCAGAGAGAGGAATCAAGTCCCAGGTTTATTGCAGTTTACCTAGAGTCCAGGAGCGGCTGACTAGACAGACCTTCCACTGCTGGAATCTATGTGCGGCAAGTTTGTATATCATAGCAACTTAGCCAAGTGACTATCAGGAGCCCTTTCCCTCCTTGCACGGCCAGAATTTCCAAGGAGATCAAGACCTGCCACCTAAACACTCTTCTTCTTTTTTTTTAATTTATTTTATTTATTTATTTGACAGACCGAGATCACAAGTAGGCGAGAGGCAGGCAGAGAGAAAGGGAGAAGCAGGCTCCCCGATAAGCAGAGAGCCTGATGCGGGGCTCGATCCCAGGACTCTGGGATCATGACCTGAGCCGAAGGCAGAGGCTTTAACCCACTGAGCCACCCAGGCACGCCCTGAACACTCTTCTTTAGGAGGGAGATGCTCCAGGATTGGCCATCCCCGGAGCTCCTGACCTTAAACACTGACTAACATGTCCTTCTGCACATTCTGCTTGATGGGAATACAGAAAGAGGACAGGAGTGCTACATTGTCAAGACAGTGATTGCCAGGGGCATTCAGGATGTGCTTGCCCAAACTAACTATCCAGCAAACACCACACAGCCAGTCACCTCAGGTTAGGACCCACCCTACTGACCTTATCTTAACTAATTTGTAAAGACCCTGTTTCCAAATAAGATAACATTTGCAAATGTTGCAAATTTGGACGTGTGTGTGTGTGTGTGTGTGTGTGTGTGTGTGTGTATTTGGAGGGAACACAACCTATAACAGATACATTCATCACAGTGCAATTAATGACCCTCACTAGTATGGACACATCAGTACTTCACAGCTGGAAGTTTCAACTACTGGCCAGTGGATCATGTTGCTATTTTTACACTGCACAGGGTCCCAGGATGGTGGACATGGTGTTGTATTCAGCTGCCTCACCAATGCCTCAGCCCTGAGGACTACAGCATCCAGACATCTGGAAACATCGAGCGCGACAGGCATTAATTCCACTTTTTGGTCACTGTGTAATTCCTAACTTGTTTCACTTTGTAACACCCAATAAGGACTCAAAGTCACAGAAATTCTTGGAAGCCTAAAACATATATGAAACAAAATCCCAACTAGCAACTTTTACTCGGCTTCTTCTGCCCACCTGTTTATCGTTCTCACTTTTTATTTCCAAAGTAATACATATTCATTGCAATAGATCAAAGAATATAGAAGAGTATAAAAGAGTTACTATTAATCTCTTTCTCCCATCTTTAGCCCCTGGTCCACGAGGTAACAAATGTAATCCTTCCACATCTTTTCAATGCTCATAAATAAACATAAAAGCATATACGTCATATAGGATTTTTTTCCAGTTCTATCAATAAAAGCATCGCAAGGAAGCATACTAATTTACAGCTTGATTTTTTTTTCATTTCATATAATCAAAAATACCTTTCAAGGTCAATATGTATAGATTTGATGCATTTTTTAATAGCAATATAGTAATTCCTAGTATTGCTACCCCATAATTTATTCAACCATTGAGCTGGAAGTTAGGATTTCAGCTCTTCCTGCTGCAAACATGTTTGTCCTTACCTACTATCAGAGTTGTCAGATAAGTCCTTAAAAGTTGGATTCCCGTGTCAAAGGAATTTTAGGCATTTTAGATTTTTTTTTATGAGATTACAGCAATTCACATGACATCTCTCCACACCCTCACCAGCACAAAAGTTATCAATATCCTTTCTTGAGTAAATGTCCTTGTATTTTATTTTTTCATTTGAGTCTTTGGTGCTTGGTTATGGAAGTTGCATAGCACCATGCAGCAAATGACACAGACTTATTTGTTAGCGGCGTCTGTTCTCGCTGTAACCAAAGCCAGGTGTTCTCACTCACAGACCCCACACACCTGCTAAACACAGGACCTCCACTTCGCCAACCAATCAACTCAGCTCCAAGCTAATGTTGCCCACTTGGCTAAAGAGAGCCTCCATTTAAACCGCCTCCTATTAGAATGTAGTTCCAGAAATGACTGGAAGCCTCTAGAAGGTGTAGACCTTTTGGGAGTCTCATCCCACACTCTAAGTAGTGTATCTAAGTACTTATCCTCACAACCAAAATAATTGTTATGTTCTCCATTTTATTACACACGTACCCTGCCTTGATTCCAAAGGTTAGACAATTTTTTAAAACACAGTTGATATTGATATAAATCCTGATGAAAAGTTTGGAAACTTTTCTGTTGTTCTTCTGAAGAACAAAACTGTCTTTAAAATTTTAAATCCTTTTAATGATTTCCTACTTGTCTTATATATCAATATAACTATGCTGTTGGTATACTTTCTGTTGAAAATTATTCAGTAATAAGTTAGGGTTTAAATTTTTTTAACTAAGATTTCCAAATTTTCTAAACTACTCTAATCTGAAAAAGTTTAATATTTGCTTGTGATGTTTCAGTCACATATAAAATGTATATAATTACACATATTTGATAGATTGTCAACTGAAAATTTTTTTAAATATTAGAAAAATAACACGCTAAACAGTATGGATTTATAATAGAACTTTACTTTTTTTTTTTTCTTTTCTGGGGGGAGGGGCAAAGGGAGAGGGAAAGAGAGAATCTTAAGCAGGCTCCACACCCAGCGCAGAGCCCGACACAGGGCTGAATCTCACGACCCTGAGATCAGAACCTGAGCTGAAATCAAGAGTCAGAGACTTGACCAACTGAGCCACCCTGGCAGCCCTAAGAAGTGTGGATTTATAAGTTGCCTGGAAGTTAAATGAGATATTTAAGAATGTAAGTGAACTTACTGGATTTTTTTATATGACTAAAATTTCAAAGTAATGTAGCAAAGTAAGAAATAAATCTATAATTATTTTCCAAATAACAAGTTCTAGAAAATCTAATAAAAACATAATTGAAATGCAAAATTTGCATATAAATTTGGACTTCATATTTCAAAGCTTGTAAATATGTTGTTGAAAAGAAAGGAGCTATTTATTTCAATTTATACATGCCTACAAGGGCATGAAAGCTTTAAAAGAATGGAATAGAGAGGTTTCAACATTGGTGTGACTAGTTGTTAGCAAGCTACTCATTTCCAGGGTGTCCTCTGGTCATTTCTTCAGTAATTATTAAAGGAGCTAGACTTCAAAAAGGTATAAGGTAGAATCAGACAGGACTGAAGAATTTTAGTATTAGTTTTTCTAGAAGAATACAGAGCCCAAGAACAGTAAATAACCAAAGACACCATTCCCTTTGGTACGGCATCCATGTAAGCTGATACACCTTGTTTTTACGGTGACTTGATCTTTCCAAATGATTTGATTTGTCCTAAAATACATAGGTACAGTACTTGAAGGAAAAACTATTTTCTCCTCTCATTGATTTCCCCACTATTTTAGGGCAAAGACGAGTGCCGATTTCCTCACAAGGGAAGGGTAAACTTGATGCTCTAGTGAATAATATGGAGGGGGTTGATTAGAGAATCCAGCGATGTTTTATAGAATCAAGTGGTATTTGAAGCAGAGCAGCATTTATTAAGCTTTTGAAACTGCACTGTTTCCTTAAAAATGAATAATGAATTTATTAAAAAGCGAGGTTGGGATGGCAACAGTAATAGCACCCAAAATAACAGTGAGCACGTTTAGTCCCACGGCAGCCCCATTACCGGGGTATGTGGTTAAGCTAAAAAGAAAACAGAAAAAAAGAAAGTTTGTGTCCTGCTCTCAGCTCTGTCCTTTTGTGCATTAGCTTCATACTTAAAGGTTGGCTGCCTTCCAGGAAGCTGTTTGAGGCCTGACATGATGACCACAACCTGGAGAGAAAGAACAAGCATCTCTCACAGGAGATAGATGAGGAAAGTAAATTTCCTTCCTGGAATTATTGTCAAACTTTTTCCTGCAACTGTTTGGCCTGAATTGAGTCTCTTGACCCATTGCTGGGGCTAGGAGATGTGACATACCCAAGGGCTTACACCAGCCGGCCCCCAACCTGGAATTGGCTATGTAGGCAATTCTACCCAAACTGAAAGGCTAAGAATGGGGTAGCATTGACCCATGTGGGACCAAACTATGATTTCTGAGCTCCATATTGAATTTAATAAATATGGTCTGTGGTCCATTTAAAGCATATTTACATTCGTTTCTATTCTTCATCCTGTCATTTGAGTTTACCTCTTCTCTAAAATTAACACCCTACTTGGTTAATTCTCCATCTTTCCTAATTCTGAAGTTTACTTTACTTTGGATAAACTTTTACAAAAAGCAGAATTCTAATATAAAAAGATGGTACCATAGTCTGAATGTGTCTTCTCAACTGCCCTTCTTGTCCTCCAGATTCATATATTGAGATCCTAACCCCCAAAGGTGATGGTATTAGAAGAAAGGACCTCTAGGAACTGCCTTCATGAATGGGTTTTGGTATCTTACAAAAGAGATCCCTAACCCCTTCTACCATGTAAGATCACAGAGAAAAGCACAGGCCATGAACAAGGAAGAGGTCCCTGACCAGAGTACAATCATGCTGGCACCTCGATATTGGACTTCCCAGGCTCCAGACTGGAGAAAGTAAATTTCTGTAGTTCATAAGCTACAGTCTGTGGTATCTTGCTATAGCAGCCCGAAAGGACTAAGACAGATGCTATTAATGCATTTTCCAAATCAAGAAATTCACCAAGGATCTTCAGTTAGTTTAGGCACACACACACATAGACACACAAATTTTTTATTGAAAATAAATTATTTAATTTTTTAATTATATAAATTATATAATTATATAAATAAATAAATTATTTAAATTTTTGTTTTGCAGGATTTAACATGATATCGCCAATTATGTGCCTGTGTTCCCACCAAAGGGACATAAATCAGCCCCAGTTATTGAAAAGAAATGCACTTACCTAGTTCCTATAATTCCTTTCAATTTCGTTTCTGCAAGAGTTAGTGTTTGGAGGAAGAGTGTATTTTAAAGGGTCTCAACAGTTGATGAAACCACTTTTTTTATTCTTCCCAAACTGATGGTTCTGGAAAGCACGTGACCACCACCTGCCATCTGTACCAGGGCCCCAACAGCTGCATTTTGCAATGTTATGCAGCAGTAAAGACAAAGATTTTACGCAGCACACAACTGACAGTCATAATGGGAACACGTGGTCCAGTTACACAGTCCATTCAAAAACTCAAACATTTATACCCATATTAGACTTAGTGTCTCTCCAGTTCCTGCCGGCTCCTCCAGACGGCAGCCCTGCTCTCACTCCCTGCCCAGCCCAGGAAGCCTTGCCTTGATGTACTGCTTTGCATCTATAGCTCAGTCTCCTGGCAGACTTTCTCAACTTGCCGCCATTCCTGTGTTGAAGAGCTGCGCTGAAGCTAATGATGGAGACGCCTTCTTGACCTCTCACTTACTTAGAACTAGTTGGGTGATGTTGCAGGAGGGGCCTCTCCCAGGTCCCCGAGACTCTTCCACAAGGGCAGTAAACTCCACGCAGATCTCTCTGCCATTTGCTCTTACCAGCAAGAGAATGCTGGTCATAAAGAGTGTGGAATGAGAGCAATACGAGAGCCAGGGTGAAACCATCTAGTATCTTGTTTGTTCTCATTTAATCATCTGCCCACTTAACATATGCATGAAAACGTAATCATTTCCAGCCTGTGGCTTTTCGATAGCAGCAATGGCAGACAGCAGGAGAGTCTTGAAAGCCGTGAAGCCAATATAAATTTAATGGGTCAAAACAAATTTCCTGGCACCTGTTGGTCTTCAAAGGCTCTTAGCAAGCCGTCCCTCGTCTTCCCGGGGGACTTGAAGACAGCCGTTCCTGGATTATTTGGATTTTTCATGGTCTTTTAGCCACTATTCAACAAGTATAATAAAGCACCACATTCGTTTATTCTAATAGTAATAAAAAGCATGGATCAGTGCCTTCTGAGACTCGAATTCCAAACAGAAACGTTTTGCAGAAATTCAATACTCATAAGGCTGATTTCTCCATATTGATTTTATATGAACTTCAAAGGGCATAAAAAAATACAAAGTGGAATCTTAAAGAAGATACGCATAAGGCGGCATGAACGGATGCCAAAAGATTCAGAAGAGGCTTGCTGCTTTTGTTTTGCCCTATTTTGTTTTGTTTTCCAGCATTCTAGGAGAAGGCATATTCCTCCAAAGCAGGAATTGGTTTTACCCCATTCAGAACACTCCATCCATCCAAACACCCATGTGATATTCTAGTAGAACTGGATTTGGAAGGACCATAGGAGGAAAGAGTGTCTGACCAGCCAGAGCAATGAATTTCTTTTCCTCTGGGCCAGGGTTTTTTGTTATCCTAGTAACAACAGCAGCAGCAATAATGATGTCAACAAGAGCTAAGCGTTTGGAGCACTGAGGTTCACGCCGGGCATCGTGCCAGCCTATGTTTCATCTTTATGTATACCTTCCATCTCAAATCTCATCACAACCCTGTAATGCAGTTGCTTCCATTATTCTCATTTCATAGAGGAGGTAATTTAGGCAAGGAGAGGTTAAATAACTTCCTCCAGGACCCACAGCTAATAAAATGGCAGAGCAGGGGGTTTGGCTCCAAGCCCCTCCCACTATCCTCTCTTCTGGGCAAGAGTTCATTCTCATCCACTGGCAATTCATATCTTACATTACTATTTTTCCATCCTTCCCTGACGAGAAACTTTGGGAAGCAACAGTTTTTATTGACGGATCTCATTATTTTCAGCTTTCCCAATGTGTCTTGTTCAAAAAATTCCCTGAAGTATCAGAGAAAAGGCTATATTTAAGTCCTTCCTGTTATTGAGTATATTAAAATGGCAAGAGTGTTTGAAAACATTCCTAAGGCTGGTTTTTTTTTCGATATAAGAAGCATCTAAAATCATTGTCGATTAAAAACACATGAGAAAATAATTGATACTGAGCTTGTTTTTTATTCCGAATTAGATGACAGGTTTAACTGCTTGATACTGTCCCTGGTTTTTGAGAGTAAAATTTCATTTTCCATAGACGAATGAAGGAGCTGCCCTTTTCAAGCTCCCAGAACATTTTTCTATTTCTGGGGATGGATTCTGAATCTTAATTTCAAAGTGATGGAGAGAGTAAATTGGTCACAAAAAGCACCTACTTAGAAGTAGGCTAGAATGTGTCCTCTAGGTTAAGTCCCTCCCTTTCTTTAATTTTTTTTTTTTTTTAAGTAGGCTCCACACCCAGCGTGCGGCTTGAGCTCACAACCGAGAGATCAAGATCTGAGCTGAGATCAAGAATCGGAGGCTTAACTGACTGAACCTCCCAGGAACCCCATCCCCCCGTTTCGTTTAAAATAAACAACTTTGAGTGAGGCATTTTAGACAGGTAGATGTGCATTTCACCCAGAGATAGAACATACAGGTATATTTGGAAGAGCTGTGATCTGTGGAGCCTTTCTTTCCTCAAAAAATATAAATTTATTACTAATGTGCCACACATGGCAGTCTGTAAGACTGAATGAGGCAAGCTTTGGAGAGTGTACTGCCAAGCCCTCTACCGGTCGAGATGAGGGTAGTTCCAGATGATATGCAGGTTCTGTTCTAACTTCTCCTGGGAAACAGGAGTCTAAACTCCTTGGAGTCAGTGGGAACATGATCAAAGCATCTCCTATCTGAGAGAGGGAAATGAGACCTTTCTCCTAAGCCAGGGTTTAGGAGACAGATGGCTTGTAAAGGACTCTTGTGAAGGGTCATATCAAATTAATCATCAACTTCATGCAAACTTCATGTTTCCTTTTCACAATTGCCTTATGTTATCCTCAAGTCTTGTGATTAAGATATATTAATTTTGCTTTGGATTAATTTAACAAGGAAAAAAGCTGTTTCCTAGCTTGGGGAAAGTGTGGGGGGGGAATCCTAGAAAATTTACCAGTCAGAGCTACCTAGGGGTGCCATCTGTGGCCGGAGATGGCAAGCAACAGCACATTGAAATGGAACAGAACATTCCTGGGAATTGTCTAGATATGTTTCCTGTATGTCACAGGGCTCTTATCTCCCAAGTGAGATATTTCTGAGGGAAGAAAACTGGGCAGAGCCGGAGACTATACTGTCCACATGGCTTGTCCCACTCCGGAAATGGAATTGGCTGGGTCAAATGCTGTGAACTATCTTGCTTGTGACAGCAGAGTCTAAAGCTAGTTGGAGGAGAGGTCATGAAAAGAAAAGAGAGAGTAGGGCATTCTCTTTTCCAGATCTAGGAGGCGTCTCCCTATTGGACGAACAATAATTCGTCAATGAGTGTTAATTACATCTTGTATTTATATAAATTGTTAAGCTATAATTCTTTTTTAAAAAACTAGCATTTGTTAGGACTTACTATTTATAGTTACTGTACTAGGTGTTTTATATAAATTAAACTCCACAGCAACCTCATGAAGTAGATACTATCATGATCCCCATTTTACAGATGGGGAAATCGAGGCTCAGAGATGTTAACTGATGTACCCAAGATCACACAGCCAAAAAGTAAGGGAGTCAGTTTGATTTTAGAGCATGATCTCATTCTCATTATACCATACTGCCTCTTGCTTCACAAAGCACTTCCCAACTTAGAACATGTGTTTGATCTTCATACAAGGCCTGTAAGGTTAATAGGAAATAATGTGATCACTCTCCATTTTTCCTAAAAGGACCCTGGAGTTCGGGAACATTCTATCACATATCATGTCTTGCCTATTGAATTACTGGCAAAGAAGGGAATAGAACCCTATGCTCTGACTCCTGGTTCTTTGTGTCCACTCCCTCACAACTAAATGCAACACATTAGTTAGGTACTTACATAAATGTCACTATGCCGGTTCATATAAAGGAGAATTAAACAAACCATGGTCCTAACCCACAAGAAAATTTAAATGAGCATGGATACGAAATCATCTCTAACTTTTGTTCCACAGCTCTTTATGGATGACCTATTATGTTACACTTTCACAGGTGCTGGGGATGATTGATGGCAAGAAGCAGCAATTTCAGTACCATGGGATAGAGAGTGTAGGGAGACACAAGTTCGTCATTCTGCCTCGCTGGTGTAAGAGGGGAGAGTGTATCTGGGAAATCTTCACAGAAGAGATAGCACACAAGGTGCATGTCAATGGGTAACTGGGAATTTTCCAATTGAGCCAGGCAGGAAAGGCAACCCAGAACGCAAACTGCATCTGCGAAGGCCCAGGGAAGGCAAGAACAGGGCAGCTCATTTGGAGAAGGGCTTCAACCTAGTGAAGCATGACCTGCTTCGGACCAGGTGGAGAGAGATGGGCCTGGGACAAGTGGACAGACGCCAGGATCAGCAGGGCCTCATTCATCTGTGACAAAGGTCGGTGAGGAGTAGATGGTTGCCAAGAGAAAACAACACAAATGCCAGAAAGGATGAAGCACTCAGGGTTTGCAGAAAAGTCTCCTTTCTAATCCTTGGGGCCACCTTTCATTCCCAAAATATGAAGTGGCTAATTTTTTGTTGTTGTCACAAGGCAAATCATTTCCCTCTGACCGGAACCAACCGACCAGTGGGCCAGGGTCATCAGAATTGTCATAATCCACATCTGTGAATGTTTTCCAGGGTGATATGGTGATGTCTACATTTGGACTAATTTTCTACTGCACCATCTGTTTAAAAATGATCCTCACAGGTGGCCGGCTGCCTGTCAGATGCCTCACATTTTGTCATGTGCACTGCAAGTTAAAAGGAAAAAAAAAAAAAAAAAACCCTCTGAAGAGCGTATATGTCCATGTGTTTCTAAAGAGGGTGAAAACAATTATTCACGAAGAACAAAGTCAATTACTTTCATTAAGATGAGTGGAATGATGGGGGGGTGCAGAGGTGGGGAAGTGGGAGAGCAGGGGAAGGAGTTAATACGCGGGATGAGGATGATTAAGAAAGGACAGGGAAATGTACCTCGTCTAATCCTGTGCCTACAAACACTTTGCCTGCCCTCCGTCTCTGCCTCAGAAAAGCAATTAGAAGCCTGGATATGAGTAGGCATTGCGTTTTATTTTAGCTCTTTTGTATGACATGAAGGAATCCAGAGGATTGTGTGTATGCCTCTACATGCAAACCTGCACGTGGTGTGTGTGTATGTGTGTGTGTGTGTGTGTGTAGGCAGTTAAAAGTGCCGGCCTGAAAATCCCACCAGCCAACAGATTTTTGTAGAATTTTTCTGCCCACCCAGCCAGCTAATTACCCAAAAGCTAATTAGGATGTTAAATATAACAAAATGCTCCACTTCCAGGAAAAAGAACAGCTATAACCACCGAACGCTTATTATGGGTAATGATTGGTGAGGGGGGAATAAAACAACAAAACATGTCAGGGAAGAAATCATATTTTCCAGAGTGAAGTGGAGGAATCAGATGTGACTGTCTGTGGGATACGAACTAACATGGGAGAGGCGACCCTATTTCCTGATTTAGGGTTTTCCATGGTCAATCTCCCACTGTGACCTCAGAGACAATAAATGATCTTTGTTTTCTTCAGAGAAGAACAAGGAGGTGGTTGATTTAGAGGCTGCTGGACTGGTCCAATTTCCAGAACAAGTGATTTAGTGTAGATATTCCAGAATTGCTCTTTTAATAAGTTTTCTTTTGTTTTTAAGGAAGAGCCATGATAAGTGGGATTTCTGGTCCTCTGACCAAGCAAATGAAAATTACCAAAGGACAAGCAACACCGGCTTTCCGATTCCCACTTCTGCCCAGAAGAAGAAGAAGAAGAAAATTGGATCCTGCTGAAATCTAAGAAGGACATAGAGCTGCAGTGTTGTTTTGTTCCCGTTGAAGGTCAGTCTGCAACAAACTTGGCATCCAGGAAGCAATTCAATTCTGTTTAGGGATTGTATCTGGTAATTACATTCTCCTTAAATCTATGCCTGAGTTGTAAATCGAGAAGAAAACCTTCCAGCAGCCACCCCGTGATCCTTTTTAAAAGGGCAATTTCAAAAAAGTTCAAGAACCTTCAAGGTGCAGGTAATTCTTTGATATTTAGAAGGATTGCGATTTAAAGTCATTAGGTTTAATTATGTGGAAATAAGGATTGGTCCTTTAAAAAAAAGTGAAACTAAGTACCATCACTCATAGTATGTACTTCATTCTGAATGGACTTGTGAATATGTATGAAACAGGCTGGTTGTACCAAAGGTTTTCCCCAAAGTCTGCTTTGTACTCACTACAGAAGGAAATGAAACCAAGTGGTTTTTTGAGATAAATAAATGTATTTAAAAAAAATTTTTTTGCCTCAGGGCTTAAAAATTAAATAAGCAAAATTCAACCTCCTTAAATAGTTAATAAGTGTTGAAACATATGAAGGAAAGATATATTTAAATTTTATAGGAAAGAAATATATATATGGATATATATATATTTCTATGAATATATATATATATATATATTTTTTTTTTCAATGAACTTGACTCAATTCCTCTGAAAGTGAGGAGTTGTAGAAGCTCCAAGTATGCATTTTGGTGGGAAAACAGACCTTCATACTGAGCCACAGAATGATGGTTTTCCTGCAGGTGTTGAAAATGCCTCTGTTCTTCAATTCTGTCTCATCCAGAATGAGCCCTTTGTTTCACTGGCCACTTCTGCATCCTTCCTATTGGCTGCTCTTCACCCCCACATTCCTTCTTATCAGTTGTTTACTGAAGCACCTAAAAATTCCAAGGTTTTCCATTCCCTATAAGTATATGAGTGCTGCCAGAGCAAAATGAGAAATGAAAAGTATTTCAGAAGCATTCTTCTTCAAGTTGATAATACCAAAATATGATTTAGGCCCTTGGACTTCCGAATGAAGGCGGGTGCGAACATCCTATAATATTGTTTCCAACACATTTTCCAATAGACATTTCCTTTAACAATTTGAAGATGACCAAACCTCTTCTAGTTGAACAGTAGGTATCTGGGAAATTGAGTTTCACACTTAGGGCATCTCTAGGCAATGGAAGGGAGAGTAGTACTTCACTAGCACCATTTATGTATTATATTGATTATCTGGTAAAGCTGTCAAAATGTCTTCTTGAGAATCTTAAGAGGGCAGTTGTGCTTCCTCAAGTTTATATAAGAAGAGGGATTCAAAAATTCTGGGGTCTCCCCTGATGGTATCATATGATGCAATGAGAAGAAATAGAATTTTAGTGAAAACAAAGAAAAAAATAGTCTAGGAAGAATTTCTAGGATATAACTAATATGGAAGTTGAATTTGTTTTATTGTTTTTTCTATTATTTATGATAAAGTACAAGGACGTTTGTCAGAGAGCTCCATCTTTCTTCATCTGAAACTTCGTGTTTGCCTGGTCTTTTTAATGCACTTGTATCATTTGTATCCATAATAACTCAAAAGTATTCATGCATCTCCTTAGAAAGATGACATGAAAAAGATTCTTGTGGGGTTTTTTTAAAGATTTTATTAATTTATTTGAGAGAGAGAGAGCACAAGGGAGGGGTGCAAGGCAGGGAGAGAAGGAGAAACAGATTCTCCACTGAGCAGGACACAGGGTTGGATCCCAGGACCACCGGATCATGACTTGAGCTACAGGCAGACACTTACTGACAGAGCCACCCAGGCACCTCCCAAAAAATTCTTTAGGCCACTTTTTCCCTATAATAGCGCTTAAATTATTTAAAAATGAAGTAAACAATTCTGGCACTTAAAAAAATATCCCCTTCAAAGCCAATGATCAACACACAGCCTTCTTGCAACATATTCTGTTTTTGAGTAGAGGTGAGAAGAATTACTACTGACACATACACTCCTTGGCCTTCAGACTGTAGGCCAAGAATGGTGTGTGATAACCCACTAGTGCTCCCCAGAATATAGAAGAAATGCTGAGGCGGTCATTTAAAAACTTGCCCTGAGAATGCAAACTGGTACAGCCACAGTGGAAAACAGTATGGAGGTTCCTCAGAAAGTTAAAAAGAACTACCCTGTGATCCAGCAGTTGCACTACTAGGTATTTACCCAAAGGATACAAAAATACAGATTCAAAGGGGTACATACACCCTGATGTTTATAGGAGCATTATCAACAATAGGCAAATTATGGAGAGAGCCCAAATGTTCATTGACTGATGAATGGATAAAGAAGATATGGTATATATATATATGTATGTATATATATACACGTGTGTGTGTGTGTTCATGCACGTGTGTGTGTACAATGGAATATCAGTCATCAAAAAGAATGAAATCTTGCCATTTGCAAAGACATGAATGGAGCTAGAGGATATTATGCTAAGTGAGTCAGTCAGAGAAAGACAAATATCATATGATCTCACTCATTGTGGAATTTAAGAAAACAGATGAACATATGGGAAAGGATAGGGGGACGGAGAGAGGGAAATAAGCCAGAAGAGACTCTTAATGATAGGGAACTTACTGAGGATTGATGGAAGGAGGTGGATAGGGGGATGGGATAGAAGGGAGAAGGGTACCTCTTGTGTTCATGAATTGGAAGACAACATATTTAAGATTCAATAATATCCAAAGCAATCTATGGACTTAAAGCAATCCCTATCAAAATCCCAACACTGTTGGCAGAAATAGAAAAAAAAATCCATCCTGAAAGTCATATGGAATCTAAAGAGATCCCAAATAACCAAAACAATCTCAGAAAAAGAAGAAAATTAGGAGGCTCACACTTCTGATTTCAAAACTTATCACAAAGCTACAGTAATCAAAACAGTGTGATACTGCCACAAAGACATATAAGCCAATGGAACAGAATAGCCCAGAAATAAACCTGTACATATAAGGTAAAATGATCTTCAACAAGGGTGCCAAGACCATTCAATGGGGAAAGGAAGGTCTCTTCAACAAATAATTCTGGGAACATGAAATATCCACATGCAAAATAATAAAATTGAACTCTTACTTTACACAGTATACAAATTGACTCAAAATGCTATCAAAGACCTAAGTAAAAAGTTAAAACAACAAAATTCTTAGAAGAAAATTGTAGGAGTACTGACAACATTGAACCTGTTCATCTTTGTCCATATGGTTCATGACCACACAATGACCTCCCTCAAGCCTGTGTGTTCTAGGTCCCTTGGTGGCTAATGTATGTCCTGACTAGAATGCAGGAAGGTTTTTTCTGACCTTCCCTAAAGTGTCTCACAGAAGGCACTACTTTAGATAATCAGTAAATCTAATTGATGCCACTTTATTTTTTTTAAGATTTTATTTATTTGAGAGGAAAGAAAGAGAACAGGCAAGGAGAGGGGCAGAGAGAGAGGAACAAACAGACTCCCCACTGTTCAGGAAGCCTGACATGGGGCTCAATCCCAGGACCCTGAGATCATGACCTGAGCCAAAGGCAGACACTTAACCAATGGAGCCACCCAGGTGCTTCCTAGGTGGTCTCACTTTAGGTAATTAGGCTTTGACCTCACCACAATACCCTTTGCTCCCTATAAAAGCTGTGGATTAAGGTCAAGACTTTGTGGAGAAGAGCTGCATAG
This sequence comes from Lutra lutra, assembly GCF_902655055.1. Taxonomy (NCBI): domain Eukaryota; kingdom Metazoa; phylum Chordata; class Mammalia; order Carnivora; family Mustelidae; genus Lutra; species Lutra lutra. Next base: position 26,920,323 of record NC_062291.1, on the reverse strand, counting down.
GGTCTGGATCTTCCATCTGCCCAATCCACCCCATCAGTAAGTTGCCCTGAATAAAATTCTCTGTAAATGATATGGAAAGACTTCTTTCATTCTTTAATCTCAAAGGGCTTAATCAGTATGGAGGATAATTTACTATCCCTCCCCCACCTTCTAACAAAAACAGAGGAGAAATTTTTCATGACATTGGGTTTGACAGTGATTTCTTTGCTATGACACCAAAAGTACAAGCAAAAAATAAAAATAAAAGTAAAAATAGATAAATTAGAATATATCACATTTTAAAACTTCCATGCACCAAAGGACAGACTCGACAGAGTGAAAAAAAGGTAACCTATGGAATGGAAGAAATGCAAGTCATATACCTCATAAAGGGTTAATATCCAGAATATATATAAAAAAAAAAATTCCACAATTAAACAACAAACACAAACAACCCAATTAAAAAATGGACAAAGAACTTGAGTAGACATTTCTCCAAAGAAGATATACAAATGGTCAACATACTCATGAAAAGATGTTCAATATCACTGATCACTAGAGAAATGCAAATTAAAACCACAAGACACTACTGCACACCCACCAATATGGCTACTCCAAAGACAGAGAGAAAGAAAGAGAAGGAATAAGAAGTAATAGAGAAGATGTAGAGAAATTGGAACCCTTGGTGGGAATGTGAAGTGGTGCACTATGGTTCCACCATGTAACACAGTATGGCAAAGCCTAAAAAAACTTAAAATACAACTACCATATAATCCAACAATCTTACTTCTGGGCCTGTATTCAAAAGAATTGAAATCAGGATCTCAAATAAAGATATTTGTACACTCATTATTCACAATAACCAAAAGGTTAAAAGAAAGTAACCTAAGTGTCCACTGAGGGATGAAGAGATAAACAAAATATGATATAGCTGTATAATGGAATATTATTCAGCCTTAGAAAAGAAGGAAATTCAGACACATGCTATTATACTGAGGAAGCTTGAGGACAATATGCTAAATGAAATAAGGCAGTCACAACACAATAAATCTTGTATGACTCCACTTATAGGAGATACTTAGAATCATCACATTCATAGAGACATAAAGAAAATAAGAGAGTGGTTGCCAGGGACCAGGGAAGGGGCAATGGGGAATTGCTGTTTAATGAGTATAGAGTTTCAGTTTCATAAAATGGAAAGAGTTCTGGAGATAGATTGTACAATATTGTAAATGTACTTCATACTCTGAAACTATACTTTACCTTAAAAATGGTAAGGACGGTAAATTTTATGTTAGGTATATTTTATGACAAATTTTAAAAAAAAATTGAGGACTTCCCTCATAGCTAAGACTGGGGACTCAGAATTAACAACCCAAGGATTTTTTCCCTAGCTCTTCATACATACTCCATCTAATACTATGGTTCCTTGAAGTAATCTGCACACACGGAGTACTCCCATTTCCTAGTCTCTGTTATAATTGAGAAATGTATCCCATAAACTAAACTAAAATTAATTCCTTTTTAAATTGAGAACAAATGGGAGTAGTCAGCTTCACTCTAGTGATAAACTAACATAACGCGACCAGTAAAATTCATCTGTAGAGGAACACTGGACTGGAAATCAAAAGCCCTGAGTTCACCCCCTAAAACAAAATTTATTCCATTTGCCAAACAAATCTCTAAAGTTTTATGACCCAATTCCTTTATCTGTCAAATTGAGAAGTAGGACAAGATGATCTCTAGTGTCTTTCCAAAACACAATCTCTTTAAGTCCAGAGCAAGATGTCCATGTTATCCAGCTCCCTTCCTGCCCCATCACATTCTGGAGCATCTAGAGGACACATGTACATGTCTTATCATTAAGGGATGCCATGGACAGCAAACTCTTTCACATTCCTCCCACAGATAGGCAGAGTCTACTTCCTCTCCATTTGAATCTGCACTGATCTTTGGTGGCTTTGACCAGTGAACGTTGGGTAGAACTTAATGCTATGAAAGATTCTAGCCTAGGCTTTAAGAGAACTGGCATTTCTGGCTGGGTCTCTTGGAGCTGTGAGCTGCCATGCAACAAGTCCAGCTACCCTACTAGAAAGACCAGGTGGAGAGACCCTGAGATTGTATGGAGAAGGAGAGCCACCAGCTGAGAATGGCCTTCTAGACATCCCACCAAGGTTGTAGGCATATGGGTGAACCCATCTTGGACCCTCCAAATCAAACCAGCTCTTCCAGTCCACATCACACAGAGCAGAAAAATTCATCCAGATGAGCCCCACAAAACAATGAGATATAGTAAGTATCATTGGTATCATTTGTTATAAAGCAATAGATAACCAGAAAAAATGCTTTGGGAATTTAGTCTTTGAAACTTCTTCCTTCCTTCCTACAGACTGGAATAAAATGATGAAAGGACAAAGATAAATATAATTATAGGCTGATGTTGGGGCACTTGAATGGCTCAGTTAGATAAGTATCTGCCTTTGGCTCAGGACATGATCCCAGAGTCCCAGGGTCTGCTTCTCCCACTCCTTTTGCTTCTCCTCCTGCTTGTGTCTCTCTCTCAAACAAATAAATAAAATTTTAAAACCTATATATTAATTATAGACTGAGGTCAAAATGAAAATGAATTTAGAAAAGTGAAGATCTGCTCATTTCAACATAAAACTATATACTTATATGATTGAACATTATGATCACATCACATGGGAAAGGGCCAGAGAAGCACTAATTGTATGCAATAATTCATCTCATTCAGGGATGAAAAATAATATCAGTGAGGACATGGGAACATCTTTGCTATTGCTAACTTTTTCTTCTAATTATATACCCCATGCTGATATTTTTATTTTTTATTTTTTCAAGATTTTATTTATCTATTTGACAGAGAGACAGAGAGAGAGAGAAGAGGGAGGGGGAGAAGCAGGGCCCAAGCAGGGCTTGTCGCAGGACCCTGAGATCAAGACCTGAGCTGAAGGCAGATACTTAATGGACTGAGCCACACAGGCGCCCCTCCTGTGCTGATATTTTGCCTCTAATACCTAACGCTGTCATACACACCTCTGCCCTCACCCCACCACCATTCACCGAATCTACTCAGGAAGCTGAACTGAGACACGGTAGGTGGATGTTGGAATGAAGCAGAGAGGAGGAGGATGGTACATTTGAACTGACTGAGGCAGATCTGGCTGCCAGAACTGTTCTCTGCTCAGACAATAAAATCTCACAGACGCTGAACATCAGCAAATACCTCTGTTTCAACCTCTTGCCCAGAGTTGTCCCTCATGTAGTTCATGAAGGTGATGGAAAAGTAGCAAATTTCTGGCACTATGCTGAGAAATAGGAAAGAAAGGAAAATGTACTTCTGCTTTGATCCTTTTCTCTGATTTTGACAAATAGCAAATGAAAATATTCTATCCAAATTAAAGACCACCTCTCACTTCATATATTAACTCAGGGTGTTGTATATCATTATCTCTAATCATGACTTACAAGTATTTGTTTTTGGCATTTTCAGAGGTCAGTCCCCAGCAGACCTATTACACAACAAGCAATTTCATTCAGCTTGGAAATTGTACTCTGTAATTACACTATCCTTCAATAGTCACCCTGACTAGAATGTAAATAACCCAGGGAATTATATGGCTTAGCATACTTTTAGATTCAAAATAAAGGTGGTCATGAAATTTAAAGCAGGGGATGTAGGCTGATTCCCATGCTTATCTTCTTTATAATCCCCAAAGCCCATATCCAGGTGTTTTGATTATTTTGATATACATAACCTTTAAACTCACAGTGTTTACTAGGTTTTTCTTTTCAAAGCAACATTGGTTTGGGGAGAATTCTATTTGGGTATGGCTCCTCAGGCCCTCCCAGGAGGGAGGAGAAAGATACTCTTTTATGTACAATATTATATTACTTGAGTTTGACTTCAGGTGGCATCTAATACTTGTTACTTAACTATTTACCTTCTTTGCTACCTATTTTCATTTGTAAATGAGAGCATATTAAATACCTCCTTGGAGGGTTGTTATAGAAGTTGGAGTGGTATTATCTAAAGATATGGAGGCAAATAAAGAAAGAAAGATAGGGAGCCAGAACTATGCACTCATGACCTGTATAGCCTTGGATGAGTAGCCTTGACTTATCCATGACTGTTTTCTCATTTGTAAATAAAAGGGGGATTATATGCTTATGGCATAGAATTTTGTGAGAATTGGATGAAATTATATATAGAATATCTTAGCAAATGCTTGGTAAACATTAGTACTGATGATGATAATGATGATACTGATGCATAGTAGTTGCTCACTAAATGATAGCTATTGTTTTTAAGTTATTAAATTTAAGGAAATTGGGCATATCCTATATCATATGTATTCAGAAGAGAAAAACTGGGCCACATGGTCTTATCAGTATCCATTCTGTCTATATGAAAACAATCCAGGTTTATAATTTATTCAGGACCTATCTGGGGAATGGAACCAACATTTGTGTCTTAGAGGCAGAAGGACCACCCCCCAAATCATAGAATCTAGAAAGACCTCGAGACACCTGATTGTGAAACTGATGAATCATAATTTTAGAAAGGAGCTCTTGAGAGCAGCTAGGGGGAAGATTCCTTACATACAGAGAAAGGTCCATCAGAAAAACATCAGACCTGTCTACAGAAACCTGGTAAGCCAGGAAGGGCTGGCAAGACATATTCAGGGCACTAAATGAGAAGAACATGCAGCCAAGAACACTTTATCTAGCAAGGCTGACATTCAAAATGGATGGAGAGATAAAGAGCTTCCGAGACTGGCAAGGTTTAAAAGAGTATGTGACCACCAAGCCTGTACTACAAGAAATATTAAGAGGGGCTCTATAAAAGAAGAAAGAACCCAAGAGTGTCATCGAGCAGAAATTTACAGGGACAATCTCTAGAAACGAGGACTTCACAGACAACATGATGTCAATAAAAATGTATCTTTCAATAATCACTCTCAAGGTGAATGGACTAAACACTCCCATAAAATGGCGCAGGATTGCAGATTGGATAAAATGACAGGACCCATCCATATGTTGTCTACAAGAGTCCCATTATGAACCAATGGATACATCCAGACTGAAAGTGAAGGATAGAGAAGCATCTCTCATGCCAATGGGCCTCAAAAGAAAGCCAGGGTAGTGATTCTCATATCAGATAAGTTAGATTTTAAACTAAAGACTGTAGTCAGAGATAAAGAAGGACACTACATCATTCTTAAACAGTCTATCCACCAAGGAGATCTAACAATTGTACATATTTATGCCCCCAATAGGAGAGCAGCCAACTACATAAGACAACAAACAGTTAATCAAGATAAAGAGTCATACTTATATGGATACATTAATAGTAGGGGATCTTAACATGCCACTCTCAGTAACAGACAGATCATCCATGCAGAAAATCAATAAAGAAACAAGAGCATTGGATGACACATTGGACCAGATGGACCTCATAGATATATATACAAAACATTCCACCCTAAAACAACAGAATACTCATTCTTCTAGAGTGCACATGGAACTTTCTCCAGAATAGACCACATACTGGGTCACAAATCAGGACTCAACTGATACCAAAAGATTGAGATTATTCCCTGCATATTCTCAGATCACATGCTTTGAAACTGGAGCTCAATCACAAGGAAAAGTTTGGAAGGAACTCAAACACCTGGAAGCTAAAGACCACCTTGCTTAAGAATGTTTGGATCAACCAGAAGATCAAAGAAGAACTCAAACAATTCATGGAAACCAATGAGAATGAAGACACTTCTGTCCAAAACCTATGGGATACAGCAAAGGTGGTCCTAAGGGGGAAATACATAGCCATCCAAGCCTCCCTCAAAAAAATTGAAAAATCCAGCATACACCAGCTCTCTTTATACCTTAAAGAACTGGAGAATCAATAACAAATTAAGCCAACCCCACACATAAGAAGGGAAATAATCAAGATTAGAGCAGAGATCAATGAGATAGAAACTAGAAATACAGTAGAACACATCAACGAAGCTAGAAGCTGATTTTTTGAAAGAATCAATAAGACTGATAAACCATTGGCTAAATTAATCCAAAAGAAAAGAGAGAGGACCCAAATTAATAAAATTATTGATGAGAAGGGAGAGGTCACAACTAACACCAAGGGAATAGAAACAATCATCAGAAATTATTATCAACAGTTATATGCCAATAAGTAACCTAGACGAAATGGATGAAGTCCTGGAAACCTATAAACTTCTAAAACTGAATCAGGAAGAAATTGACAACCTGAATAGACCGATATCTAGTAACGAGATTGAAGCAGTGAACAAAAAACTCCCAAAAACCAAGAGCCCAGGACCTGATGGATTCCCTGGAAAATTCTACCAAACATTCAAAGAAGAAATAATACCTATTCTCCTGAAGCTTTTTCAAAAAATAGAAACAGAAGGAAAACTTCCAGACTCTTTTTATGAAGCCAACATTACCCTGATCCCCAACCAGGCAAAGACCCCACCAAAAAGGAGAATTTCACACCAATATCCCTGATGAATATGGATGCTAAGATTCTCAACAAGATCTTAGCCAGTAGGATCCAACAGTACATTAAAAAGATTATCCACCATGACCAGATGGGGTTTACCCATGGGATGCAAGGGTGGTTCAACATTCACAAATCAATCAATGTGATAGAACAAATCAATAAGAGAAGAGAGAAGAACCACATGGTCCTCTCAATTGATGCAGAAAAAGCATTTGAAAAGATACAGCATCTGTTCCTGATAAAACAATTCAAAATATAGGGATAGAGGGAACATTTCTCAACTTCATAAAATCTATCTACAAAAAACCCACAGTGAATACTATCCTCAATGGGGATAAACTGACAGCCTTCCCTCTGAGATCAGGAACACGACAAGGATCCCCACTCTCACCACTGTTGTTCAACATAGTACTATAAGTCCTAGCAACAGCAATCAGACAACAAAAAGAAATTAAAAGTATGCAAATTGGCAATGAAGAAGTCAAACTCTCTCTCTTTGCAGATGACATGATACTTTATATGGAAAACCCAAAAGACTCCAACCCCCAACTACTAGAACTCATACAGCAATTCAGTAATGTGACAGGATACAAAACCAATGTACAGAAATCAGTTACTGTCTTATACACTATTAAAATATAGAAATGGAAATGAGAGAATTGATTCCATTTACTATAGCACTAAGAACCATAACATACCTGGGAATAACCAAAAAGGTAAAGGATCTGTACTCGAGGAACTACAGAACCCTCATGAAAGAAACTGAAGACACAAAAAGATGGAAGACCATTCCATGCTCTTGGATTGGAAGAATAAACATTGTTAAAATGTTTATACTGCCTAGAGCAATCTATACTTTCAATGCCATCCCAATCAAAATTCCACTGGCACTTTTCAAAGAACTGGAACAAACAATCCTAAAATTTGTATGGAACCAGAAGAGACCCCGAATTGCTAAGGAAATGTTGAAAAAGAAAAACAAAACTGGGGCCTTACATTGCCTGATTTCAAGCTTTACTACAAAGCTGTGATCACCAGAACAGCATGGTACTGGCACAAAAACAGACACATAGATTAGTGGAACAGAGTAGAGGGCCCAGATATGGACCCTCAACTCTATGACCAAATAATCTTCGACAAAGCAGGAAAAAATATACAGTGGAAAAAAGACAGTCTCTTCAATAAGTGGTACTGGGAAAATAGGACAGCTATGTGTGTAAAAATGAAATTTGGTCCTTCTCTTACACCATACACGAAGATAAACTCAAAATGGAGGGACCTCAACATGAGGCAGGAATCTATCAAAATCCTAGAGGAGAACATAGGCAGTAACCACTTCAACATCAGCCACGGCAACTTCTGTCAAGATATGTCTCCAAAGGCAAAGGAAACAAAAATGAAAATGAACTTTTGGGACTTCATCAAGATCAAAAGCTTCTGCACAGCAAAGGAAACAGTCAACAAAACAAAGAGGCAACCCACAGAATGGGAGAAGACATTCGCAAATGACACTACAGACAAAGGGCTGATATCCAAGATCTATAAAGAACTCCCCAAACTCAACACATACAAAACTGATAATCATATCAAAAAATGGGCAGAAGACATGAACTAACTAACTAACATGGCTAACAGACACAGGAAAAAATGGTCATCATCATTAGCCATCAGGGAGATTCAAATCAAAACCACATTGAGATACCACCTTATACCAGTTAGAAAGGCCAAAATTAACAAGAGAGTAAACAACATGTGTTGGAGAGGATGTGGAGAAAGGGGAACCCTCTTACACTATTAGTGGGAATGCAAGTTTGTACAGCCACTTTGGAAAACAGTGTGGAGATTCCTTAAGAAATTAAAAATAGAGCTACCATATGACCCTGCAATTGCACTACTGGGTATTTACCCCAAAGATACAGATGTAGTGAAAAGAAAGGCCACCTGTACCCCAATGTTCATAGCAGCAATGGCCACAGTTGCCAAACTGTGGAAAGAACCAAGATGCCCTTCAACAGACAAATGGGTAAAGATATGGTCCATATATACAATGGAGTATTATGCCTCCATCAGAAAGAATGAATACCTAACGTTTGTATCAACATGGACTGGACTGGAGGAGATTATGCTGAGTGAAATAAGTCAAGCAGAGAGAGTCAATTTATCATATGGTTTCACTTATTTGTGTAGCATAAGGAATAACACGGAGGACATTGGGAGATGGAGAGGAGAAGGGAGTTGGGGGAAATAGGAGGGGGAGACAAACCATGAGAGACTGTGGACTCTGAGAAACAAACTGAGGGTTTTGGAGGGGTAATGAATGGGGGGTTGGGTGAACCTGGTGGTGGGTATTATGGAGGGCATGTATTGCATGGAGCACTGGGTGTGGTGCGTAAACAATGAATTTTGGAACACTGACAAGAGAATGGAAAAAAATAAAAATATAATTTGTTCAGGACCTGAATCCATTAAATATGACCAAAATGAAAAGACCTATTTTCAATAGATTTATTCAGCAATTCTCATCCTGACGATGCATTAGAATCAACTCTTGATTTTTCTAAATTAACAGTCATGCAGGTCACACCCCTTTACCCCAATAATGCTGGTCTGCAAGTGACTATAACATACAGACTATCTTGAAAGTCACATAGTCATCTGACACATTTCTTAGATTATGTATGTTATGGCAAGGCCTCACCTGAAGAGAGACCTCAGTAAGGAAAAGCAACAAGTAAATTCAAAACACAAGTGTTGTGTCCTTTATTCCTAAAACTTCTATTGTCTCAGGACCCTAAAACTTGATTTTAGGAAGAAGAAACGGCTGAATCTGGGTCTTTGAATAAAATGCCAGCTAAGGAAATTCAAATAGTCATAGAAATATTGAAACACTTCTATTTCTAGAATTGCTGTTCTTCTTCTCTTCGATCTCCCATTGGATTTGTAGGTGTTTGCAATGGTTTGATAAGCTATCTAGCTGATCTCCTGCTACCTGATGTAGTCTCAGCCTGCTACTTCTCCGCCATCTTGACTCCTCCTTGAAATATTGAAACACTCCTATAAGTTACTTATTAATACTAATTATTTTTTCAAAAGTCACATATTTTAGCAAAAATGAATAGTCTTGGGATAAAAGTATACATTATGCTCTAGCCTAAACCAGTAGTCATCATTCAGAGCTATGATAACTTTTTAGGAGTCAGGGTTTGAACGTAGGTCTGTCCTGACTTGACAGTCTGTATCTCTTCCAATGTTTCATTCCATCTCAGGGGAATATGTCCAGAGTAAGAAGGATGAGAAGATGAAGCTCCAAAATTTCCATCACATATTCAAACCAGGTAGCCCTACTATTATTTATTTTATCTTTTGGCTTGCCTTTAAAGAAAGTTGAGCAATAAAAAAGAAATGTAAAACTCCTAGATAACTTATTCCTTCTCTTTGTTCTAGAATGCCAGAATCTTCACAAGATTGTATTGCAAGGTAAAATGGTGACTCAGCAATTATCCAATTAATTTGAATCATGCTAACTATGTTTCTGGGTAAAGAGGGTCAAACAAACATAATAAAAATCAAAAGTGCTGAAATAATCTGATTTCACCTGCATAGAGCAAATGAACTAGGTAATTACCAAACCCCACTTAATTTTAAAGTGTGTAAACACAGCCAGAGCATGAAGTTTGCTATATTTGATTTCGCCTTCACTGTAGAAAACCAAATCCTACACTAAGACTTCCAATAGACCGGTAATGACAGTAGGGAATTGAAGGTCTCAACCTCTCCTTTGGGGGGAGGGAAAGAGTCTGGATAAGGCGGCATACCAAACATGTACACGCTTTGAAAAAAGGGCTGATTGGAAATTGCTCCTGAGAAAAGATCAAAGGTTGGGGCTTTGTGGAGAGAGAAACAGGATGGTTTTTAAATCATAATGCTTTGTCAGTCAGCTCAGCACAAGGCATCAAGGCCTTTCCTGGGTAGAGAGTAATTTTCACACAGAATGAAATGGGAAAATAGGATGTAAGAGGGAAGTTTAATGAACAATTTTGTGTCAATTTTTAAAATTGGATTTGGTCTCTTTAAGGAAACTTTTAAAAATAGAGGATAACCAGTGACGTCAAAAGAAAAGGCAATTGCAGTAAAGCTGTCCAGATGGGATCGGAAAAAACATGGGCTGTCAGGTCAGACAGACCAAAGTGCGAATGCTGACTCCACCACTTACTGGTACTGACAGGTTACTTTCTCTGAAACTTGGCTTCCTCAGCTGTAAAAGAGGGCTCTTACATAAACTTCTCATGGAAGGGTTATAGGAATAAAATGAGACACTTCCTGTTAAGCGGTAGGAACAGAAGTTCCCGTCAAACAATACCTATCAATTCCTTCCCCTCCTTTGCCTCCAGACATCTAGAAGGAATGGTCTCTGAAGCCATTTTAGAAGCCATCTCTAACTTGGCTTCCAAAGCATGACATTATGAAGACTATAAATGATTAAGGAAAATGAATGAGTTTGAATTGGTAGTCAACCCTTGCAACCACAAGTGTTGTCCTTTAACAGCCGTGTGGGCTACACCTTGTAAGCCTGTTTGAAATAGAACATCTCAAGTTTTATTCACCTCAAACCCACTGAGCAAGGATCTACATTCTGAAAATATCCCTAGAAAATATCTGAAAATACCCATCTGAAAATACTCTGAAAATATCCCTTAATGTCCATGGACATTAAAGTTTGAGAAGTGCAGGTCTGACTTCCTACCATCTGAAGAGTTGTTCTGCTCTCTTTGGCAACTGGTAGTAAACTTACTTCTAGAATAAAATGTTTAACATCCAAATTCCTCCTGGGAAATGAGCTTACTTCCTATTTCTAATGTTGTTCAGATCCCCTTAGCCCTTAGATGTTTTGTCCACAGAGAAAGGGTTTGTGTGATTTTTATTTATCTTTTTATGATGGATATTATGAAGTATGCCACCATTCCAACCTTCAAAACTGTTTTTATTAATAGTTAATATCCAAAATTTTATTTATAGTTAATATCCAAAAATTAACAATTTCCATGGTACCCTAAATTTATTTAAGTAGTTTTAAGTAGTTTAGTTTTTATGAAAGGAATTTTGTTTCATTTTGGATTGTTCTAATTGTATGAAAGGAGGTTTTTTGGTTTATTTGGGTTTTTTTGAAAGGAAATATTTTTTTAAATTCTATTTTCTTTCTTTTCTACATCTGTGAGTTGATTCAAAAAATTCAAAATTGCATTAACCATCTTTTAAAGAAGCCAAAACAGAACTACCACACACACACACACACACACACAAAAAGGCTAATGTCTAATAAAAAGGACAAAGATCTTCCTCCAAAGGGTTTAGCATCCTGAATTGATATTTAGGGGAGAACTCAGGTTTCTTATTTTCCAGACCAATGAAGCCAAGGTAACACTCGAGTAACTGGAGCTGGGAAGGGAGATGACCCCTCTGCCTGGACTAACATAGAGACCGCACAGAGGAGTAGTTGAGCAAGGGGGATTTAGACTAAGAAAACCCTGAATTCTTTTTTTTTTTTAAGACCTTATTTATTTATTTGAGAGAGGAGAGAACAAGAGAGCACAAGCAGGGGAGTGGCAGAGGGAGAAGCAGGCCCTCTGATGATGTGAGGTTCCATCCCAGGACCCTGAGATCATGACCTGAACTGAAGGCAGACACATCTGACTGAGCCACCCCGGTGACCCATGAAAACCCTGAGTTCAGGCCTTGCATTGGGCTACTCGTGTGATTCTGGGTGTGATGCGTATTTTTCTAAATCTCAGTGTCTGCTTTATAAAATGAGGAATCACACACCTCACTGGATTATTGTGTGAACCAAATTATACAAGTAAATAGATGGAAGGTAAGCAGAACAGTACCTGGCAGATAATAAGGGTTCAATAAATCACAATTTGTTTATGGATGCAAATCACAATTTAGGTGTTTCATCCTCAAGTGCCCTACCTGGTGGGAATTTGGATATATGAACAGTGAGAAATATCCTATTGCAACATTTAGATGAGAAATCATAGCATCTTAATTTATTGAGCACTTATCTTGTTCCAAGCACTTGTTTAAGTGCTTTGCATACACTTTACATACCTTCCCAACAATCATATGTGTAACTGCTATTATCATCCCCATTTTTACAGAACCGGAATCTGAAAGTCTGGCTGAAAGTCAAGCAGTGAAGTAGCTGGCGTGGATAACTATCATTTTTTTTTCCCCATCTCCCTACCCAGCACTTTAACTTAGGAGATGTTTGAAGGGGGATCCTGATATGAACACGGAGTGGCGCAAATTTAACACGGAGTGGTTAAATTTACATGTCACTTGGTACAGCTTTCATGCCCAATTGTTCAAACACTAGTCTAGATGTCACTGGGAAGGTGATTTTTTTTTTTGTACTTGACAATTTATCAGTAGCTTTGAGTAAAGCCGATTATTCTCCATTTTGTAGGTGAACTTCATCAATCAGTTGGAGGCCTTAAGAGCAAAGACAGGTTTCCCCAAAGAAGGAATTGAGCTTCACAGCTGCAACACAGAAATTCTGCCTGAGGTTCCAACATACCTGGCCTGCCCTGTAGAATTTGCACTCAAGATTGCAACACCAACTCTTAGCTGAATGTCCAGCCTGCCAGTCTGCCCTGCAAATTTCAAACTTTCCAAGCCCCATAATGACTTGAGCATAAAATAAAATAAAATATCTGAAAATAAAATAGAATTCCTTAAAATAAAATAAGATATTGGTTCTGTTTCTTTGGAGAACTCTAATATAAACAGGAAGGTAAATCTCCTCTCCTCATCCGTTGAGTCATAAGAGCACAACACAACCCATCATAAAGGTAGAGGGAGAGTTGAGAAATTATTCAAAATAGCAGTGGCAGTGACACCAAGGGTTACTAGTGGCAAACATCCCATGGCAGTGGCACCAGAGACAGCTTCCTCATCAGGCTGTTCCTGGCATATAACTTGGGCTGACCTCCCCACCGCCTAGCTTTCTTGGTTTTGCATCCATTCTTTGAGGCTGGCTTTCCAGCATTAACACACTCCATTATTCATGATCCTTCCTGTAATTTCCTTTTTTGTTTAAGGAAGCCCAGTTGGCCTCTGTCGCTTATAACTAGAGCACCCTGACTGCACAGTGGTAAAGCAGTGAGATGAATCTGGGTGTCTAACTCCAATGCCTGTCCTCTCAACCTATTTCCTACCTCATCAGAACTTGTGATTTGCAAAGGACCTTAGCAACCAAGTCCAACTGTATAGATAAGGAAACTAAGACACTAGCAATTGATCAAAAACAAGGACTCTAAAACTCAGTGGGAATGATGAATAAGATGAGAAGTGATTCCAAGTTATGAAGGATTAGATAAAGAAAAAAGAAAGAATTACAAAAGCATTATATAAAGGAGTATACCTATGTGTTCACAAATCTCAGTACATCTAAATTCAGAGTTGAAGCTACAAAGAGACAAACTAAGAAGGAATTAAAGATCTGAAAGATAAAGAGCTTTCTCATGTTTCAGGGAAAGGAGCACTTGCACACTCCACACACTCCAGCAGAAGACAGAAGACCTTGTCTCAGGATAAATTGAAACAGAGAGGCTCCTGAGCTCACAACTAAGAGACCCTGACCCCAAAGAAAGATGGGAGTGAAGAGCTCCACTGGAAATAAAAGGAATTACCTGAGTCTCTACAAACCAAACCCTGAGTCCACCTGCATCCGGCTCCAGCTACTTTCTCCCAGCTCAGATCCTTAGGGACCCCGGCCATCTAACATAAAATGCTCAGGCAAGAACGAAAAGGGTTCTTCTTCAGGGATGCCATGGCCCAGAGGAAAGAGCTGTAGATAATGGCATCTGGGAGTACCCCAGTAAAACAACAAAATCTCTTCCCAATCCCAATGAGATTATTAGATTTTTCAGTTGAGAAGCCACCCTTGTATGCACCATACTCCCCAGATGGTGTCTCATTGGCTCTTAAATATGAACAGAAAGCCAAGCATCTCCAGATATTTGAAAAAAGTCTCTACCATAAAAGTAAGGATTTAATCCTCAATAATGTAAAAGGGAACTCCCTTATAAAAAATATCTAGTATTTTAACTCCAGTGTCTTCTGATGGAAAAGCCCAGGAAGTCTTAAAATAAGTTGTATCCCCAAAATGATGATCCCAATTGTCAAACTTTAGGAAGAAGTCATAAGATGATTTTGTTTGTTTGGGGACAATTAGCCCAAAGATGGCCATTTAGTAAGATAACCTGAATGAATTTCTGCTCTAGCTTCCCTTGAAAGAACAAAGGAGGGGCACTCTAGAAAACTGAGTGTTTGACCAGAGATTGACATTCCTAGGAGAAGGCTTTGGAATTGGAATTTATGCCTGAGGTCCAATAGTCTAGTCCAAAAATTGCATAGTCCTCAGACTCAAAAAATATTTGGAAACTAAAGCTTGAAGGAAATACTCAAAAACAAAAGCAAAAATACACCACAGTAATTTGGGATCTCTTGCCTAAAGGGAAGCCTGGCAAGTTAATTTTGGAAATTTAGCCCCTGTCAAGTTTTGGGGTATGGATACACCTATCAAGAAAACACTTTCACATAGACCTAGCAATCCAAAAATTTGGGCTGAGAAAATTGTTTCTGATTTGGAATGGGGAAAAAAATAGACAAGTATCTGCTAAATCTCCAAAGGACTAGGCCTATTCATGTATTTAACAGAGAATAGTCATAGACAATGTGTTATAAAGTACTCTGTAATAACCTCTCTAGCAAAATATTTTAGTAATTTTCTTTTCACTTGGTCCATTACTGCCTAAAAAGAGAAATCTAAAATGTCTCTCTTGCCTTCCTTCCTTTCTTTCTTTTTCTTCTTTTTCTCTTTTTTAGATATGGTAATAGTATTACAGTAATTTTTTTTAAAAGACTACTTTAGAGAGTTTTAGGTTTACAATAAAATTGAGAGAAAAATAGAGATTTCCCTTGTATTCCCTTCCCCTGCACATGCCTCGCTTCCCCCATTATCAATACCACTCGCCAGAGTGGTACATTTGTTACCAAGGATGAATGTACATCGACCCATCACAATCACCCCAAGTCCATAATTTACCTTAGGGTTCACTCTTGGTGATGTTTATTCTATGGGTTTAGACAAATACTGACATGCATTCATTATTATAACATACAGATTATTTTTATTGCCCTAAAACTCCTCTGTGCTCTGCCTATTCATCTCCTCTCCCCAACTCGGCCCCCACCCTTGGTAACCCCTGATCTTTTTCATTATCTGCATAGGTTTGCCTTTTCCAGAATGTCATATAGCTGGAATCATACAGTATGTAGCCTTCCATATTGGCTTCTTTCGCTTAGTAATATGCCAGGTGGCTCTCATTGTTATGATTTTGGCCCACCTGAAAGCACCATTCTGCCCTTTTTTTTTTTTTTTAAACAACTGGCCTTTGTAGGAAACTTAGTCTGGTTGCAGCTGGGTATTTTGGAAGAGGTACTCAATGTAACTTTAAAAAGTTTGGTTTAAGCCTATACATGTTTTTGTTTTGCATCATTGTTCACAACCTCCTATAGCTGAAAAAAAATTAAACAATTCAAGCATTTAGTTCTGTTTTGTTACATCCATGCCATTATTTTTTTTTTCCTTTGGAGGTGCTTTCTTTCTTTCCTCTGTCTGAATGGAGTTGAAGTTCCACCTTCCTTCCCTTTTGACTTTTGAAAATCTGTCTTTAAAAAATTGATTACTGTTTCTCATGAATTGAAGGAGGGGGGGGAAGCTCTATTCATTAAGTTATTATTCACTCTTTATGTTTGCCTTCTCTCCTCTCCTGTCAGTACATTCCATTAAAAAAAATCTTGTTCAATAACTAGCTGGCTGAGTTCATTTTCACATAAATTTATTCATATCACAGCAGCTACTTGGCAAAGAATTTTATAAAATTCACTGACCTTGAAAACCAGATAGGTACAAGCAATGCTCTAACTCTCCAGGCCAAATGGAGGAATACTAACAACATGATGGTTTTTAGATATTGGAAGTCTTAGTGTACAAAACAGTACCATAACTGGTAATTAAGAGCACCAACTTTATTCTCTTCAGACCATGGGCTTATTGCTTTGATGACAACCTGCCAGTACTCATTTGCTCCAAGACTGTTGTGTGCTGGCCAGGCACATGGGCAGAGGTTCCTGAACAGACTGCCTTGGTCATTATGATCCATATGGCCAAGCACGAATGAATGGGTGGGGAAGGAGGGCTCCTTAGTCCATGTCACAGTCACTCAGACTGTCCAAATGAAAGAGAAAGGGAAGAACCTAACCGTGTGAGCGTTTCCACTTTCTCCAACTGCTGATTCATTTACTATCACCTCTTCAAATCTAAGATTCTGATCTTTAAGATGATTTTAAAGAAAAAGAAACATCATACAGGAAGAAAGAGCAAGGAGATTCAGAAATCTTATAGTGAAGCCAACTTGTGAATCCACTACAAAGGAGACAATACCATCCTTATCATTTCTATGCTCTTTTAATGACTATCCTTTGACTATCCTTATATATTCATCCATGAGTACACACCCAAATTTTTTTTATTATTTATTTATTTAGAGAGAGGGGGGCTGTGGTGGGCAGGATGAGCCAAGAAATAGAATCTTAAGCAAGCTCCATGCCCAGCATGGAGGCAGACATGGGGCTCAATCTCACAAACCTGAGATCATGACCTGATCTGAAATCCAGGGTCGGGCCCTTGACAGGCTGAGCCACCCAGGTGCCTCTTCACATCCATAATTTCAAATAAACATGCTGATACCCCCAACAAATTGTCTTCATCACAGATAGATAGCTCTTGTAGTCTCTCTCACACCCCTCTCATCCAACAACTTGCTGTGTATTTTTCTCTACATACACATGTGTATTTGTGACAGGCACATACATGACAACAGGGTGAAGAGATTAGCAAGAGTTTATTGTGAGCCAGTACTCATATTTGTCCTTGTTCTACGGCCTCTCCCCACTGATTTATGTCCAGATTCTGGGGAGTGAGAGCTGGAATGAACATCCTAAAGATATGCTTCCTTGAAAATTCTGACAAACCTGGGGCTCAGGCTGTGTTACCTTAGCAAACCTCCAAAGAGTGGGAGAGAGCATTGAGGGAGATTTTCCTGCTGTGCCACAGACCACAGTGTAGCTCTGGGCAAGCGGAGGCCATGGTGCCCAGTGGGAGACTACAGACGAAGTGATAAGTACAATGTTGCCTAGCAAAGGCAGTGAAAAGAATGTGAAAAATCTAAGAAAGCAAAGGTCATTAACTAAAAAAGAGACAAGAGGCAAATGAGTATAGTGGATAAAAACACAGATACTAGAGTCAGAGTGCATGGGTTTGAATCACTTACTAGCTGGGTAAATCTTTAATTCCTCTGGGCCTCAGTTTCCTCATCTGTAAAATGGGAACAATTAATAACACCTCCTTCATTGAATATATTCATTTCCTAGGGCCCTGGGCCTCAGTTTCCTCATCTGCAAAATGAGAACAATTAATAACACCTCCTTCAGTGAATATATTCATTTCCTAGGGTTGCCATAACAAAGTACTAAAAATTAGATGGCCTGAACAATGGAAATTTATTGTCTCACAATTCTGGAAGCTAGGATTCCAAAATTGAAGTATTAGCAGCATTGATTCCTTCTCGGGGCTGTGGAGAGAATCTGTCCCAGAACTCTGTCCTGGTTCTGGTGGTTTTCTGGAAATCTTTGGCATGCAGATGTGACACTCCAATCTCTGCCTTCATCTTTACATGGGCGTTCTCCCTGTGTGTCTTCATATCATCTTCCTTCTGTCTGCCTCTAATGTCAAAAACCACCAAAGGTTGGTCCAAGGAGATTCACATGATACACAAACAAAATATTGGCTTTCAAAAAATCTCTGAGCTGACCTTTACTTGTACAAGAAATCCACTCAGTAGCCACTCTATTGTTCTCTCCACCTGATGCTTGATAGAAATCTATGTATAGTCCCCTGGCTTTCTCCTAAATTACATTTTAGCCCACAAGGTCAAGGATGGACAGAAGAAAATTAACAATGTGAAGTACATGAGTGTCAAGGGAAGATATTATATAAATAAAGTAAAAAGTCAAAATATTCATTTTAAATAAGAAGCATATCCATCAGGTAGGGCAAAGACTCACATAGTTCTGACTAGCTCACTGTCTCACTGAAAATAATTCATATGGAAAGTGAGGTTGTCTGAGGTTTACTTATAATGGTAAAACCAGAATAGGGTGAGTTAGCTCTGCAGTTTAAATGGTTAATAGTAGCCCGTTCAGAGAGAACGCTTCAGCTGTCACTATAATAAAGATGTAACTGCTCAGGGACCAGAAGATTAGTCCTGTGGGAGTCCTTTAGATCTTTGTCTCTCTCCTACACAGTCTGTCCACAGCCTAACCAGATATCTGCCCTCCCCACCACCTCCACACCATACCAACCCACTAACATGTTTACACCAGTGGCAAGATGATATTTTGAAATGTTAGTAAGTGAATATTCCCCAACGTTCTCTGGCATCCATTAAACCTTCCTCCATTCAGGAACTTAGGCATTCTGTAATCACTGTTTCTAGAGATGGGATGACAGAGCAGGAGGCCAGAGAAAAGGATTCCTTTGGCTTTTTGAGTTTCAACAGTTTAGTCTCTATGGGGAAAGGGAAGAATCTGCCAAGACAATAGATTGGGAAGAGCATAATGTTATAAGAGCAAGACTTCCAGTTCCAGACATCAATAAGTTTCCTGGTCTGGAGACAAGAGAGGAGTCAAAGCATAAACCCATGAGATATCAGATGCTTGTTTGTCCTCAAACAAATGTGTCCTAGGCCTGTCCCTATCTCCCTAGGAAAGAAAGAGAGGTAGACACATGAACTGATTGAGATTAAATTTCTACCTTTTGTGGGCAGCCTGGGTGCCTCAGTCGTTAAGAGTCTGCCTTCAGCTCAGATCAGGATCCCAGGGTCCTGAGATTGAGTCCTGTGTTGGGCTCCCTGCTCAGCAGGAAGCCTGCTTCTCCCTCTCCCACTCCTCCCCCTGCTTGTGCTCCCTCTCTTTCTGTCTCTCTCTATCCCTGTCAAATAAATAAATAAAATCCTTAAAAATAAAACAAAATAAAATAAAAATAAATTTCTATCATTTGGGAGAAATGGAAACTCAAATCAGAAGACAATGAGAATTATACGAAAACAATACCTTGTATTAATTGCAAATATGAATTTACAAACAGTTTCTTGCTTCACATTAATAGCATCAATCAAATAATAATCTAGTGTCCCCCCAACCATAAGCTACTGCTCCTCTGTGAGGAGACCACATCTCTCTGCTCTGATTTATTAGGTTTTCATTTATACATGAAAGCCCAGAAAGCAAATTTATTTCCCATTTTCTTTTTTTCTCCCTAATTTCCAGTTGACCATGATATGTTGCCTATGTCATAATCCAATATTATCTATTGAGACAATTAAACAGAATAATTAAAATTGAAACAGTGTTAGAAAACACAGGATTTGTTGTCTGTGCTTTCAAGATAATACATTATTTTTCATATTCTATACAAATACAAAACATGACAGAACAGCTACTACTTGAATGTACACATTTCTAAGTTCAGAAATTTGCTCATGGTATTTTATATATCAACTTACATACATTTATCTGTAAACCATCTATATGACTTTTGTTTATGAATCTAAATTACATTCCAAAATATTGAATTCCTATAAGCTTTACATTTAGATATTTCTAATTTGGCTTCAATTAGGCAGTTCATTCCAGAAAAACCAGACTCCTGTGCCACACATTTGTCTGGCAGAATGTTCGCAAAGTGTAGGAAGAATACTTAGCATTGGTATTCAGTACCTAATTTTGAAATTTTAATCATTTGGTTTAAGCACAAGGTCACTTACTTTTTAATAGGTCTCCCCTTTTGAAATTTTTAAATAGTTCACTCAGTCATCTCTAATAGCCTGAAAATAATTGAGAGAGAGAAGCATATATCTTCCCAGTTGCTACCCCCCTTCACCTTCTACACAAAACCCAAACCAATTAAGTATGCACAACGCAGGAGTAAGTCAAGACTAAAAGGTTAGGAAACACACTATTGATCAAAAGTCAGAATTTCTTAGCTGAAAAGAGATTTTCCGAATATGACAGAAAACTCTAAAAATAGGAAATTTTCTCACAAGCTAAACTGTAGCATAGGTCCACATTATATAGAGTTCTCAGAGTACATCCCTAAAGTTAACCGAAAAGTTTCAAATTGCCACCCAAGAAGTGAGACCATAAGCCTCAAGGCTGAGCTGCGGGATCTAACGATTTGAAATCATGGTGGAAATTCTCCTGGTATCCACAGTTCATTTTCCTTTAAGCATTTTGGAAGAGACTACAAGACTGGCTTCCCTATTGCTTCAACATTTGAGAGATTATTTCTTTCAACAGAGAAGGGGGAGGCTGGCCTTATGTTGTTTAAGGAAAAGAACCTGTTGAGTTCAAAGAGAAGCTGAGACCAAAAAAAAGGGAAAAAAAAAACAGGAGGGGGTCAGAAAAGAAGAGGGGAAAATAACATCTTTCTATTCTTTCTAATGCATTATTCTCCCTCCAGGGAGATAGATATAGATTTTTTTTTCTTCTAAAAATCAGATTTTTTCTTCACTTTGGCAGGAGATAGAATTGGTTTGTGAACACTTTGTGCTGTAAAATTTTGCCTGGAGCTGAGTTTCTGTAGTACAGAAGGGTCATGACAAATCTAGATACAAAGAGAATAAAAAAGGAAGAAGAAACCATGTATTCAGTACTGATGATATAACAAAATTGTTCTCCCATTTGAATGTGGTCTCAGTTAAATGAAATCTAAAACTAGTATATCCCCTCCAAACTGCTAGAGAATTCTGATAAATATACATGCACCCCACATCCAAACAATGCATTCATGCTGTAGGACACACTAACAAACATTCCATCCTTCAGGGAAGCTGCTCTGGCAGGCTTCTCCAGATGCACCTTAAAAAATACTGACAGCTTTCACTAGTGCTCTCTTACACTGACTATTTTCCTTCGTTTCTCGATTTAGAGTAACCAAAATAGCCCTAAATATTGAGAAATGATAACCTATGTTTAAGAGATATTTTCTAAAAACAACAAAAAAAGAAATCTTCATCCTTATTTCAGTAAGATTAAAATAATAACAGCTCCCATTTCAACCATTATCTCCTATGCTCCTCCCAGTGAGCCTGTGCACTAGGGAGAACAGACTTCTGCTGCAGGAAAGAACTCAGAACCCTTAACCTAGGATTTGTAGGGCCTCACCCTCATCATCACTCCATCTAGGACCAGATAGCTATTTCTTTATGTAAGGATATAAGGGCGACTTAAGTTTCAAAATAACTTTCTGATTCATAGTGGGTTCTTTAGCTTCAGTAGGCAAAGCCTGGCATACATCATTAGTCATCAAAAATATGCAAATTAAAATCACTATGAGATGCTATTTCATACCCTACACAATAGCTATAATTAAAAAGACTGCCAATATCAAAAATTGAAGAAGATGTAGAGCAATTGAGTATAAAACTCCACAACCGCCTTGGGAAAACTTCTAGAAGTTTCTTAGAAAACTGAACTTGCCCACGGTTTTCCTCCTAGATATTTACCCAATAAATGAGAACATATGTCCACAAAAAAGACCTATACAATCATGTTCATATCATCTGTATTTATATCAACCAAAACCTGGAAACAGCTTAGGCATCCATCAACGGGGAATGGATATATAAATACAGTATATTCATGTAATTAAATTGTACTCAGCAATAAAAAGGAACAAACTATTGATACAGCAAAAACAGGAATAAACTTCAATACATTATTCTAGGAGAAAGTAGCCTAACACAAAGGAGTACATACTACATAGTTCCATTAGTACAAAGTTCCAGAAGAAGCAAAAAGTAAGAACAAATGGTTACGTGCAGTAGAGAGGGAGCATTTACTGGAAAGAAACAGAGGGAACTTCCTGGAGTGATGGTATGTTTCCTATCTCCACAGGAGTTTGGGTCCCACAGGAGTAAGCATTTCTTGTAACACTTGAAAAACTACACAAAACATTTGTTCATTTCACTGTATGTTAAATTTAGCTCAAAAGAGAAAAGAACAAATCTTGAACTCTTACTGATGATAGGCATGCTAAAGTATTAAGAGCGGAGGGATAATGGTGTCTGCAACTTACTTACAAATGTCTAAAAATTTCAAAAAAATGGATTGCTGGATGGCTGATTGATGTATTAGCTTCTTATGTTGCTACATGTAAGAAGTTCAGTGGTTTAAAACTAGACAAATTTATTATCTGACTGGGATCAGAAATCTGAAATGAATTTCACTGGGGTAAAATCAAGGTGTGGGCAAGGCTGTGCTCCTTCTGGAGGCTCTGGAGAAGAATCCATGACCTTAACTTTTCCAGCTTCTACATGCTGCCTGCATTCCTTGGCTCATGGCTCCTTATGTCATCTTCAAAGCCAGCATTATCTGACCCTGCATCCACTCTCACATTGCCTTCTCTAACTCCTTTAAGGATCCTTATGATTTACAATGAACCTAAATGCATAATACAGGACAATATCCCCATCTCAGGGTCCTTAACAAAAATCACATCTACAAAGTTCCTTTTTCCATATACCACAGAGGAATGGTGAAATGGGATAGATATTCAACTGATCAAGTAGAGTGAAATGTTAACTACAGAATCTGAGCAGCACATATACGAGTGTCTGATGTGAAATCCTTTTAATTTTTTTTTGTTTGATTCTTAGAAATTTTCCATAATAAGATATTGGGGGGGAAAGCAAAGCTTAGATTCTAACCACAAACAGTAGCTTGACAAGATCTTTCTGTGTCCACAGAAGGGGCCAACGAGTGAGCAGAACCAAAGAGAGCTCTTGGCCAAGAAGAGGAGGAAATGGGCATAGATGGCAGAGTAGACTGAGAGTCAGGGAGAGGCAGGCCAATGTCCTGCAAATGTGATGGAGAGTTGTCTGGATGCCAGTGACAAGGGACAGGCAGGATGAATAAACACCTCACTGAGGCTGGCAGTTACACTCTCCCTGCCCTCCTCCTAAGGCCTAAGCACACGTAAGCGCATCTGCCCCACCAACAACTCTGGGGAGAGGAGGTGGAGAGCTAAAACCCCAAATTCATTATTTATAAGCAAAAAATGACAGGAAAAAAAAAGGACTGAAGAGCGCTACAGACAGGATTAAATTTCCTCAACCACGTGGTATTGGGTCTTGTAATGGAAAGTAACATTTTTTTAACAGGAAAATGAAATTATAGTCTATGCAAATCTGAGTTGCAGTCAATAAAATTCCTATCTGTAACATTCAAACTCATTTAAAGAAACCAAGGCCCATTGAGACAAATTGTCTCATTTTCAAGTTCAGGGTCCTTCCCACTAGAAAGGAGTGTGGAGAACTGAGAAAAGAAAGGTTTTACTGATAAAGCACAAGAAACCAACCTGGTTTGATGAAGAAAATAGTATTAGAGGAAGCTTCTCAACTTATTTTTTTCCCAGTGTAACATCTTCTATTTCTTCTGGATATTCAAAAATTATAGCTGCCCTAACTTCTTCAAAATTGCCATTAAAAGGAGATTTCCTGAAATAAAATAGGATTGCCTTCTATTAACAGTGGCCCAACCACCTTTTCAAATAAATCTTATACCTCTCCCAATGAGAGAAAAAATGATACATCATCAGGGATAATTTTCAAAATATACAACATTCAATATGGCAGGGGAATTCACTAAGCAAAATAAACTTTGAACTATCTCCATATCTGTACAAGGGCAAGCCATCCAAATATCAGCTCTGAAGCCAGGTTCTTTCATCCCCTGCCATTAGGATCAGGTACATTAACTGATTCTCACTTAAAGAGTGAGAAACCATTCTAAACAACAAGGTAATGTCTTGAAAAATCTGAGATTAATCATATTACTTAAGCCATTTAATCATCTTCCATGTAAACACTCTCCTGTGCTAATCACAAGACAAATGTGCATAGTTGGAAAGGAAAATTTTGGGTAGACTACATTGACATAAAATACTTTTCTTTTGGGGTGCCTGGGTGACTCAGTGGGTTAAAGCCTCTGCCTTCGGCTCAGGTCATGATCCCAGGGTCCTGGAATCGAGCCCAGCATCAGGCTCTCTGCTCAGCAGGGAGCCTGCTTCCTCCTCTCTCTCTGCCTGCTTCTCTACCTACTTGTGATCTCTGTCAAATAAATAAAAAAATCTTTAAAAAAATAAAATAAAATAAAATACTTTTCTTTTAATGCTGTATTGTACTTAGCATATCACCAGGCTTTCGATAACTAGATGTTCAAGGGGTGCCTGGCTGGCTCAATTGGTAGAGCGTGCAACTCTTGATATCAGGGTATTAAGTTCAAACCCTGTGTAGGTCATAGAACATAAAAAAAATTTTTTTTAAATAAAACAAAATAGGTGTTCAATAAATGCTGTTGGATACATTTTAAAAATGAATGAACCAAAATACAAATTTGTTTATTGCCTCAGAGGAATTCATTTAATTTGCTAAATACACTCATCTTGAGGAAAAAACTTCTATTGGCAGCAAGGTTGCATCTTTCATACAGATTCAAGTGTGAGGTAGATAGGAAACCATTTCTCCCCAAGTGGAATAAGCTTAAAATGTAAGAAGATTAAGTTCACTCATGCAAATAAAGTTGATTAACCTTCTGAGACTGCTGAAAATCTGTCCATCAAGAGAAAAGAAAGTTAAAAAAAATAAAAAGTTACCATACTAAAATATTTTCTGAGATGGAAGGTTTTAGAAGGTCATCATAGGTTTGCAGCCTGGGAAAAAGAATGGCTCTGCCATTACTTGTAAAGCTAAACAAGATGTTGATACCTCTATGTTTAGTGCTTAACAAAACACAACAGTTGTCAAATACATTAATCCACTTCATTAGATATTAAGTTAATGAAGTTATAAAATCAAAAGACCTTTGTTACCAGGATGTCAAATTTCTGGTGCAGTAGGATAATAAACATCAGGGGTATCTTCGTTCTCTTTTTTTTTTTTTTTTTTTTTTTTTTTAATGATGGGTTTTGCTTTCCCATCAGGCATTTGTGGTTTTTTTTTTTTTTAAAGATTTTATTTATTTATTTGACAGAGAGAGATCACAAGTAGGCAGAGAGGCAGGCAGAGAGAGAGAGAGGAAGAAGCAGGCTCCCCACTGAGCAGAGAGCCCCATGCGGGGCCCGATCCCAGGACCCTGAGATCATGACCTGAGCCGAAGACAGCGGCTTAACCCACTGAGCCACCCAGGTGCCCCGGTATCTTCGTTCTCAAAAGAAAAGCGTATTCACCAAATATCATCCTCCAAACAGCTCTGCTTACGTTTTGAAAAGAGGAAAAAAAGCAAGAGAGAAATAAAACCTATAGACTTATATTATTTCCTCATACTTTCAATACAGTATTCCCCTCCCAATATGGGATAGGGTTTGTACCAATGATATTTTTTTTTAAGTGGGGAGGAATCAGGTTCTCAGGAATCTCATTTCTACAAAATGAGAATCCAGTTCATATCTTAGACATTGAGAAATTTGCTGGTATTTTCAATTCTTTAACATAAAAATAAAAATGACCCTGACTGATATGAGGGAAAACTTTTGAGTCTTTTGGGAGATTTTTTGCTTTCATTTCCTTCACTTTATTTTCAAAATTTAGGCATAAGACATATACACACATTTCAAGATCTAATCAATACCTCAACATTTCCTATCTGAGCTTCCTTTGGTTTTCAGTATGTCAGGTTTTAGCTACTAAGCTATTGGCTCCTTCTGGTAAACATATTTTAGGAGAATTTGACCAGCCCTTGAAGAACAAGATATAAAATTGAGATCCAACTTATATTCTAACATCACCAGAACATGTTGTCGAGGGGTTCCAGACACATTTCTAGACTATAGTCAATGGGGGAAAAAAGAGTGAGAGAGAGAGAGAGAGAGAACAAGTACTCTATCTAAACTATAGGGAAGAAAGCCTCCCTCATTAAGAGATAACTTGAATCATTGATACTCTTCTTCAATACCAGTGTGTTTCACTGGACTTTACGGGTTCCATTGAGTCCTTCAGGAACTACTGCAAGAATATAAAGGTGAGGATACTAGGCAAGGAGGCTCCTGGGCCTTTAATCCCATTCCAGCCGGTGTGTAACTCTCTGGAATATAGAGCTTCATTTTAAAAACAGAAGACAGGAAAGGCACTGGAAGTTAAATCAAAATCAAAATCAAAATTTACTTCAAGAAATAATAAAAGAAAACTTCCCTAATCTGGGAAAGAAAACAGACATCCAGATCCAGGAGGTACAGAGACCTCCCATCAAAAAAAAAAAAAAAAAAAAAAAAAGGGCAGGCCAATACTGAGACATATTGTAATTAAATTTGCAAAATATGCTGATAAAGAAAAAAAATCTTAAAAGCAGCAAGACAAAAGAAGTCCTTAGTTTACAAGGGAAAACCCATAATTTCTCAACAGAAATTTGGCAAGACACAAGGGAGTAGTTTGATATATTCAAAGTGCTGAATGGGAAAAATCTGCAGGCAGGAATACTCTATCCGGCAACACTAGAGTTCAGAATCGAAAGAGAGATCAAGAGTTTCCCAGACGAACAAAACCTGAAGGAGTTTGTGACCACTGACCCAGCCCCGGAGAAAAATAAAAGGGGATTCTTTGAGTGCAAAGGAGAGACCAAAAATGAAAAAGACAAGAAGAGAATAGAGAAAACCTCTGGAAACAATGAGAAAACAAGTAACAGAATGGAATAAACACATATCTATCAATAATTACTTTGAATGTAAATAGACTAAACAGTCTAATCAAAAGATATAAGGTGTCAGAATAGATTAAAAAAAAAAAAAAAACCCAGGGCGCCTGGGTGGCTCAGTGGGTTAAAGCCTCTGCCTTCGGCTTGGGTCATGATCCCAGGGTCCTGGGATCGAGTCCCGCATCAGGCTCTCTGCTCGGCAGGGAGCCTGCTTCCTCCTCTCTCTCTGCCTGCTTCTCTGCCTACTTATAATCTCTGCCTGTCAAATAAATAAATAAAATCTTTAAAAAAAAAAAAGACCCATCTATATGCTGCCTAGAAGAGATTCATTTTAGACCTAAAGACACCTGCAGACTGAAAGTGAGTGAGTAGAGAAACATCTATCATGCAAACTGATGTCAAAAGAAAGTCAGAGTAGAAATACTTATATTAGACAAAGTAAAACTTTTTGTTCTTGTATTTCTTTTATCCTGCTTTGGCATCAGGGTACTACTTGGCCTTATGGAATGATTTTTAAATGTGTTTCCTCTATTCCATTAGTTGTAAGATTTTGATGAAGATTGTCATTAATTTTTTAAAAATATTTAGTAGAATTCACCAACGAAACCAGGTAGCTTGGACTTTTCTGTGCTGAGAGATTTTTGATTCCTAATTCAACTTTCATTCTTGTGATTGATCTATAGTTCCTGGATTCAAGATTTATGATTCAATCATGGTAACCTGTGCATTTTTATGAATTATCTGGCATTTTTTTCTAAGTTATCTGATTTGTTAGTACATAATTATTTATAGTCATCCATTATCATGCTATGCATTTCTGTGGTTATCTGTTGTATTGTTTTCTCTTCCATTTCTCATTTTGGTTTTTGAGTCTTCTCTCTTTTTTTCCAAGTTAGTGTAGTTAAAACATTACCAATTTTGTTTATTTTTTTAAGAAAACTAGTCATTACTTTCAATGTTATGTTATTGCTTATTATGATGTCTACTTTATTTATCTCTGATTTTTCTTTGTTAATTCCTTCCTCTACTAAATTTTAGGAAGGTTTTCTCTTTTTCTGGCTCCTTGTAGTGTAATGTCAAGTTGTTTATTTGAATTATTTTTCTTAGTACAAGCACTCAGAGCATTACAAGGAAAAGATACGAAAAGAAAGGTCTTATGGCAATTTCCCATTAGTCTTCTCTTTAGCATGTCAGTGCAGTGCGGTTCAAACAACAGCTTTAAATTCAGATTTTCTAAAGTGTCCCAGTTTCTAGTTGCCTGGACTCAGACAATTCTCAAAGTCTCAGTTTTCCCAATCAGCAATAATTATAATACCTCTCTCAGAGCTATGATGAAGGTAATGTAAAAAGACATATGTAAAAGGACATAGATAGAAAGACCTGGCACAATTTCTGGCCCACGGTAATACTCAATAAATGTATTTACATTCTTTCTTTTTCTCTATTTCCTTTCCTTTCTCCCTCTCAAACTTATAAAGTCCCTACTAAAGTAAATTGTATTAATCATAAAGTAAAAACTAAATTAAAATAAACAAATTGTAGGACACCCAGTGGGTAGCTGCAGACTTTTAGAAAATCTCTTGGTATGAAAACCCCACATATTAGGTGTTGGAAGTGTTGTGAGTAGAGGAATATTCTCCTTTGCTTTCTCTGATAATGTTAATATCACCAAATGATTGAGGTACTGCCTAGCTGAAAATAGGTCTTACATCTGAAGAGCACTTACAACAAGACACTTACAACAAGACACAGAAGTTGACCAGGACTTCTTTATATTCTATTTTCCAAGCAGTTCCTTTATTCTGAAAGTATAGCATTTGGAGTCTGGCTTTTTCTTTCTGAACTGACATCAAACTCTCTCCACTCCCTGGTGAAATAAAGACTCTGATCAGTCAGGTTGGGTGCTACAGCTTCTCTTCAAGCAAGCCCATTTTGTGTCGATCAACTAGCCAAATCAATTGATGGAACACTGTGTAGAAGATGTGAGTAATATATTATTGACCATTTTCTTACTTAGAAAATGGAGGGAGTCTGAGCAGTTGCTTATTAGTTTGTCTTACCCACCTCACAGTTTCAGTTTTCAATTTCAGTTTTCTAGTTTATGCATTATGTGAGGGTTCTAAAATTATTGCACTCAGCCTAACCCAAGGTATCTGAGTTTATATTTATTGGTGTAAATAGCAATTTAGCAGGGTGATGGTATTTGTTACACACAAGTAATTTGAATTCAGTCAATTTTCTTTGCAAAATTCAGATTACAGCCAGTATTAAATTCTCCACAAGAAATCAAACAAACAGAAGCAATATGTGCTATGAAATGAAAGGAACCCAAACAAGCTCAGAGGCAGTTTGGCTCTGCCAGGTAATGTTATTGAATTTGGCATTGTGAGAAAAGGGTTCAAAGAGTACAGCCACCCAGGACTATTGGATTTCAAGAGAGCGAAGTTGGATGGATTAAGGGATCTAGCCAACAAGACACAGAGGGACAGCGCACAGCTCAAGTAGTAAGTGCTATTCCCAGCAGTCTCAGAGGGCCCCCTGAGTAAAACCTCAGTGGATTGGAATTTCTCTAAAATAAACATGAATCTTTAGGCAGATTCACCAAAGGGGGTGTAATTCAAAGACCTGGGCAAAATATCATGCTAGCTATGGAGGGAATACGTTCTAGGAAGTGAGATAAGAAAAAGTACATGCACATAGATTCTTCCAGACTTATAAGGGAAATGGGAGAAATGAATATAGGAAATTAAGAGGAACAAGCCCAATAAATGAATAAGAAGGTGAAAAATATATACCAATGAATCAAACACTCTAAGTAACCATTAAGTATCCTCCTTTTCCCTACATTTTCTATATCCTATTCCTACAGGTCTTTCCTTGGTTCCTGAATATAACATAAAGTTTCTCCACTTTTGGTTAAGCCTTTACACTTTTCACTGCCCACAGAATTCTCCCATTCCTACCTGTAAGACTAGCTAATAATTCTCACTCATTGGATTTCAGTTTAAATATCACTTCCTCCAGAAAGCATTTTCCCTGATCAATCTCTCTGTTAGAGGTTCCAACAGCACTTTTGTTTTTGAGACACTTAATACACTTGCAATTAATTATTTAGTAGCTGAGTTCCCTGAGAGGAAAATCTATGAGAGCAAGGACCATATCTACCTTCTTGACAGTGATGTCCTCAGTACCTAGAAAGTAATTAGGTGAATTTTCTGGATGAATATAAAGGAAAATTCATTTGATGATTGTACAGTTGACCCTAAAACAAAACAGGCTTGAACTGCATAGTCCACTTACATGTGGATTTTTTCAATAAATATTTTATATTATAAATGTATTTTCTATATGATTTTCTTAATAATATTTTCTTTTCTCTAGCTTACTGTATTTTAAAAATATAGTACCTAATACACATAGCATATAAAATGTGTATTAATTGACAGTTTATGTTGTCAGTAAGCCTTCTCATCAACAGTATGTTATTAGTAGTTAAGTTTTGGAGGAGTCAAGAGTTGTATGGGAATTTTTAACTGCATGGGGCGGAGGATGGTGCCCTTAACCCCCATGAGGTTCAGGAGTCAACTGTAGTATATTCAAGTATATGGTAGCTAGGCTCACAGCAATGTCATGGTTGTCCTGTCTCTGCTATGTATTTCTTTACCCCCTCCTCGCTTTAACCCATGGTTTAATGAACTTCATGGCCAAGCTTTGACAGACACCTTAAGTTGGCTCACATATTACCTAATTCCAACCTTTTTTTCCTTCCCCATGCTTTCTGTATTTGTCAGAATACTAACTAACTTATGTTGTGATAACAAATAACCCCCAAATTTCTGTGATTTAAATTAAAAAGCTGTATTTACCACCTATGCAAATCCACTATGGGGCCAGGCAACTGTCCAGGGCAGCTGTCCCCAACACTAGGGCTCCGTAATCCAAGCTACTTTGGTCTTGTGGCAACACCATAGCAGTAACATGCTTGCCCTGTTTCTATGCTTGCTCTGAGGTAGAAGGAAGCATGAAGACTCACAGTGTCTCTTGAATGCCCTGGCCTAAAAGTGACCCTTTTTGTATATACTGTGTTGGGAAAACTACCCACAGGCCCACATTTAACTTCATGGGATAAGAAAGTGTTCCCGGAAGTAGAGGAGAACTGGATAACAGTAGATGCTGGTAATGTCTATGACATCTTCTAATCTAAAGCCTGGAAAGCTACATACTCATTTCTCAACCTCCCTTGCAGCTCAGTATAGACATGGGAGATGGAGGGATTTCCCTTCTTTACCAGCTCACTTTCCGAAGTCCCTTAAGGACTTTGTCTAACCTGACTGTCTGAAGTGCCCACCCCTGGACCAATTTCTGTCATCCTTCCATCAGTCAGCTTGGGTCCGGCAACATCATTTCAGCTCCAAGTAATAGAAAAAAACAATCACTGGCTTAAACAAATTTAGGTATAAATCACTGAAATGGTTTCTTTGGCATCTCGGAGCTACTGAGTCAATTCTAGCGGTTGCTTACATCTGTAGTCCCTGTCATGTGAGACATATAAGTCTCTAAATTCATTAAAGCCAATTCTTTTATGTGGGAAGTTGAGAAGATATGAGCCTGGGATTTACTTGCTGCTAGAGTGCTAGTCTCACTGAGATAACCCATCTGAAAGAAAGAAGAAAAGCCCACGGAGAAGCAAAGAGTAATGATGGAGAGAAAAACAGAGAGAAACAAATCTGAGATCTTTCATGCTCAGGGACCCAGTTGATATCATACAGCATATTACACCCTTCAAATCACTTTCCTAGCCATTGTCTGATTTCAAATAATAATTCCAATGACACAGGCAAGGCCGGTATCATTAGCAGAGTGTGTGGAAGTCTGGAAACATGAGGGCTAGTATCAGATTTGTCATGCATTCACTGTTCAGGCTTAAGTGTATCTGTAAAATAAGGAATTTGAGCTAGTCTGGTATGGGAAATACGAACTCAACCTTTGACCTCAGAAACATTTTTAAAGTCTGGCTCATCCATTTGTAGGCTGTATAACTCCTGGCAAGTGTAATTAATTTATCTAAGTTTCTTTTACTTCCATCAGAAAAATTGGGATGGTAATGTGTTCTTCATGCTGTCATAATGATTAAACAAAATAAATATCAAACATCTAGCACAATGCTTGACCCATAGTATTTGGGTCATGTGTATTTCTCAGTAAACAGAATCTCCTTGCCACTACATTTATCTTCTCCCAAGGTTCACTTCGACCGTGAACTTATATTCTCATTTTACATCTGAGTTTACTGAGTCACTGAAGGGTTAAAGACTTGCTCAGATCACTCTAACTAGCCAGAGTTTGAAATGGGACCTAGTTCTGAAATGGAATCATAATCTATGTCTCTAAGCTAATGATCTTATTTTTTGATAATAATATTTATTAATAAATGTATATAAATTTAATAATAAATGTATTATTTCCAGGATGCCCAAATCCCCACAATCCCTTCAATTCATCCAGCATTCATCAAGTAGGTATTATGCAAAAGCAAACTGTTCACCATCCCTTAAGACATCATGTTCCTCCCATTGCCATAATCTCCCTACGACACAGGACGTTTATAGTATCATATAATTTGAGAATTGAAAGAGACCTTAACAGTAATTTACTTTAACTTCCTACTCAGAACTAGAATTCCCTTTTTTTTTTTTTTAAGATTTTATTTATTTGTTTGACAGACAGAAATCACAAGTAGGCAGAGAGGCAGGCAGAGAGAGAGGGAGGAAGCAGGCTCCCTGCTGAGCAGAGAGCCCAATGCGGGGCTCAATCCCAGGACCCTGAGATCATGACCTGAGCCGAATGCAGAGGCTTTAACCCACTGAGCCACCCAGGCAACCCTAGAATTCTCTTTCTAATCTCCCTGATTTGTGGCCCTCTAGCTTCAGACAGGACATTCCAGCACAGATGTCATTGATGTTGAGAATGTTGTGGCTCTGGTGACATGGTTTTAGAAGTCAGCCCCCTTTTGGTTGCTGGTATCAGAAATTTAACTCAAACTACCCATGCCAGAAAGAATATCTTTTCTCATCTTCTAATCTCTGAGTTTAGGCCAGGTTTCAGGCATTTCCCGATAAAGGGGCTTGACTGCTACCATCAGGATCTGATCTTACCCCCCCCCCCATTCCTTAGTTCTATCTCTGAACCAGTTATAATATCACAGGGTTGCAAAACTCTGACTTACCAAGCTCAAGACTCATATCCAATCCTTTGTCACAGACAGAGTCAGTACTAGTAAACCCTATGTTCTGAGAGTGAGAAAGGGACAGCTCCCCAGAAGAAATCAGGATAATATCACTAAGAAGAACAAAAAATGAAAATGAAGCAGGGGAAAACAACAAAGTTCACTACTTGCTATCTTGTTTCATATACTGAAGCAGAAAAGGGAGTTAGCGACTTCTTTTCCAAAACCTTGAAGGTTAAAATAAAGCTAACATTTGGAACAGGCCTTGCATTATATTATATCTGTCAGGAATTCTTTTGATAGCAAGTAATTAAATAACCAACCAACACCTGCTTAAACAACATAAAATTCTCTTTCTCACAGAGAAAATGAATGATTTTTAGCCCTGATTCACAAGTTTAACAGTGTCAGTTCTTTGGTTTGACAACTCTGAGCTCAGATAGTATATCCAGCAAGGTAGTCACACCAACCCTAAGTAACATACCTTCAAAATCAGGAAGCAAAAGTCACTTTAGAGCAATTTGTATATTTCTTTCTGATCTAGAAAAGAAATCACTTTTGCAGAAACTTTTCGAAGACCTCTCTTTATCTTCATGGCCAGAAGTGGGTCACATGGCCACATCCAGCAGCAGAAGATATTGGTACCTGCTTTTCCAGGCTCTAGAATGGGAAGCAGACCAAAGGGGGTCCTGGCTTTGAGTATCAGCCTGGTCTACCTACCATAAATAGATTTTATTTATTTATTTGACAGACAGAGATCACAAGTAGGCAGAGAGAGAGAGGAAGGGAAGCAGGCTCCCTGCAGAGCAGAGAACCCGATGTGGGGCTCGATCCCAGGACCCTGGGATCATGACCTGAGCCGAAGGCAGAGGCCTTAACCCACTGAGCCACCCCGGTGCCCCAGCAAATCTGGTTTTGATTCCTCTTCCTTCCACCCAACCAAATAAGGCTCCTTGCCCTATTAGAGCTGAAGAGAGTAGGTCTTGACCCCTTTACCTCAGGACCCCCATAATATTTCAAAAGAGTAATCAGACCTTTTCAAAATAGCAATTGAACTTTAAACTCTGCAGAAAGAAAAATCAAAGATTATGTCTATATTCCATAGAAACTAGAACAGGACTTGGCAAATTGCAGACAATAAATATTTTAAACTAAACCAAATGTCCTGTTCAAAAATAGTCATTTTCTATTGATAGTCAATATTAATCACAGGTGAAAATTTACCTATTTGCTCTTTTAGAGTTTTCCTTTTTAGTAGTGTTAGTTCAACACACAGGGAGCTATTTTACTGGATTTCAATGTGTTGGTTGGCTTGCTGTTACTCTGCTCAACAATCAAAGGATCTGGGGGCACCTGGGTGGATTAGTGGGTTAAGCCTCTGCCTTTAGCTCAGGTCATGATCTCAGGGTCCTGGGATCTAGGCCCGCATCAGGCTCTCCGCTCAGCAGGGAGCCGGCTTCCACCTCTCTCTCTGCCTGCCTCTCTGCCTACTTGTGATTTCTCTCGCTGTCAAATAAATAAATATAAAAACAAAATTCTTTAAAATCTGCCTGCCTCTCTAACTACTTGTGATTTCTCTCTCTCTGTCAAATAAATAAATTTTTTTAAAAATTCTTTAAAAGAAAAGAAAAACAATCAAAGGATCTTTAAGAGGAGCAAACTTCATCAGCCATGTGCTCTAATCCAGTGGTTTCCAAACTTTCCTTGGAGTGACTGTCAAAAGCACTCAGGAAGCTTTTACTTACAGATCCCAACTCACCAGCCTCAGAATTTCCGACTCCATGGACTCCAGGTGAAGCGTTTTTAACAAGTTTCCAATTTCAGCTGAGTTTTGAAATACTAGTCAAAAGAATCAAACTAATCAACTCAAACAGACCAAACAGCTCTATTTTCACTCACATTTTGCAGTCTGCTAGGCAACCTGTTGTCAAAGGTCTGCCCAGCAACCCAGTGACTACTTTGTTTGACTGTTGAAAGACCCCCCCGAAACAGTTGAAATCCTTCCAAAAAGATAGGGAATGTCTCATTCAAGGGACCTTTTTGAGGTGGTAATTTTAATGCCTGCCATATAGACAAGATTTGCCAAGCTCTGTGTCTTCCCAGAAACCAGTCCAAAGATAATTCATAAACCAAAGTTATCAACTCTCTCTGCCTCCCCAGCAGGAATCTCTCACTCCCACTCCCCGGACACATGATCCATATCAATGATGAACATTAAAACATCATCTTGCATATATTTATGCTCAGTCAGAAACGTGAAAATTCCTCTTTGTTCTTATCCACTTAGATTTAATGTTTTGCCCAATTTCCCCAGCTCAATGGCTTGCAAAATCTTTGAGATTTTCTCCCCACTCCATCACAGCTCTTTGCTCCATTTTATATTGGAGGCCTAGTGACCCAGAATGTCCAAGTAAGCCAAACATCACAATAGCATTCATTTATCCAGCCAACAGAAAGAATGATCTGTCTCAGGTGCATTATTTTTCCATCTGCCCAGTAAACACAGTAATGTACAGCAAGAAAAGCAAATGTTTCTTGCATACTATGTCTAAACCCCTGAGCACTAAGATATTATATTTCTTGTCCTTTAAAATTAGGTTGTTTTAATCAAAGCAGAATTGTCTGTACCTAACATCTATCCCACTGAGAAGTTAGTATTTGACTCTATCATTCTACAAAACACACAAGTGACATACAAAGAGGAGTCTTCACCCAAGCAAGACTGGCAAATCCCCAGGTTGTTAGGGCAATAGCCAGTGTTTTCAGCCTTTGATACTTCCTCTTGAAAAAGAAACAAAAAGATGGGTTGATTTCCCCTTCTGAACAAATGGTAGGCCTCCACCCAGGGACCTCTAGTCCTGAGAAGGAGATTGTCAATCAAAAAGTAAATACAGTTCTCTTCACTTATCCTCCCTTCCCTCCTTCCACTTTCAGTTAACCAGAACAACAAAAGAGTAACAATTCAGCGACACAATATAGTTAACAAAATCTGATATCAGTACTTATCAAGGAAACAATCCTCCCCCCCCCCCCCCGCTGTATTTAATACTCTTTGTATCTTCATGGATATGTTCTGCTTTCCTTTGGGCTACATGTTGAATGAACAAAGAATCTAGATGTAAGTGAATGTAACAATTAGAGTTCAGGACCTATTAAGGAAAACAGCCTAGTGTTCCATATTTCGAAGAACCTGGGAAGCTGGAGGGGGGTTGGAGGCAACAAGACAAAATAACACTTTCTAAAAACTACCAAAGTGATACACACTGAATACTGAGCCCAAAGAAATTAGCTAAATTACAACAAGAGATGGGACAATTAGACATTAGAAAAAATATTATATTAATCAATGTTAGCTATTGAGCATAGTTATGATTATCTGAGAAAATAGGCTCAGAGATTTCCTCAGATTCTTCCAGGTAACTATGTGATAAAGTCAGGATTTAAGCCCAGGTCTGACAGACACCCTGGAGAGTTGCGTAGGTTTATGGAGAGACATGGAAAGAAAAAGTAAAAGAAAACCCCACTTCATTCTCTCAACCTCATTAGTGAAACTGACATGACTTTATTTCAGTCCCCACCCTCCTCTAATCAGGATGGCCATGTTTTGCTACTATTTTTTTTTTTTTGCCAGTATTTATAACAAAGTTTTAGGATAGAATATCTAGGATTGTTATGGCCAGTCAATAGAAAAGTATGGAAATTGTACTATTGTAAGACTGTCTTATTGTAAACCAAGATTTGCTTCTGCCCCTGGGGTTTTCCTGCCTGTGGGAAGATTATACATCTTGCCCTATAGACATTAGGTTCAGTCATATAACTTGTTTACAGGGGGTTTGTGCAGCCTTACTCTAGGGACTTGGGAGCGCCCATGTGAGTTTCTTTAGCCAGTGAAATGTAGGCAGAAGTAATGCATGTCAATGAATTTGCACTTCCAAATAAGAACTTTTAGAGCCAGTTCATGTCCACCATGTTTTGTTTCCTTTTGTCACAGATTGTCAATGATCCAAACAGAAGCTGCTCTGTTGGCCCGAGTAGAGGAGTGATAACATCAAGTGGAATCATTGCCAACCTATGATGGACATTGAGTGTGAGCACAAAGCAAATCTTCGTTGTTGTCACCATTAAGATTTCAGGGTCATTTGGTAGTGTGATATGACTGATAAAAGAAAATAATCCTGGGTGCCTGGGTGGCTCAGCGGGTTAAGCCACTGCCTTCGGCTCAGGTCATGATCTCAGAGTCCTGGGATCGAGTCCCGCATCGGGCTCTCTGCTCAGCAGGGAGCCTGCTTCCTCCTGTCTCTCTGCCTGCCTCTCTGCCTGCTTGTGATCTCTCTCTGTCAAATAAATAAATAAAATCTTTAAAAAAAAAAAAAAAGAAAATAATCCTGATATCTGCATTCCAAGACTTCCTAAGTGACTGTCCTAAAACTAGAGTATTTGAAGTCGATACAGGATGGGTGGCTACTTCATCATGACTTCTTGATCCAAATAACTTGATCCAAACTATTTGATCTAAACAATTTCGACCAAACCCCTTCCTCCAAGTCCTACAAATTTGGGTTGAGAGTCAAAAACATAATATTTTAATCTATATATAGAATGCCTCTACTGGTTCTGTTTAAAATAACAAAACTGAACCTATGAAAACACTGCCTAGAATTGGACATAGTCCTTAAGACTTAATCAGTGCTATTGTAATCAATCAGACATGGGTTCTAATTCACTACATGTGAGAGGTAGGCATATTATTACCTGTCTCTTCAAATTGTGGTTATTGCTTATTACTTATTGCTAAAACAAGGACATAATGGTATTGTGGGGATTGTGAAGTCAGAGAGGTATCAGGAAAATGCAAATCCAAACCACAGTGAGATAGCAGCTCAACAGGCTAACATGGTATTACCAAAATATAAGAGGTAACAAGTGTTGGGGAAGCTGCAGAGAAAAGGGAACTCTTACACACTGATGGTAGGAATGTCCACTGGTAAACAGTACGGAGGTTCCTTAAAAATTTAAAAACAGAACTACCATATGATTCAGCAATTCCATTTCTGAGTATATATGCAAAGGGGACCATCTCAAAGAAATACCTTTACCTCTATGTTCATTGCAATATTATACACAGTAACCAAGACATGGAAACAACCTAAGTGTCTATAAATGGATAAAGAAAATGTTATATATATATATATATATATATATATATATATATATATATGTATATATGTATATCTATATACATACAAACACATATATATGTGTGGAATATTTTATATATTAAATATATATGGAATGGAATATTATTCAACTATTAAAAAGAAGGATATCCTGCCATTTGCAACAGCATGGATGGATCTTAAGGGAATTATGTTATGTAAAACAAGACAGAGAAGGACAACTACTATATGATCTCACTTACATGTGGTATCTTAAAAAAAAAAAAAAAAAGAAAAGAAAAAATCACCACTCAGAGAGAACAGATTGGTGATACAGGCAGGAGGTACATGGGAAAAATTACTGAAGGTCCTCAAAAGGCACAAACTTTATTTATAAAACAAATAAACTCTAGAAATGTAATATAAAGGATAGTGACTACAGTTAACAATACTGTCTCATATATTTGAAAGTTGTTAAGGGAGTAGATCATCAAAGTTCTCATTATGAGAAAAACAACTGTAACTAATGAGGTGATGGATGTTAACTTGCTGTGGTAATTGTTTCCCAATATATACATATTTCAAATCATTACAATGTACAACTTAAGCTTATATAATATTTTATGTCAGTCATATCTCAATAAAACTGGAAAAACTAAACAAACACTCTAAAATGCATTGAATAAAAGATGGGTATTGTGTCTGTTGGCCATCTGGATGTCTTCTTTGCAGAAATGTCTGTTCATGTCCTCTGCCCATTTCTTGATTGGATTATTTGTTCTTTGGGTGTTGAGTTTGCTAAGTTCTTTATAGATTTTGGACACTAGCCCTTTATCTGATATGTCATTTGCAAATATCTTCTCCCATTCTGTCAGTTGTCTTTTGGTTTTGTTCACTGTTTCCTTTGCTGTGCAAAAGCTTTTGATCTTGATAAAATCCCAAAAGTTCATTTTTGCCCTTGCTTCCCTTGCCTTTGGTGATGTTCCTAGGAAGATGTTGCTGCGGCTGAGGTCGAAGAGGTTGCTGCCTGTGTTCTCCTCGAGGATTTTGATGGATTCCTTTCTCACGTTGAGATCCTTCATCCATTTTGAGTCTATTTTCGTGTGTGGTGTAAGGAAACGATCCAATTTCATTTTTCTGCATGTGGCTGTCCAATTTTCCCAACACCATTTATTGAAGAGGCTGTCTTTTTTCCATTGGACATTCTTTCCTGCTTTGTCGAAGATGAGTTGACCATAGAGTTGAGGGTCCATTTCTGGGCTCTCTATTCTGTTCCATTGATCTATGTGTCTGTTTTTGTGCCATATCACTCGGCATCAGGGAAATACAAATCAAAACCACCATGAGATATCACCTCACACCAGTCAGAATGGCTAAAATGAACAAGTCAGGAAATGACAGATGCTGGCGAGGATGCGGAGAAAGGGGAACCCTCCTACACTGTTGGTGGGAATGCAAGCTGGTGCAACCACTCTGGAAAACAGCATGGAGGTTCCTCAAAATGTTGAAAATAGAACTACCCTATGACCCTGCAATTGCACTGCTGGGTATTTACCCTAAAGATACAAACGTAGTGATCCGAAGGGGCACGTGCACCCGAATGTTTATAGCAGCAATGTCTACAATAGCCAAACTATGGAAAGAACCTAGATGTCCATCTACAGACGAATGGATAAAGAAGATGTGGTATATATACACAATGGAATACTATGCAGCCATCAAAAGAAGTGAAATCTTGCCATTTGCGACGACGTGGATGGAATTAGAGGGTATCATGCTTAGCGAAATAAGTCAATCAGAGAAAGACAACTATCATATGATCTCCCTGATATGAGGGAGAGGAGATGCAACTGGGGGGTTGAGGGGGTAGGAGAAGAGTAAATGAAACAAGATGGGATTGGGAGGGAGACAAACCATAAGTGACTCTTAATCTCACAAAACAAAGTGAGGGTTGATGGGGGGAGGGGGTTGGGAGAGGGGGGTGGGGTTATGGATATTGGGGAGGGTATGTACTATGGTGAGTAGTGTAGTAGTAGTAGTAGTATGCTGTGAAGTGTGTAAACCTGGCGATTCGCAGACCTGTACCCCTGGGGATAAAAATATATGTTTATAAAGCTGTAAAAAAAAAAAAAAAAAAAAAAAAAGATGGGTATTGTGGGAATACAATGAGGTAAAGTACATAAAATCCTTGCCTGCACCTGCCACATGGTTAAAGTACTCAGCAAATGTTAATTACTCTTAGGAACAAAGGCACTGCAGGGTATAAGAGGATAAATCACAGTCTAATAGAGATGACAAAATATAATCATAAATAGCTATAATAAAAGCAAAATGTTTAAATGCTTTGAAAGTGCCACAGATAAAGTGCTACTGAAGAACAGAGGAGGAAAGACAAAACAAGTGTAACTGGAAAGGAAGGAGAGAGAAACCAGAGAAGACTTCACAGAAAAGTTGGCATTTGGATTGGATGATTTACGTTATTTAAGATCCTTTAATTATGGATCTACACGCTACATTTTTCCCAGATTTTGGCTACAAGAGAATGCTCTTTCTTGAAAATTTGCAATACTTCCCTTTAATAGACAGTAAACTGTGACCGATCATGCCTCCTTCTCTGCACTTGAGTGAAAGATATGGATAAATACATTTAATTTTGGTAATCATCTCAGACTTTGTCCCCCCCCACCACCTTTCTTCCTTAGTCTTCTGATTTTGGCCTTGGTCACTTTTACTACCTTATGCAAACCTCATGCTTGTATTTTTATCATAAGCTTCCTCAAGTCCATTCTTGCACATTGGTAGGGTATGTGTTTTTCTTTTTTTTTTTTTTTTTTTGAATTTTTAATTTTTTTTTTTTTTTTTTTTCAGCATAACAGTATTCATGGTAGGGTATGTGTTTTTATCTTCTTCCTGGGCTTTCTTTAGCATTTTATTTTGGTAACTTGTTTAACGATAGAGGAGATTACTCATTCTTTTATGGCTTACCCAGTAAAATAAGTAAAATAAGCGAGGCTGTAATGTATGGATACCAATGCCATTAGCATTTTTGTCAGTTGATAAAAAGGCAATCCATATGAAAACATAACATCAGGAAAACAAGAACCCAACAGACTTATTTGTATGAATTGACCATTTGAAACTCTGAATTACTAATTTTGTTGTAATCATTGATTAATGCCCTTCCATAAGACCTAAAGGAAATGTCTAAAAGGATTTTCAAAACTAAAATGGCTAACCAGATAATCACACCCATCAGTCATTGTTAACAGAGTGGCAAGATAATACATCCCTGTCAAAATTAAA
Organism: Lutra lutra; assembly: GCF_902655055.1. Classification (NCBI taxonomy): domain Eukaryota; kingdom Metazoa; phylum Chordata; class Mammalia; order Carnivora; family Mustelidae; genus Lutra; species Lutra lutra. The sequence goes on along the minus strand of NC_062291.1, from coordinate 26,878,241 downwards.
CTTTCATTCAGAACGAGTAGTAAAGAACTGCAGAGAAAGCTTTCTGTTCATTAAAATACAACATGTTTTTACATAATGAGGAATTGTTCTCTGGCAAAAAGAGTTCGGAAACAGTTCACTGGTAACTCATAGCTCAGTTTTTAGAAACTTTTGTAGAAAATTACGTATCATTCTTATGGAACTTAAGATTTGTGGTAATATAGTACCATGTCCATTTCATAGCTCAGCTTTGCCAAGACTTGTTTATAAAGAAAAATAGAAAATAAATGGGAAAATGCCCATATCCTAAAGATAACCACTATTGAGCTTTGGTTTATCACACTGTTTTACAAGCTATTTAAACTTTGTTCACAAAAAAATTATTTTATGAATGTGTTCCCATATCAATACATCATTATTTTCCCATACTACATGGAATTCTATCATTCAAATTTCACATAATATATTTAATAAATCCCCACTACTAGGGATTTTGGGTAGTTCACTTGCTGTGAATATTGTAATACAATTGTCTTTACATATATATAATTGCTCCGTTCTGAGAATTTCCTCTAAGTGTTATTTTCTATGTCAAAACAAAGTACATGTTTAAGGCTTTTGATACAACTTCCCAATACCCATTTATATGCTATAAGCAATATAAGAAACTGTTGACATTTCCTTGTGCTTTCCAGGACAGAATATTATTAATGCTTTTTAAATGTTGGTTCTTATAACACGTATGTTTCAATTTCTGAGTAAGTCTTTCTTCCTTACAGATTAGGTAGCTCCAGAGCATGAGATTCACCCAAGAATTCTCTCAGACCAAGGAGCTTACAGTGTAATTACAATCATGTTTTTTCCAAGAGTGAGAGTGTATAGTACCAGTCTACAGCCTTCATGATGGGCCTATTAACCTGGCATGACTGAAGAGTTGCCTGACCTACTTCTGGGATATCTTACAACAAGGCATGTCACCAACAGTTTGAAGAGACTGGTTGAGTCAGGCTCTACCCAGCCTCTCAGATAAAGTGCCACTTCACTAAACTAAATGATACCCAGGTACCAGCAATTTACGTAGTGGTATCCTGCTATGTCGGAAGGATTGAAGCACTCTTCATCATAAGTGCTGTAAAGGAAGAGTCTTATTCATTCCTAAGATTTAGAAGTAAGAACTTAACCTTTACGCTTAAGTATTTCCAATGTATAAATTAAAAGGAAATCGGTTGCAATTATAAATGAGCATTGTGAAACATAAATTGTGAATGTCAAGGCTGAATACCATTTAAATCAACCATGAATATTTCTGTATCTCTAAAGGGTCTGTATTAAAACCTTTCTTTTCCCATGATTAGAATTATCAGGCAAAGGTATTTACCTTGACTCTATAATTCTGAAACAACAAAAAGCCCCCCTAGCTTTTTGTGATAACGAAAATGGGAAATGGGAAGCATGCCCTTTAAATACCAACTTCTAATTGCAAAGATGTGAATATGTAAATCTAATTACATACATTTAAGGATTAGATATTAATTGGATCTGCCCTGACATAAATTGCAAACTTAATTCTTTTATTAGAAGTGATCATCACTTTCCATTTTGGCATTTGATAATAACTGACAAAATATCACAGCTTCTCTCTTGCTCTGAGATTTGTTGAGGCAACATTATATCTCATACAGATTAAATATCTTTGTCCTGAACTCTGGAGCCATTAGAATATGTGCTAACACTTTAGTTGAAAGGAATAAAGAAGTGATCGTACCACAATGGCCTCTTAATCACTGGACATTTAGACGGCCACACATCTTAATTGGCTGGCAGGTAGTAAGAAATGGTCAGATGTTGATCTTCAATCAACAATTTCAAGAATGCTCTTTGGGGACATGCTCATCTTGGCTTCTGCCTCACTGATACCACACAAGTATTTGAGACTCGGTATCCTTCTACATTCTTCTATATCTCTTCTTATAATAATTTGTTGATATCCATTGTGATGGCTAAGTGATGCCCTGATTCCTAGCAAACATTATTTCTGGATGTGTCTGTAACAGCGTTTCTGGAAGAGATTAACATTTGAATTGGGAAAGTGAGTAAAGCAGAGGACCTTCCCCAGTGGGTGGGCATCACCCACTCACTGAAGGCCCAAACAGAACAAAAAGAAGGGGGAAGAGTGAATTCAACTTTCTCTCTGTTTGAGCTAGAGTGTTCATCTTCTCAAACACTGGCACTCCTAATTCTTAGACCTTTGTATTTGGACCTAATTATACCACCAGCTTTCCTGTTTCTCCAGCTTACAGAAAGTAGGCTGAGGACTTCTCAGCTAACATAATAACATAAGCCTATTTCTATGATAAGTAACTCTCTAAGTAGATACATGGAGAGGCAGGTATAGAAATAGAGGAATATATATCACCGAGATCACCGAGTGTAAAAGACATGATTAGACTCTGCTGGTCATTTGAGCATTGTAGTAACACTTACTCACCTTTAAAGTCCTTATTCCAGTATCATATATATACAATATCTCATTGAATACCCTCTCTAATAGGTATATGAGACACTATACTACTACATACTTAATACTAAAATACTATACTATATATCTAAACATATATAGTATGTATATCTATGATATACTATAACAGATATCTCATACATCTATTATATACATCTATTTAATACATCTATTTTAATTATCTATTATATATAATTATATGTATATATTATATGCTATAATAGATATTTATATCCATATTATAATATATGCCAAGAAGTGAGGAGCAGTTGCTAAGACCCTAAGGAAAAGCAGGTTTGGTATGTTCTAGAAATAGAAAGGAGATCAAGATATCCTTTGGGGCACATGGAGGAGGCAGAGAGGATAAAAGGAAATACCCTCAGAATGGTGACTAGAGGGAAAACCATCTAGGTCCTCATAGGTAGTGGTATGGATGTTAGTCCAGGGAATACGCCCACTTAGAAAATTTGAGCAGACTTTACTTCTATTTTTAAAAATCACTCTGGTTTCTGAGTAGAGAAAAGATAATCAAGAGGCTAGCAGTGCAAACAAGAATATGGTTAAGTGACAGCTGAAATTATCCAGGCAAGAAATGCTGGTTTGGGACTGGGCAGAGGAAACAGAAGGTAGGGGCAACAGTATTTGTTGGTCTGGAATGGAAAAGAGAGAGAGAAGTCGAGATGACTTCTAGGTTTTTGGCCCTAGCAACTAGAAGAATGAGTTGTCATTTACTGAGAAGGAAGACTAAGAGAGAAGCAGGTTTAGAAATTCAATTTTTTAGACATTTTAGTTTGAGATAAGTACTTAATACCAAATGGAGATTTTGGGTGGGCAGGTGGCTAATGTATAAAGTTCAGAGGTGAAGGCAAAGCAGGCTGTGTATGTTTGGGAGTCATAGGTGGTATTTAAAGTACAAGAGTAGATGAGATCACCAAAGGAATGATTTAGATATAGAAAAGATTAAATCCTATACCCAGGGACTCTCCAATTAACAGAGATCTGAAAGATGAGGACAACTTAGCCGAGGATATTGAGAAATAGTGTCTAATAAGGTATAAGTAAGAAAGTCTCTTAGTATAAATAAAAATATAGTGTTACACCTATAAATAGTCATTAATCATTATAGGTAATTTACTCTGCCTGGGTTCTGTGACAACATGTAGATGAAATAAAAATGTTACTGCTCTCTATGGGAGCACAGTGAATAGCTAATCAGTCTCCTAAAGTGGCTATCCATGAGTCCTCCCAATATTCACACCCTGTGTAATCCCCTCTCCTTGAGTACAGACTGGACCTAGTGACTTGCGTACAATGAATAAAATATGGTATAAGCTATGGGAGGTGATTTCTAAGACTAAGGTACAGAAGACTGAGACTTTAATCTTGCTAACATCATCTCTCTAGCTTTTCTTACATGCTTTCCTTGATGAAGACAACCACTTAACAACCTCTAGCCAATCAGACAATGAGGAACTAATACCCTCTGTCCAACAGCCCTTGAGTAAACTGAATTCTTCCAACAACTATTTGAGTGAGCTTGGAAACAGATCCTTCCCCAGTAGTACCTTCAGATGAGATCACAGACTCATGGTCAGTACCTTGATTGCAGACTATGAAAAGCTAGGAAGCTATTAAGGCATGACTAGATTCCTGATCCATAGAAACCATGAAATAATAAATGTAGTTTTAAGCCCTGGCTAGATTCCTGATCTATAGAAACTGAAATTATAAATGTTGTTTTGAGCCACTAAACTTTGCGTAATTTGTTATTCAGCAATAGATAACAAACGCAGTAAGGAAAATAAGACAATTCAGAGATCTCTATAGAACAAAGCAGCATTTATTGAAGCTCCCTTCCCCCATTCTTATTTCAGGCATCTAATGCTCTATCATAATAGTCATAATAATCTTAGTATGAGTCATCATCATTGAGTCAACTTTCCTCTAATATACTTGCAGCTTGGGTCTTATCTAAAATTGAAGAATGAAAATAACCAGTGAACAAGTCAGAAGAAATTTTTGAATAAAAATACTTTCCTAGCACCTCTGAATTAATACTGCAGAGCACAGCCAGACTGTGCTCCTGGTTTAAACACTTTAAATCATCTCATTTGTTTTGAAACTCCTCTCTCCTCTTCTGCTGACTCTCTAGCTAGTCCATCCCCACCTTGGTGACATAACTCTAATTTAAGCTTCTTTCAAAACCCATTATTTCCACTTCACTGCCCTTGAATGCCATTGAATTAAGATACCAGCATAATTAATGGACCACCTTGCTAACACTATTTCTTCTTCATATCATGAAGAAATGTCAAGTCACATTTCCTTTGGAAATCAACACTAGTAACATATTTCACTGTCATTTATAAATTATTTAAGAAATAAAAAGTGAAGACATACAGAAGTAGTTAAAATATTTATTCACAATAATCATATAGGTTTCTAAATAGTTTTCTTTAAAAAAAAAAAATAAGGGGACCGTGGTAGTTAATTTTATGTGTCAATTTGATTGGCCTAAGGGATGCCCAAATAGTTGATAAAAGATTATTTCTGAGTATGTCTTGGAGATGTACCTGGAAGATATTGAGCATCTGAACTGGTAGACTGCGTAAAGAAGATCACCTTCACCAGTGTAGGTGGGTATCATCATTCCATTAAGGAACTCAAGAGTACAAAAGGTGGAGGAAGGGCAAATTTGATCTATATGCTTGAGCTAGGACATCCATCTTTTCCTCTCCTAGAACACTGACTGTGTTGTTTCTCAAGTCTTCAGACTCAGACTGAATTACACCACTAGCTTTCCTATTTCTCCAGCTTGCAGATGGCAAATCATGGGACTTCTTGGTAGACAGTGATTCTGTTTCTCTGGAGAACCTAACCCAGGGATTCATTGTTCCCAAAAAATAGTGGACTGAGTTAATGCAGATCCATTACTCATACAAATAACCATAGGAACTCCGGATAAAGTATAACAAAGGGGCACATGGGTGGCTCAGTGGGTCAGCTCAGGTCATGATCTCAGGGTCCTAGGATCGAGCATCGCATCGGGCTCTCTGCTCAGCAGGGACCCTGCTTCCCTCTCTCCCTCTGCCTGCCTCTCTGCCTACTTGTGATCTCTCTCTCTCTCTCTCTCTCTCAAATTAAAAAACAAACAAACAAAAAAAAAAACCTTTAAAATAATAAATAAATAAATAAATAAATAAATAAATAAAATATAACAAAAAACCATCTTAAGCATTGTAGCTGGATGCAAAACAAAATACAACAAACTCTTCTTCTTTCCTGGTTCAAACGAGAGGGTACCTAAATCCAGAGTGGAAGTGTAGCAGGGTGCTCAATTCCACGGAGATTTTATTCTAGGATAAATGACGTTCCTGGAATTAACCTGACAGGTGGGGATGGAAGCGATAGCACGCTGGAATGTAGATACTAGAAGCCATAGGCTGAGCTTTTAAAGCTCTAGCTGGAGCAGAAGCCATGTGTATTAGTTTTCTGTGGCCATTGTGACAAACTTGGTAGCTTAAAACAACAGAAATGTATTCCTTCATTGTTCTGACTGCCAGATGCCTGAAATCAGGGTGCAAGGAGGACCTGGTCCCTCAGGAAGCCCTCGGGGAAAATTTGTTCTTCACCTCTTCCTACTTCCTACGACTGCAGGCATTCCTTAGCTTACAGATGCACCACTCAAGTCTCTGCCTCTGTCTTAAATTGCCTTCTCCTCCATGTGTCCACATCTTCTACTTTTCCGACTGTCTCAAATCTCCCTCTGGTTTTCTCTTATAAGGAAACTTGTCAATGGATTTAGAGGCCATCTAATTATTCAAGATGACCATCTCATCTCAAGATCCTTAATTTAATCACATCTGCAGGGACACTTTTGCAAATAGGGTAATATTTACAGGTTCTAGGGATTAGGACATAGATACATCTTTGGACCAATCTATCAGCCCATCATTCTACAGTCTTAACCTAAGAGACAGAAGCTGGAAAGACACCTTTGCATATGGTGAGAACTCTCAAAGCGTGACCCCATCTACAGGAAAAAAGGATTAGAAAAATTCTACAGAAGAAGTTAAAAACTTAAAAGAAATATTGCTGTCTACTCCAGGTACTAGGTGGGGAAGAAATAAACACCTTCTAAGAGAAATATGAGAAATAGAAATGCCAAGGCCACACTACATGTGGGTGTGATATACAAATGTATGCTTAGATGGAGAGGAGAAGGGAGTTGAGGGAAATTGGAAGGGGAGGTGAACCATGAGAGACTATGGACTCTGAAAAACGATCTGAGAATTTTGAAGGGGTGGGGGGTGGGAGGTTGGGGGCACCAGGTGGTGGGTATTGCAGAGGGCACGGATTGCATGGAGCACTGGGTGTGGTGCAAAAATAATGAATACTGTTATGCTGAAAAAATAAAACTAAAAAAAAAAAATGTATGCTTAGTAGGTGGTATGAGTTATAAGCCTAGAAGTTAACATAATTTTTCCAGAACCCATGAAAACCCCAAATCACTATACAAACAAGTCTAAAATCACTCTGCAAGGAGGCATCCACAATTCCAGGAACACAGAATTCCCACAGAAATGATTTGACTTCAAGGCAACTGGAAGACCTGGTTCCAGTTTCAAATGTGCACCTGATTTTTTTTTTTTATTTAATTTCTTTTCAGTGTAACAGAATTCATTGTTTATGCACCACACCCAGTGCTCCATGCATTACGTGCCTTCCTTAATACCCACCACCAGGCTCCCCCAACCTCCCACCCCCCCACCCCTTCAAAACCCTCAGATTGTTTTTTAGAGTCCATAGTCTCTCATGGTTCACCTCCCCTTCCAATTTCCCTCAACTCCCTTCTCCTCTCCATCTCCCCATGTCCTCCGTGTTATTTGTTATGCTCCACAAATAAGCGAAACAATATAATTGACTCTCTCTCCTTGACTTATTTCACTCAGCATAATCTCTTCCAGGCCCATCCATGTTGATACAAAAGTGGGTATTCATCCTTTCTGATGGAGGCATAATACTCCGTAGTGTACATGGACCACATCTTCCTTATCCATTCGTCCGTTGAAGGGCATCTGATTTTTGACACCACTAAGCAGTGTGGGCTCTGGTTCCCTGCTTTTATAATGCAGGCTCTGCCATGCCCCAGGACTGGCCTTCTAGGGATAGCATGAGCAATTAAAGGGCTACGTGTAGAAAGATACCATTTATAAGTATACATACAGAAATACAAAATGCATATAATGATCAAATTTCTGTGCACATTTTCCTTTTAACCCAACATGTACAGTGGTAAAAGTCGAAAGATTCTACTGAATAAGTTATCTGGTCTGGATATATTTGGAAGAGATTGTTCTGTGCCATAGGACACAAGAACAGCAATATAAATGTGAGCATTTGTCACCTTTACACATCAAATGAAAAGATTTTTAATATTTAGAAACTCACTGACATTCCCCCTAGAAAGTCATTTCCAAATACCCTTTAAAAAGTGAATGTGTAATGGAAAATTTAACTTTTCTATTCACAGCTTCATGTCACCGCATTTCCTTACTTTTGAAAATCAATAGATGCTATTAATCATTTCTTTCAATACCCAGGGATTTCAGATGCCTTTAAAGGTGAGCTGCAAAAGTTTGGGAAGGGTATTCACGGCAGGACTAGTGGAGAAAAACTACCTCATGAGTTACAGACAACCACAGGCATTATTAGTTATTAAGATTATTGTCATGTCTCTTGGGGCTCCAGAGAGAGACCTCAGACTTCAGAAGTGTCACAATAAACAAGTATAACCCTCAAATAACAGATAATGAACTCCTTGCAAGTCAGCCTTTTAAAAAAGGACTTTGCTCTCTGACTCATAGCCCAGGGACAAGAATACCTGGGGGTTGATTGCTGCTATCTCTAATATCATTCTCCTTTTTGTTTTGTGCATATCCTTATAGTCAATGTGGTAATGCCATAGTCAGGAGGGCAGGAAAGTGCTCCCAAAAGAAGGGGAGTCCTAAGAGGCATTGTGACTGGGAGGTGCTCTTTTCACCAAAGGATCAGAAAGTGGATCACAAGAGAACTTCTGCAAGATAGTACCCACTTGGCTCTAGAGAGGTCCCTGTGTGTCCATGTTTCCACTGTAATAAATTCAGAAGCATCAAACAAAGATGAATTTCAGCTGACAAATTTACAGGTTAGAGCAGTGGTTCTCAAACTACAGCAGGCATCAGAACCCTCCTCAGAGCCTGTTAAAACCCACCTCCAGAGTTTCTGATTCAGCCTGTCTGGGGCAAGCCTTGATAATCTGCTTTTTTACCAACTCCTCAAAGTTTCTGATTCAGTAGGTCTGGGGTGGGGTGACAATTTGCATTTCTTCCAGGTTCCCAGATGACGTTCATGCTACCAATGCAAGGGCTACACTTTGAGAACCACTAATTGAAAGCAAGAAGCTTTTGACTACTTATCAATAACTCTTTAGAATAAAGCTTCATTTTTTCGTCCTCAATAAAACCATCATTGGAATGAAGACTTCAATGGAGCCCAAGTACCAAAATACTAAAGAATAAATGAAGACGAATATTGTAAGGACAATAATGGCAATGACATCCAACCCTGCTATTATCAACCAGGCATTATCTCTAACCCTCATTGCAACACTTCAAGATATATAGTACTTTTATCCCATTTTTCAGATAAAGAAACTGAAGCTCAGATCTTTCTGAGTACAAACCTTGTATTTTTTTCCACACCACTTGACTCATAAGAAATAACAAGATTATAACCAGTGTCCCTAGCTAAAGCTTTCAAAAGTCAGTTTCCTACTGACAAGGTTATTATTGGTTTACCCTACAACAGCACAAAAAGAAATACCAGTGTATTAGTACCCAGTATCAACTGAGGATGGACCAAATCAAATAGTTTGGCATACCTTATAAAGTTGTCCCCCATGTTGCTGCCATTTTCTCCTCTAATTCTCTTAGTTCCTACACTTATAAAACTGCAAGTTAAAGAATTTTTCCAGATAATACTAAAGGCCCAAACAATATTGAAGGCTTGGTCCTAGGGCCCTGTGAAAGATTAGCCTTGTTGGGGTAGACCAAATTATCAGGTCTTCCTAGAATTTGTGGCCTATAAAGCTTAGTGACATCTGAGTCCATTATAAAAATCATGCTTGTCTCTACTGGAAACAGCATCTGTAGCTTTGAGAAGTGAAGTGAAGTCAGCTCTAATCAAAACAAAGCTTTTTCTTTCCTCTCATTTACGTTCATGGGCAGAAGCAATCAGAATTACTGAACTCGAGCCAGATGATGGTTGGCTAAAGACAGCTGTCTCTCTAGTGCTAATCAGTAGTGATAAATGTACTGTCAGCTTAGGACATGTGGATGGGGAAGTTGAACACAATTCTTGGCACAAGTTTCACGTGACTCAAGTGATGAGAAGGTAGGAGGGAACACAAAGAAAGTGCAAAGGGCACGTGTAATAGAGTTCCTTTGAACTAGAAATCCTTTTAAGCCTGGGTTAAAATTTTTGGATAACCCTTAGGAAGTGACCAGTGCTATCACAAGGCACCATCTTTTGGTAGACAAAGGAAAACAACATGAGAGCAGAAATAGACTCTTCAGTGTGGATTAATTTATTCAACCAGGGAAGAGGAATCACCTCCAACTAGGGCAACTTCAAGTTGTAATTAAGAGTAACTCTCCATGCTGTGGGCTGAGTGACATCTGGTGCCTATCCTGGAATCCAAACAAGTCATCAGTAAGACACTTTAATTAGTGCACTAACTCCATACCTCACAATAGTATTGCCGGATCCCCAGAATAGGGCAAGAGGCCAAATTTCTATCCTTACCCCTTTTTCAAACTTAAAAAAACATGCTGCTCTTTCTCTGAAAAGATGGAATATTCCCTTTTCACTTTGGGTGGCATGCCAAATAAAGGCTTTCACATTTCAGATAGTTATTGATTGAACTGATTTATGAATAAAAGGAGATAGAGGCAAAGAATTAGATGGGTTTTCCTCCTGCTGCTTATGAATTGATGTGAAAATGCTTTTGCATCTAAGCCAAAACAGCTCAAGTCTGCCGTCTAGAGCTGGTATCCCCCCGCCCCACCCAGAAAAACCCATTCCTCTGAGCCATGTCACACTACAGCTCCAGGCAAAAAATGGAGACATGCTCCCTGTACCACATCCAGGTGAAAAAAATCAAGGGCAAGGTGACACTCTTTAGATGGAGTCCCACTCCTGGGGAAATTTTCAGACTTTAAACTGAAAAGACACCATTAACCTGTTAAGAAAAGCTGCCTAGGGTCAGGAGTAAAGACAGCTGGGTTTTAGGGGCAGCTCTGCCACTCACTATTTACTATAAACTAATTTTTACCAAGCATACTCTGAAAAGGATTTGAGGCAGCAGCCAGTAATTCGCTGTGTGTCTTAGACAATGCTTTTGAGTTCTCTGGGCCTCAGGTTCTTTATCAGTCCACATGATCAGATGGGGCACGCTCTCAGGGCACTTCCAACATTCAATCTCTCTGATTAATTATCAGCATTACCAAAGTGATTTATATTTGCTCAGCAATTTGGAATTTGACTTTCATACATAATATTCCTTTCACCAACCCTCACAACTATCCTTGTTGGCAGTCATGACAGGTGAGAAAAGAGATAATCAAAAAGGTCTATAACAACTTATTATTATTTGTCAGAAGGATACCCCAGGTTTTCTTGTGGTTTTTCCACTACACCCCTGAAATTTGAAAAATATAACCGGCTACAGATGATTCTATGAGAAGATAAGCTCTAGGGATCTTTACCTCACCACTTACTGACTGAGCCTTCATACCCTCATCTACTTAATAAGAAGGCTGGACTGGAATATTTTAATGTCTTTTCCAGTTTTACTACTGGATATATCAATGAAACACAGAGAAAGTTATTCAGCAGCAAGTCAACCTCTGATGTGGTCTTTGTCTTGATGAAATGCCTACTACAAAAGTCCAAATTTCTACAATCTGAGGACCACTCTTTGCTCTCACCAGACTAACAGCTCTTATATCTCCCATTGAGTCTATGACTCTCTGTAATCTAAGTTACTCACTATCTCAGTATCTCAGTATATGAGATACTAAGTTGCACCTTGTAGGAAAGCCTTCCTCCAATTACCTATTCTCTCTATCCCAGTTCCAGGTGTCTATGCTATAGTTTCTAAATACCTGCCCATCCCAACCTCAGCTTTCATGCTATCATTCAAAGCCAGTTGTTCCCCTTCTCCACCATCTATTTTTTTTTCTCCTTTGACAGCCTGTGAGTTTGGCAGAGTTGGTGAAGGTCTATTTTTCTGTCACTGTGGCAAATGTGAAACCAGATGTGAGCTGGCTAGTGGAACCCAGGTACCAAACGGTGGAGCTGACATTAAAAAACACTCTAAGTACTAAAACCTCAAACACTGCAGGTTGTTCCAGAGAGATCTGAGGCCTCTTCTTCTCCAACTTCTCCATTTTTCTAACAAAAGAGTTTCTATGGGTTACCTGAAGGCAAATCAGATTATTTGAGGGTCAACAAAAGAAATAAAGAGAAAAGAAAATAGGGTAATCAAGTATTAATGCCTTTCCTTACCACAATGATTTCCCAGATCCTGACACTTGGCCTACTGGCTCCCACCCCAGGAATTTTCTGATATTTCCAAAAACAAGGCAAATGCTGGGACTCTGGATTATTGGAATATTCCTTTTCCATTTAGCATTTTAGTCATCTGAGAAAGTCCCAAATTTACCCATAAGTAGGCCTATTCTTGGATTCCCACCACTTATATATACATACACAGACATACAATGAGAGCTTTCAATCAAGCACACAATACCAATCACTATCATGTACCTTGAGTATACATGGCCATAACGAGTCACATCTTGCTAGAAGCTTAGCAGCAAGATGGAATTGCTGGGATGTCAGGGTCTAACTGGTTCTGGCCAAGAGCAGCACTTCTCACCTCCAGTACCTAAGGTATTCTCTGAACACCTCCCAGCCAAGGACTTAAATTGATACCAAGTCCTAAGAGATCAATTACAGAGAATAAAACCTTCCACTAACATTTCCCTGGCCCAACTCTGCTCACATTCAGAGTGTCCAGCCACATGGATACACCATCCTTTCTATTCCTACCTCCATAGCAATTGCTCCTCTCAGAAAACCTAGTCCAGGCCAGATTACAATTTCTGTGGGCTCTGGGAGCAACTTCGAGCCAGTTTCTAGTCCCTTTCCCCGAAACACCACCACATACAGTCCCATGTTGCTGGCATATTGCTAAAACTCGGCCCCTCTTGGTTATTTCCGGCCTCTAACTCTATAAAATTAGCTCAGCCAATTCCACCTGGCATTTAATTTTCTCTATGATCTTCCCAAACCAATCTTATCTCCCACTCAATGCCCTGCTGCTTTCTAAACTCCAAGCCTTAGTTGTTACAGTGCCCTGGGCATGAGTTGCCCTTTCCTCAGCTCTACTTGTAAAAGCCTCCTATTTGTGAAGCCTCAGCTCAAATGCCTTCTCCTCTAAGAAATCTTCCATAACTGTTCTGTTATCTACCACTCTTAGTGTATGCAAAATTAATACCTCCCTCTTTTGTCAGCCCATAGTACTTTGTTTGTATCACTTCTAAATCTCTTATCATCTGCTGCACACAGTATAATTGAGAACCTGCCATGTTGCTTTTCACTAGTGATTGTATAAATGCTGATGTTTGCATTTTCTATGGCACCTAGGACCATGCCTTACACATAGTCTGTGTTTGTAAATATGTACTGAGTTAGACTATTCTCTCCCCATAGCCATTACTCTACATGATCAGCCTTATTTTTCCTCACATTAATAATGAGTTCTCACAGAGATGGGCAACATTTTTCAAAAACAGAGAGGGGTTGGGTGCTCTGTTCATTTTACTAGATTATATCAGGAAAACATTGTCACAAATGGCTTCAAGAAAAGCATCAACAGAGATAACTTAGCACCCAAATGTTCCTACTTTTCAAGTCCAGCCTCTGACACAGAACAGAAATTTCATCCTCCCTCGAGATTCTCAGTCATGGGATATACTACTTCATACTGCTACTTTAGAAAGTAAAACTGTAAGTGACCTGAACCATTTTCCTTCATTGGAGGCAAAGGGTAAAATTGGCTCCTCTCTGAATAGTTAGCCTGAGAATAATTTATGGAAGTTAATTAAACCCAAGCCTGATATTTTCTATTTTTAAAGGAGGAACCAATTATTTACTCATTCATTTCCCTTGATGTGCTTAGGAGCACTTTTAAGTACATTGTCAAATGTCAAGCAGAGGTGAGTGGCAGCCTGAAATTAAAGCAGTCCCTCTATGCCCTGGGCTTAGCTTCTCTTGGTCTGCTGGGCACTATGACTTAGAAATGAAACTCTGTTACGCTCTGATGCTCTCCACTTTTTTTCAGATTTCATTTTAATAATTTTATTGACATGTCAAGGTAGACAAAGTTGTCAAAGGTGGTATCAAATGGCCAAATAAATCCAAGCTTGATCTATCCTTATTTCCCATTGCTTTACTGTCTGTTTCTAACATAACCAGGGTCCATTCACAAATCTCCGACGCTTTGTAGATGTCAGACAGACTTTCAGTGTCTCCTTGAAGAGTCTCCCTAGCACATTAAGGAACATATGCCTGTATTATTTCAGATCTGGGAGGCTGAGTGGTCTTGAAACACTAGCCTGTAATGAAATACAATTTAAAACTTTGGCTTAGCTCCTCACACAGTTGTGCATGAAGATTTTATACAGTTTTATACAGTTTGAAGAGTGAGTGACCACTTTCCACTCCTGCACCATGGCAGACATTGCTAATTAATCAGAGCCCTTATATTGGGTTTGTCCAGAGAAATAGAACCAATAGGAGGTATATGCATTAAGAGATTTATTATAAGGAATTGTGATATGATAATACGTTGATTATAGAGGCAACAAGTCCCAAGGTCTGTAGGAGAGCCAATGGTTTAGCTCCCATCTGACTCTTGAAGACCTGAGGACCAAGACAGCTGATGGGGTAGTCTGAGTACTAAGGTAGGCAGTCTTGAGACCCAGGAAGAGCCAGTGTTTCCGTCCAAGCCCAAAAGCAGAAAAAAGCTGACATCCCAGTTCAAAAGCAATCAGGGAGGAGGAATTCTCTCTTACTCAAGGGAGGGTCAGCACTTTTGTTCTCTTCAGACTTTCAACTAATTAGATGAGGCTTACTTACATTAAGGAGAGCAATCTGCTTTACCCAGTCTGCCCATTTAAATGTTAATCTCATCCAAAAACACCCTCACAGAAAGTCCCAGAATAATGTTTGACCAAATATCTAGACACCCCATTGCCTGGTCAAGTTGACACATGAAATTAACCATCACAGCCCTCTTTCCCAATGAGCCCACAGAGGCTTCAGCCTTCATCAGGATGGGCCCCAGTCAGTCACTCCCAAACAACCAGAGTTGGAACAAGAGCTAAAAGCTATTTGCTATCTGAGAGTCTAGTAAAAAAGTCATACTGGGTCACTAAAAAGAATCATAAGAGCACTAGAGCTGGTCAGATCTATGGTTCATTAAGCTCAATATCCTATTATAGAGGCAACTACAAAGGAAGGACTGAGGGAGGAATCAGTGTCCACTTCGACACCAACCTTAAAATCTATCTCCCTTTAGTACTTCTAATGGATCTGCAGGTCATAAACTTTACCCAAGGCCATTTTGAATTCGAGTTCGCAAATGAGTAATAACTAAGCCAGCACAAGCCTTCAGGCGTGTGAAGGGATGGGACTAGCTCTTGGCACTTGACCGAGAGACTCTGCACTGAGATTTTTTTTTTTTCTTTAATTTAATTTTATTTTTTCGGGGTTCCAAGAGTCATTGTTTATGCACCACACCCATGCACTGAGATTTCTTAATACCCCCAATGTACAAGTTTGAGGTAAATGGTGCTTTCATTTTGTTGGCTTTGCATTTTTATTTACCAAACCATTCTTTCCGGATTCAGAATTCTCTGTGGAGAACCTAGAGACACATAGTATTTTTTTTTTCTTTTTTCTTTTTTCAAATTTTTTTTTAATTTTTTTTTTATTTGACAGAGAGAGAGAGATCACAAGCAGGCAGAGAGGCAGGCAGAGAGAGAGGAGAGGAAGCAGGCTCCCCGCAGAGCAGAGAGCCCGACGCGGGGCTCGATCTCAGGACCTTGGGATCATGACCTGAGCCGAAGGCAGAGGCTTTAACCCACTGAGCCACCCAGGCGCCCCGAGACACATAGTATTTTTGTCTCTTCATGGTTAACAACCAGGTACTGAGTACCTCTTGTGAGTGAAATTAGTTATTTCATTTGCAATATTCCCATTACAAACTACACACACACACACACACACACGCACACAAACACACACACACAACACATGTGGAATGCTTCTCTCCCAGGATAGCCTTGTGACTCCCTGTCTCAGTTACTTTGGTTTTTAGTCTTTATTAAATAGTCACTTTCCAGTGAGGCCTTCTGAGCCACCATGTCTAAAGGGGCAAATCATCCCTCCCATCCCTAACATTATTTCCCTTTTCCTGCTTTATTCTTTTCTTTAGCTCTCAACACCATCTAACATACTCTGTATTCTTTTTTTTTTTCTTACTTACTGTTTTTATCCCTCACTAGGACATAAGTGGGTAGAGATTTTTGTCTGTTTTGTTCATTGTTAAATTCCCAGCAACTAAAACAATGTCTAGTACACAGTAGGCATTTGGCATGTTTGTGAAATAAATGAAGGAATAAACACTCTGTAGTAAGTAACATTATTACATTTTACTGATGATAAAGTCATGCAAGTGCAAAAAGATCAAGAAACTTGCTTGAGGACATAAATACTTCCCCCAAAAATGAAATGACAGGAAAGAGAGGTGGCGGGGGGAGAGAGAGAAAGTACCCTAAAAATATTTTTATGCATTTGGAAATGGTTTCAGCCAGTGGACCATAGTTGCACTGTACTTGTCCTGCATCTAACACACATGTGGAACCTCTGTGGCTGGGCTTAGCATGTGTTCCTCGGCATTTGTTAATTCTGTAGTGACGAGCAGCTCTCCTCCAAGGACTATGTCTAATGCTGTGCCTTAACCGAAGGACAACAGCAAATGTATTCCAGGCAGGTAAAATGTTAATTTCATTCAATTCCATAACGACAAAGACTTGGCATTTGTAAAGCTCTTAACTCTTTTTTTAGTGATTAGTTCCCAGTTTAGTGTTTAGTTCCCAGTCCCACTCAAAGTTCACAGCTACTACCCCCGCCACCTCGGACTCCTGCCCCTTTACCACTAGAGTCCTCCAACTCTCACTTTCCTTCTAACCTGTGGCATTGGGTCCCCAGTGTGCCCCATCATGTCAGACGCAGCCATGGACACCAGCTCCCAGATGACCACCAAGGACTTACAGGAGAAGGAAGTAGTGAAGGAGGTGAGAATGGGAGAGAAGCGCCTGCTGATGGGAAAGCTCAAGAAGAAGATGGGGAGCAGGAGGCCGGCTGTGATGAAGAAGATGAAATGAAGAAGACGAAGGAGCAGGGAGGAAGAGGAGGAGAAAGAAGGCGATGGTGAGGAAGAGGATGGAGAGGAAGGCTGTGGCAGTGATGGCACACGGCAGCTGAAGATGATGAGGATGACAATGTCCACACCAGGAAGCCCAAGACTCTTGAGGATGACTAGACAGCAAAAAAGGAAAAGCCGGACTTCACGAAAACAGAGGCCACCATGACCATTCACCCTCTACTTCCCGTGTCGAACTCTAAACATGGTCACCTTCAAGTGAACAGTCCCAGCCAGCTAAAGCCAGGGAATTGGAAATGCGGGGCAGGGGGTGGAAGCAAGGGCAAAACTTCCAAGCCCCTCCCTTCCTTTGTTAATTTTTTTAAGATTTTATTTATTTATTTATTTATTTATTTTAGAGCAAGCACACTCATGGGTGGGTGGACGGGGGAGGCTCAGAGGCGGAGAGAGAGAGGCAGAGAATCTCAAGCCCAGTCCTAGGTCAGCCCCAAAGCTGCCTGGGGCTCCATCTCAGGACCCTGAGATCATGACCTGAGCAGAAGCCGAGAGTCCCATGCTTAACCAACTGAGCTGCCCAGGCACCCCATCCTGCATTCCTTCTTAAAAGTACTTTCAAAAGGAAAATTTGTTTGTATTTTTTATTCACATTTTGCATGTTTTACATATTGCTAGGGGTCAGCCATTTTTAATAATCTCAGATATTCAAGCCAGCCTTCCCATGTTTCTCTGTCCTACTTCTGACTTGACTTGTGCTGTGACCCTGTTCCTTATAATCTCAAAGTAGAAAAAAAAAAAAAAACTCTGTAAAAAAGCAAAACCAACAACAACAACAAATCTTATTCCCAGCACTGCAGTCACTTTGTGTGTGTGTATACTTAGTAGCTGGCTTATAGCAGATGGATAAAAAGGCCAAAGATAAAAGGTTTCTTTTCTTCCCATTTTTGTCTATGAAGTTGCTATTTATTTATTTATTGGACCTATTTGATGTGTGTGTAAAACAATGTTGTCCAGCAGAAACCAGAATTTTATGTTGCTGAGTTGTTCTGCACAAACAAACAAACAAGACAAATAACAAGACAGCCCTGAAGCCAGAATCAGACAGGCCTGGTACGAAACCCATACTTTTTTTCTTCTAGCTGTGAAACTGGGAGAGGCTCGTTAGCCTCTCTGACTCTCCATTTCTTTAGCCACAGAATAAGGACCCTACCCCCTCACAAGGCAGCAATGGGAAATAAATGGCATGATGTACCCAATGCGGGAAGCCCAGGGTCAGGGACATGAGGGGGTGCCCCAAATGTTACCTCTCAATCCTGTTCCCGCCCTGCTCCTCTGCTTTTCTCCCTGCCTCCTAGCCCATGACTCTTCCAACAGGAACGGTTATGTAACTCCGGACGGAGACTCATTTTTTTAGGGACTTCTTTTAAAGGCTGGTAGACATTTCGATCAGTTTATCAGTATCTCAGTCAGAGAATTCAAGAGCCGGTGCAGTGTTTTATAGTTCAAATGCCAGATGTCCTTCTAGGAGGCCAAAGCATGTGCGATTAGAGCGGGCAGCAGCTACTGACTTTCCCAAATAAAATCTAAGAAACAGTGGTTTTGTGGAAGGTCTCCTGTGAGAAGTATTTCTCACAATGAAAATGCAGTTCTCTGGTAGCAGGTCACCGTACTCTTAATGTGCTCCGAAAGAACCATCGGTTTTATAGTTCATTGAACAGATTCGTTTGGATATTAATTGGTGTTCTCTCCTCTTCTGCCTGCAGTGTTTATATGCACGGTGTACCCTTCAATAAAACATGCTTAACAACAGGGATCCGGCCCGACGGTGTTGGTGACAATGTTCAGTTAAAAGCAAGGAGCTTGTTACAAGCATGCAACATGATTGGGTGGTAAAAAATTGAGGCCATTTTGAAAAGCCAGAGGACTCCTAGTACGGTTTCCGAAGTCCAGTGTCACTGCTGAATTGTAGACCATGCCTTTGGTTTGTCCGGGGCAGTGGAGATGAGCACTCTCGTCACTGTCCACGCCCCCACACCCCCAGGAAATATCATGTATGTTTGACATCCACAGACCCCGTGGAAAGGGACTTTGCTAGAGTTGGTAACCTAGTGGTCAAATAGTGTCTGTACTGTTTCTGATCACCATAGTACAGCATTCTTAATACAGCAGCAAAAGTAACCCCCAAAGGGAACAATTAGATTGAGGAATGAAACATAAGCCATCAATTGCGTTATGGTTAAACCTTAACTTTTGCTTATGAACACCAACAAAGCTGATCAAGCTTTGTGCTTGACATGAGTTCAGGCCGGTTTGGGGCAGCTAAGCCCAGAACTCGCTATCTGTCATGGCCTGAGACAGCTCAGCTCACAGCCCACCCCACGCACCTGACCACAAACAGTTCCCGCCGTGAACTGCCCGTTAAGGCCATATAGGAGTAGTTTATTGGAACTGTAAGGCCTTCCCTGGCAGTTGTCAGCACCCCTTCCTCTTTCCAGAGTCACCTTCCCACAGTCTACGCATATATAAAGGCTTTGCTCACCGCCCCCTTCCCTGGGAAGTGTTTGGCTGGGGCTTTGCGCATCTTCTAATTGCAGAGGAGTTCCCCCCCGCTTCCCATCTTCAATAAAGTATTTCCCCACTAACATCCAGACTTTTTTTTCTTTTCTTTTTTTTCTTCTTTTGCTTGGACAAGCGTAATATTTGGCTAACGTCTCCTTTCCTGATTGAAAATCTCAGATGGACAGCTTCCTCAAACAGAAGCGCAAAGGCAAACAGGCACACTCACTACCCTGGTTATAGGATTAATTCACTCCAATTCACCACCAGGCTCTAAGCGGTCTGAGAACAGAAACCACATCTTGACTTTCTTCCTCATTTTCCCTCCACATCCAGCACAATGCCGAGTACAGAGTAGATATTCAGTGCATGCCTATTGAATGAGCTAGCAAATTGCTTTCAATCGATGCTATTTGCTTACTGTCAGTCATGTACCAGGGCTCTGTTCTTTGGGCTTGAGATGCGTGGTAAACCAAACAAGCGAAAACGTGGGCCTTGCTGGAGCTCATACTGTAATAACTATAATAAATAAAGTCGTATCGTATGTTAAATGGTACCTGTTGAGAGGCCTGGGGGGACAGGATGAGAAGGATCAGGAATTGGGGCATAGGGACAGAAAGAAGACTTGCCATTTTAAATACAATGGTTAGGAGAGCCTGGAGGAAAATGGGACAATTAAACAAAGACCAGGAAGAGGTGAGGAGGTTCGCTATCCAAAAATCTGGTAGCAGACCACTCCTGAGAGGAAGAACGGCTGGGGCAGGGACCCTAAGGTGAGAGTGTCCCCACTGTATTTGAAGAACAGGAAGGAGACTGACTCATAAGGGCTGAAGCTAAGTGGGCAGGAGAGCATAGGCGGTGAGATGTGACCAAAGGGTAGGTCACAGAAGGCTGCACAGATCCTTGTAAGGTTGTGGCTTTTACGCTGAATGAAATGAGCAGCTGGCACAGCCTTAGTGCAGAAGACTGATATGATTTGTTTGCATTTTCTTTTTCTTTTTAAGATTTTATTTATTTATTTCAGAGAGAGAGGGAGATAGAATAAGTGAGAGCACAAGAGCAGGGGGAGGGGGAAGAAGACTCCCCACCCAGCAGGGAACCTGACACAGGACACTGGGATCATGACCTGAGCTGAAGGTCATGAAGTCACTTAACCGACTGAGCCACCCAGGCACCCCGATTCATGTGCATTTTCAAAGGACCATCCCAGCTGCTCTGTTGAGAACAAACTAGGGTGAGAAAAGACAGTAAGTAGTAGCAGGGAGACTAGGAGGCTCTTATAAGAACCCAAGTGAGATAAGGTTGGTGGCCCTGGCCAAGGTGACAGCTGGAGAGATGCGGAAACATGGTTAGACTCTGGAGATCATTTGAAGATCAAACAAGCATATTTTTGGATGTTCACCTGCACCTATTAATATTAATACATAGGAATAGATTCAGGTTATCACTGTAATGATATGCTTTCCTTTGTGTTCCAACTTGAGAAGAGAACGCAGTAGCAGGAGTTGACATGAAAACCTGGTTTTACCTATGGGAATGTACTGTGCATGTAAATATCATCCAAGATACACATTAAGGCAAAAGAAAAATTTTTTAAAGGTCAAAAACTTCGCTACTGAACAAGGCACTAAAGCTCCAGGCATGTGGTTTGAGCCCAGCTTCTGCTCTAGCAGTCAAATTAGTTGATTTCCCCAGGCAATTTCCCCCTTTGGATCGTGGTCTTAGCAGTATCCACATTTTAACTAATCCGAAGCTTAACTGTTCCTCTTCTGTCTCCTTCTTGGTTGCCTCCCCTGCCTTGGGGCCCCCCAACATACTCTGAACGTTTATAATCTCTTATATGGGGTTTGTGTATTGGGTTCATTTTCAATGTTCTGTATAAAGGGAGTTTATCTTTGGAAAATCCAGGCACACATGTTTTATTGAATAAATGCCACAGGAAGTTGGAAACACATTGGGGGAAATGGAGGCAGAGTTCAATGGAATGGCCATCTGGAAGGGGCGTGTAGAAGGTTAACTAGATAGAGAAAACGTCTTCTGAGTTCTCGCTCTTCAGAGGCCTTGTGCCTGGGCCATTTGGTGTCCGGCTGTACTTTTATCAGTGCTTAGACCTTTCTGGGCTGAGGAGGCCACTGGAGAACAGCCTCATGGTGTCTGTTCATTCTGAGGCACTTCTTTAAGAAATAAGCTGATGAAAGATCTCCAGTTCTAAGATTTATGCTGGTGGGAAACAGTAATGCATTTCGATGAGGAATGATATATCCCAAAACATGACTTTTTTCATTACACTGAGGTACAAAGTTATTATATTTATTAGATTTTTTTTAAAGTCATAAACCATTTAGAGCCATTATCTTACAGACAGATTTGGAAATGTCATACAAGGCTTCCATAGGTATAAATTAATACACAATCCTCACCTCAAGTGAAACTGTTAGGCTCCCCAATGAGAACCAAAGTCATATTTTAACAGAACACCATGCAGATTTCAAAGTGTCTTAGCTTTTGCTCACCAGAATTGCAACTCTTCACCCAGAATAAAGCATAATTGTTTGACAATTGGTGGAGGGGGGTGGGTAGCACAAGCATAATCTCTCTGTATACTCATCTATCATGTGTGTACAGAGTATGGCCATTTGGTTTACAAAATATTTCTGTATATACGTTAACTTAATCCTTGTGACAATTCCGTCGTATAGGTGCCATGACTCCCATTTTACAGGTAAGGAAACTGAGGCTGAGAGAATTTAACTGACTTCTTCAAGAGCCCATAAAAGATAAGAGACAGAGCCAGAGTAGAACCCAAGTATGTCAGTCTCCATCTGGGTTATCAAGGTCTTTAAGGTGCTCCCTCCCAGGTTCAATAGATTTGTTTTTTCAATAAATACCTTGCAACACATCCCTTGATAGACCTCACCATGCTTACTATGGCTACACTTGGTAGCTAAGAGAGAGAAGATGGTATGTTCTATGTATCCCTCCAGATTTACTCTCCATCCCCTCCACTCTGCTCTGTGCCCAGGGACACTGACCCGTGGAGACTCCCTCATCAGGCTCCCTTGCCCTCTAGATTTCCACTGGGTTTGGCCAAGGGGAAGGAAGGAAAGAGGATGAACTGGTTATTTGTTTCTTCTGCTCCTTCCCTGCCCGGTTGCCACAGATGGTGTTCGTCCTTCAAACAGACTACAGCTCTGCTCAGAAAACTCTCAGTGTCTCCAGATACCGATAACCTCTCCTCTCTTTCCTCTCTCTTTTCAAGGTTAGGGATGGGAAGAGTCCACAGCAACGACTAGCCCCAGGGTTCTGCACCACCTCTCATAATTTTATACATCCCCGCCCCACTTTTCTAAATAATTCTCTTATTAAACCCTCCATAAATTACCCAATTTAAGTGTGCCATCTGTTGCCTGCTGAGACCCTAGCTGACACAGGGGGCTTCTTGGTGATTTTGCTATCATAAAAGGGATTAGTGGCTAAATTCCTCTGGAAAATAATTCCTAAGCAAATGCTCCATTAATAAGAGAAAGCTGGTGTTGATACAGCGGAAATGAAGACAAATGGCTAGCGGTAATATAAGCTTCACAAATGTGGTGGATCCTGACGGGGTTTGCCTGATGGGGTGTGGCAGACACCGGTGAGATAACCAACTCTAACAAGGGCAGAGTGACTGGTCAGCCCACCTCTACCTCTCAGGCTGGCCTCCCCCCACATGCCCAAGACAACTATTCACAGTATCCTATTGAGAGAAGCAGAGTACCACACAGTAACAACATTAAAATGAATAGGAATCACACCAGCTCTCTCAGGCACTTCATAACTAACATAATTTATACATAGGGAATTTGAGGATCAGAGAAGTTAAGTACCTCAGTCATCATCACACAGCTAGCAAGTATAAAAGCCAGGGTATGAACCTAGCTCTTCCTACCACGAAGCTCCTTAGACTGCTCCCTGAGACCTGGCACATCCCAGAACTCTGACTTCACAGCCTGATTTCCACCATAAACCTTGTTTCGGACACTGTTTCCTGCTCTAGTTGGATTTCCGGCTGACATTTGCTACTTACACTTCCCTTATCTTGACAATAGAGCTTCGGTCCTCCATTTCCATCAATGATTAACCCATTAATCCACCCTTTAGATAGCCTCCTTTCTCTCAGCTGGGTTCTACAAGCTGTGCTCTGAAAATACACTATCTGCTTCCTGTTGGTTTGTTTTTTGTTTGTTTTTTTTCCTTACTTCAACATGGCTGAAACCAAAACCCCTATTGGACACAAACTGTATGCTTTAAAAATCCTTTTTTTTTTCCCAGAAATTGTCCAGAAAAGAATTATACCAAGGAAGAGTCGTAGAGAACCACCAGCTTTCAACAGCAAAGGCCAAAGCCCTTAAAATGCCAACTAAGTTGCCAGAATTTAACTAAACCCCTTAAAAACCACAAGCCCTGAAAGTTACGTGAATGGTTAAATCCCAGAATTCACAGTCTCAAAGATTTAGGCAAGAGCTCATATAAGAAATAAGTAAATTCCCAAAGCATCCGAATCCAAATTATCACTTTTCTTACTCACCTGCTCATCTCTGAAAAAGCACCATTGCTATTTTGTTTTGCATTCATTTCCTTAACTTTCAAATTATCACTAGAACTTCCAAAGTTGGCAAATAACAATTTTCTGATATTTGTCAAATAGGTTGTAAGCTCCTTACCTGGGACCTAGAATCACTAGGACCTAGAAATTTGTAAGTGGATAATAAGCCCTAGGCTCCAGGCTAAGTCATCAGAAAAGACTTTGTCTATCTTTATCTGGCTTATTTCACTTAGCAAAAAGCCCTCCAGGTGCAGAAAGTAGAAAAGTGGTTTCCAGGGGCTGGGGGTGAGGGAAATCGGGAGAGGTTGGTAAAGGGGTACAAACTTTCAGCTGTAACGTGAATATAAACTGAGGACGTAATACACGGCATGGTGACTATTGCTGGTAACACTGTATTGTGTAACTGTAATTTGCTAAGAGGGTAGAACTTAAATGTAAAAAAAAAAAAGAATAAATCTGTGAGGTGATGAAGGTGTTAATTAACTAGATGAGGAAATCTTTTCACAATGTGTAAGAAAATCCTCACAATGTACAACTTTAAATATCTTACAAATTTGTCAAATATTCCTCAAGAAAACTGGAAAAAAAAAAAAGAAAGAAAAGCAAAACAACAACAACAAAAAAAAACACTGCCCCCAAGATTGCATTCCTGCTCTAGAATCAGAGTGGGACATGAACATTAAAAAGGAAAAGTAAATTCTCAGGAGTTTCATGCACAAATCGTATTTTCTTCTTTTGACGGTCATTTAAACATTTACACAAATTTGTGTTTCCTCCCGTCGTGATTTGTCTGATGGCAGAATCACCTGTGGCGCTTGAAAGGATAAATTTTCAGACTCCAGGCCCTTCATCAGAATCCTTCACAGGTTATTCTAATCCCAGTCCTCTAATCATAGTGACATTACCCCCTGAAGGCAAGGGGCCCTTCTCCCTGAAGATCTCCCATAATCATTTTCACTGAGGGTTCTGACAGCCCGGGCTGGCAAATGGAGCCCTAGAGAGTAAACACAAAACATTCCACCTTGAACTACACACCCAAAGCCTGAAAGAGAAGTGATAATCTAGAAGTCATTATTTTTTTTAAGACTTTATTTATTTATTTATTTGAGAGAGAGAGCGGGCACAAGCAGGGGAGGGACAAAAGGAAGGGAGAAGCAGGCTCCCCGCTGAGCAGGAAGCCCAACACAGGGCTCCATTCCAGGATGCCGGGATCCTGACCTAAGCGAAAGGCAGATGCTTAACCACCCAGGTGCCCCAAGAAGCTCGTTATTAGCAACAGCATCTTCATCCGTCTCCAGCTTGACCCTTTCCTGGGCTTTCTCTCCGGATCTTCACAATTGCGCTTGCTGCCTCACGTTTGCACTTGTTTTCTCCCTGGGGATTAGATGCTAATATCCGAGGAGAAGACAAAAGTCACCCAAGGTCAAAATTACCTTGGAAGTTTCACTTGAAGAAGACATTTTATTGAAGACGAGCATACCATCTTTCCCAAACTGTGATACCACATTAGAAGTGAAACCTCTAATTGGGTAGCAGGTTGTGCTTAGGAACCATGTTGTTGGGAGAACAGAGCTCATCCTGTCATCAAATACGATACCATGACACCTCGGCTTCACATGTGAGGAAGCTGACCCTATTCATGCCAAGTATTTAGCAGCTGACCTTTGACTACCAGAGAAGAGGGATAACCACTGGCACCAGGACCTCTTCTTTATGGATCTAAAATACAAGACGACGTAGCATGGAAGGGCACTCCTGGCTGCCACGCACACAGGCGTGGATTCGAATGTCCGTTCTTTCTCATGTGAGAACTGTGTTATTACTACCAGTACAGAGAGGAGAAAATCGGGAGTGCAGAAACATGAATAGCTAAACTAGGGGTGGAGTCAATGTCTCTCAAGTCCCTGACCTGGTGAATTACTGCACACGGAGGGCTTCCTGGAAACACGCTACAGAGGATCTACTAACATCCAGGCCAACGCTTCACAAGGTGCAGATGGTTCCAGAACCACTGCTCAGACAGAGGATTTCCACCACCGACTCAGTGGTACAAGTCCCTCACTAAATGCTGGGAGGGTCCCCAGCCCAATAGCCATCGCCCTCGAATTACCCCTATTAGGGAATTTAAAAATCATGCTTCTGTCTTTCCACCTATGAGAGAAGAAATGCAGAAATGCCTAACCATGTCCTTCATTTTGAGAAGTCTCTATAAATGTGTACACACTGAAGTTCATAAACAAATTTCTAAGTGAGCCAGACAGTTTTGCACAGTGTGGAGTACGTACTGCACAAATTCATAAACGGCATTTTGACAAAGTGCCAAGTTCCCAGTGCTTCTCATTTTATTCCTGTGACAAAACGGAGCTATGCTCAGTTCCCTCTGATGTATTACTCCCATGAATAAAAGATGTTCCTTGACACTAATTCACCCTGCTCCTCTGACTGCCCATCGTGCCCTCTGCATTTGTCTAGAAAGCACACGAGTTTCAGAGGAGATACAATGCCCCACCCAGAACTCCCCATTGATTGCACTCTACAGGAGTGCTTTATTAAGTGGTTGGTATTACCTGCTAATGCAGCAACCCAGGTTCCAGTTAATGGCTGTAGATCTGGTGGAGGTGGGCAGCGGGGATGGAAAGTCTGGCAGTGGAGAATTCTGTCTCTCTCAAACTCAAGTACCAAAAGAGTCTCTGAGAACATTTATGCTACTGAATAAAGAACATCCACATAAGTGAGAAAAATAAACAACTCCTTTTAAGAAGGTGATTTCCCAAAGCTTGCTAATTAACCAGTTCACAAAGGGAGGTGGTCAACAGCTTGATCACTCTGCTTCCCTTACTAAAGTTCAAAAGAAGAAGTGGAAGATAACCGGGTTGATGAGTCAGGATACTTGAGTTCCTCCTCGGCACTGCCTCTATCTGTGTGTCTGAGCCAATACACTTCATGTCTCTCGAGTTCTCAGTTTCCTGTTTATAAAAATAAATGGTACACAAAGTAATTTTTGAGTAGTCACACAGTACTATGATTTACATCCTCTCCTGGACTTCTAATTATGCTATCCTTTAAAGCATCCTTGTTAAAACGGTACTAGGGGTCAAAAGAAATTATAGTAAGATATTTTTGGGTAAAGACATATCATCTCTTCAACAGCATAGATTTCAAGTTAATTTCCAGCTACATTTAAAATACACTTGGGGCACCTGTGTGGCTCAGTCGGTTAAGCATCTACCTATGGCTCAAGTCATGATCCCAGGGTCCTGGGATTGAGCCCCAAAAGGGGCCCTCTGCTCAGAAGGGAGCCTATTTCTCCCTCTCCCTACTTGCTTTTTTTCTCTCTCTGTCAAATAAATAAATAAAATCTTAAAAAAATAAAGTAAAATACACTTAAAAATCTTTCCAATCATTACTGTGGATCAATTGCAGTCACAGTTTGGGTATTGACAGTTAGGGTCAGCCAGAGAATCAATCAGATGAGAAATACCTAAGTACACAGAATTTTGTGAACCTTTATAACTTATTAATGGCACATTGCTGGTTTTTATTCATTACCCTCTAAAAACTGTCTTACGAATAGAGTAAGAAATCTTTGGTGTCATCACATCGGGAGAATACTTGCCTTCAAAGGTAACTCTCTATTCCCACCCATGCACTTTCATCTCATAATTCCTTCCTGCTTCTTCCCTCCTAATTTATAGCCAATTTAGCAAAAAATTCACTGACAAGACAATATTTTTTTCAAGATGGCAGAACTGCCAAATCACATAAGCAAGACATAAAATGGTCTGGCCCTGCAATTAGTCCCACGCTGAGCTGAGAATGTGCACTCACTAAATCCCGATCTGCCAATTGATTGATCTAGTGCTGGGGATCTGCCTTTCATTCCTATCCCACTGTGCTGAAAGGCTAAGCACTAGATGTTTCCCACTCAAATGACCTGTGTCTCTATCCCCCCAGTGGTAAAATCCAGGTGACAGCACCTGCCTCTAACACACTCCCCAGAATTTCACAGGAACTGATGGGATCATGCCTGTGAACTCTTCTGGGCTCTTCAGAAAAATCGGTACCACCCACAGAAGGCCATGTGATTAAGAAGTGTTTATGCATGCAATAGATGGCAGCGGTTCCCAGGGATAACCTCAGGAAATTGGACAGCCAAACACACACAGGAGCAAGAGTACACCAAAGGAGGTTCATGCATAATGGATTTCTGACCAGCCATGAATAATACATTGCTCAAATTTTAAAATGCAATAAGTAAACTACTAGGTGCTATTAGTGTTATATACATAAATATTTTAAAAGTTCCGTGTAAATATCCCATAGTCACTTCAGTTAATTATGATCAAAGGAATATATGTTCTCAAATCTACCCTAAGCCAATGGGGGTGGTTTGGGAAAATGTAGGGCTGAATGAATTGAAGAGTAATTGCAAGCTTTTCTTGGAGAATCTCAGATCAATTGTACTTTCTTAATCTATCACCTGTTTGGATGACTGCAAAAGACACTGACTATATTTAATATTTTCAAAAGAAAGGAGAAAGATTACACAAAAGAAGATTATATCAACTCAGACTCTTCAGCTTAGTCTAAACGACTAAAGCAAGTAGTTGAAAAGGTGAAAATTCAACTGTAGACCTATAGAGGAGAAAGGCCAGCAGTTCCCAGAGAGCAGTCATTCAGAGAATGCCAAGCAGCACCCTGTTTCTTACATAAGTCACCAAGAAGAGTTAGAGGATTGATGGATTCATCTCAGG
Organism: Lutra lutra; assembly: GCF_902655055.1. Lineage (NCBI taxonomy): Eukaryota > Metazoa > Chordata > Mammalia > Carnivora > Mustelidae > Lutra > Lutra lutra. Next base: position 26,849,295 of record NC_062291.1, on the reverse strand, counting down.
TCTTGGTATTACCATCAACTTCATGCTCAGAAACTTAGTTACTAGTGTTCCGGATAGGATCCCACTCAAGGTGAGGTACTCAGGCTTACAAAGCTTCCAAGAAGCTATTGTACACAACCAGAATGGCAATGTATGGTTTCATGATGAGAAATGTAACTATCAAGCAGATGGGATGTTTGCATTGGCCTATCCAGTAATTCTACCCTTGTATGAAAAGTCAGAATACTAGGAAGTTGCTTGATGATCCAGAATAGGGGTTGGAGAACTTCTCCTATAAAGGGCCAGATAGTAAACATTTTAGCCTTTGTGACCCAGACAGTCTGTGTTGTAGCTACCCAACTGCAAGCCAGATACTGCCTACAGGTCATAGATGGCACTCTTCCCTTGAATAGGGGAGGTTGACTATATGATTTATTATTAACAGTTCAAATAGTTTTCCCTAGGAATGTGACTACTAGGTACTCTCTTGAAAAAAGTTCCAGCAGGCCCTGGATATTTCACTGTTTCTCTCTTGTTTGAGCTCTCCACGGCTGGCAACTTCTTTCTGGAATGTTCAATTCTTTCCTTAACAACATGAATATTTCTTGTCTTGCAATTAAATTAAAGAAGGAGCACACACTTTTTTTAATCTTAGAAACAAAATTAAAGAACATGAGAAATAAGAAATAGCTGAGATTTTTTTAACAATGGTGATGAAGTAACATCTGGACCCTTAGTAAACCATCTACAGGGAAATATCAAAGGCCCCAAGACCAATCCAAAAAGTGTTAGCTCAGGCTTCACTTAGTTTTACCGGGACTCAGACAACTCGTTCCTTCTCATTTTACTGTGGTGCAAGTGCTAGGGAAACTCCTCCATGATTTTCCTTCCCCCAGTGTCACAACATTATACTTGTGGTCATAAAAACAGGACGTGGTAGACAACAGGCTATATAGCAGGATTTTATTTTGTTTCCGTTTTGGTTGCAGAAATGGGGTCACTGCTAGATCACGCATGTCCAGACGTCCCGCGGTTCAGCTTCCCCAGCACTTGCGGTCCCTGGCAGTGGGCTGCTTCTCAGGTCTTCAGAGCTGCCAATATGCTTTAATCCTATTTCTCTGCTGCTTTAGCTTCTGTCATTGCTGAGACGCTCCATCTGCTCCCTCAACTCTCTCTGAGCCAAATGGAAAAAAGCTTTTTCCCTCTTTTGACATGACACCATTCCCAGCCTTGGAGTCTACAAATGGGCCATGGATGCCCTGAAATTATAAACCAGATTTTGTTTATGTAGCTGCGTAGGCTCATTTTTCTCGAGAAAAGGTACACAGCTTTCCACAAATTCTCAAAGGGGCCAATCGTTGCCCCAAAATTGAAATGACGATCACACTGTAATTGATTAAAGTGGAAATGCATCCAATACAGATTTAGTATGTGCAAATCCAACTACACGCACTTAGCAGAGAGGGACATTGAGGGAGAGATCACAATTTAAATAATGCACGCAAACCCATCTGCCTTTGTACTCAATGAGCATATAACTGAGGTTGAGCTCAAGATGTGGGCCTAAATCTGCCATCCTCGATTGGGAATAAATGCTCAAGAAATTGTAATATTTCTTTTAAGAACTACAAGAAGTGCATTAAAGAACATTATACGAGAAAGATATTCTCTCTGAGACCATGTTCACGACAGTCCTGGAAAGAGAAAAATAATCTACCCTTTCTCCCAGAAGAGTGCATATGCTTCCATCCCCCCCATCTCTAGCCTCTTTTATATCCTCCTCCCTTCCCACTGTCATGCCAACACCCTCCTCTGCTACCACCTCCTTAGAAATATTGCCTTTGCAATTCCATAGAAGACATTGTTCACATCACTCCTGGCTGGAAAATGTGCAATCGCCTTTTTACTTTCTCTGGACTCAGCATTAATTTACAAACGAGAGCTAATCTGTTGGAAGGGGGACAAGACAGGATGGAAAGGCAGATAGCCTGAATTTGAATGGCAGCTCAAGCTCTCCATCTAGCTACCTGGTACCCTTACAGAGTCACCAGTGCTTCCGCAGGCAACGGAGATCTCACAGAACCCAGAGCATCCATGTGGGCGAAGCACAGAGCTCCAGCAGTCTACTCAGAAATAGCACTTGAATAACATTTGGTAGACTAGCAATAGTGAGTCTCCAGAGGGAATAAATACTCTGCCCTTTCTCTTCCCAGAATCATGTCGAGTTTTTAGATGGAAGTCACTGATACTATTTTATTTATAATTTAAAGTAGCCTAAAATCCAAATCCTTCCATCCTCAAAGCTACATCCAATTTTTCTCTCTTCCCCGTAGCCTTTCCTGAAACTTCCAGCCGAAAGTATTTCTCCCTATTCTCTGAACTCTGCCAGCAGAGAAAATTGGAAGTGCACAGAGGTATTATTCTCCAATGAAAGGGAAAATTAAAGGACGCCAGTTTAGGACAAGCCAGTGGATTACAAAGGCAAAACAATGTCCTCTAATACCAAATTTCTCTAATCCTCAAGTCTTACCTTCTGACCTGGGGAATAAAGAATTAAATGAAAGAAAGGTCAGTTGGTAAAGAAACAAACAGAGCCCCTGTCAGCTGCTCTGCTGATAAAACACACTAATAGTATTCCAGAAAGGGGAAAGAAAAAAAAGAAGTACAGACATAAATCTTTTTTTTTTTTAAGATTTTATTTATTTATTTGACAGACAAAGATCCCAAGTAGGCAGAGAGGCAGGCAGAGAGAGAGGAGGAAGCAGGCTCCCTGCTGAGCAGAGAGCCCGATGTGGGGCTCGATCCCAGGACCCTGAGATCATGACCCGAGCCGAAGGCAGAGGCTTAACCCACTGAGCCACCCAGGTGCCCCCAGACATAAATCTTTTATTTAAAAAATCATATACATAAAATTTAATGAGTGTCTAAGAGTGAAAAGGTAATGAATGTGCTTGCAGGATCACAGAGGTGGTGAATCAGAGTGGTCTGTGGACCTAGGAAGAACTCTCCAACACTAGGAGGAGAAGACACCCTGTTCCCCTAACAGGGCAGGGCCCCGCAAGGAGGCAGAGATGCTAGGAGGGTCCAGCTCTACAGCACAAGGCAGCCTCAACCACCCATTCCAGGGATGGAATACTGAAACAACCAGTAACAGCAACCAGAGTCACTGCAGGGGCAGTAAGCGGGTCTCCCCAGCATGTCCTCAGCTGTGGAAATGGAAGAAGTAACAGCATGGCCAGACCAAGAACAGAGATGGACCTCAGGGTCTTAGCTATAGGGGCAACATTTGTGAGGCCACAAAGGAGAGAATGGTACCCCAACTTCACCCCCAGATGTGGCCAGGAGAGCTCCAAGCAGAGTCTTTTACCTCTGGGATCTAGCACAGTGGCTGGCTTATAGTAAGTGCTCAATAAATATTTGAGCAAGGGAGCGAAGGAAGAAGAGAGGGAAGTAGGGAGGTAGAGAAGGAGAGAGGAGTTTAGCTGATGGGAGCTCAAAATCAAATGATCTGAGTGGTCATGACAGTTACCCATAAGCTCTTATTTGTCCCTCCTAAGCCTGCCTAGAAATGCCTCACATACTGCCATGGAAACATAGCAATCATAGAATGAAAAGAATTATATCTGGAGAAATAAATAGCAAAATGATCAATAAATACCTTCTTAACATGTGTAGTCATTAAAGACAAATAATTATGTACAACCCAACCTCATGTAGAAAATTCAGGCATAATAATTGAAATTGAAGATCTTTGAATCAGCCCATGATGACTCATTCGGTTTTTAGGAAAAAATATCTCTCCATCAGGGAGACAGCCTGTTTTCAAGCAGTCTTTTCAAGCCTCTTAGACTGGGAAGAGAAGCATGCATCGAATTATGTCACGAATCACGCTGAGTGGTTTTTTTCCCCTTCCCAGTGGGAGGTTTTCAAATGCTAAAACCAATCCATAAGTGTTTACAAGGTGAAACTCTACTGAAGTTCTACAAAGAGCTAATCACCTCCCCTGCACCACAACAAACACCTTCCTCCATCTCTCCCCCAATCCCAAAAGGCATGATGTAAGGCTAGTATGCACCTTTTCAGACCTTCATCTTCATTCATCTAAATGCATTTGCATATATTTATACATTTATAAGACTTTAGTCATTTGATATTCCACAAGTAGGTTCCTACACTTAATATGAAAGCTGCCTTTTTCACCAAACAATAGATCATAAGCACCCTTACAGTACAAACTATAACCCTTTATCTTTTCTTCTAATTCCTTTATGTACATGCCACATATAGAGACACCGTTTTACATAAATGGTATCATAGTATATACATAGTGGTACACAACCTTGTCTCCCTTTTGTTCTTCCTTTTTCTCAATTCTCCCTCACCCCACCAGCATTCGTGAAGACATTCCCTGCTTGCCCGTGGCTCAAGGAGAAATACTTAGTGGGTGCAAAGTGGGCCTTTGTCCAGTTTCCCTCTTTGCTCCAATCCTGGAACTAAAGGCCAAGTCAAAAGGACACCTGTCAGGTACAGACAAAGTCACACGAGCTCTCTGATCCTGTGAGTTGTGAAGACCTTGGTCACTGCCCACATCAGCAGGGGACAGACATGTGCACAAAGAATTCAAGGACCAGGCCAAGTTCAGTACAGTAGTGTAACTTCAGGACACACCCTGGTTCCAAAGGAAGCTGGAAGCCAACTGATGTGAGTTGAGATGTGAGTGACAAGGTACCATGAAAAGGAAGGTGTTCCACAGAGAGGACCTCTGCTCTCCGGTAAAAAGGAAAGTGATTAGCCCCAAATAATGGAAAGCCAATTTGAAAGACACATCAATGAGGGTCCCAGACCACAGCCTTCTTTCACCACTTTTGACCACAAGAATGAGATGAGAAATTATAAAGTAATGCCAGTTGTAGTTCAAACTAAAGCTCCAATTTACTTATTACTTAGCGCAATCTTTTCCTTACCATTAATATACCTTGAAAAGTAACTTGAATTACACAGAATACATTTTCCAAGTCTCTGCTGCCACCCACAGTTTGAGCTGGGAACAGTGAGACAGTCTCGGCACACATAGAAATGAGGCTCTAAGTTGACTTCTATATGTATTGTTACACTGTATTTGTATAGTTTTTAATATATGATTGCTTATCCTTACACACACACAGTCATTCAGTAGGTGATGAATAAACAGGGTAACACTTGGATTCAATTAAACTCACTCCAGGTTTGGCACTTTTCCCACAACAAGTAAATCAGTATCATCGAAATTGGACTTGTCATTTAATTAAGCCTAGGCATTAACAGCCCCGTGGCCTTCAGAGACATCTTTGTATCTAACTGAACCAGTTTGGATTGTCAGGGTAAAGAGACAGTATTTAGGATGGAGATGGAGCAAATGAGACCAAAGTACAAAGGCTTCTGTCTAGAATGAAGTTGCTGTGATATTCTCCCAATTGTGGACGAAGATTCTTTTCAGCTGAAGATCATACTGAGATTGAACATTCCCAGTCATCCATGAGGGAGATCTTATTTCCACCATTTTATAGGTAAGAACTAGAAACTCCAAGACTCCAGGAAATTAATCATTCACTTCTCCAAAGCCCTCCACCAACTAGCAAGTAGAGTTCACTTAGAGCCTTACAACCAGGTTTCCTTTTAAAATAAATAAATAAATAATAGTAACAATGTTTTAAATTAGGTCAGAGGGTAAAGGAATACCAAAAAAAAAAAAAAAAAAAAAAAGAATTCCTCGTGAAGAATGTACTTTTATAGAGAGACACTGTTTCTGTTGTGGGAGTCTTAACTCTTCTTAGACCCTTAACTCTCTGACACGTGAACTCAGTTCTAGCAATTCCGATAGAAGTCCATGAATTCCAGCTAAGGAGCCCACTAAGCCCCCACCAGCCCTATCAGTCCACTCCCGCCACGCCCAAACCACTCCAGGGTAAGAAAGACTTGTTAGCACTACTTTGCGAAATAAACAGTGCCATACTTACAGCAATAGAAAATACTCCAAGATCCCCATCTCCAAGTTAATGGGAAGTTCCCATCTTCCCCTGGGCCTCCCACCCTCAATAGGTTCAGGAATCCCTAGAGGTGTCTGCTAGCATTCTAGACCCAGTCCTGATGCTCCTTGTAACTCCAGGTGGAGCAGGAACTCAACAAGAGAAGATCCTCCAGAGACCACGGCCCCTTGAGACGCTAGTTGTTCCAGACACCGGCTCCCAGCCATGCCTGCAGGGAGGGGCCACTTCACGAGGCAAGCAGTTCCCTGCCAGTGGCCACAGCGACTGTCAACACTTTGGCCTCAGGGAAGAATACACTCATGTTTCCTGTTTCACTCCAAGTATGACACAAGTCCTAACCTTAGCCAACAGCACAAAGAGAAAGATACACAAAGAGAATATCTCACCATCATTGTAGAGGGGCAGACCTGTCATGGAATCCCTCACTTGACTTTCCGAAGGGCAGCGTACTTAGCCACATCAGAACTGCTCCTTCCTTCTCACCCTTGTCTGGGGGAGCAATGTTAACCCCTCCTTGGGATGCCTAAGAGTGAGAATTTCTGTTCTTTCAGGTCCTCCCTAACTGCACCAAGGGGTATGAGGAGAAGGGCCATGGAAGCTGATGGCAGTCAGGACCCCTGTGAGACTCATTTAATTCCTCCCCCACAGCCTGGGTTATTTGGTCTTAAATGGTATCCAGTATGGGACATTTGTATCACAGGCATAGAGGGACTATGCCAACTCAGGCCAGACACTTTCCAGCCTGTCACCACTAAGGTTTCAAAACACTGTGGCATGTAGACTGACCTTTACCCCCCCACCACATGTCCTCAGCAGGAGAAATCACCCAGGGACTGTCCCATACCCTGAGAGGCTCAACACGGAGACATCAAAACCAGTCCCCCAAGATCCATTGCCTGTCTTCCACCTTCCTAGCTCTACATGACTCTAGGAAAATTACTTGACCAATTTGTGGCTATCAGCTAACTCAACTGCCGAATGGAGAAAAATCATGCCTGACTCCCAACGTAGTTCTGAAGACTGACATCAGTAAGTACACCTTTCTTTAGAGTCCTGCCCAAAGCATAGAAAGCATTCTGTGAATATTACTTATGACTGTTGTTACCCAAAGGCAGTAAGTAAAAATATCAAAAGTGATTTTTAAGAAAACAGCTTAGAACTAAGCATGGAAATTTCAGGAGAGGATACCCACAGAATGAAATTGACGGAAATAATTTCCTGCCTTACAGTAATGTAAGCCTTTTGCATTAGCCAAGGTGACAAGCAGGGCACGCTGAAGACAGCTCTGCAGGAGGCCAGCACCCATAGCAGTTGTGAAAATTGGCCCCAGCCCAGAGGAACTTAGCCTGCCACATTTCAAGCACTGAGGTTCATCGCCATTTTTTTTCCTTTAAGTTAAAAATTTTAAATTGGTCCATGTCACGTTAACCTAAGTCAGAACCTCTACTTCAAAGTTCAGAATTCAATTAGCAGGAACAAGTAATTACTTTTACCTCACTGGCAGGCAATATTCCTTAGAGAGAGGAAGTTCCAACTTCACCCCTGGCAAGGGTTCCTGCACCTGTTGCTGCAGACTGTAACGCCCACACAAGGGGCCAGATGGCCACACTGAACCCTGGATGGACCCTAGCTGCCGCCACCAGAACACCATCTCGCTGAGAAACAAAAACCTAGATCTGTCATCCTAAGCTCTGGGAAGGGTCCCCCCCTTAAAAATGCTGGCTGGTGAGAAACACACAGAATGGCTTGCTAGCAACTTCATTCAACCCTGAGGCTGATAATTCTGTGTGTGTATGTGTGTGCGCGTGTGTGCGCACACGCACATGTAGACGGTTGTGTTGACACTGAGCCCTGGGGCTGCACGGTGGGTCGCAAGTACATCAGACCCAGAGTCAGGGATCCTGAGTGCGAGTTCTGCCTCTGCTACTCACTCAGAGTATAACCTTGAGTGATTCATGTCGTTTACATGAGCCTTGAGTCCCCTGTGTGGAACTCATGCTCCCTCCTGATTGTGCTCAGCATTGAAATGAAATCTGGTGTGTGAGAAGACATGAAGCAGTATAAAGCTGTTATTCTATGATGTCGTAGGGTCAGCCCCAAACAAATACCTAAAAGACTAACTTTTACAGACTCTGCCTCCTCCCCAGCCAGGACACACACACATACCAGGCTACAGTACTGCACGCTTTTTCAGAGCAAGAAGTCCCTTTCATCTCCACGTGCCCAGTATTTAGCACAGTAACTGAGACATGGTAAGAGTTTAATACAAGTTTGCTGAATGAGTGAAAAGGCCAACAATTGTTCAGAGTTGAGTCATTAAGGCAGACCAATAATAAAGTACTTTTCCCAAAGTCTTGATTTGGCATCAACAAAGCCCCAGGCCTGAAACCACAGAAAGGATGGGGCTAAGTGGAGACTCTTTTTTAAAGGGGGAGGGGAAGTGGTGGGGTTATGGACATTGGGGAGGGTATGTGCTATGGTGAGTGCTGTGAAGTGTGTAAACCTGGCGATTCACAGACCTGTACCCCTGGGGCTAAAAATACATTATATGTTTATAAAAAAATTAAAATAATTTTTAAAAATAAAACCAAAAAAATCGATTCCATTTACTATAGCACCAAGAACCATAAGATACCTGGGAATAAACCTAACCAAAGAGGTAAAGGATCTGTACTCGAGGAACTACAGAACACTCATGAAAGAAATTGAAGAAGACACAAAAAGATGGAAGACCATTCCATGCTCTTGGATCAGAAGAATAAACATTGTTAAAATGTCTATACTGCCTAGAGCAATCTATACTTTTAATGCCATTCCAATCAAAATTCCACCGGTATTCTTCAAAGAGCTGGAGCAAATAATCCTAAAATTTGTATGGAACCAGAAGAGACCCTGAATCGCTAAGGAAATGTTGAAAAACAAAAATAAAACTGGGGGCATCACGTTACCTGATTTCAAGCTTTACTATAAAGCTGTGATCACCAAGACAGCATGGTACTGGCATAAAAACAGACACATAGACCAGTGGAACAGAGAAGAGAGCCCAGATATGGACCCTCAACTCTATGGTCAAATAATCTTTGACAAAACAGGAAAAAATATACAGTGGAAAAAAGACAGTCTCTTCAATAAATGGTGCTGGGGAAACTGGGCAACTATATGTAGAAGAATGAAACTCAACCATTCTCTTACACCGTACACAAAGATAAACTCAAAATGGATAAAAGACCTCAACGTGAGACAGGAATCCATCAGAATCCTAGAGGAGAACATAGGCAGTATCCTCTTCGATATCAGCCACAGCAACTTCTTTCAAGATATGTCTCCAAAGGCAAAGGAAACAAAAGCCAAAATAAACTTTTGGGACTTTATCAAAATCAAAAGCTTCTGCACAGCAAAGGAAACAGTCAACAAAACTAAGAGGCAACCCATGGAATGGGAGAAGATATTTGCAAATGACAGTACAGACAAAAGGTTGATATCCAGGATCTATAAAGAACTCCTCAAACTCAACACTCACAAAACAGATAATCATATCAAAAAATAGGCAGAAGATATGAACAGACACTTCTCCAATGAAGACATACAAATGGCTATCAGACCCATGAAAAAATGTTCATCCTCACTAGCCATCAGGGAGATTCAAATTAAAACCACATTGAGATATCACCTTACACCAGTTAGAATGGCCAAAATTAGCAAGACAGGAAACAACATGTGTTGGAGGGGATGTGGAGAAAGGGGAACCCTCTTACACTGTTGGTGGGAATGCAAGTTGGTGCAGCCTCTTTGGAGAACAGTGTAGAGATTCCTCAAGAAATTAAAAATAGAGCTTCCCTATGACCCTGCAATTGCACTACTGGGTATTTACCCCAAAGATACAGATGTAGTGAAAAGAAGGGCCATCTGTACCCCAATGTTTATAGCAGCAATGGCCACGGTTGCCAAACTGTGGAAAGAACCAAGATGCCCTTCAACGGATGAATGGATAAGAAAGATGAGGTCCATATACACTATGGAGTATTATGCCTCCATCAGAAAGGATGAATACCCAACTTTTGTAGCAACATGGACCGGACTGGAAGAGATTATGCTGAGTGAAATAAGTCAAGCAGAGAGAGTCAATTATCATATGGTTTCACTTATTTGTGGAATATAACAAATAGCATGGAGGACATGGGGAGTTAGGAGAAGGGAGTTGGGGGAAATTGGAAGGGGAGGTGAACAATGACAGACTATGGACTCTGAAAAACAATCTGAAGGGTTTGAAGAGGTGGGGCGGGGGTGGGAGGTTGGGGGAACCAGGTGGTGGGTATTAGAGAGGGCACAGATTCCATGGAGCACTGGATGTGGTACAAAAACAATGACTACTGTTATGTTGAAAATAAATTTTAAAAAATAAAACAAAAAAATTAAAGGGGGGAGGCACAGAAATGTACAATACTTGGCAAAGATTTTGTATTTAAATTGTTTTAATAGAACAGACTACCTCAAAGCAATGGGGACAATAAAAAAGATGTCTTGTTTTTATTTAATGGCAGTTTTAAATATTATGGGGACCCACTCTTGCCTCAAACCCAAGACCAACTAACTCCATTGAAAGCACAGAAACTGGAACTCACAGAGGTAAACTGTTTATCCAATGTCACCCAACAGGACATCTACAAAGATACTGGGTCTACCAGCTATCACGTCTCTGGACTCTGTGTCACTGCTCTGCGTCTTAGGGGTGCACCAAGGGGACTAGGAAACGACTTTCAAATTGAGGGTGGCACACAGCAGCAGCAATCCATCCTGACTTTCCCCAGCTCGGACCAGCTGAAGACACTGATTCTCTACAGCAGAAAGGCTCAAATGCCCTTAGTCTTAACCAAGATCTGAGCGGGGCAACAATGGAGGAGCCCCGGCCCCATCAGCAGAGGCAGTGTGGAATTTACGAACAATCCTAAGCCTCATGGGTATGTGGCAGCTGCCTAGTCACAGTGTATTTCTGCTTGATATACACAGTGTATACTGCTTGATACCCCGCCCCTGATATTCATTGCCTTGACTTCTGTTCCAGCTCCTGGAGACATGGCCCTGACCAAACCCACCTCCACAGGAGATTAGACCAGCTCTTTTCAGACCACAAACAGCACCAGAGAGGTCATGGTTCTCCATGGCCCCAAACCCAGGCCTCTGGAAGTTGTAGGAGCCCAGATGAGTCTTGGCATGCTACCATGAGAACCGGAATCCAGGCATCTTGCCTCTTCTTGGTGATTTTCTTGAAGCTCAGTGCCGGGGTTCCCAAGCACGGCTGCTGGAATGACACAATCATACATCTGATACCTGAGTCCTACAGCAAAGGCTCTGATTTAATGAGTTAAAGGTACAGCCAGGATATCAGAAGTTTCAAAATCTCCCTGGGTTATTCTAATAGGCACCTGAGGACACAACCGAGTGGTTTAGTGTACTCAACAAAATCACCTCTAGAACTTAAGATGTAGATTCCATGGGGTGCCTGGGTGGCTCCGTGGGTTCAGCGTCCTGCTCCTGATTTCCACTCAGGTCACAATCTCAGGGTCATGGGATCGAGCCCCACATCAGGTTCCATGCTCAGTGGGGAGTCTGCTTTAGATTTTCTCTCTCCCTCTACCCCTCCCCCCACTCGTGCTCACTCTCTCTCTAAAATAAAATAAATAAATCTTTAAAAAATAAAATAAAATGTAGATTCCTGAGGGGCCAGATAGTACGGTTCTATAAGCTTAGGCTGGGTTTGGGCAGTCTATGTATTTCTGACAAGTACGAGCTTCTGAGGCAGCCCTAAAATACATACAAACTACTTGAAAGACTCAATTAACCCAAGGGGCAGAGATTGAATTATTTTTAATACCATCTTTATCAAGAAAAGAAAAATCAGGGGCACCTGGGTGGCTCAGTGGATTAAAGCCTCTGCCTTCAGCTCAGGTCATGATCTCAGGGTCCTAGGATCGAGCCCCGCATTGGGCTCTCTGCTCAGCTGGGGGCCTGCTTCCTCCTCTCTCTGCCTGCCTCTCTGCGTACTTGTGATCTCTCTCTCTCAAATAAATAAAATCTTTAAAAAAAAAAAAAAAGAAAGAAAGAAAAGAAAAATCAAGGGCAGTCCATGGACTAAAGAGCACCTAACCGCCTGCAGAAAATTTCATCTGGGCAAGGCCCCCACAGGCTCTCTACCTGCTGATGCAATTAACTATTTGTTACTTTCGTTCAAAAGCTACATTTTTTTTAAGTAGCTCGAAATATGACCATAGCAAGTCCGTTGCTAAAGCTTTAATCCAACCTTCTGCCTAGATCTCCACCTCCTCAGCGTTATGCCTAGACTCCCAAGGAGCAGGGAGCCCCTCTGCCTCACTGACAGTCTCCACTCACTCAGGGCACCTGCTGCACGAAGCAGATAGGCCTCAGCTCCTCCTTTTGGAAGGCAGAGCTGTAGTTAAGGGGAAAATCTCAATTTCAAAGTAATCCGGGGGTGGGGAGTGGAATCCTCTTGGTGCAGAATATGTTCAAGAGAGATCTTTGAACAAAAAAGCTGCTGAACGTCCCCAGCTAACAAGGGGCATCATTTGATGTAAAGCAATTGGCTAAATCTGTCTCTATATTTCCTAGTAATATGATAAATGTAAGGAGAAGCGAATTTGTCTTGGTATTCCACAATGTGATAAATGACAGGAAACGTAATTGTGTAATGCCAATAGCACCAGAAAATTGCAAATTTCCAAATGAAATGTTCCTTTCAATCACATAATCAAGTGACCGACAGGGCATTCGCGATACTACCTAAATTATAGCTAATTTTCTGTAGCGGCTTTCTGCACCTTGCTCCGCTGCACTGGAGAAAAGGTAGGCAGAAACAAAAGCCATTAATTGCATAAAAAGGAGCTGCAAAGGCCAGGTTCCTCTCCTGATGCTCCCTGATAGTATTAATTCATCATACCGCTCACCTCTACTCATGGATGTTGTGTGGCCCTCACCAAGCAGAAAGAGGTGGTAGGGGGTGGGGGAGGGCACTTCCTGATCACCATGGAGACCGAGGCTCGGTTTGGGATGTTTGTTACCTTGAGAGAGAAGAAGAGACAGTGGCATAACTAGAAATTCTGGGCATCTGATCAATGCTGTCAGAAACAGACCCCCTATTCCTTATTAATTTTAAAATATAGAAATCTCTGATGAGGTTGAGGAGCTCTCAAGCTATACTTAAACCAATGGGTAAAAATTATTATATTAGAAAATACATCACCAAAAAACACACTGTATGTTAATTTAAAGAAAGAAAAGAAGAAAATACATCACAAAATCCTTTAGTGCTTTGACTGAAGGAAGGAAAACCCAGCTTGAGTTGGCTGGGGCATAAAATGGGAGTTTATTTTAAGGATGTGGAAATGTGGGGCTCATGGGTGGCTCAGTGGGTTAAGCATCTGCCTTGTGCTCAGGTCATGATCTATAGGACCTGGGATCAAGCCCAGAGTGTGGCTTCCTGCTCAGCAGGGAGTCTGTTACTCTCTATCTCCCTGTGCCCCACCCCCCACCCCACCACTCATTGTCTCTCCCTCACATGTTGGGTTTTGAAGTTTCTCTCTCAGATGACAGAGACTGACTCCCACATGCCTCTCTCCAAATTCCCAGGGCAGAGATTCAGAGTGGCCCAAGTTGGGTCGAGTGCTCAGTGCTGATCCAGTTCCTTATTTTCAAGAAGACTTTGCATCACATTCTACTACATAACCAGGGGGTTAAGCCAGGGACCCGTTCCTAGGGATGGAGAGCTGGGCCCAGCAGCAAAGCGGGTCATTTTAAGCTGGGAAAACATCCTCATGAGGCAACTACTACATAATTATCATGTCATCTGCATCCCACAACCACCGTCTGAGGTAGGAAACTCAATTGTTACTGCACTCATTTGATAGATAAGGACACTGAGGGCACACAGCTGGTAAATATTAGAGCCATAGCTTGAATCTAGGTCCTCTGCCTCCAAATGTTGTGTGGAGAGAAAATAAAGTCAATTTCCTCTCCTCTTCTGCTCTTATATTTTATTTTGTGTGTTGTATTTTTCCTGCCCATAGCGTATCCAAATTCATTCTTTCAACCAATTGTTATTAAATACGTGCTTTGTGCAAAGCATTTTGCTAGGCTTTATGGGGAATATGGGGCCTGTCGTCAAGATACTTGGAATCTGTTACAGAAGACATTTAACAAATGTACCTGCCAGGACTCTAGGCACCAGGGCCACCACATAACACAACACTAGGGGGCACCATTCATATTTGAATCTTGAGAATGGCACCTCCCAGAGGCATGCCGTGCTTGATACGAAGTCCACCAATTGCCACAGCTAAACATACTGTTCTTTCCAAATGCCTTTGAGGAGCTGGTTAATGTCTATAATCCAGAGTCCAGCTGAAACAGGAATTGTACCTCGAGCATTTTCTAGATCCTAGATGGTCTCTAATATTAAGAAACCCTGTGTTAACTTGTTCAGGCTGTTATAACAAACACCACTGGCCAGTGGCTTATCAACAACAGAAATTTATTTCTCGCAGGTCTAGAGACTGGGAAGTCAGTTCGATCGCCTTTCTGGTGACACCCTCCTTCTGGTTCACAGCAGGAATCTTCTTGCTGTGTCCTTACATGGTGGAAGAGTTAGGGATCTGGATCTGGAGCCTCTTTTATAAGCCAGTAATCCCATCCATGAGGGTGCCACCCTCGTGACCCAATCACCTCCTAAAGGCGTCACTTCCTCACTTCCTAATACCATTGCTTTGGGGGGTAGGATTTTTACCATAAGCATAAACATTACGACCATAGCAATCCCTTACTGAAGTAGCTGGGCTTCTGGCACAGGGCAGGGCAGGTCAGGGGTGGGGGGAGTGACCTGCACTACATGGGTGCAAGTCTCAGCTGTGATGTCTATATTGAGTTCTGGGACGTTCAGAGCCTTGGGGACAGTCTTCCAGAGAGTGTCTGGACAGTAACTACTCCTATGGGGAGAAAATGGCCAGGGTTGATTGAAAGAGGTACATAGGGTGGTGAAAAGGGTGAAAAATCTCAATTGTCAGAGGATTATGTGCAAATCTAGGGACCAGAGAAACCAGATGCAGAGCCAGAGGGAGAGCATCTGAGCAACTGAAAGATAAGACCCTAGGGGAGGGCTGCTCCATAGGGCTGACCTGGCTAGAAGGTAGGACCTGCCATGGGGGCTGGTAGGGAAGAGGATGAAGAGACTTAAACTTCTCCTCCTTCTCCTGGTGACTCATGGTCTAACCACGGACGTTTCAGTCTAGCATAAGCAGACAGATCCTTGACATTGCTCTCTCCAATGCCTTTTTTTCATTTTCTTAATAACCATCGTATCAATAAGTTATCTTAGTGAAAACTGCACCCCCCCCCCCAAAAAAAGTGCTTTGGGGTAAGAGGCTCTGGAGAGCATTTGTCCCAGAACTTCCCTCACTGTGTGATTATCCAAACACACACTAATCACCTCTAACCAATCATTTCCAAGGTCACGAGCGATTAACTGGTTTTTTTCCCACCACATGTTGAAAATCAGACTGCCATACGTACCTATTCCATGTGCCACCCATTCTACTAAGACCCACACTGATGTATCAAGGCGAGAAAAGGTCTCCTTGACATTGCATTTGAATTTAAAATCAAACATGCCTGCAGACACTCAAGGAGGAACTGTCTTCATTAAGCAGGGCACAACAGCAAATCTCTCATTTTATAGTTTTCCCATGAAAAAGGAAAACTGCAGGCACTTAACTCCAGCCCCAAAGTGCACAGCTAAGGAACACCTGGCAACATGAATAAATTGCAAAATGTATCTGTTTTCCTAAAAAAAAATTTTTTTTTCATTAGATGGTACACTTCCAAATGCACTGCTGATAGCAAGCCTTGCTAAAGACCAACAGAGCTCATTACCAGGCAATGCAAGAGCCCAAGGGAAGAGAATGAATTGGTTTTTCAAACCATTGACAGTCTCTAGAAAGTCTGCAATGTTTGCTATTTTAAAATTAAACATCTGGTTGAAAGATCTGTTATTTTATGATTTTTTTATAACAATTCGAAAGTCACGTTTCATTTTGTTTTTTCTCCATCAGAGATTCAAGTAACTTACTTTTGATCAGAATAGTTCCATAAGCCTTGGGCTCAGAAAAAAAAAAAAGAAAAAAAATTCCCCTTAGAATATTCTTGGTCAGTTCAGCCCTTACCTTATAAAACTCCTCCTAGGAAGCAAAACAAACTAGCTATATGGTTTTCCCTCCAACAGTCTGTGGCAGTTGAGCGTGACTGTAGGTTTATAGTGCCTCCAAAGATTAAAAACAATCCCACTTAAAATGTTCAAATCAAATTCACAAGCAACCTAATGAGCTGTGAATGTAAATGTAAATGCTTTACTAAGTGAGCACCCATAAAAGAATGATGTGCCCCAAGTAATTACATGCAGATGCCAACTCTCAGGAGTTCAGTTTGGGACGTTCCTCAGCAACGGGGTGTCTTATGTTTATCCCTTAGCGTTAGCTCCAGTATTGAGAAAAGCCACATATTTTCCAGAGTAGAACATGAACTGCAACCTGTTCTGTGTGTGAACCTCTTCACATTCCTGGTTCCCAGCAGGGCCCCTGCCTTTACCAACCCGCCGCAGACTATTCCCCAGGGAAAGTAGGTCATCTGGACATGCAAAGTTTAACATCAGAGCACAGTTCCCGCAGAGTGAGACGGAATTGGAAATGGAGAACACCTAGGTTTCAGTGTCACGTGAGGATGATGGGAGATGGTGTCTGCACCGGGAAAATGGTGACGTCATCGCAGTTGGCAGCTCCAGACTTCACGCTCAACTCCCATGGATTCACATCAGTATCCCCTCTGCTCAACTACCAAATAGTGAGCCCTTTGCTCTCTTTACCAAGCAAGCAAGGATCTTCTATCTCTGTTAAAAGTTCTATGAAAACTCATCCTCCTTAGCCGTGTCTCCTGGACACATCGGCCTTTCTCAAATCTTTTAATTTTGATAAGATATTTAATGTTTACTTCACTCAAAATAATTTCATCCTTTCAGCTAGTTTATAGGAAGAATTAGAGCTTAGGTAAAAGCGGGACTTAATTGTTCCTTAGGTCAGTCTACTCCTCAACTGGTCCTAAAGAGTGACAAGAATTGGACCCTTTAGGACTAGGTGAAAATGATGCTGGTCTGCCTCTCTACTGGAGAACCTTCTACTCATCCAAGTTTAATGAACTCCCACCTATAATTGTAGAAGATTTACTTCCTGGCTACTAAATCAATCAGACTTACTTACCCAAGGGTCACTGGCTTTCTTTGTATGTTTCCTGCCAATGGACCTCCCTGTCCATTAATTTCTCAAATTTCTCACCACCAATTTCCTTCCTCCAAGGATTTCAATTAGAATCCCACTTGTTCATCAGACCAGTCATCAAGATATTCCTTTAGCATTGAACTCAATTCCTTTGTGACAAGGGTTTTTACCTACCTATTGGATTATGCTGCTCTAGAAGCTTTAAGTGGTTATTTCACTTGGAACACACGCACACCACAGACAGAGGTCCCCAATTTCAGCCTCCCCCACCAGAATTGTGATTATAATCATAGTGGAGAATTCCCATCATGTCCTACCATTAGCTCATTTTCTACAGAGCTCTGGGATATCGCTATTCTTCCTCCCCAGGAGAAGTATAAAGTATATGAGTGGTCATCCCTAGGGACTTTCAAAAATTGCTTTTCAAATTCTTAAAACAGCTCCCTTTCTTTCAAAATTGTTTTGGAAATTGGCATAGAGCTTACTTAACCACTCAAAAGCCTTTAGGATCTCCTTTCTTTGGCGTTCCAAATAAAGTCCAAATCCTTATACTGGCAGCCAAGGGGCTATAAAATCTAACTCCTATCTAATCTACCTTTCCAATATTCACTGTTTTCATT
This sequence comes from Lutra lutra, assembly GCF_902655055.1. Lineage (NCBI taxonomy): Eukaryota > Metazoa > Chordata > Mammalia > Carnivora > Mustelidae > Lutra > Lutra lutra. The sequence continues at coordinate 26,831,340 of NC_062291.1, read as the reverse complement.
CATCCCCCACATGAATCCTTTGGTCCAATGACTGATCTATATCCCACAGAGACATATTCCCATTCCTTCCTTTGTTGAACAACAATTTATTTCTGTCTCTGCACCTTTACTTATATTCGCCCTTACACCAGAATGCCTTCCCCAAACCATTTTACCTTCATTTAAAACTCAGCTCAAGTCTGACTTCCCCCAGAGCTTTCTTGAACACATCAGTCCATGGTGCTCATTCTACTAATTAAATCAGTGTGCTACATCATACTGAAAGCTAGAAAAGAGAGGACCAAGCTCTGCCACTTGCCAGGTGTGTGAACCGAGCAATTCACTTACCTTCTCTAAGCCTAAATTCTCTTCATCTAAAGCAAAGTGTTTAGAATGATCTCAAAGAGCTATTCTGGTTCTAATCTCAATAAAGACTTTGCACCTTATAATAAACTTCCAGTTACCCATCCACAAGTAAAAGTGCCACATTTGGTAAATAAAAATACAAGACACCCCACACACACCCCGCCAGGGTGCCTGGGTGGCTCAGTCGGTTAAGCAGCCGACTCTTGGTTTTGGCTCAGGTCATGATCTCAAGGTCCTGGGATTGAACCCAGCATTGGGGTCCATGCTCAGCACAGAGTCTATGGAAGTTTCTCTCTCCCTCTCTCTCTCTCTTCCCTTCCCTCACTCCTCTCTCTCTCTTTTTCTCTCTCTCTCTTAAGTAAATAAATAAATCTTTTTTTTTTTTTAAATGCAAGACCCCCCAGCATATCCCATGGAATATTTGGGGCATGGTTATGCTAAAAAATTATTCATCGTTTATCTAAAATTCAAATTTACCTGGGTATCTTGTATTTTATCTGGCAATCTTATGGATCAGTCCATGTTTTATAATCACCAATTCCTTTCAGCTATCTGGAGACAGGGTGTTTGATCTACCTACCCTCTAAACTTTTTGACATAGTGCCAGGTACAGAGTATGCTCACAAGTACTTTGTGAAAAAGGGAACGCCAACTCCCTCAGACTAAAGCTGAGGGAGCATAAGCTCATACGAAGGGCTTTACCCTCTTCTCAGATCAATTTAAAAGGAAAAAAAGAAGAGCCTAAGCTCAACTGTTCCTTTCCACCTGCCTTAGTCCCACCTGTTGCTGCCTTACCTTACTTAGACACCCAATGATCAAGCCTATAAAGAAGCCCAGCAACCCACATAAATCCTTTACTGGTTACCCTTCCCTCCAGCCATATACACACAGGGCGCAAAAACGGTTTCTTTATTACTTGTGCTCAGTTTGTTTATGACACTCTATATATCTGGCTACCGTAAAATACTCCCCATCCTCACTCCCACGTTCTTCTCTCTGTTTAGTCAAATGGCATGTCCTGTGTCTCTTTCTCATAAAAATTAGCGCCTCTCTCCTTCTAGATGGAAGGAAGGTTATTATTGCTTTATTCTGTCGAGAGAGAAACCCTCTTATGTCTTGAAATTGGTCTGGTGGGGCCACTGTCTCTGTTAAATAGAAAGAAAACATCAGCAGCATGTCAGAAGACTTACAGGTGCTGGGTGGCAAACGGAAGCTGCACTTGAAAGAGCCCCAGAGTGGGAATCGGGAGACGGGAGTTAACTTTGGCTCTGCCACAACCCCAGTACCTCAGTTTCCTTTTCTAGGAACAGGAAAGCCCAGCCTGAGACTTTGCAAGGCCCCATCAGCTTTCATGTTCTATGGCTTTAAGCAAGATTTACATGGAGGCCAACTGAGGATTTAAAACTCAACTAGAGGAAATGAGATAAATACACCATTTATAGCAAATTGCTCTGATGTATAATGAACACTGCTTCCTCTACAAATGTAATGGGAAAGTGCCACAGAATCACCCAAATCATTTATTTACCTCGGAACAGCACTGCACAAAGGAGCAGAGACTCTAATTGTATTTTATTTCCCTCTTGTTTTGATCCAAGGCTGTGGTGTGACAAAAAGACACAGAAAGCAGAGAAAGAGACTGAGGCAGAAAAAAAGTAAATTCGGTTACTTGTTGGCAGTCAACTATGAGTTCCTCCAACTTTCCATTTCCTGGTGTCAACTGGCTTCCCAGACAAGCCGACTCCCAAGACTCAGACCAGCGTGCCTTGCATCCTGACATGCGGCTGTCACAGGACAGCAATCCCAGACCAGGAGGTGAACAAACCTGGAAAAGTGCTCATCAAAAAGAACTTATCAAAATTTTCTCTGGATTTACTAAAGGAGAGAATTTTAAAAGAATTAGATGGAGGATGCTGCCCTGGGTCCAACAAAACAAAACAAAACAAAAGTCAAGAAATAATTCCTGTGCACATTTAAGGTGAGGATATAGATAGTCAAAATAATTGCATGAATGATGGAAAATTCAACCTACCACCCAAATATCTGATGTAATAAACTCAAAACTTCTCAAAACATATAGATATAGGGCAGAATTTTTCCCCTTTTTACTCGGCTGGTCTGGAAACACCCACATAATGAAACAGCACTTGGCAAACTCTCACAGATATTAGGGTTTTCAAGTAAGCATTTTATGAAGTGAGAATCAACAGGATCTCACAGCTCTCCAGAGAAGCTCTAGGTCATCATCAGCTAAATATGTACAATTATTGTTTTCCCCACTGAGCATTTGGTAAATATATTCAATTCTCTTGCAGCTACAATGCCATCATTAAATGCCACACAGGGACCTCTGGGAGTCGTATTGCCTACCCCCTTGTCCCCAGGAAAGTTCACACTTAGCTGTTTACAAAAACAGTCATGTCAAACCCTAGCCTAAATGATCCCCCAGTACAGAAACACAAATTTGTGGAAATATTGACATCAAAGTACTACAGGGACTCTAGGGTCAGTTGCATGGATACATTTCTTAGTGTAGAAGTACTCACTATATTCTGGAGTTCCCTTACAACCAAGGACTCCCTTCCCCTGGAGAACACAGTCCCCACCCTACCAGTTATCCTACTCAGATTTCAGATCTCAGATCAAACATCCCTCCTTTAGGAAAGCCTTCCCTAACTCCTTGAGCAAGGGCTGGCAAACTACAGCCCATGGGCCAAATGCAACCCACAACCTATTTTGTACAGACCACAAACTAAGAATCGTTTTTGCGTTAAATGTTTGAAAAGAAAATTCAAACAAAGAATACTATTTTGTGACATATAATAATTACACAAGATTCAAATTTCATTGTCCATAATAAAGTTTTATTGGAACACAGTCATGCTCATGTGCATGCATGTTGTCTTAAGACCTCTTTCATACGGCACCAGCAGAATTGCAGTTAAACCAAAGACTAAAAAATTTACTTTCTTGCCCCTCACAGAAAAAAGTTGCCAACCCCTACCTTGGCCCATATGCTCTCACAGCACCACACACTTTTTGTGTATGAAACTTATCTCATGTAGAAATTTCACACATAATGATTACTCCATTAATAGCTGTCTCCTCACTAAATGGTGAACTCCATGAAAGGAAGGCCTATGGCTCTTCCTTCTCATCTTTTACCACAGAACCCAACACACAGTAGTAGATGTTAACTAAGCACGTATGACTGAGTGATATAAATAAGTAAATAATGCCTAAAACTGATATCCCACAAAGCACAACCCAGGAAATGTTACTCTGTATCCTCCAACTGGAGGGCAGAGTAAAGAAACAGAGACTCTGGCTTATAGAATATTCAGCAAAATTATGAAAGGGGTCAAAATTAGCAAAAGAAAGGCTTTTTTGCCTTGAGGCTTCTCCACCCCGGAGAATCTGAGGAAACTATAGCAGTGCTCAGTAGAGACCCATAGGAATCCTCCAGAGAATTTCAAAGGGTTTGGAGCTATCCAGGAGAAAGCTGGCTCCCTCGGGACAATGGAGGGATAGAACGTGTATATAAGAGGATGAGTGAAATCAGACCCCAAGACACCCTTCTGAGGTACAATTTATTAGGACTAAAATGGACTCAATGAGGAAAAAAAAAGAGGTATGTTTCCTCTGGACACCGCAGTTATTTGTCCAAGAGTGAGACTGTTTCATGTGGTAACAGTCTGCAATCGGTCTGTCAGACATAGCAATCCTGGAAGGAAGAGCTACATGATTTCCTTCACGTTCTGGAAACTGACCGCTGACCCCTTTCCTGTTTTGATCCAAAATCACTACTTTTCTCATCAGACACTATTTATGAAATTTAATGGACTTCAACATTACCAAAAGCTTAGAGACTTGTGTCAGCAAGACGTTGTTTTCCTGAGTTGCAGACCAGCTGTGTTGGATAGTTATCTGCTGGCCTGTCTTCATGATTATAAATGAGAAGACAGTCCTTCCAAGGCAGCATAGGGTAGAGCCACCAGGCCTTTCCTGGTTCCAAAAGAATCAGCTCCTTTATTTCTTCACCAACAAAGAACGTCTGTCTTTACTCTTGAACCAAACTTTAGTGAGAACTACGACTTACCAGATACTACTGAGCAAAACCATCCCCAACATGGAAGGGCTCACAGTGTAGTGGAGAAAGCAGACCTTAACCAGACAACCGCATAAATCAATAACTAGGAAGGAAAACCACAGGGCACCATGACTGTGTGTAATAGGGGACGTAACTTAATTAGAAGGTCAGGGAGAGCTTCTGAAAGATGGGACATTAGAGCTAAGGTCTGAAACCATTTTCTCAAGCACCCACTACCCCAAAAGTGATCTTGAGCCTGCAATCTTGTGGGATTTTCACCTAGATATCTTCCATTGTGGATGTATTCCAACCCAACGAATCAAGACACAAAAGTAACCACTAAAACAGACCGACAACAATACTCCAGTTTACTAGTGTCGAGAATTGGTCTCTCTGTCAGAGGCAGCCATGGCCAGAGTCATTGGTAGAAATGTTTCCAGGCTTCTTTCAAACTTACTAGGATCTTTATGATCTCAATTTTATAGATGGAAAAATCACAGAAGGAAGAAAGAGGTCAGGTTTCAGTAAAGGTTGCAGAGAAATTCCTCCTTCTGAAAAGATCACAGAGATGAGCTATTTGCTCAAGAGCCGTTTTAGCTGCGCCCCGAATCAAAAGGAAATCAATTGGTGGATTAGGTACCTCCTCGTGTGAGGTATTAGCAAACAAAGAGGTATTCATTTTGGCTTATCAGGAGCTCCCTGTGTGCATAGAGCCCTTCTCCTAGCATTAGGGGACATTAGGGAACAAGTGTGCCTTTTAAGAAAGACCCCTTTTTTTAAGTCAACAGAATAGAACAGAGAGAAAATTATAAGGGATCAGGGAGAATAGGACTCTCCATTCCAATAAGTCACCAAGAATTAAGAGAACTAGGTGCTTGGTGCCAGACTGTACCATCTGGAAGGCCAAAAGTAAGTCTGAGTAGTCAGGGAATGTCATCTATTTGAAAGAATGTAACACACACACACACACACACACACACACACACACACACACTGGTCACTACAGCTAAGTGGATGAGACAAATATAAAAACCACTGGAGAGCACAGAAGGGTACAAAAGGGTTCAGAAAAGCCTTCGTGACAGCAATCACTTTTACTGAGCATCTACTATGCATGTACCAATAACTGCAAACACGTACAAAGCAGTGAACTTCTGCTTAAGATACTGGGCTGAGTGCTTTAACACAATATCTCACAGATAATGAGGAAGGTGCTATTTAAATGAAGAAATCAGGCTTGAGAAGTAAAGCAATTTGACCAAGGCTTCTTAGCGAGCTTGTGACAGAGCTGAAAGCAGAACCTGAGATCATTTCTTAACCTATCACAGACCCTTCATGTCTGTAGAACTGAGTCAAAGAGACTAGGATGTGCAAGGTTTTCATGCCTTTCTCAAGACACCAAGACTTCTTCGTCTCATTTATCATTGTAACTGTTATCAACAAAGGCATTTTCAGAGCAAAGCTTAGATATGGTTTGAGCTATCTGGCCTGTACCATGTTATTTATGACATTCTGTCTTTTTTTTTTTTTTAAGATTTTTATTTATTTATTTATTTGACAGAGAGAGAGATCACAAGTAGGCAGAGAGGCAGGCAGAGAGAGAGGGGGAAGCAGGCTCCCTGCTGAGCAGAGAGCCAGATTTGGGGCTCGATCCCAGAGCCCTGAGATCATGACCTGATCCAAAGGCAGAGACTTAACCCACTGAGCCACCCTGGCACCCCTGATATTCTGTCTTTACAGGAAGGGGAGAGAATAATTAATACTTAGGTAGAAGGACAGAGAGAAGACTTTTTTTTTACTTATTCATTTAACAGGTACTCTGTGACTAGAACTGTTCTCAGTGCTGGAGAAATGACATATGAATAAGTCTGTCATAGCTCCTTTTCCCACAGAGCTTACATTCTGCTGAGGGAGATGGAAAATAAATACAAATAAATATGTTTTTAAATTACATAAATAAATAAAGGACACCTCAGTGCCTGACACATGGTAGCGGAAAAAAGCTAGATAAGGGAATAATGAGTATCAGGGGTGGGGCATTTAAATAGTGTAGAAATACAAGCAGAATATATATGCAGAAACCCTTGCTTATAAGAGAGGACAGCTGCATACTGTATTAAAGAAAGTGAGGAAGTCATGTAAATAGAGAAAAGTCATTCCAGACAGAAGGGCGGTCAACTATCAGTATTTTAACCCCATTATTCACCTTCCTGGAAATCTAAGTATGATCTCCCTCCATTTTGAAACTGGGAGAGGACCCTGGCTAATGGCCCTGGAAAGTTCCTTTTGAAGAGAGGCTCAGTCTTTATGACTGTAGGCCAGTTGGGTTGTTGCTACCCTGCAGACTTACCCAGAGGAATTCCCTATATGCTCCAGATAGCCAAGGCAGCCTTGAAGGTTCTTTTTGCATTCCTCCCCTGTCACTTTGCATTCGTGAAGTTCTTGTACATGACCTCCCTGAGAGTGTTTTTTGGCTCCGGTACCTCTCTGAGAATCTTAAAAACTCTATAGATATTCTCTCCCCACACCTCCAAAAAACAAAACAAAACAAAACAAAAAACACCATATGCCCTAAAAATTATGCAAGACATTACAGAAGGTAATTCCCCTAAACTTATCTGTGAATGCGTCCCACGTCTCTAGAGCTTCAGTTAAGAACCCCTATTATAAAGCTTCTTTGGAGGGCCACTGGGCTATTTTCACTCCCAGCAAGAAAGCCCTGCGTTCTCCACAAAGTCATCATCATTCACTAAATGGGATTCCTTGAGGACAGGGGCTGTGCTTCATTTTTTTTTTTTTTAAGATTTTATTTATTTATTTATTTGACAGACAGAGACCACAAGTAGGCAGAGAGGCAGGCAGAGGGAGAGAGAGGAGAAAGCAGGCTCCCCGCTGAGCAGAGAGCCCAATGCGGGGCTCGATCCCAGGACTCTGGGATCATGACCTGGGCCGAAGGCAGAGGCTCTAACCCACTGAGCCACCCAGGCGCCCCGGCTGTGCTTCATTTATCCTTATATTCGAAGTGGCCAGCAGGAGCTTAAAAGCCACCTTGAATTAGTGAAACACAGAAGGGAACGGTTATAGGTTCACAGAGCCATGTCAAGAAAATGTCCAAGTAGGGCTAGAATCAGTAACTACCAAAATCAGGGACTTAAATGTTTTCTTGTTTCTTCACCTCTGTCTGTCTTTCTGCTTCTCTCTGTTTCTCTGTCTCTGTCTCTCTCTCTCTCTCTACACACACACACACACACACACACACACACACATACACACGTCTTTGGAGTGTTTTTTTTCCATGTTTCGGCTTTTTTTTCTTTAGGTCACCTGTCCCCCCAGGATAAAAATATGGCCACAGATAACTCTGGGCTTATATCTTAACAACTTTATATCTAGAAGATAAAAAGGAAGCTTTACTTACAGCTTCTGTTTGAAAAATGCCCATAAAGGAGTTCACTACCCAATTTGAGTCCTGTGTCTATCTGCAGACCAAGGTCTGTGGCAAGGCACTATGACTCACTGGTCCCCAGTAACCATGTGACTAGTCATGTAACATGTGACTGGAAAAGGGAAGAGACTTGTTTTCCTTCAAGGTAGGAATACTGTCACTGGAAGAAGGAGAGAAGGAGGATAGTGGATTGATGTTTAGCAGACAAAAGCATAGCTTTTGCCAATAAAAATAATGTTAACAGAACCCAACTATCTTCCACCATACACTAGGCACTGTGCTTGTGTGTTTCATGGATTAGCTCATTCCTCACTCTATAAGTAGTCATTGATCAGGTAGCATGAGGCCAGATTATAAGCAATCTTGAAATCCAGGCTAAGGAATTTAATAACAGAGGGTAAGAATTGGAGAGCCAGTAAGGATTTTGAGGAAGAAAGTGACGTAACCGAAGTAGCATTTAAGGGGTTTAAGGGAGTGGTTTTCCATTTCTGTCACCAGTTCCCAGTGATCTGAATGGTGGTTAGAGAGGCAGAGCGCAATGCCCGGAGTCATGGGATCAGGGAATTTTCTTACCAAATACTTCCCTATGTCGTTATGCCTAGGTTCCCTATGAAGAGTCTTATTTTCCTGGCCATTAATCCCTAGCAATGAAAAGAAATAATGCTCCTGTTGGACAGAGCAGTATTTGCAGAAACATCACCTGTTCATTCCAGGCCTCACCTACCAGCTCAGGGGAAAGACTAACATTTCCTTCCGGCAGATAAATGCAAGCTTCAAAGTAAATTTGAAAGCAGCAAGAACATTCTGTTATTTTCCCTCTTAACAAGGCTTGATGAAAGCAATCTCCACAGAGGCTGCCTAATTGGGCAAGGAGCTCATCTCTGAGCAGGGCTGGCAGAAGGAACCGAGGGCTGGTTAGTACATTTCGTCCGAAGATGACCCTTTTTCCAAAGGAGATAGGGGCAGTTTCACCTGTGATACCCCAGTTCCACACACCCCCAGGGCACTCCAAGAGACCCCAGTCAAGTAGCCATTCTGAGTGTTCTCTGAACAACTAGCTCCCTACTTTTTTCATGGCACAGACTCCTTAGTTTTCTAATTATCCTGTGAGGGAATATACACTGCTTATTTACTGCTCTGAAAATATGCAGAGTTTGCTTCCTGCTGCTAAGATGCCCTGAGAATCCAGAATCAGTCATGGCAGCCCCCTCAGGGCCATGTGAGGGGGACTTGGAAGCCAGCGGCATCCCCCCGCCTCTGCAGGAGCACATCTGCGGACAGGGGGTTTGAGGACTGTGGAGCCACGTGGACCATCCTCAGCTCTGGATTCAACCTCAGCTCGACACTTCCCCCCACCCCCTCTGCTGCCCTCCTCACTGCCTTGAGATATCCCAGGTTCCTCCAAACCTGACTAGCCACCACATCAACCAGGGACTACACTAGAGGAACAGAAGGAATAATAACAATAATAATAATGGCTAATATACAGGGGACATTTTTATGTCAGATGCTCTACAGAGCTGTCTAACTTGATGCCCCCAACAATGTTATGATTTTCCACATTTGAGAGATGAAGGCCAGAGGCTTAGAGCATTTATGTAAAGTCACCCAAAGTTAACCTGATGTGGAGCAAAGCTACAGTCTCTCCGATGGGAGGAAGGAGGAGAACATGGTCTGAACGCTTCCGCTTCGCCGCTGCCCCGGTAGGGAAATCTGTCCTCAAGGAGCCTCCACTGTTCTGTCAATCCATGGATCAATGTTTACTGAGAGCTCTCATGATGCTCAAACATTTGTCATGTTCCCTCCTGTTCAAAATTTCCAATCCAGCTAGGAGACAAGATGTACACATTCGATAACTTAATAAAAATATACTAAATAGTCATACAGAAAAGATCACCAAACACTAGATAGACTAAGCTTGGGTTCTTTTCCTCAGAGTCATGTGGACACAAAGACAGACTTCTCCCCGATCTTGAGAACAAACTTCCCTACCTGGGTAGCAATGTAGTGGACAGGCTTGGAGACCCTTGTGCTGCTCCTAATTATTAGCTATGTTAACTGTGGGTAAACTACATTGCAGGGAAATCTACTAATACCCCTAAATTGTTTGCAAATTTTTCTTCATACGTGCATTTTCCTGGCTTCCCTTGGATCGGTGTTTCTTAACCAAGAGGGAGTTTACCCACCACAGGTATTTGACAATGTCTGGATACAGTTTTGGTTGTCCCAACAGAGAGCATACCACTGGGTTCTAGTGGGGAAAAGGCCAAGGATGCTGTTGAGCCTCTCGCAATGCCCAAGATGGCCCCTGTAACCGAGTATCATCAAGCTTAAAATGTCAATAGTGCCAAGGTTGAGAAACTCGACATTAGATTCCCCAAGGCATCTCAGTCAGCTCCCAAACAATTAAAAACTAACTCCAGAGCTTTATCTGCCCCATGAAGGGCATGTACAAGAAATGCTCCTATAGCCTGACACTTTCTGGTATCTCATGGCCCATGCCTGCTGCTGGGACTGTCCTCCTAAGACTCCAGTATTCCTCAACACCTTGTTAGGTAACTTTGTGCATTGGATCCCATGGTTAAGGCTAAAAGGATTGGAACACTCCTCTGTGCCACACTTACATGTCCACTAGGTCATTCAACACCTGGCACAAAAGTCACCTAAAATGATGAGATTGTCAACCCAGCCATTCTTGGTTGGACATACTTGGAGGCATGGATTGAGGAGGTGGGAGTCTTTTGTGCATTATGCCTGAGGCCTGGTGTCCCCATTTTCAACTGGATTCCAAACAATGGAAATGTGGGGTTGAAGGAAGTTCATAAGCCTGCAAGCCAGGGCTGCCAGCTCTCCTATTACTAAACTCTGGGGACTGAACTTGGTTTTTCGATAAAATGCAGGACTTGGGGTCTTTACCAGAGAAACAGAACCAGCAGGAGATATCTATTAAAAGATCCACTGGAAGGAACTGGATTACAAGATTAAGGGGCCTGGCTGAGCCAGTCTGAAATCTATAGGGCAGGCCGTCAGGAAGGGCAGGCTGGAACTCTCAGGCACAGACCAAAGCAGTAGCCTATAGATGGAATTTCTTCTCCTTCTAGGAAATCTATTTTGCCCTTATAGACTTCCAGCCGTTTGAATCGGGTCCATCCAGATTATCCAGAATCACATCCTTTACTTCAAGTCAACTGATAGTGAATATTGATCACGTCTTCAAAATATCTTCACAGCAACCCCTAGGTTGGTGTTTGAGGGCATAACTGGGTATGATAGGCTCACCAAGCCAAGCTGACATAGAAAACTAACCATCAGAGACTCCAGGGTATCTCAGTTTCTTTGCAGCTTTTAGAACCTGTGATTCTACTATGAATCACCCTGAGAAACATGTCACGTTCAGGCTCTCTGGGCACAGATGTACCAAAAGGAGCACTGGGCTCAGAGGTTACAGGTTATGTGGCCTCTGGCCTCAGAGACAAGGTGCGGAGATGTGGGTCTGGCCACAGCCCCGACCTCTCTCGCTGCCGACTGAAGGAGATGGAGAGGAAATGCTGCTGAGCAGGAGCTTTTCTTCTACAATGACACTGGCAGACTGCCTCTTCACCATGATTAAACACTAGGCAAGGACTCTGGAGGAGCCAATTATTTGCTTGAGAAAAACTGGGGGCAAAACACAATATTAATGCAGAGACCATGGTGATTCGTGGCATTTATCCAGAACTTGGAATCACAGAAATGTCAAGTCAGAAAGGATCTTCGAGTTAACCTTGTCCGACTCACTCATGTTACAGAAGATGGGACTGAGAAGCAGGGAGATTCAGAAGCTACTCAGTGTCACAGCCAAGATGGACGAGCGTCCTGATTCCCAGGCCAAAGCTGTTTCCCCCACATCACCGGTGCTCCAGCACGCCAGGAAAATGTGCACAAACCTCCTACCTCCTCAGCAAAGTCTGCAGCTGAGCTCTTTACCACTGGCATTTACGCTGACAGATATCAGTAACTACAAAAGGGTACGCTGTTAATGCAAGATGACAAATTCTAAAATTGGCTTGTTTTCACAACCGCCTCTTTTTAAGGGGTGAAGGACCTTTCTCTGGTTCTTTAAAAACCTCTGGATTCTAGCCAGCTCAACATCCCCACACTGCCTCCCACAATCACTTGCTAAGAAAATGTCAGTATTCTATTTTGAAGAGGCTACAGCAGTTGTGCTTCTTTTGTAATGACTATGTTTTCCAAAAGAGGGGAGAAAAGTCACGGAAGCCAGGGGTGGAAAAGCTTTCACGGATCAGTCACGCTCCCATCATGCACCAGGGGGAAATAAAGCAGATACCACAATGTCAGACCCCAGGTCAGAGATGGAATCCCCCCACCGTTCTGACTTTATTTTGACCTAGACTAAGAGAAAGGTCTTTTTTCAAAGACTTTTCAAAGACTGCATCTAATATCCCTTCACCTGAAGAACCACCCAGCCTGAGGGACAGAAACACTCAGCTCCAAATGCTCTTTCCTGAGCCCTCTTACATAGGAATCTTTGGTAACAAGAAACAGAACTCTGGGATGAGATTAAGCAAACAAGGAGGTACATGTCGGACTTAAATGTCAAAAATCCTAAATAAGGCGACCATATAGTGTCTTTGTGACAGTTTTGTCCTGAGGACCAAGAACCAATAATAAAATATATTTTCTTTTTCCCTAGGAAATGACTCAGAGAGAGACAGGGAGAAACAGAGAGAGGGAAAAGGGCTTTTTGGTGGTGATGGTGGTGGTTGCTGTTGTTTGGGTTTTTTGTTCTCGTTCCTGTTCTTGGCTTATGTAAGGTAGAGGACCCCACAGAAGATGTGGCCAGTCCAAGTAGTTTCAAAGTAATAAAAGGACTCTTTGGCCAGTTATGCTTTGTTTACAAGTAGTATTGCTAGTTTACTAGTGAGGCTCACTGAGGACAAAGAATTACCAATTGCTGGGCGCCTGGGTGGCTCAGTGGGTTAAGCCGCTGCCTTCAGCTCAGGTCATGGTCTCGGAGTCCTGGGATCGAGTCCCGCATCGGGCTCTCTGCTCAGTGGGGAGCCTGCTTCCTCCTGTCTCTCTGCCTGCCTCTCTGCCTGCTTGTGATCTCTCTCTGTCAAATAAATAAATAAAATCTTTAAAAAAAAAAAAAAAAAAGAATTACCAATTGCTGACAACTGTCATCAGCTAATAGTATAAGGAGTATGTAATGCTCAAGGGCACCTGGGGGTTTCAGTCCTTTAAATGTCCTACTCTTGACTTCACCTCAGGTCATGAACTCAGGGTCTGGAGATTGAGCCCCACAGTCAAGTTCTGCACACAATAGGGAGTCTGCTTGAGATTCTCTCTCTCTCTCCCTATCCCCCTCCCGCCCCCCACCACTCACGGGCAGCACACCCTCTGTCTCAAAAAAATAAGAATAAAAAAATAAGAATTGCTCAAGTTGCACCTCCTGACACCAAGTCACCCAATTTTGACCATCAGTGGCATATTTAACAAGGGAAGAAGCAAGATAATCATTTTTCCAGAGATAAGGAAAGATCAGTGAGCTTTTCATTACTCAGTCTATACAATGTCTTTCATTTCAGTGTTGGCATAGCCATCCTCTAGGTAGAAAGCCAATTGCCTCAAGAAGGACATATTATGTGAGTGGAGCAACTGAGGCAAAAACTAGTAATATCCCTGTGTGAGGGCTTTTTTCTCTTCAGAGGACCTGGTGCCTGCCAGCAGATCTTCTCGGTAAGGTTGGCATACAGAGTTGTAGCTCAAAGCATGGCATCTGGCGTCTACACTCATATAACCTGAGTTTGCATCTCAACTCTGTAACCCTCTCAGATGTGTGGCTTATGCAAATTCCTTAACATATGGACTTTCATTCTTCTTACCTGTGAAAAAGAAATAGTAAGGCAAGCCATCTCATGGGGCTCTTATGAAATTTAAATAAGGTAAAAAATGCAAACCCAGAACACTCAATAAATACTAACAATACTCTGGGTCAGAGCTTACTAACCTTCTTCGTAACAGACATTTTGAAACAAAAGTTAGTGTATGCATGCTGAACCAGGAAAGACTAGGTTGCTCATAACCAAAAAGGAAGCCCCCCCACCAAAGAGCAAAGGACTCTATTTCTTATCACACCTACAACTCATTCACTACTGTCTGGCTGAGAAACTCTTCTCTCCACACTGGATGTTGCCTCCATTTTATAGACAATGCCTCTCTTAGGACACGATCTCAGCCCCCAAAGTACACACTCTTCCAGCCAACACTGTTCTGTCTCTTCCTCATAGGCAGTTACAAGCCATTATATTTCTGACTAGTATAAATAGAATTCTTCTTTAAATTATTTACTCCACACAATATTTCCAGACACAGAGTCATCACCAAGTCTTATGGTTAGAAATAGTAAGATGAAGGACACTTCTGAAGCTGAAGACTCAGACACCTAAACCCCTCTTTACCATTTCTAAGTGTATCACACTGGCCACGACAGAACCCAGGAAGGTCTAGGGACCAGGTAAACCCATCAAGCCTCCATGCTGTCTTCATTGTGCTCCCTCTCTGCCCTGGCATTATATCATCTTTCTTCAGATGGGCTTTCCCATCTCATCAGTCATTTGGCAAACATGGCTACCCCTCTGCCTTCAGGTTCACATAATAAGTTGCAACCTTCTCTTGATTCTAGTTCTAGATTTCTGGAGAGAGATTCTGACTGAACGAGCTGAACTCAGTTGCCCACCTTGTATAATCAGCAAAACCAAGACAGCAGGCAAGCCAGTATAGCCCAGCAGCCAGAGGCCATTCTCAGGATACAGCGCAGACATTTGGGAGAAAAGTCAGTTCACAAAGAAAGAGGAGGTCATAGACCCCGGGAGGCTGAGTCCATTACCTCATCCGTTACATTGACTATCTTGTCTTCAGACCTGAAATCTCCACCACAAGTCACTTCTTTGACACTCTAAAGATCCAAAACCAAAAGCATATTGGTTTTCTAGCAACATAATATTCTAAGAAATTTTCAGTCATTAACATTTAGAAATGAATGCATTTTGACATGGAACAGAAATGTTTTCACAGAGGTAGGGGTTTGGATGTTTGTGGGGTGAAGGGCAATGTATAGCAAGCAGTTTGCCAGTGCAGAGCATCCTGGAAAAATGAAAAACTCTCTGGACACATAGAGGAAGCTGGGAGATAGAATGTAAAAAGAAGAGAGAGAAAGGAGGTTATGGGAAAGATGACAATGAAAATGAACACATAAACCTCTCTAATAATTTCACCCACAGCCAAGACTCTTAAGGGACCATGGCATTAAAAACTGTTTTAAAACCAGTATTAACTAGTGACCCCAGTTCTCTCCAAAAACCAGTCAGAGTGAAAAATCAGAGTTTGGTAGAAGGCAAAATTGTTCTGCCCTGCACAAAGGGGAATTTAGCTACAGGATGATAATTTCCAAATGAAAACCAGAACACAAAGTCTGACAAAGAATTTGTGTGCTATTTCAGAGTGAATGAGGCACTCTGAAGAATGTTCTTTGGATACTTAAATATTGGATGCTACTAGATATTTCAATGGCATGTGGGAAAAGGAATAAATTATGCAGAAGAGAGCGTCAATTTGGGAGCTGGAAAGGGAATACTTAACCCATTTTCAATTTTAAGGAGTGATATAACAAACAGCAACACATTAAGCCAGAGAAATCTTTCAGGGGACTGATTGAGGTTATGGTCTATGGAATTGGAATTCACCTCAGACGATTAGTCAATGAGCCAATATTAATTAAGGGGGTCACAGAGTGCTTTCCAGGGTTTTGTTTTTTTTTCTCTTCACTGCAATCAAATAACATGAATTTGACTTATGAGGAGTTAAATGAGTTGTTTTCAAGGTCACCTTTGTTTCTCACATCTTCCAACACAATTTCAAACAGGGGATCTTGCCCTCCATCTCCCAACAACTCCCTTAAAAATAAAAATTAAAGAAAACACACAAAAACTATCATTTCCATCCACCCTCTTGAAAAACACTCACTTAACCTTTGCATAAGATTCATGGCACTCATTTTCTCAGTTAAGATTTGAGTGCATGTAACAGAAACCTTCCACTTATTTAAGGTGGAGACAGGAAGGTACTAAGGAGCTCTGGGACTATCTCAAGGAAGCCAGTGACAGGTGCTTCAGTCCATGCCAAAGGCAGTCCTTTCTCTCACCATGTGCTGTGTTGTTCTCTTTTTGCAAATAGGGTTCCCCTACAACAGTTGGAAGATGGCTATTCCATAGTTCTTAGGCTTACATTCAAAAGATCTGGTCAGGGGCACCTGGGTGGCTCGGTGGGTAAGCCTCTGCCTTTGGCTCAGGTCATGATCTCAGGGTCCTGGGATCGAGCCCCACATTGGGCTCTCTGCTAAGCGGGGAGCCTGCTTCCTCCTTTCTCTCTCTCTGCCTGCCTCTCTGCCTACTTGTGATCTCTGTCTGTCAAATAAATAAATAAAATCTTAAAAAAAAAAAAAAAGATCTGGTCATAGTGAACTAAAATGCCTTAGGCTGACTTCTAGATTTCTAGGAGAGGGAACCTGATTAACTTATTTTGGCCCAACTCTGGTTTAGTCGCCTGTGCCAACTCCCAGTTTTGCCTGCCTCCATAGCAATCTGGTCTCCTGTTCATATTTGGGTTATAGGTTCCTCTGGTCTCCTCTTCCCATCTAGCTGACCACTCCACTTTCTATCTTTCCAAAATATCTCAGAAGTTTCTGTTCCACGCATGGCACTCTTCCTTGTGTTTCATTGCTCTTCTGGAAGCATTCCCTTTATATCATGTCAAAGGAATTCTGTTAGGAGGAAGGGGATTGGAATAATCTCCCTTCTGTCTTAATACAATCACCCTATTTTTTCCAGCTATTTCTTCTTCCTCTTCTTTGTAACCCTTCCTTTAATCTCATGCTATATCAAAGCATAACTTCAATTGTGTCACTCCCCATATCAAAAGTCTCCAAAGACTTCCAGTGGCTGAGAGCACAAATTCCTTATCCTAATATTTAAGACCATTAGCATCTGGCCCAAAAGACTCTTTCTAAAAAGCTCTGATCATTTGCCTCTTGAACCTAATTCCCTCATCCAGATAAAGCCCCCATCTGTTATTCTTCCCCAGTCACCCCATCAAGCTTTTCTATTTCTATACATTTGCTTATCTCTTCCCTCTGCCTTATTGTTTGTGCCAATTCCAAGCCAACAGTCATAATCCTCCTGACTCAGCCCTTGTCTGCCCTCCCACTAGTGACTCCAACTCATTTGGTTGTCTAATCTCATGCTCTTGGTTCTCATTTTCTTTCAAATTCTTCCCCCCAAAGCTTTTTCATTATATACATTTTTACTTTAAAGCATGTTAGTTATTTCTTGTGCTTCATTTTTAATCTCATCTACTTTTATGATTTTAGCTTTTCATCCTATCCCCTATACCGTAATCTTTTATCTTTTGTACTTTCCTGGTTTTAACCTTTGATCTCACTGGCCTCTAGCCTTTTTTCGTTTATTTTAAATCTCATCCACTTTACCTTTTTATTACATTTTTAATATTTAACCTTTACACTTCATTTGGAGTTTCATTCTTTTACATTCTTAACTTCAGTTTCCACTATAGTCATTTTTCCCTCTGATCTTACTCTCAATTTTTAATTATGTCTTCTAAATATCTTCTCTTCTTCATAAAATAAGAAAAGTTCTCTCTTCTTCCCCTTCCCTTATAATTTTCTATATTTTTATTTTTCATTTTTACAATGACTGGTAAGAGGTAAGGCCAAAGTGGTGTTGAAACCATGCACAGAGGAGGTTAGAGACTTTCTATTTACTCTTCAACTCCAAATCCCCCTGTTGATCTGCTCCCCACCTCCACCATCACCCCCTATGGACCTCCTAGTCCTATTTACAATGAGTCTCAGAGATAGAAAAACCTACGAAGTAACCCTTCCTAGGCTCTAATTTTTCATGCAGTGGGTTCACTTAACTTCCCAAAACTGTGGAGATTCTTGGCACCCTACTTCATCCGGGTTACATGAGGCTCTATATTTACTGCTACTGTTTGGTGGGGGAGGGGAATTTTGTTGTTTTTAAATTTATAGAAATGTATGGAGTGCTAAAACAGAAATATACAGTGAAAATAATGGGCAAGAAAGGTGGATGGGGCAAGAAAAGGAAAAATATCTTTATTAGATTTAGGACAAAGCATGTCAATAGTAGCCCATGCGTGAGTAGATAATGGCAGACAATAACCTTCCTAAGGAAGAACTCACCATGCAATTGCCCTAACCTGCTTCGGTAAGGCCAGGGGCCTCCAAACTGTGGAGCTTCCTAACCAACTGATATGTTCAAGAGGACTTGAACAGAGAGGACCATCGGGGGGCTAGCCTCAAATGAGTTGTCTCCATGTTGGTCCACCTCTTATCTTTGCAGGGTCATCAGATGACCCTCTTAATGGGCATCTCATAGGACTCCACTTCCTTACTCTGCTTATTAGGGAAAAGCTGATCTTAGTTGTTACTTTCACAAACAGGGATATTTTGTAGAAAAGAACTATTAATTTTCTAAGACCCCTATGAGGAAAACAGGTCTCTCAGAATATCAAAATCTATGAGAAAAGTGAAGCCCAATTCTTCCCAGATCATAGACCTTGAGTCTTCCTCTAGGGCAATTTTTGGAACATAAGGATATGTCTGCCATTGGTCTTCAGGGATCTTTCCTCTGCCTCCTTAAGGAAAAACAGGATGCAATTCTGAAAATTATTTAACTCAATGTTTAAGTCCCAATAAAAATGGCAATATTCTTAGGGCAACTGGGTGGCTCAGTCAGTTAGGTATCCAACTCTTGATTTCAGTTCTGGTCATGATCCCAGGTTCATGAGAGCAAGCCCTGCATCATGCTCCATGCCTGGTGCATGCAGCCTGTTTAAGATTCTCTCTCTCCCTCTGCCTCTCCCCACTCCATGTGCACTCATGTTCTCTCTCTCTTAAAAAAAAAAAAGAAAGAAAGAAAAAAAGAAAGAGAGAAAGAAAGAAAAGAAGAGGAAAAAATGGCAATGTTGTTGATTTCATGTACTTCCTTTCTATTAGAATGCTTGCTTGGTACACGCCACTGAAGGGGAGTGTGCCCATTATTGGGCCCTACCTCACTGCTGTACATTGATTGATTATAATTTTTAAGCCAGCCTCATTTAGTCACATTCCCAGATCTTTTCTGGGAATCTGGACCCCTAGCTATACCACCAGTTGCTTAACACCATTCTCTACATTTCCTGAAAATGCTTGATTGGCCATCTCCCTCACAGAAAGCCTCAACTCAGAAAACTAAGAGACCACCTTATTTCTAGAACCTGGTTAGCCATATTCTGCCTTGGCCAAAATGATATTAGCTTGTAGGAGAAGCAGCTTTCAACAGTAACATTCATCACGTGTCAAATTATATTTCCTTACATCTAGAGTGTGCCCTACAATACTAAATTTGTCTCCTGAAATAATCTCCTGAAAGAATAGGAACACCGATATGTTGACATTTAAGACATTTTAATATTATTTGCCTATAAAATATCTGGATTTCAAAACATTTATCTCCCTACATTTATTACTTTGTGAGTTTTATCTTTCCAACCATAGAGACAAATATTTGACAAAGTGAAATTTCAGGTGACTTGTTGAGTCCACTAATTCAAAGGAGCACAAATTCTTCCTTTCAACCTGAATTGGCTTCCCTATCTTGAGGTTCACCATGTGGTATTTCTTTGATTAACTCTGTGATATTTACATTTCCTGCCCCATTTGGGGATGTAAGGAATACCAATACTTGCAGGAAATCCAGTGCAAGCCCATAAGAAGCAGTACAAAATAAATAGATAGGTTTGCTTTGGACTTTATTTTGAAGTTATAGATATTAACCTAAATGGAAAATTTTCCACCAGATTTATTTATGAACAGAAGCCAACTTACCCATCTCTACCTTAGAAGTAAGCATTAAAGATTGTATCAGAATCAGTCCTCCCCTTTTATTCACCTCTTTGACAGGGATGCTACAACCCGAGTGTCGATTCTGAATGTAAATATTTGGAAGCCAATATGCATTTTGGTAGAAAATGTACAGGAATCTGTCCTCTCCTACCTTCATGTAATTCTTCAATATAACCATTTTCCATTGTGTTTGTTTTTCAGTCTATGTATCTAGTACTTTGTTTCATCTGGTATTATTTATGAAAAAAAAATTTTATCTAGAACAAGTTAGATGATAAATAAATAGGGAGGAAACATTCTTTAAAAAAGTTATGGTAATGTAATTAGTTGTGGTGTGTAAACACCAGGGAGTCAGTAAATATTTTGAGTTACGGGAGTTATAGGAGTTATGTCATTGAAACAGACCTTGCTATAGGATCAGTGCACTGGCTGAGATAGACTGATTATAGATATACCAGTTATGAAAGGATTGCAGTCCCATAAACAGTGATCAATGAGAAATAAGAAAGGATGAAAGAGACCACACCAAGGAATAATCCACCATGTTTGATGACAGAACATTAGGTACATGCAGAACTGGCTTAAGTTCTGTATCAGAACGTGGCCAAGTTATTTAATCCCTCAAAACCTCTTATTTCCTCCTCTACAACAACAGTTACTTCATAGGGTTTTTCTGAGAATTTAAATGAGATACTACATATAAGCTGTTTGACATATTTCTTCTACATAGTAAATATTAAATAAATGCTAGTTATTATTAGAATATAAATGAAGGAAACCAATGAGTTAAAAATGACTTCCAGAATTTGAGCCCAGGTGACTGAGGAAATGTAATGGCACAGGAAAAAATTGGATAATTATTCTGGGAAAGGGAAAATCAGTATCAAATTGGGATATGGTTATACTTTCAGATAGTATGGGCATAAATCTTAAGATAAAATAAGAGGGAAACACTTCATATTACCTCCTATGCTGTAATTGTTTCCAGCCATTTCCCCCAGCATCTCCACCCATTTCTCTGAATATCACTCTTAGAAGTGCATCACATTTGCCTTGAATTAAAAGCGAGATAAGGTCCATTTTCATGGCTCCTTTCTTCATGAGTATCAGCCCACTTAGGCACATGTGCCTGCTTTATTCACACGCTGTTTATTTCCTTTCCCAGATTATTAAAGAAAATGTTAACTAAACCCATCCCCTGTGGCTTACCACCAGACACCTTTTCCCGAAAGGGAGGATGCCATAATTTATCATCAGCCTCTTATTTTTCCCTGCTCAAGTCTTTTTCCTGAATCACAATTGGCTTTTTAAACAAAACAATTGGAACTAATTCACACAGTACATTATAATCACGTCTGCCACATCTATAAATGGTAATTGATATGCAGTACCTGTAAACCCCCAAATCCAAAAGACCAAGAAGGAATAAGATGGGCAAAAAAGGAATCCATAGGGAAAGTTCTAGAATATTTTGTATCTCTCAAGGGGCAGAAACATGTCTGACTCAGACTCCTAACCCCCAAACCAAGACAGTTACCATTTTCACCTCATGATATAACCGTAGATCTTTATTTGAACATATTGAATACCTTATTTCTTTTGTTTTTAGTTTCGTAACATTTTCTTAAAAGTTTTTTTAATTTTTTTTCTTACTCCCAAGGGTTTAGGCTAGTAAAAGATATTGCCTACACCAGAAATCCTCGAGTAACATCCATTTGTGGATCATGATTTGTGGATCAAGGTATGCCTTCCTCTAAAGAGAGTATGTGCAACAGCAGAGGCCTTTTCCAGTTTGGCAAGAGCGATGGAGAACTTATAAAATAGTATAAGAGGAAAGAGATCTTTAGGAAGAAAATGCATTGGGTCCAATTATAAGCTCACATTTTATTAGTTCTCACCTACCCCTGAGGACAATCATGGTCCCACAATGGCAGAGTAAGTTGAATAGTCAAAAGGTGGGAATAAATGACCATTTTAATCCTCCTCTAGGCATGAGTATCCTCCAACGGGTGCCCATTGTGAGCACACAGGCCCACAATCCTGCCTCTTCCCACATTCACAGGGTCACAGCATTAACTCAGTCATCACTGGAAGGTAACCAAGTGTCAAGAAGGGGCTTCCAGATCCGGGGTCCATGGCTTCCTTGCTCTCTGAACCTCAACTTCCTCCTCCCTAAGTAGGAAGCAAAGGTCCACCTGGCAATACCGTTTGAAGGATTCCGTAAGACAACTGGCCTAAAGCGCATCCCAATGCAGTCGACAGGAAATGCCAAAGACAAAAGGTTGGCTCTCTGCTCACACCAGGAACCATCTGGTGAAAGAAAAGAGCCCTCACTTTTTTAAGTCCTAAATTTGGATGTCTGATACTTCCATGTTTCATGCTACCTGTTACAAGAAAGACTGCAAATCAGGCAGCCAACTAACGAGAACTGATGGAATTTCCAGTGAATCATGGGATCCGCAGAGCGTGCTATTCTCCCTTCTCATTAGTGTAATGAACACAGAAAGCCCCCCTGTAACTCAGCCAGGGAGAAAGAGAGGAGGACATGCTCTTCCTCACACCATCAAACCTAGGCTTGCAGGATAAAATGGAAACTTGAAACAAATATTTCTTCCCAGGACCATCGAACAATCACTTGGTTCAGTGTCTTTTTCAGAGGAAGGCAATTGAGTTGAACTTCCTTTAGGATATTCTGCATTAGAAAGAAAGACATCTTGGAAGCATTTTGCAAGGAGCTCTATCAGTCAACTTGAGGAGGCCCAGAATTACCAAAACGAGCTGCGAGAAACTTCACACATGCAGAAATGGGCTCCACTTCTGCATAAATTGCCCTAAATCTTGGTCCCTCTCTCCTTATAGCCCCCCTCTCTGTTCCTGTACAGCGTCATCTGGAAAAGGCAGAAAATGAAACAGAGTTTATAAATCTTAGCACTTCAGATGAAGCTCACTTAAGTTCCCGAGTCCCATCTGTTCCATATTCAACATTTCCCTTCACTTCCTTTCAAGCAATTTTGATGCTATTGTATTGCAAAAGTGACCTTCCAGGAACAGGAAAATAGTACCTCCGAGTTAGTAATCACCTGTTACGTCGCCTTTAAAATGGACATGCAGGTTCTATAGATTAAGAAAAAATAGGCTCCCTACCCCATTAAAATTGCCAACGATACCCCGAAAGTGATTATGTTCAGAGGGAAAGAGGTATTACAAAGACTTGACCCCTTCCTGCCCACCCCAGGGTGAGAAATTAAACTATTCAACGGGGGAGGTTTAAGGGGCATGAAAAGAAGGCCTTTTTCTCTCCTCATAGAATATGCCAAAGCAAAAATAAATCTGGGGAGGGGCAGATCCTGCTGACAGTAAAGATTTCTGACATACGAACAACGAATTCTCTTCAAAGGACAGAGCTACAAAGCAGATGAAAAGCGCAGTCTCAGTTCTAGCTCTAAAAACATAAAAAACCATCACAATAAATCATTTCTCCATGGAAGAATCTCGTATATATGAAGCTGTCAGAAGCCTCCCTTGTACACAGAAAAGGGTACTACATTATACACCAAAAAGGAGTACTATAAAACTAACTCACGAACAGGAAAGATAAATGAACACCTACCCCAGAGGCTGGGCATTTCCTAAATAGCAAAGGTCAGGAAAAATTCCTGGAGTAGGACTTTGATGCATTTCCACTCTCTTCATGACTGAGTGTGTCCCAGTAACAGCCATCAATAAATGTCCATCGGTGTTTTATGACCAGCTCACGTTTACTGATTTCAGTATCCATCAGTTTTTCAGCTAGAATACCACCTGTCACAGTTCCATGTGATGGAACCACGAAGCCCTCTTTGTTTTGGCGCCAGCAGCTTTTTATCTATTTATTTATTTTCAGTGCTCCACAGTTGATACGAGCATCCCCTCCCTGATTGGTATATTCAATTTGTGTTCTGCCTGGGATGGTCTCACTTCATAAATCTGTAATTAAGGAAACCACTGGTAAATGTGGTAACCCCAAGGTTGAGGTGTTTTTTGACATGGGTCATATCTCTGCTCCTTCTGCCAAATGATTAGGAAATATTCATGTCAAATTAGCATAAAGCACATTCTGTTTTATGAGGAAATATTGAGGAACAATATCTATAACTGATGCATAAAATATAAGTTTTCTATTTTCACACACAAGAACAGACTCATATATATCAACCATTTATTACTGGACGTTCTTCCTCCAGTCACTGAAATTTTCCCTGTAGTGTCTAGAACAAAACCAATGTAATTAAGTGTTTTGTCGTTTAAATACTTCAGGTCTTAAAATTTATATAGAATATTCCTGAAAAAATCATTTTGTCCTTATGCAATTTGGGGAGAAAAGACATTAAAAAGGAGATCTTCATCTGCAGTGGTTTTTCTTGTGGTTTTTTTTTTTCCTCCATGTTGAGCAGGGTAGAGGGTGAGGTCCGGGTGATGTAGGCACGCTAGTTCCAATGAACCCAGAGGGGTTCCCACGGGACCAGCCAAGAGGGTCCTTGGCTTTGCACAGGATAGAATCCATACTGGAGCCCATAGGAAGTGAGAACAGAGCTTAGTGCAGACATACAGCTGATAAAGACAGAAAATCTGAAAGACTCTGTCACTCCTTAGAGTTCTCTCCAAAGAAATCATGAAGTCTTTGATCCTTACGAGGAGGACAAACATTAAGGCACGGGTAAGGTGGGGGTGCGTGTCCTAGCAAGAATAGTAGCAGGAGTGGCCCAGTCAATTAAGTGTCTGCCTTTGGCTCAAGTGAAGATCTGAGTCCTGGGACTGAGCCTCACTTGACCTCTCTGCTCAGCAGGGAATCTGAGTCTCCCTCTCCCTCTGCCCCTCTAGCCGCTCATGCTCTCTCTCTCTCTCTCAGATAAATAAATAAAATCTTAAAAAAAAAAAAAAAAGGAGAGTAGCTGGGTAGCTGGTAGCTGAAAAAGAAGCAAACAAACAAACAAAAAGAAACAGACTCTTTCATGGGGTCCCTTCAGTTTCCCTATCTCAGGAGGCAGCAAATTTATGTAAATGCTCAAGGTTTAGATAGTACATTTCGGTCCTGTATATAACATGAATACGAGTGGTATGTGTGATATTGTGACTTAAAAGAAACATGTATTTGGTCTTTGTCCCAGTTCCTGGCACAGAGTTCCTAAAACCCTTTGAATTTCCTAAGTGGTAACAGCAGTTAAGGTGTCTTGTTATGTTAATGAGGTGACTTGGGAAACAACTATGAATGGGGAGGGATGGGGGACCTGGATGGCTCAGTCCCTGAGCGTCAGACTCTAGATTTCCCTGGGGTCCTGAGATAAAGCCCCAGGACTGACTGCCTCTGCACTCAGTGGGGAGTCTACTTGACCCCCTCCCTCTGCTCCTCTCCCTGCCTGCAACCCTGCTCACTCACTCTCTCTATCAAATACACAAATTTAAAAAAAAAAAAAAAATCTAAAAAAAAAAAAAAGATGGAGCTGGTTGTCAGGGGAGCCAACCATGTGTGATTAGAGGGTGGAACTTTGAGCCCCACAGCCCTGACCTCTGAAGAAGGAAAGGGGGCTGAATCCATCACCAATGACCAGTGATTTCATCAGTCATAACCTATGTAATAAACCTCCACAAAACCCAAAAGGAGGGGGTTCAGAGAGCTTCAGCATTGGTGAAACTGGACACATCCACATGCTGCCCAAACAGGTCCCAACTCCAGAAGAGCAGAAGCTCCTTCATTCCTTATCTCTTCATCTTGCTTTAACATTCTTTGTAAAAAAAAAAAAAAAAAGATAATCTAGGGAGCAAACTGGTTTCCTGAGTCTGTGAGCCACTCTAGCAAATTAATTGAACCCAAGGAGGGGGTGTCAGAACCTCTCATTTCTGGCCAGTGGCTCAGAACTTGGGCTCAGCCTCAGGAATGGTGGGCAGTCCTGTGGACCTGAGCCCTTCACCTGTGGAATCTGATATCTCTGGGTAAATAGTGTCAGAACTGGTTAAAGGACATCCAGCTGGTGTGGGAGAATTGCTCAGTGGTATGGAGAAAGCCCTACACATTGTAACTGTAATCAGAATCATAGTGTGTGATCAAGAAAATAAAAAAGAGGGTGCCTGGGTGGCTCAGTGGGTTAAGCCGCTGCCTTCGGCTCAGGTCATGATCTCAGGGTCCTGGGGTCGAGTCCCGCATCGGGTTCTCTGCTCGGCAGAGATCCTGCTTCCCTCTCTCTCTCTCTCTGCCTGCCTCTCCATCTACTTGTGATCTCTCTCTGTCAAATAAATAAATAAAATCTTTAAAAAAAAAAAAAAAAGAAAGAAAATAAAAAAGAAAAATATTTTCATTTGTTAAATTTTCTTCCTCAGATGAAGTGGTCAAGCTAAGGACAGTTAAACGCACACAGTTTCGTAACTGGATCTTAGGGAAGTAAATCAACATAAGGGGGAAAAAAAAACTATTTCTAACGTAACTATTTTGAGAGACTGCAAAGTGTATTGGCGAAGACTCTCTCCTTCACCAAACTTCAGTCAGATTTCTATTAGCCCTTTCCTTATGTAAGCATCCACGTTGGTCCCTGTCCTGTCCTTACCAAGCATGCGTAGCCCTGTATTAGCAAGAATCCTGCTCAGTTTCCTGAGACTCCTCTGCTCATGATGCCTGAATCTGATCAAATTCCTCTTCTCCCACCTTTAATACCTGAGCATCTCAGCCTCTTTCAGCAAAAGTCATGTCTGTTTGGCAACAAACTGAGTTAGTTGAGCAACAATCCCCCGACTTTGACATCTGCACATAGTACGTTTTCATCTGCTGACCCCCTCACTCTAGTGACTGGCTGGAAATCTCTACTTACCCTTGCCTTATTCAGAGTCAAGCCCCACCTCTCTCCCCTGTTGCAATTGCCTTGACACCTATCACAATAGTCCTGAATAAAGTCTTTCTTATCATTTAACAAGTGTCAGAATAATGTTTTCTTTAACATTATTCAGATCTGTGGATGAAACGGAGGAGAGCAGGCAGTTGTGGGGGGCCAATTGTACACCTCTCCTCCCCACTTCAGGTTTGGCAACTGTCAAGTCTAGAGCCGGAACTCAGTGGTGGTGAGGATACTTACACCACAGAAATCATCAAACACTACAGATCAGGGCCTCCCTTGGTATTCCCTTCCCCCCACCCTTCCCCCCACCCCCACCAGTTGTTAAACATTTATGGGCACATTACCAGCTGGAGGTGACTGTGAAAGTCTTATCCCAAGTCCCAGACTGGGCTGCTACGACAGGTTTGCATTTATCCTATTAGTATGGTGCCCTGAGCACAACTCTACGACCAAGTCCCAAGTCCAAATTAAGACAATAACGTGCACAGCCATCCCAGGAGACATTGCTTCACATCTGTTCTAGCTCAGATGATTATACACTCATTTCCCTGTTTATGTCTGCTCCAAGTCTGACTTAGAACTTGTCCCAGAGTTTTTATCTTGTAACAAAACTATCACCCTTATTAGTTGCATGCTTTGAAAGGCAAAATGGATTCAATAGATTCCCACTTTGTACCTCCAGCTTCTGCCATGATCTAGTCTTGTGTGGGAGGCACATGCACTGGGATTAGAATTCTCACTTCAACACGTGTGGAAAATCTGAATGATGATTTAATACATAGACCAAAAAAAAAAAAAAACATTCATCACTATGTTGATATTTGGTGATATTCGGTAAAATCTGAAAATTGACCAGGGATAATTCATCTCTTTTTCCGACCCTTTCCAACAGCCCCATTTCAGGGCGTAGGCAGAGTGCCGACTGGCAAAACAAAGGATGCTCTGCCCCTAGTATCCTTCACGTTCCAGCCAAAATGCCGAGAGGAAAAGCATTCCTTGCTGCTGCTGGCACTGGCCAGCCAGTGGGTAGACAAGTTCCATGACCTGTGCTGAAATCTGTAAGACACACAAGGCTGTCAGGTCTCCAGAAGGAGGACTCTGTGACAACTATGAGAGATTATAGCTTAGATGGATGAGAAATCTATGTGAAAAATTGAGCCTGGGCAGTTCTGTTGTATGCTTATAAAGTCTCTTCAAGGTTAGTAATATTCTTAAGAGGACCATATCCAAAGTCAGTTTAACAAATGCAACTGAATAATAGGCATTTATGTTATCACTTAATAAAGCAGCATTTTGGGGGCACCTGGATGGCTCAGTCAGTTGAGTGCCTTCGCTCAGGTCGTGATCCTGGAGTCCCAGGACCGGGATCAGGATCGAGGCTCATCTCCGGCTATCTGCTCAGCAGGAGTCTGCTTCTCCCTCTGCCCCTCACCCTTCTCATGCTCACTCTCTCTCTCTCTCTCTGTCTCTTTCTCTCTCCCAAATAAATAATCTTTTTAAGAAATAAAGCATCACTTTTCAAAAATCAAAAATCATTTAAGTTTCTCCATTTTCTGTTCCAAATTCTTCTGTGCATATAAAAAAGAATCAATAGTTGTCAGCATGTTGGCTCCATTAGCAGAAGAAAGGCTTTACACACAGATGACACTAGCTTTTTATCAGAATCATCAGGGCCTTCAAATAGAAAAATCAATCAACTTAATTCCACAATGGTTCTCTCCCTTTTTTTTTTTTTCATCCAATTCATAGAAGCAAAATCAACCTTTGGGAATTTCCTTCTATAGAAAGTGAAACATCTGACATAGAGGCAAATATTATTATAATTTCAGCTTTAAAGTTTATTTGAGGAAAAAAACATCATTTTTGCAGGGAGGATATAAACATGAATTTCCATGGAGCATAGCATGGCAAAAACAGCATTTTTACTAAATTAAGAAACCTATGGAGCAGAGATGTTTTTGGAATTAGTTGTGTTGCACACATAATTCATAATTGCCTCCAATAACCTATGATTCTACCCACACCCAAGTAGATGCTGTATTGCTTCTCTTTTATATACAAAGAGTAACTGAACTACAAATTTTGGTGATTGAACCAATGTTGGGTAAAAGCAAAACAAATAAACTTCAGCACAGCATTATATATATAATATACATATATTTTTTTCTGCTTCTTTTCCATCAATCGAATTTTAGAAAGCTTTGAGCTTTTGAAAAATTATTTCATAATTCCACCTATGTATACTACAACAGAATTGATCATTTTTATATATGAGTCCTCTATAGTTTGTATGTATTTTGAGAAAATCAGTTAAAATATTTTAATGAAAAAACTTAACCAATAGAGCTGTTACAAATTGCAATAATGAAAATCAGAGAATGCAAATGAAAAGACATTAAAATGGTTTTTTCTTCAAAGTTTCAGAAAGGAACTTAGAAATGCTCAAATGAAATTGATGTTTAACTCCAAAATTCCATAGTTGTCTCTTGGAATATGCCATCTCCTGTAAGTGAAGAATATTTTGATGGCATTTCTACTTCTACCTGGATAAACTGTTATTCTCTAATATACTGGAAATAAATTGATACAGCATATAGTTTTGCCACATTTAAATCAGGAAGAAACAGAAAGATTATTGAAACAACTCACTGTTGGAGTTTTGCCTTCTAAAATATTTGGTAAAATATTTATCATTCACAGGTATGTTATTCTTGAAAATAGCCTTTGAATGGATCTCTTTTATAGAGTCCCTAATACAATAAAACAATGTGATGACCAGTAAATATTTTAAAGGGATATAATTTTAATGATTTTCAACACCCCTCTCACTCTTGAAAGTCTCCCGGTTTGAAAGATAAATTATATGATTGTTCTTGCTGTATCCTTAGAAGAAATGACTGGACTTTTCTCTCCTGGGACCCAGGGTGAGACAATAGAGAACTCAGAATCTAGCACCATTTCCATCTTTCTGCTTCTGGCTCATATTTTGAGGATTGATTTTTCCTTTTAAACACCTGGTGTTTTGAGTGTTTGACATAGTTGAGCCTGTGGGTGGGCTAGGAGAATGGACAAAAGCTTAAAGTAAATTGTCCAGGTACTCGACAGAAACCACCCAGCAACAATATTGGGCATATTTATGGTATCAGTCCTCACATAAACGTTTACTTTTACCATTTTTTCATTTTCTTTTCCTTAGTAAGAGACAAAACAAAAGTTATGATTGACCAGAATTTCCTCCTTCCTAAACTGCCCTCATATCTTGTATAATTAAGTATAGTGAATGATAGATAGATTAGCCCCTGGCTTTATTTACTCCATTGAAGAACTGCTTTATTCAATGACAAATAGAAGGGTGTAGATTAGCCATAGCAGTTTCCTGCTTTAAACAAAGCAGTGAAAATATGAGTTCCTTGGAAAAAGTGGAAGTTCTGAGCTTGAGTTCGAGTCTGGGGAAGTCATCTCTGATAAGTGATGTGATGTGAGGTGAGGTGATACTGAAGTCCTTAACTCCCAGTACCTCAGAATGTGACCTTATTTGCAGATAGGGTCTTTGCAGATGTAATTAGCAAAGTCATAAGGTCTTACTAGAGAAGGGTGGAACCTCCATCCAATATGACTGTTGTCCTTATAAGAAGAGGGAAATGTGGACACAGACACACACAGAGAATGCCTTGTGAAGACAGGGGCGGAGACTGGAGTGATGCACCTGCAAGCCAAGGATTGTCAGGGATTGATGGCCATCCGAGAAGCATGGAACAAATTCTCCCTCAGAGCCCTTAGAAGAAACCAACTCTACCAACACTTTGGTTTTAGATTTCTAACCTCCAGAGCTATGAGATAATAAATTCCTGTTAAGAAAGCCATCCAGCTTGGGATACTTTGTTACAGCAGTCCTA
Organism: Lutra lutra; assembly: GCF_902655055.1. Taxonomy (NCBI): domain Eukaryota; kingdom Metazoa; phylum Chordata; class Mammalia; order Carnivora; family Mustelidae; genus Lutra; species Lutra lutra. The sequence goes on along the minus strand of NC_062291.1, from coordinate 26,800,718 downwards.
AGAATGAGTACACTATCTAATCCCTCTGAACCCCAGTTCCCTCATCCATATAAATGAGGGCACTAGTAACATCCACTCTCAGGCTGGTGAAAATCGAAGTCATTAATGTTTGGGGGAAAGCACTGTGTGAACTCTAGAGTACTGAACGCATGACACAGACACTTCTGAAGTAAGAGACCAGCCCATGATCTCCCTTCTCTGAGATCTTCTGAGAAACATCCATGGTACCCTGACCCAAGGAGGCCACCATCTCTCTCCTGGGAATTCAGAAACGCTGGCCTTTCAGATTATACATTTGTTTAAAATACAGTGACATTCAGTGCTCCAGCCAAAAGGAGATTAACGGCAAGGTAAGTTCCAAAACTGCGCAGGCTGGTGCTGGGGACCTCGAGGTCACTGGGGACTTCATCTTCATGGCAGGTGGTGCCTGGTGATTGTGGTGGGGGAGGCAGCCCTGTGTTTCAGTACCTGCAAGGTTCCCTTTTGTGTTGGGGTGAGCGCTTGGGAAGGGAGGTTGGAATTCCATTGAGTTCAGCGGGAACCCGGACAGAAAATTTGGGTTGTTCAAGTTATTTGACTGTGTTTTTATCCCAAGACCAGAAAAATTTGCTGACATTTGGATTCAATCTCATTTAGCTGGGGGTCTTTTGGAGGTAGTGACTGAAAATTATTACCCAGTCCATTGATGGTGACTCTTTCAGGCCACGCCAGACCGAAGTAAGAAGATTAGGTAAGTGGAACTTTTAGAGAGCAATTAAGCCAGACAATTTAACCTTCAATTTAAGTAAGTTGAAGAGTACTTATTCTGTGCGTTATTCACACCTTAACTCTGCACAGGGACCTCAGTTTATACCGCTGTGAGTCTCCTTCTCTTCTCTAGTGAGAGGAACTGGGTTACCTATTTGGCTACCATTTTTACTACAGAGTTTATACATTTCTCTTGAAGATCTTATTATACAAGCTGTTATTAGGGTAAAATTAAGTTACTAGCTCTAACTAGTAGAAAGGAAACCCGTACACAGAAGAGAAAGAGAGAAGGGAATTAAAAGTTACAGCAGGGACACGGGGAGGGAGAATTGTGGAGGGAAAGCCAGGATAACTCGGGATGGGAATTCCAGGAGGGTCCAAAGGATACTAGGTCTAACCCTCCCAAACACAAAAACAAAGTAACATAACTGGGTCTTCAAGTCAAGCCCAAAGTGAAAAGGACCTCTCTTGGGAAAGGAGTCAAGAACACTTCCCACAAGCTGAAATTTACCAGCAGAGTCATCAGCTACAAAATGACAGGCAGGGTAGGACAATTTAACAAATCTGCCCCCCCTCCCCCCGCAGATTCGTTTTATCCACAGTTAAGAAAGGAGCTCAAGGGCACCTGGGAGGCTCGGTAGGTTGAGCCGCTGCCTTCGGCTCAGGTGATGATCCCAGGGTCCTGGGATGGAGTCCCACATAGGGATCTCTGCTCAGCAGGGAGCCTGCTTCCCCCCCTCTCTCTCTGCCTGCCTCTCTGACTACTTGTGATCTCTGTCTGTCAAATAAATAAATAAAATCTTTAAAAAAAAAAAAGAAAGAAAGAAAGAAAGAAAGAAAGAAAGAAAGAAAGGAGCTCAAACCTTTCATGAAGTGATAACAAGAAGATTGCCAAGGTAACTAACCCTAAACACAGTATTTCTGAAGAGCCCACGCACATGCAACAAACAGCCAGGCGGTCACTTCCCTTGGTCTGAAGACTGTATTCTGATCAATGTAGCTCCCCTAGTCCATTCAGGCTCTTATAACAAAATACCATGGGCTGGACTGGCTGGCTTATAAATGACAGAAATGTATTCTCACAGTTCAGAGGCTGCGAAGTCCAAGATCAAGGTACCAATAGAATCAGTGTCTGCTGAGCGCCTGCTTCCTGGTTCACAGACAGCTTTTTCTTTTCCTGTGTCCTCATTGTCCTCATGTGGCAGAAGGACAGAGAGCACTCTCAGGGGTCTCTTTTCTAAGGGCATGGACCCCATTCATGAGGGCTCCAACTTCATAATTTAATCAACTCGCAAAGGGCCCACTTCCACATACATCACAATAGGGCTTAGTTTTCGACATACGAATTTTGGGGAGACACAAACATTCAGCCCCTAGCAGTAACCTCAAGTAATCTGCTCTCTAGACAAAGCCTCGTGCCAACATCTTGGACTCAACTTCTGGTCAGCAAAGTCCTCAAGACCTTTTCACACTAACTTCCATCCAGTCCTGTAGTTGGGTGATTTTATTTTTAACTCTTTGACTTTTCATCTGAATAACAATTCCATATGCTTGTCTTTGCTAAATAGAGCCTTGCCAGTTTTAGCCCAGTATTTCAAACTTGAATCCCATCAGCCTTGCATGTGCCGGTCTTCCTACATTTGTGTCACGTTACACTGGCCAGAGATGCCTTCTCAGTTAGTCTAAACAGGATAAAGCCAAAGAGGGAACCCTGTGTCCCAACACCAAGAACTTCTTTCCAGGCTCACAATGATGAAAATTACACACTCTCATTCACCAACCTGAAGGATGACGCTGATGAAGGTAATAAAAATGACGATGATGATGATGGATGCCGACCATCACTCACATTGATTGACTGTCCCGTGTCAAGCCCTGTGCCAAATGCTTCAAACACAACATCCAGTTTACTTCCACAGCTATCACACTGGGTAGGTTCCAACATCCCCAGTTACCAGATGAGGAAATGGCAGCCATCTTAGAGGAGTTAAATAGCTTGTCCATGCTCACGCAGTGAGTTGGTGATTGAGCTGGAATTTTTTTTTTTTAAGACTTTATTTATTTGACAGAGAGAGATTACAAGTAGGCAGAGAGGCAAGCAGAGAAAGAGAAAGGGGGGGGGGTAGGAAGCAGGCTCCCTGCCCAGCAGAGAGCCTGATGTGGGACTCGATCCCAGGACCCTGAGATCATGACCTGAGCTGAAGGTAGAGGCTTAACCCATGGAGCCACCCAGGCAGCCCTGAGCTGGAATTTTAAAATCCAGGCCATCTGCCTCTAGCACCTGACCCTTAAACAGGCCACTCAGCTCTTCCCACAGGACACAGGTTTTATTCAAGCCTTTCTAAAACCAAGACATAAAGGTTGAAGGGGTCAAAGGTAGTGTGTGAAAACCAAATGATCTAGAAAAGAGGTCTTTGCCCTCCAGTAACTTACAATCCTGTTGGAAAGACAAGACTCAGAAAACAAAGTATTTTAGAACAGAACGGTTTACTCTGGTGCTAAAACAATGGGAATCGGACCTAAACATTCCTTTCTAGTTCTCCAACTTTAAGGTTACTGACTTGAAACTTATAAACTGATACAGAAAAGGATGAAGGAAAAAGTGAACAGTCCTCCCCATTCAAGGATGCAGTAAAGAGGCTTTCTTCCCTCTAGAGACCCCGGCCCTAGGCTGCCCGGCCCTGGAGAATAATGGGGGGGGGGGTGGGGGAGTGCGGGGCACATGGGTGTAATTGAAGACTATGGACTCTCTCCCACTGAATGTTCATGCACTGCTAGGGAAGGCAGCTCCTCTCAGAAAAGGCCTGTGGAGCCAGTCCTTGGGTGTTCCCCCAATTAATATCAGAGGTGCCAGGGACTGCAATGCCCAGGCAATGAGCCATTAAAGCCCCAATCAAGCAGAAAAATATCCCTATTGAAGTGAGTGGTCTGAATTCTTCACATCAGATGCAGTAACCCCAGAATTAAATTTCATCAAGTTCAAAATTCTCATTACCAACCAGATTATCAATTATTATCTTCATGCCCAAAGATAACAAGTTATTCATGGTCTGTCATCCCAATTGTTTTCAGCAAGGAAATGAGAGAAAGTGCCTTCAGAAAGAGCCATCTCCAGCTCTAATTGCTTGACCTGGGGCAGTCACCAGGCCACCTCCAAACTGCTGTGAGAGTCACGTGAGATGATGAATGGGAAAACTGTCTCATAACCTAAAAGGTATATAAACAAAGTTATTACTCTTACTAGATGGTTGGGAATAAATTATTACCTGTATTAGAAATAGCCCCATACGACATGCAAGGTGCTCCATAATTGAACCCATCGACGTCGTGGCCCTTAGAATTTCTACCTTCTCACTCCTCCTCAGCTATCCTCCACACTCGTATACTGTCATGAGTGTCTGGTGCTTTCCTATGCCTCTCTTCCTTTGTGTTGGCAAAAACATGCTGCTAGGGACACCAAATATTACTGTTAAAGAAATTTAATATTAAAGCATACAGGAGCCTTAGATCCTCATTCATTTCTCATTATCTGACTTTATCCCCTCTAGGCAGAATATCTTAATAACCAAACATTTGCATAATGCCTTTCTTTTTATGTCCTTGATTCCAACCAATTGCTTCAGAATATTTCCCCATCCCTCTAATGGTATCAAATCCAATTAACTGATATGTTAATTTTAGGTAACTTGGGATAGTCAGAGCACTTTGCCTAAACTAATATAAATCATAAACTAGAAAAGAGGACAAGGCCCCAGGACAAGAAAATGTCAGAAATTTCTCCTCCTGCTTCTCTCATTAGGAGAACCATTATAGTGATAGGAGGAGTTTGGATTAAGAAAATAATCTCATGGGGGTTTAGGAAATATTTGCGAAACTTTCTCAGAGTTAGACTTAGCAGCTTTGTCTAATCTCCCAATACCTGGTGGATGTCATGTGTCTAATAAAATCTCCTAGTTCTTTGAGCCAAAGATCTTTGACATCTTTTAAGATAGCCCGTGATCCCAAGAAGTCGTCATTGAAGAGGGTCCTAGACCAACATGTCTTGCCTCCATTGCCGGAAAGCTACTACTATATCCACCTGCAAAGTCCCATTCTCCCCGGGAGAAGCAGCTGACCCAACAAAGCTTCAAGCATCTCCCCAATACAGTGTCATGTAAGACAGGTCTCCAATTAGAATATTTACCTATTATAGCATTTATAAAATTGTAACTATTGGTATAAACCAATATTTTTCCTAAGACTTCAAATGTTGTTTACCCATCTTTGAGTCCAAATCTCTGGCAACTAATAGCTTGAGAAAATATTTGTTTACACATCAGAAAAAAAAAAAATATTTACTAGACTCTTGAAGAAGAATTCTCCTCAGGGATATCCCTTTGATTCCAAAGCCCACACACAAAATTTTTAAATGGAAGTTTAATTAGTGTTTCCATGTGCCAGACCCTTTTCATGATAACCCCAAAGGTATGGATAGATTCCCAAGCCCTGTGTTTTGTCATCCACCTGCATTTTCCTCTGCATATGGTGATGGCTTGGTGGAGAGGGAATTGACAAGGAAAAAAGAGGTAATTGACTCAGGAAAATTACCATTAAGAAGTCAGCCTTGAGGATACACTCTGGCATGGCTCTTATTCACTGTTAGAGTAAATTAATCATCTCAACCTATTTACAAGGCTCCAGATAGTGCCCTGAAATGACCAAATCTCCAGTTTCAGCACTCTCTGTTATAGGAGTCAACTGATATCCAGCAAAGTAGTCTGGTTCTGGCTTATAATTTCATCAAGTTTGCAGGAAGGGGGCAATATATATACGAGATATATATATTATATATACATATATTCCAACAAAATCCTTCTTCTACTTCCACCTACCAATGCATATCTTTGGCACAGGAATATTTATTATATTATACTTATCAGATTTAAAAGCTGACAGATTTCACAAAGCCATTCATATTCTATAATTATTCGTTTGCCCTTCAATTGTCTTCGTAGACTGGGGACTCTCTGAAGGCAAAATCAATCCCAGTAATCTTTATATCCTTTCCAACACCTTGCACTGACATACTAAGCACTTCAAAAACATGCCTGAATACATTATAATGTATCCATGGTCAATTCTAGTAATAATAGCTGACTTTATTAATAGTTAATATTTGTTGTGAGGGGCAATTTCATTCAGTTCTCACAATAATTCTTTCAGGTGAGTACAATGATTATCCCCATTTTAGAGATGAAGAAAGAGAGACCTAAAAAAGTTAAATAACTGATCCAAAGTCACAGAGTTACATAGGGTCCAAGGGCAAGCTGTCCCAAGATCAGTCACTTTGGCATGAAAATTATTTTGAGTTAAAAAAGCAATCGAGGGATGCCTGGGTGGCTCAGTGGGTTAAGCCGCTGCCTTCGGCTCAGGTCATGATCTCAGGATCCTGGGATCGAGTCCCGCATCGGGCTCTCTGCTCAGCGGGGAGCCTGCTTCCCTCCCTCTCTCTCTGCCTGCCTCTGTCTACTGTGATCTCTCTCTGTCAAATAAATAAATAAAATCTTTAAAAAAAAAAAAGCAATCGAAATGCAGCAGATTCAGGAAAAGCTCTTTACCTCCACCACAACTACCTAAAAAGAATATATATGGATGACATGTTTCAGGAAGAGAGCTATCATCACAGATAACTACATCATACTATGAACTTGGTACAGCAGACATCCATCAAAGCCCTTCATGTTCCATCCCCCACCCCCAGGGACTTGCCAAGCATTTGTTTATCAAACATTTACTCTTTTTTTCTCTTCCTGTGAATTTCATTTCTTCTCTTTGAAGTCCCAGACCCCTTCCCCTTTGTTCAGAATGACATACACACCTCATTTTGCCTGTCTTCGGAATTTTCCAAGCCTGTGGGATTCCCCCTGCAAACAAAATTAAACTTGATTTTCTCCTATTAATCTGTCTTATATCAATTGGATTCTTAGTCTGGATAGAAGGACTGGGAAGGGGAGAGGAATTTTTGCTCTCTAACAGCTATATAACAGAAATGGGACTAGACTTCACTGTAGTATATTGTTCTTTTTTTTTTTTTTAAGATTTTGTTTATTTATTTATTTATTTATTTGAGAGAGACTGAGAATGGGGCTCTATCCCAGGACTCTGGGATCATGACCCGAGCCAAAGGCAGACACTTAACCAACTAAGCCAATTAGGTGCCCCAAGTGTTTTTATTTTCTAAGCTAGCACATGTGTTAAACCACTCTCCCATACTACCTCTCTAAATCCCTAGAGACCCAATTCCATATTTTCATCCTGCTGTTTAGAAACCACATAAACCAGACTAAACTAACTGCTATAGCAAACAGCCATATTCCAGTGGCTTTCATGGTTGAGGTTTATTTCTTATATAATGTCTAAGCCTGTCGGAGACCCCAACATGGAAGGAGCCTAGAAGTTGTCTGACAGCCTGCATCCAGCCTGCAGACAGAGGAAGAGAATGGGCACCATGCATGAGAGTTATGACCATCCAGACCAGCAAGTGATGTACATCACTTCCACTCACAACCTACTAGCTAGAACTCCACCATGTGACCACACCCACGTCCAGGACAGGCTGGGCAGTGTCCTCCAGCTCTGAGCCCAGGCAGAAAAGGAGAAGGCAGACATGAGAAAGAGCCAACAGCCTCTCCCCCAGAAAACAGGTGACTCGAGAGTCAAGCCCAGCACCAGAGAACTTTAGAATCAAAACATTAAGAGACTTTCCTCCTCAATTGTCCTTTAAGATTCCCATTTTCCCAATTCCTTACTCTAAAACATTCTAACTCTTCAGCAATGTCACCTGAGGAGATATATTTAAATCTCTAAAATACAGGTGTAGATCAATTATCTTTTGAGGAAAAAAATATTTAAGATTTGTTTCTTGTCCTCTAGGTGTATTAGGACATGTTATTTCCATTGAATAAAGGTGCTTCCCTTCAGGAAGAATTCATTGCCAGATAACCCTTAAGAGTAAATTTTCTGAATACACAAAATTTTAAATGACTTACAAACATTTTATTTATAAAAAGTATATTTACCATAAATTAGGATCATAGATTTGATAAAACAGAGTTAACCTATGGTGTATTGAGTGCCAAATACAAATTATATCCCATTAATTCATTCAATAATATGTACTAAACACCTATTATATTTTGTTTTATCCTATACCCAAGGACCAAAGGCCACACCACAAGAAGTGTAATAAAACTCTGTATGATGAAGAGGTTGGATAATATTACATAAGACAACCTTGGGTCAAAAAACTGCACCTGTATAACCTCCCAGAAAATGTCTCAGCAAATCTGAAAGAATATGTTCAAGTTGTATTCAGCTCTGTCTGTCACATATGGACAGAAAGCCATTCCGCATAATCACAGGGTCGTAGAATGAGACAACCAAGTCACAGAGGCTGGCCCATTTTCTGAACTGCCTAATTTACAATTGTCCTGTCAGAGCTGACAACTGGTTTTCATTCCCCAATATCCTGAAGACTATCAAGATTCAATGCATCAAGATCACCTTCAACATACTCCGTCTTCTTTCTCTTTCTATGAGTTACAGATTTTTTTTTAAGATTTTATTTATTTATTTGACAGAGAGATCACAAGTAAAGCAGAGAGGTAGGCAGAGAGAGAGGGGGAAGCAGGTTCCCTTGCTGAGCAGAGAGCCTGATGCAGGGCTCGATCCCAGGACCCTGAGATCATGACCTGAGCCAAAGACAGAGGATTAACTCACTGAGCCACCCAGGCACCCCTATGAATTACAGATTTTAGAGTCTGCTGGAGCCTGACTGCCTTCTGACAATTTTGAGACAATTGAGGAATTTGAATGTAGATTATTACTAGATAACATTTAAAAATTACTGGTCATTTTGTTAGACATGATAATGGTATGACAGTTTTGGGGGTGGGGGGCAGGGAAGTCCTTATCCATTACAGAAGAACTGTTGATGTTTGGAATTTGCTTTAAAATATTATAGTTTTGGGGGAAACTGGGTGGCTCAGTCAGTTAAGTGGCCAACTCTTGATTTCAGCTCAGGTCAATATCAGGGTGGTGAGATCAAGCCCCACATCAGGCTCCACACTCAGTGTGGAGTTGGAGCCTGCTTGAAATTCTCTCCCTCTCCTTTTGCCCCTCCCCCTGCTTGTGTACTCGTGCTCTCTCTTCAAAATAAATAAATAAATCTTTTTTTTCTAATTAAATAAAATGTTGTAGGATTTGGGGCACCTGGGTGGCTCAGTGGGTTAAAGCCTCTGCCTTCAGCTCAGGTCATGATCCCAGAGTCCTGGGATCGAGCCTCGCATTGGGCTCTTTGCTCAGCGGGGAGCCTGCTTCCCCCTCTCTCTGGCTCTGCCTGCCTCTCTGCCTACTTGTGATCTCTGTCTGTCAAATAAGTAAATAAAATCTTCTAAAAAAATTAAATAAAATGTTATAGGTTTAAAAAAAAAATGGGGAAGGAGGGACACCTCGGTGGCTCAGTCGTTAAGCATCTGCCTTCGGCTCAGGTCATGATCCCAGCTGGGGTCCTGGGCTTGAGCCCTGCATCGGGCTCCTTGCTTAGCAGGAAGCCTCCTTCTCCCACTCTCACTCCCCCTGCTTATGTTCCTTCTCTCAGTTGTGCCTCTCTCTATCAAATAAATAAATAAAATCTTTTTTTTAAAAAATGGAGAAGGAGAAGAGAGCAGGTAAAACAAGACAGGCAACATGGTAATAATTGTTTAATCAGGATGACAGAGACATTATACATTATATGGTTGATTCTACTGTTCTCTCTACCTTTGGGTAAGAATGGAAATTTCCAAAACAAAAAGATTGTAAAATGAAACACAATTAAAATTTCTTTAAAAGATTATCCACAAGGGCGCCTGGGTGGCTCAGTGGGTTAAGCCGCTGCCTTCGGCTCAGGTCATGATCTCAGGGTCCTGGGATCGAGTCCCGCATCGGGCTCTCTGCTCAGCGGGGAGCCTGCTTTCCTCTCTCTCTCTCTCTGCCTGCCTCTCTACCTACTTGTGATCTCTGTCTGTCAAATAAATGAATAAAATCTTTAAAAAAAAAAAAAAGATTATCCACAATAACTCCATTCTTAAGATTCACTCTCTAAATTCCCCTTTCCGCTGCTCACAGAAGCTTCTGAGCAGTACATCATTCTAGTGGTTTCTAAACACTGTCAAACATCGGAATCAACCTGAGATTTATATCTGTATAAATTCCTAGTCCGTATTCCAGATTTATTGAATTGAAATCTGATACTGAGGGCTGGCAATCATGGTCTTAAAAGCATCTCCCAGTTAATCTGGTGTGCACAGGGTTTAGGAAGCACTGTGCCTTTTAAACTTGTCCAATACTGTTTGAATCTGCACTGGGTCCCAGTACCAAGGCTCTCACCTCTTTGACCACCACGTACCTCTTCTGTGGCAGATTGCTAGTTCCCCTTGTTCCTCTGGGGTTTGACTCCAACCTCAGAGACATTTTCCCTTTCACACAAGTTTCCCGTTGGAGCAGCTGCCCAGTAATTCCCACCCCCAAGGCAAGGAGCACTCATAACTACAATCACTTCATCAGTCTACATTTTAATGGAAGCATATTCTCAACCCCTTTTCAAAACCTGAATCAGAGAGTGGATTTTAAAACAAACAAGTTAGCACTACTTTAAAACCCATTTCCAGTCATTCTCACATCCTTAGTACAGATCTATTAAAACTTCAGAAGTCATTAAGGAGCGGCCCTGAAGGTTTTTTGATTGTCAGAAAGTGTTATTGAGATGGATTTGTTGAAGAGATGCTTTATTCCATTTCACACTCCTGTCAAAGTTTTATTAGACTTCTAAACCGAAGATAAATACTTTATTTTTAACCATAACAATCTGAAACTCTAAGAGGGAAAACGAGAAAGTCAAATTGTCCCAAGCCTTCATATAGGAGATGGAATTGAACACTTTCAAGTGAAACTGCCTGTAATTCGAATGAAGAAGGACTTCTGCACCGGCAAATCACAGCCTCAACAAAAATGAGATGATCATATATGTAGAAACCGCTAACCTTCCCCAATGATTGTTTTATTTAATTTCCTCATTTCGCCCAGCTCCATCTCATTCTCTCTGTCAAAAAGAAAAAAAAAAAAAAAAAAAAAAAAACTCCTTCTCTTATTAACTCCTTTAATAGGATCACAAACCTTGACAGGCTGCCTACTTGAGAAACGGTAAACTCTCTGAGCTGGAAAGAGCCACGGGGATTATCTATTCCAAAATTCTCTGATCCAAGAATCCTTTCCCCGGTGTCATTAACAAAGACAGCTCAGCCAGATTCCGCCTCAAAGCTCTCAAGGAAATGCCGAGGACTGACACGTATAGGGCACTTCACAAATAAAAAAGCCCCAGCAATCCCATTGTTCCACTTAAATTATATTGTGGATGATGACATGGAGATTTTGAGAGATTAAATGACTAGCTACGATGACACAGCTAAGCAATGGCTGAGCCTTGCAAGACTTGAATTCAGTCTTTGGACTATAAATCTGTGCTTTTTCCTGCAGCCTCTCAAAGGTCAGAGGAGGTTCTGTTCTCCTCGCAGCACTCTGCTACTTTGTTGGAAAGCTGTGATCATTTAAAAAATTCTTTTTTTTTAAGATTTTATTTATTTATTTGATAGAGAGAAAGAGCACAAGCAGGGAGAGCTGCAGGCAGAGGGAGAGGGAGAAGCAGGCTTCTCACCCAGCAGGGAGCCCAATGCAGGGCTCAATCCCAGGACCCTGGGATCATGAACTGAGCCAAATGCAGACACTTAACCCACTGAGCCACCCAGGCGCCCCTAAAAAATTCTTAAAGAGGGGCGCCTGGGTGGCTCAGTGGGTTGAGCCACTGCCTTCAGCTCAGGTCATGATCTCAGGGTCCTGGGATCGAGCCCCGCATCGGGCTCTCTGCTCTGCAGGGAGCCTGCTTCCTCCTCTCTCTCTGCCGGCCTCTCTGCCTGCTTGTGATCTCTCTCTGTCAAATAAATAAATAAAATCTTTAAAAAAAAAAATTCTTAAAGAGGCAAAATCTATCTCCCTATAACTTTTTAGGTTTTAATGGAACCTTAAATAGAGCTCAGTATATGAAAAGACTATTTAAGGCACTTTCCAAATATGAATACATTTAATTCTCATAACAATCATGTGAAATGTCTACTGTATTTATCACCATTTAACAGATGAGAAAACCAAAGCTGCAAGTAAATGGCAGAGCCAGAATCTAAGCCAAACTAAATGAGTCTATGTCCAGAGTCCAAACCCTATTCTGCCTCTCTCCTCTACTGCTGGGACTTCATTCTAGTCTTTGAATCAACACAGAATAAAACTGCTTCTTTGGTCACATAAGAGCATTGCAAGTATTTGAAGACAGCTACCAGACTCCCTCCCCAGATCTGTATCAGTCAGGGTTCTATCAGAGAAAACGAACCACTAGGAATGACATATAGAATTAGGGTTTATTACAAGGGTCTGATTTTTCTGCATTGGCGGAGCGAAATAGTCTCGAATTCTCAGTACTTATGTCTGATGCTAGAAGTTGTACCCATAAAAGCTGAGATTTGGTAAAACTGATAGTTTTACTGTTTCATCAAGAGCATTCTTGGATAAATGTGGATGATTTCTTTTTTTGAGATCTTATTTTATTTTAGAGAGAGAGCAAGCACATGGAGCAGGGGGAGAGGCCAAGGGAAAGGGAGAGAATCTCAAGCAGATGCCGAGCTGAGTGGCAGAGCCCGACATGGACTTGATCTACCGACCCTGAGATCATGACCTGAGTCTAAACCAAGAGTCTGAAGCTTTAACCGACTGAGCCAGGCTTCCCAGATAAATCTGTTTTTTAGAAAGCCGCCAGGGCATGGCAGTGAAAAGTACAATCACGACTAGCACACTTAGGCGTGGCTGCTTTGATTCGTGGTAAGGTGCCAGAAATACACTCACCACTGCTTTTGAGCTGTAAGTGTAAATATCAACACAATGAAAGAGGAAAATAACACCTTAATATTTCTATGAAAATAGCCTTGACCGTGCAGATCCCCTGCCCTGAAGTGGATTCAGGTACCTCCAGAGATCTGTGGACGGCCCTTTAACGACAGATGCTTTCTAGTATATCAAGGAAGTCCGGGCATTTCAATCTAATTTAGAGTAGGCCACCCTGGGAACCAGGTCTAAGTCAACTAACCAAAAACCACACATGTGGGCACAAACACAAACTCAAACCCAGGTGCACGCACAATGTTTCTTCAGACTAAAAATCTCAACCGCCCATATTGAATTCTGCTGGCTCGCAGAAGGAACTTCAAGCATGGCTCTGTTATGATAGTGTAGATGTACTTAAGTGAAAGGCTAGCACACCTTGTGAAGGAAGAGTTATTATTAGATTAGTAACCTCTGTTCCCATTAGAAGCCGAAACCATTCCGTGCGTCCCTGGAGGTTTTTCCCAACAGCCTCACTATATTCCTGTCGGTTTCAGTCCATCATTCCAGCCTTCGCGATTACCTGAGAAACTAACGTGTGTGAAACGCTGGAATTTATGAAGGCCGCTGTCCTTCATAATGAGGAAATACTAATGATGAGACAGGATTTATGCCCTCAGTGCGTTCACAATCTAACAAGAGAGACAGATCTTTCTGCAAATAAGTGCAGCAAACAACTTTATTGAAAGTAATTCTGGGCAACTCCTTACCCCAAACAGTTACCTCGAGGAAATTCTCCAAGGTCACCTCAGCATGTGTGAGATGTACAGTCAAACTCCCGCCTGTATTAATTCGGCATATTTCCCTCTCTTTCAATGCTCCACAGGGTCTGTCTTGCGAGGTGCTCACAAGAACTCAGCCCTCCTCAACGAGATCATTCCCGCACTTACGGCTCACTGTTGACAGCCCTCACTATCCACAGGTTTATTATTACTCTTGCACATTGCTGGTAGTCAAGAACATGGGGCTATTGTTAAGTCCAGAAAGGAGGAAAAATATTGGGGAATCCAGTCTCATCTTTGGCACGGAACGTTTGTCAAAGCCAGCGCGAGGGGAGAAATGAATCAGTCGCTAACAGCATTTTCATTCTGGAGAGCCCTAACCATGAGCAGCTGGGCTGAGATTGCCTTTTCAGAGTTCATGAGGGACTTCTACAGCTGTCACATGGAAGCAAGTCTTCACAAGCATTTCTCATAGCCAGACTTATCTGAAGCAAGCATCTGGTGACGAATGTTGAAAGAAAAACAAAACCCTCTGTACTCTGGGTTTCTTGACCTTCATGTTTATTAATGTTCAGCTTTCCCTTCCCTGACCCACTCCCCCAATCCCTAAGCCATACCACCAGGCTCTACTTAACACATGCTGCTAGAGACAAGGAAAACAGAACAGAGTCCCATGTTTCTGTGCCTGACAAAAATCAACGTATTAAAAAGTTAGCACATCAACTGACAGAAGAACGCAGGAAAAAATTTGTTCAACTCTCCGTTGGACAGTGGGTACTGTTTAAACGAACCAGAACTCAAGCACTCTCCACTAAATCCCTTTCTAATTAATCCTCTTTCGGCCAAATAGATTCCTTTCATAAATTTAAAACAGTGTAGAACTTCCTTCACAGACAATGAAGATTCCTTTTTTTAATCCCAATTTGCTCTCCAGAGCTGTGGCGAGTGGAAGCCAAATGGCTCCCAGAGCCCGTGAAAAGTTTCCTTTTTTGGTCTGGATAGAACCATCCTGCATCATTTTAATGATTACCTTCAGGTTTACAAGAGTTGCAAAAAGGGATTGCCCAGTGCTGAGAGGAGGCGGTGAGGATAGAGTGGGGCTCTCCTTTGAAATCTGCCTTATTTATACAGAATTCCAAGACTTCTAGTCATTGAGTTCCTACTTACTTCCAGAACAATTCTCCATGTTCCCTGAATTAACCGAACAAATAAAGGCAGGATTACAGTTTGTCACTGTGGTTCCCCATATACCACAAGGGCAGAAAACACTCAGGCTCTAAAGGCAAGCTTATTTATTAAGGATGCAGAGGAAAGGAAAGAAGCTGTGGTACTCACTGCCCATCCATCCAATGGTCACCTTAAGGACTGTGCCTAGATGTAACAAGCAACAGATGGAACACTAGTGGTTCCTCTTAACCTTTACTTTGACTTCCCAGCTGAACCCTCCAGTAGCATCCATACAAGGGAAACAGAGAAACTGAGGCTCAGCACAGCATCTGAAAAAGCAGAATAATACCCCCTTAATTCTAGCATGTACCTCAGATGGAGGGATTTCTCCTACACTTCTGTCATTAAAGCAGACTTCTGTCACGTACTCACCTATCCCACCATGAGCAACTGCTTCCCCCCTTCTGCCGCCCCCCCACACACACAAGGGATTAAGACATAAGAAATGAAATAATTTCCTAATTTTTCCTCTACTATGTCTTAGTAAATTTTTAAAAAGTAACTTTTTTTAAGAAGAAGGAAAAAGGAAAGGAGAGGGGACAGAGGAGGAAGAAGAGGAGGAAAAAGAAGAGAAGTAGGAGGAGGCTGAGAAGGGAGAAGTAGGTGGAGGAAGAAAAGGAGGAAGGGAAGAAGGAGTTGTGGGTAGGTGTCAAGTCTTGTCTAGTTCCATCCTACATTACCTTCTTCATTCAATTCAGTATTTGTAATATGCCTCCTGTCAAGCCACTCTTCAAAGCACTAGAGATCGAGCCAGTAAGATCAAGACCCCATCCTCATGGAAGTTCTATTCTAACGAAGCAAGGTACTTAATTAACTCTGTAATCAAACTGTAGTTTACTATCAGAAAGGGATATGTTTCATAAAAATACAAAGCAGGATAAGGAGATCGGGTATGAGTGCTGGGTTCAGAGATCGTGCTGCTTCACCCAAGACAGAGAGGAAGACCTTCCCTGAAGTAGCAACATTGCAGAAGAGCCATGAATGAGGTTCAGGAATCAGCCAGGAAGCTTCATAGAGGAAGAATATTCCAGGCCCAAGATCTGAAGTAGAGCCTTTTGTGTGGTGATCCTGAGGAAAAACAGGATCAGCACGCTAAAGGGCAAAGATGAGGTGAGTGGTGAGAATTGGGGTCAGAGAAGTAAGCACAGACCAGATCAGGAGGGTCCCTGAAGCACATGATTTTAAAATGTATTCCAACTGTTACAGGAAGCCATCTGGGTAGTTAGAGCAGAGGAGTGTCAAGATCAAAATGCTTTAGAAGGATGATTTTGACTGCTGTGTGGACAGGTTCTGTGGAGTGGCAAGATGGAAGCAGGGAAATGAATTAGAGGGCTACTGCAGGTATACAGGAGCGACCAAGGGTGGATGAGGACTAGGGTAGACAGGAGTAGCAGCATTGAAGATGATGAAATGTCAAACCTAAGAATAACTCCAAAGTAGTGGCCTGTTACATGTTCCTGCCATTTACTACTATAGAGGCCATTAAAGAAGCACATCTGGTGGGGAGGGAATGAATTCTTTTGGAACACACTAGGTTTGAAATGCCCATTGGACATCCAACAGATATAGAAGCAATGGCTGCATGTACTTCAGTCTAGAGTTGAAGAGAGACATTGGGACTGGAAACACAAAGGGGAGTCTTCTGTTAAGAAAGGGGATTTAGGAACATGGGTCTAGGACATGAGTAAAGAAAAGAGCAAGGTCTAAGAATCTGGCCTTGGATGTTGTACCATACAGAGCAAAATAAAAAGAAGGAGCCAAGAAAGTAGACTGAGAGCAGCAGTCAATAAACATGGTCTTCTGGAAGCCAAGTGAAGAAGAGATTTCCTCAAGGAGAGTGGGATCAAATCGGTTAAATGGTGTTACAAATAAAAAAGTAGGACTTGGAATGATCACTGTATTTGGTATACGGTAGCCATTGAGTTGGGCCCTGACTTGTGGTTTTTCAATGGAGTGGTGATGCACAAAATTCTGATTTGAGAGAGTTCAAGAGAATACGAAAATGAAAACAACTAGTGTAGACAAGTCTGAGATTCACTGTAAATTGGAGCAAAGAAATTGGGCAATAGTTAGGAATTTAGAGTAACAGAAGCTTTTCTTTCTTATGGAAATTACCAGGTGTTTGTAGGCTGATGGAAAGATCCAGTAGAGAGGGAAAAGGTGATGATACAGAAGACAGGAGAGAAGTTTTAGAAAGTCCTTAGAGGCCTCCAGTATACAAGCAGTGGAGTTGACAGTAGTCAGGACCCCATTGGGCATCCAGAGGTGGAGGGGAGGCAGGTTATCTGAGTTGGTTAGAATATTCCATATGGGAAGATACAGAGGTTCTCATCGGATTGCTTCTTTTTCCTCAGTGAAATAAAATATGCAGGCTGAGGAAGGAGGATTGGTGGTTTCAAGAGAGGAGGGCTGGGAGAGGGAGTTGGGGGATACTGGGCGGCCTGCCAGAAGGTCGTGAGCACAAATGTACCCAAACAGTGCAAACCCACATTCATCATCCCATGACCTCCACGATTCTCTTCCTAAGGTGAAATAATAGTATTTTTAAAGAAATTCTCTTTGAGGGGCGCCTGGGTGGCTCAGTGGGTTAAAGCCTCTGCCTTCGGCTCAGGTCATGATCCCAGGGTCCTGGGATCAAGCCCCGCATCGGGCTCTCTGCTTGGCGGGGAGCCTGCTTCCCTTCCTCTCTCTCTGCCTGCCTCTCTGCCTACTTGTGATTTCTCTCTGTCAAATAAATAAATAAAATCTTTAAAAAAAAAAACTGTTAAAAAAAAAGAAAGAAAGAAATTCTATTTGAAAACACACACACACACACACAAAAGTTTCTTACTCTCAAAATTTACAATGGTTTCTAAAGGACATATGGATACTGACTGGACCCAAACTCTGAAATAAGGATTATATGTACTGAACTATTGGAAAAATGTATATGTTTTATGAGAACAGGGATTTTTATATTATTCATTGTTGTATCCCCAGTGCCCAGTGCCTAGTTAGTAAATTGAAAATATAGTCATTAAATAAATGAGTTGTGATATCACATACACCATATGAACACTATACAGGCATCTAGCTAACGATCGGTAATAATGGAGTGTCCCAAAAGTCTTAATGACGTTTTAAGCTTCAAAACTTTAGAAGTATAAATGCTAGAAACCTACAAAATCATCTTTTGAATGTTAAATTATTTACATCTCATATATATTTACATAGTTTTGTGTATTTTTTAAAAAAAATGTTTAATTTTAATCTTTTGCTTCAATGT
This sequence comes from Lutra lutra, assembly GCF_902655055.1. Lineage (NCBI taxonomy): Eukaryota > Metazoa > Chordata > Mammalia > Carnivora > Mustelidae > Lutra > Lutra lutra. The sequence continues at coordinate 26,782,754 of NC_062291.1, read as the reverse complement.
TTGACACATTGGCAGAGCCTGAAAAATTAAATTATTTATTATTTAAAATTCATAAATCACAATAAGAATATAAGAAAGGTAAACAACTCAACTTTCAAAGGATGTTTTTGTAATTTCATAACATTTACCCTTTTGAAGATCTTAAAGCTGAAAACCACACTAAGATTTTGGGGACACCCTGTATGTATGAGCCACAGAGAGTGGTGTAATGGAGAATTTCAGTCCCCACTTCTGCCCACAGAACATGAGAGAAGAGTCCCTCTGATCCAGCCTGGGTTCTCTGCTAAAGGTCCTGTGCACGAGATGCCTCCTTCTTAGCTGCCATGACTGGCCAGAGGTAGCACTGGGCTTGAACTTGGGTCAGACCCAGCACAGCCTTTGAGACTGAGGACTAGGCTCTTTTGGAGGCTCTACCCTTGCTTCTCTGTATGATGGGCTGTCACTCAGGGACCTTCATTTTCCCTCTGCCCTTAGAGGTCTGGGCCTCTCCGGAGACAGCATCCTCCTCTCCCTGCAGAGCCTGCAAAGGCAACTTGAAAGAGTCCTCCCACCCTCTTGACTAATGGATCTCTCTTCTCCTGAAATAGGGATTCAGGGCAGTGACACTTCCTTTGTAACAGCTCCAGGCAACCACAGATCAGGAGAAAACAGCATTTTCTTAGTGCCTATAGATTTCTGGATAAGGTTTGAACAGAAGTCCAATTCACTAATTGAGTCCTCTGTTGTAGAGAGTTCCACCCAGGGCAAGTTAGGAACAAAAGCTTGCAGCTTAGCATTTCCACTGTAAATCTGCAGTAAATCTGGTAGTAAGGGGGCAGAGTCATGTCATTTTATGTTTACGCCCCTGGATCCTTGCAAAATTCCAGGCACATGTAAGAGTTCACTAAATCTTGCCTGAATATTTGAATTAATTAACTTACTGGTTAACCACAGCCCTATATCAGTCAGGGCTAAATGGAAGAAGGTAGCATTGAGCCCTGTAGACACCCTAGTTTACCTAAAGCATCACTGTGTGACATAGTTTCCATCAGGTGTCCGAGGAGGAGACTGGGGATTCCGGAACTCTTTCCAGAAGTAGAACAATTAAAGGAAAAAAGATGTTTGAGTGAAGAAAAGAGAGATAATTAGAAGATATTACTTATGTTCATTGTTCTAAAGCACTCACGCTGCCTAAGACTGGGACATCCTCACAAACCACAGCTGTACTAGCTGGACTGATAAGAGACCACAGACCCCTCTCTCAAAGAGGCTGGGAGTCAGGATGGGGCGCCCTATATATGTGTCCAAACACAAGTGTCTGCGATTCCAGGTGGACAAGCTCAGCATGACTTCACAGCAGGTGGTCCTAAGAATAAAGACCCCCAGGAAACCAAGCCACAGTGAAAGTTATCTGGGAGAGTGAAAGTATGAACTGCCCAACTAAATAGTATTAATACAACCACACTCATAAGTGAGAGAACCAGTCTCCTTTCCCAGGAAAATTTCTTTATCCCCTATAAGGACACAGAAACATTCCAGTCACATCCAAAGTTCAAGCCTGAGGATGAAGACCCCTCCATTCCACTCAGCTCAGGAAAAAGGCCTCCCAAGCACTCATGGGACTCTTTCCAAATCTCCCTGTGATTAGGTTTCCAAGGAGTCTGGTTCAAGCCCTATCCTCCCTGCTAGCCTCCTGCCTTACTTCTAGTATATTTCCTGAACTGAAAAACTTTTCAATGTCTACTAAAGTCACTGGATATATGCATATAATCATTTTCAATTGCTACATTAAAAATTACTTAGTTGCTTAAAACATGTCTTTATACCTCATAGTTTCCATGGACCCAAAGTCCAGGCACAGTAGAGATGAGCTCTCTGCTCAAGGTCTCACAGGCTGATACAGTATTGGCTGGGGCTGCGGTCTCCTCTGGGATTCAAGATCCTCTCTAATCCACTCAAGTTGTTGGCAGAATTCTATTCCTAACATTTGTAGGACTGAGGTCACATTTTCTGGCTAGATGTCAGTTAGGGCCTTCCCTCAGGTCTTAACCACATGGCTCCTCCACAGGTAGTTCCTGGCATGACTGCTTTTCCCAGGCCAGCAAGAGAATGTCTGCCCCTGATTCACTTAAACGTTCACCTGATTGGGTCAGGCCCACCCAAGATAATAGGATAATCTCCCTTTCCCATCAAGGGTAGCAATAATGACTTAGAGTGATAAGCATGATATCCACAATCAAAGGATGGGGGGGGCAACTCAGAGTGTCTACACCAAGATTCCAAGGAATCTTAGAGGCCATTTCAAGAATTCTACCTACCACAGTAAGGATATCTAAAATGCACTCTTATTTCTCCTTTACACTTTTTCTTATATATTTGCTCATTTTAAGCAGACATATAATAAGAAAACTATAAATCTCACTTAAAGGAGTGAGAAATCGTCAGCATATGATTCAGTTGGTATTGCTGAGTAAAACTGGCAACTTCACCCATGAAGTAATTGCCTAATTCTGGAGCAGGACAGTAACCCAGGGAAAGAACAGCTCAGTTCTTAGAGGTCCCCTCAGGGCAGACCTGGCTCCGTTAGGGGCAATTCCCGGCTCTGCTCCTTGCTAGGGACCAGCCGCACCCCTGGGTTCAGACAGTCCTCCTGCAGTCCCTCCCCAACATTTCAGAGATTATTTCCACTTCAGGTAACTTTGGTCTGTTCTAGCATATTCCATACGGTGAAACATTCAGCATGCGCTCCCGGGCAGAAGGCTCCTTTCACTCAACATGGAGTTTTCATGAATCCTCCATGCTGTTACCTGCTATCAAGATCTACTCCTTCTGACAGCTGAGTCGTATAAACACACCAGAGTTTGTTTTCCGTTTTCTTACAGATGCACACCTGTGATATTTCCAGGTTTGGCTTCATTTGACTAAAACTGCTATGAATATTCTGGTACAAGTGTCTTTGTGTACATCTCTCTTAGCTAAATGCTTAGGAATAAAACCATTGAGTCAGGACAGGTATGTGTATAGTTGTATGAGAAACTGCATGAACATCTCTCAAAGTGAAAGACTTTATATTCTCAACTGAGGTTGAGGAGATGTGCAGACACTCCAGATCTCTGCTGACATTTGAAGCTATCAGGTTTTTTCAACTTTATCCATTTTGGTGAGTATGGAATGGTATCTCAATGTGGTTTCAATCTTCCTTTCCTTGAAGACTAATGTTTTTTTTTTTAATGTGATTATTGGACATTCGTGCATCTTCCTTGTAAAAGGATTGTTCAAATGTTCTACCCATATTTTATGGAGGAGACTGGCATTTTATTACCAAGTGGTAGGACTCCTTCACCAGCCTTGGTTAGATATATGTTTTGCAAATATTTTTCCCAGTCTGCGCCTTGCCGGTTCACTTTCTGAATTGTGCCTTTGATGAGAAAAAAGTGTGAAGTCTGTCCTATGTCTTTTCATCTTATTTATGGTTTTTAAATAACAGGATTTTCATTTCAATGGAGTCATGTTTCTCAGTATTTTATAATTTTTAATCTTAAGAACTCCTTCGTATCCCAAAATTGTAAATAGCATCTCCTAAACTTTTTTCTAAACCCTCATAATTTTGTTTTTAATATCTGGTGTCTTCAATCCATCTGAAATTTGTTTATGAAGTGGTGTGAGGTTAAGATCTCAGCCTTTTCTCTAGACATACAACCAACATCTCAACCACACATATCAAGAAGGTTGCTATCCGGGACGCCTGGGTGGCTCAGTTGGTTGGGCAGCTGCCTTCGGCTCGGGTCGTGATCCCAGCGTCCTGGGATAGAGTCCCACATCGGGCTCCTTGCTTGGCAGGGAGCCTGCTTCTCCCTCTGCCTCTGCCTGCCATTCTGTCTGCCTGTGCTCGCTCTCTCTCCCTCTCTCTCTGACAAATAAATGAAATCTTTAAAAAAAAAAAAATTTAAAAAAAAAAAAAAAAGAAGGTTGCTATCCTCAATCTTCTCCTTATTTTTCCCTTCTGAATTCTCCTTCACCTGCCGGTTTCCATGGGTCTGATAAACGAGTATGCACTGATGAAGCCAAAATTCTTCTCTAGCCTATGGTGCCAACTCTATCCACTCCTCTCCCCCAGCAGCACATGCTCCCATCATCCAGCCTAATGGCGAATATTCCCACATACATAGAAAACTCTGACATTTCTTTCCCATCACTGCTATCACTGTGTCCAAGTCATCACTACGCCTGCGTAATGTGATTCAGACTGCTGCCTAAGCCCCCTGACAAGTCTTCCTGCTTCCACCATCATGCCAGCAAACAGAATGATCCTATTAAAACCTGTCAGATCATGTCATCCTTTGCTCTAACCCTCCAAACATTCCCATCACCAAATAAAAGTCAATTTCCTTACTATAGACTGCAAGGCCCTCGTGGCCTGGGCCCCTCACCCCTTTCCTCTCTGTCTTCCTCTCTTCCCACTCTCCGACTTGCTGACCCCATTCCAGACCCATTAGCTTACTTCCTTGCTTCCGAGAATACCAGGCATCATTTCCCTGGGCTTAGCAGTGGCCATCCCCACTTTGTGGAATGCTTTTCCCTTATACATCCATGGCCTACTCAATTGCTCAAATCTTACCTTTCCTGCAAGGGTTGCTTTGTTCATCCTTTTAAAACTGAAATCTATGCTTCTCTCTATCCCAATCTCAACCCCTATATACTGCTTTATTCTCCACAACATTTGTTACCGGCTAACCTACCAGATAATTTACTTATTGTGTTTACTGTTTATTATTATTTCCCCCTCCATCTAGAGCATAGGCTCCACAAAGGACCAGGGAATTTGCCTTTTTGTAATTGATGCCACTACCTAAAATGGTCTTTAACACATTCCAGTTGTTCAATAAATGTGTTAAATTGATGATTGAACTAGTAATGATTGAATAAACTGCCTGCTGAATATTACCTGAACCTTCCATAGGCTTCTCACACTATTAAAAATTGCACTTGTATTTTTGCCAAAACCACTCATGTGTATTTTGCCTACAAGAGATGACAAGAAGGGGCAAGGTCTTGCTGAAACTCTCTACCTCACCTCCCTCTCCTGTACCCCCCGTTGCTGTCCCCACCAACCGCTGAGGAGCCCGTGGTCTTGTCTTTGCCAGGTCCCCCATAAGCCTCTTTGCCTCTGCTCCAGCTCCCATTTAATTCTTCCCTTCTCACACAGCCACAGAGATGTTTCTAAAGTTTACATATAATCTTGCCCCTTGTTTGCCCACAATCCTTTCATGACTCCGCTCCCTCTCAGGGTGCTAGACAAATGCCGCATCGTGGTATATGACGTGTTCACGACAGGTGTGTTCACCACCTGCACTGCTAAATCCTGCAGCAGCGTCTCCCAGCCCGATTCAGCCACTAGGCACACCGGACTCCTGCCTAGTGCCCCGCTGGCTCGGGACCTCCGTCCCTACCTGAACTGTTTATATACAGTCTCCTTGACCTGGAAATAGCCCTTCCCCACCTAGCTCCTTCCCCTTTCTTCTTTAAGGAGCAACTCATTCCTTCCCTTCTATGTCAGATTTAGTTTCATCTCCTTCTTGCCTGCTCCCATTACCCTCGCACTTGGCCTTCCAGTTGTAATTTTTGGTCTGCTCTTCTGTCTTCCCCAATACACTGCAAACTCCTCTGGGGCAAGAGATCTTTTTCAACTCTATCACTAGGGCCAAGAAGAGTCTACTACAGAGTTGTAATAAATTCTAATAAAATAATATGGAACTTGCCAGGAGGAATGCTTGTCCTTCTCCCTCTCCCCCACCTTAAGTAGGTTTTCTCCTGAGTGAAATGTCTTAGAAATGGTTGCATTGGCAACAACTAAATCTAGTGCAGACACCCCAGGACTCTAAGGTCAGCCATTTTCGGATGAAAGTGTAACTCCTGCAATTTGGTATCTTAGTGGTACAGACAAGAGCTGAACTGGTTATTTTCCCAGATAAGCCCTATCTAGTTATTCACCTGAAAAGAGGGTACGTTCTGGTTTTTTAAGCAGTGTGATAACAATTATTGTAATATGTTTACATTTTCCATCGTTACAGAGCAGGTATGAGCTCTTCCTGCCTTTATTCCTACAAGTCCATGAACCTAGATGCTAGGCCCATCCTTTCTGGGTAAAGTGTGGACATATGAAAATAACTAGCCTAAGCCTAAATTAAAGGAAAAGACCAAAAGAAAAGACTTTGAAACATCTTTAAATGACACTGTGGTTTCTGAACACACATGGGGAGCAGTCTCATCTGCAATGAGGTCAAATGGTAGGAGAGAAACCCAGAGGGAAAAGGCCAGGGCAAGCCTCCACATCTCTCCATCCCCTGGGTCTCACATCCTCTTGGGCTGCCCTCCTTCCACTAGCAACACAGACACTACAGCAGTCAGCACGTGAGGTCAGAAAGTGGGGGAACATTCACTTCCTACTTGTTGAGAACCACACAAAACTTTTCATAATTAGGTTTTGGCCAAACGTGTCATCATTCATACACCGTTCTTCCTCTAAAGCCAAGTCCAAGAGCAAAGACACATGAGCAGAGGATGAATTGGCAAGAACAAGGCTTTATACATGAAATCTGGGACAGAAAGATTGGGCTCACTAGAGCAAATGAGTAAGGAGCAAGGAGGGGGGGGCACAATAGGCACAGGGGGCACCCACCAGCTCCAAAATGAGTGGAAAACTGACCCAGAGCGGGGGTCGGCCAGGCTAGGGGTCGGCCAGGCTAACGGTCAAAGTCAAGAAGGGCTCAGCTGATGCTACATAGAGAACTCTCTTCTACTCTCAAGTCTTGAGACTTAACTTCTCAAGTCTTGATTGCTGACCAGCCTCGTCTGTCCCACACCCTCAGACACACACAAACCCCGAGGTGTGAGACCTCCGGCTTACAGTAGGAAGGAGGAGGTTCTGTTTGTTTGATGAAACTTTAGGGGGCCGAGCCTCTTCCCAGCAGAGCAGGTTCCATTCAGGCAAACATCTGTTTCTTAAATGCTGAGATCTGCATCTTGCACTAGGAGAATATGAAGAGTGGGTGCTCCTTCACTTCTGTCTCCCACAAGTCCTGAGCGGTGCCCCAGACAGAAGGCTGAACTTGGCATTACTCTGACCAAAGGTAGGAATAAAGGTGCCTCCAAGCATAGGTATTTTCTCAGTAGTGCTGACCCCTAAAAGTCAAAGGGGGTACCGTGGCTGGCTGACCAGGTATTCTGCCTACAAGCGAGAGTAGAAGTATCTCCCAAAACTGTGTGACATTGTCGGTCTGACTGCAATAGGAGCCCGCTTTGACTATGAGCATCCCAGCAGCTCAGAATGTTGGTGGAAGGTCACCAAGCCCAAGCCTGGTGATGTCAGATTCCTCTGTACCACACGGGCCCCAGGGGCTCTAACTGTAGGTAGAAACAGGAGCACCTACAAGCACTGGTATGCTACTGGCTGCTGCGATTTCTGAAGCTGGAGTCCCGCCAGGCATGCCTCAGCTGCTCTAAAGCATGAAGAGAAGGATCTCCAGCACAAGTAGGGAGCTAATCCCTCCCACTGCAACCTACTTGCTGTGGCCAGTGGGGGGGGGGGGGGGAGGTGCTGAGGAACCCTGACAAAAGGCAGCAAGAGAAGTACCACCTAATGTAGGATGGTGCTGGTCTCTTCAGCTGCAACAGATGTGCTCTCACACGAAGGGTCCCCACAGATCTGACACGGGAAGAAACAAAGGTGTCACCTGGCACTCATTTCTTCTCAGTGGTGCTGGCTCCTCCAATAGCTACAGATATGCCTTTGCCCAGCTAGCCCCAAGGGCTCTGACTATAGGCAGGAAGGAAAGAGTCTCCCAGGACAGATGTGCTCTCTGTACAGGTGGACTCCCCATTCACAACTGGAGTGTTATCGGCCAGCAGGACCCAGACGGCCAGATCTAAGAGTCCTTAACATAAGGTATTGGAGTCTACTTCATCCTGCACCAAAGTTGAGTGTTCCAGAATGGAGGTGGGTCCTGGGCAGCCTAAGTCATCCCAAAATTGTTGCTACCCGTTAAGGCTGCAGAACCCATAAACACCAATAGGTCTGCAGTGGTTAGTAAAGTGAGCTACTGTCCCCAATGCTGGGCACGCTGGCAGCGGCTCGAAAGCCAAAAGTAGTCGCTGTACCAATGGGAAAATGTCTGGGATGGCTCCCAGTTGTGGCTGGGTGCTGGCAGGGATGCCAAAGGGTGGAATCTGGGGACAGCAAATCCACAAACCTGGTTGAGTTGTGCTTCATTGGGTGGCTGGGCTATGGCAGGTGTTAAATTAGGAGCTTCTGCTGGGGCTGCCTAGTTGCAAAAGGGAAAAAAGTTGCAAAAGGGCTACAATTGGGTGGCCCCAGGCTGCATCCATCAGGGACCCCAAATGTGGGCTGAGGAGTGGCTCCAGAGTCAGAGGGAACTTGGAAGTTGCATTGGGGTAGCTGACTGTTGGGGCAAGCTGGCAGAACAGAGCCTGAGGCAATGCCTGCCACAGGGGGACAGGTTCTCAGAATCAAGAAGTGCCACTGAAAATAAAAAGTTCTCCCCAGAGCCTGGGGGGGTGAGATACCTCAAGATGGAAGTCTGAAAAACACAGATGGTATCCATGTCCGTGACACCACATTCCAAAGTGGTCTGGAACTCCAGATGCACAGCTGATGAGAGTGCACAGGACTGCAGAAGCAGTGAGCAGCCAGCCTGTGAAGCCTGGGAACTGTGGGAGGGGGTGTGGGAGGAGAAAGGGAAGAGAATCCACACACACAGGCATAGGCGATGCCATTCTCTGGGAGGCAGGCTGAGTGAAGGACCGGGGTGCTAGGAGTATGGGGAGAGCAAAACAGAAGATGCTACAACTGTGACTGACGGATGGGGATGCCAGGGCCTCCATTCTCATGATGAAGTAGGACCCCAAAGACGACCTTGACCCTGAAAGGAGAAAGAATCCGCAGGTACGGCAAAAGGAGGATAAGGAGCTGTGCTACTCATTTCACAAGCAATCTTTGGTACAGGAGAAGGTGGAGAAGTGGAAAAGACCAGGGGCCTGGAGGACAGGTCAGCCAAGTCAGGGGCTGGTAACATTTCAGTAACCAGGATCTGCAAAGTGAAGCTGGCTGATGGCAGGCAGCAGGGCACTGTGGTCCAATGTGGCCTTGGGTTTAGCTTTAAGACCTTATTAAACCAGTGGCACTCTGCTGTCTTCTCCAAACCCAGGTCTTCAGCAATGACTGTACAAGGAAGTTGTGGAGGCGCCGGCAGCTCCCCGCACCCCTACAACAGGGGCAGTGGCGCAGCAGTGCCACTGAGGTTTTCCATCCTTCCGGCTGCCAGATGTGGAGGAGAAGTCCTCCTTGACAGGCTGGACAGCATTCCTCCCTGTCTCTTCTTGAACTTGGGGACATGAAGAACTGAGCTGACGGCCTTTGTCAACCTCTTGAGAAGCAGACACAGGGTGAGACGGGACCAGAGAGCCCTGCTGAACCCGGATGACTCCCCCAAAGGGCTGGGACACCCCCAGCAGGGAGGGCCACTTGAGCTGGGCATTGTGAAGGAGCTCATTCATAGAAGACACGGGGTTTTTCGTACTCAAGCGATCTCCCGGGCTCAGACGCGAGGTTCCCCTTCAGAGACCCAGAACCACACCTGCAGGAAGTAACTCTCCAGTGGCCTCCAGAGGCCTCGATGCCCACTGTACAATCCCACGGATGGGGCCTCTTCTCCGAATGCCTTCGGTCCCTGTTGTCAGTCCGCCCTCACTGCTCCTTCCCGGAGCGCTCCTAACAGGGCCCTCGGCCTAGTTTTCCAGAAGGATCTGGCGGATGACAGAATGGCTCCCACCACCTAAAGGCAACGAACTGCTCAGGTGGCCAACAGCGAGTCCATGTGGTCCTTGGAGAAGTAGTTACTGTTCCTGGGAGGCCCGAGTGGGACACCGGGCCCTCCCGACAGGATACCACCGGGACGTGCGGGGGACCGAGGCAAGAGACCCGCGGGATCCTGGCGGCGCCGCCCGCTCACCGGGCGGAGGGGAGGTGCCGGCCAGCTCAGTCCCGGGCAGACGCCAGCGGGACGAAGCTCGTTGGTGAAGCCGCCGCGACGGGCTCTAGGCTCGGGGTGTCGCTGGGCCACCGGGCCAGCGGGTGCTGCGTTGCAACGAAAAGCGCGAGAGGGCAAAGGGTGATCCCAACGGCCGGCCGGCTGCTCCCCCACCCCCCACCCCGCCCCAGCTCCGCGACCTGTCCCAGAACCCTCCGAGCCGGCCCCGCCCGGATCGAGCATTCGAGCGGGCGATCCGAGTCTGCGCGTCCCCCCGCGGGTTCCTCGCTGTCCCTGCGGTGCCCGCCGGTTGGGAGCCAGGGGGCGGGGTCGCCGCTCCAGCGGTGCCGGGCGCCTGCGGGGAGCGGCGCGGCGGGAGCGGGGGTGGCTGCGGCGGGGCAGGTGCTGGAGTGAGGACCGGACCGAGCTGCCCCCGCGTCGGTGCCCGTAGATAATTCCTGTGGAGTCGCCACCGCAGAGGACACCGCGCCGGCTGGTGTTTGAGTCGGGGCTCCGACACCTCCGGCTCCATGAACCTCTCCCGGCGCCACGAGCGCGTTTGGGGGCGTCCCTAGTCCGGCGAAGTGCGCGGGCTGCACCCGCAGGGCTGGTCGTACTAGGACACACAGAGAAACGCTGTGGCTTCTGTATGTTGACCTTGCCTACTGGGGTCTTGCCAAATTCTCTTATTTCTGGTAGTTTCCTTGTAAATTCCTTGGGATTTTCTACATACACAATCAAGTTTTCAATAAATAAATTTCACTTCTTCCTTTTTGATCAGTGTGCCTTTTATTTCTCCTTCCTACCTTCTACATTTGCTAAGGCCTCCAGTAAAATGTTGAATACCGGTGGAAACAATGAATAGCTTTTCTTATTCATTCAACACTCTGTTTGGGAGAGGGGTTTTTTGGTAGAAGCCCTACCTCACACTAAGGAATTTCCCATCAATTTCTACTTTGCTGAGAGGTTTTTTGTTTTCTGGTTTTTGTTTTGTTTTGTTTTGTTTTTTAATGGTGGCATGAGAGTGGGTGTGTAAATGTGTACTAGGTGGTAATATAAACGAGGTTAAGGGGGCCTCTGTACCTTTAGGCTACATGGTAACAACTCAGTTGTCCGTTTTTCTATTATCCTTTAAACTGTGCATATATGCAATCCATTCTCTTTGTGTGTTTGCTGCATTTTACAATAAAAGCACTTTTAAACAGTAAGATGTTTAAAAATGTGAGATTATATTATTTTGAAACACAAATATGCAACGTTTTCACTTAGATCTTAAGAGCTAAATATTAGACTTCTGTGGAAACCCAAACATAACATTGTTTTCATGGGAAAGTAGATCTTGAAACTGTTTTTAAAAGCTACAGTAAGTTGATACACATATGTATACACACACACAAATACACTTATATGTATGTATATACATATATATTCATAACCAAAAAATTACTTTTAAGTCTCTAAAACCCTTTTCTTGGTATGAGGGGGGAAAACAGTACGTTTCACTTATTTTTATCTTCTCACATATGCTCTTTAATTCTTTAGAACTCAGACAGTAAGATGATAGTAACTTTAGCAAACAGAGAAATCTTGTTAATCAGTTTAAGAAGTCTTCAGAAATTCAAATAAATTCTAGCCTAGCACCACTTGGAAGGAAAAATAACTAGAAAGTAGGGGAAAGAAAGCATGAAAGTTCTGGCAAGTCTGCACAACCCCTGGGGAAAGAAAGACTGGCTCCCTCTAGAACACACTTTGATTTTCTGTCTTTTCAAAGGTCTTGATTGTTCAGGGCCTGTGAGCTCAGCACTGGGCCAGCAGGTGCTTTCTTCAGAACCCTGTGTCACAGTTCCATACAATCTAGAGGAAGTTCAAAGTTCATCACAGTGATCTGATTTTAAAATAACTTATTTCTTAAATGCCTCTTGTACTTGTCCCCCAAGAACTGCCTTTTTCCCTCTCTCTCTGTTCAGCATCTGACATTTATTTGTTAAATTACAGTATGGCACCAGAAGAAAATTCTGACCTAGAGATAGGAAAATATAACCAGCACATTTGCAAACAGCTTAGCATATGATTCAACTGAGATTCTCCTAATTAAACTGGTTATTAATCTCAAACAGAAAATGGTCTTTGCACACCTAGGGATGGGTTACAAAAATCTTTTCCCCCCGCTGCCATGCTTCTCGGTTTTTTTCAGAATGTAAGAGTAACACAAATTTATTTAGAGAACTAGAAAATCTGAAAAGTAACATGAAGAAAACAAGAAAACAAAAATTGCCCACAATTCCACTGTAAGAGATAATCCCATGATTTTTAAATCTATTTCTTTTCCTTTCTTTATACATATGAATTTCCATTTTCACAAAATTCAGTAAAATGTGAAGTGTCATATCCTATTTTTATTTTAATTTACATCCTGTTTAACATCTTTAAAAGTTCTTGAAAAACATTATTTTCATTTACCACAAACATAATCTACCATTCCTCTTCATTTTTAAGTGGATTTCTTTTTTTCACCATGTTTGGTTACTTTCTTAAGGTTTATTTATGAAAGCAGAATTACTTGGTCACAGGGTAAAAACAGTCCTGGGATATATATTTCTTTCCAGAATGATTATAATTGCTTTCTTTCCCACAAGATATGAGAGTCTGGGGCTATGTGTGGTCTTATTTGTGGAATTTTGTACTCAAAATATGTGTTTTAATTTTTTTTTACCTGGTTCACTGATGAAAATTATACCACTTCTTTCTTTAATATTTATTATAATTATCATGAAGGTTTTTGAATATATCTAATGCAGTTTCTTCGTGTTTCTGACTACATCCCCTTCTGAAGTCATACTTTTTGCTTCTTTCCAATGTAAATTTCAGACACAGAACTCTACCTTTCCAATGATTCTATCTACTAATAAACTGCCCCCATACACAATCACTCAGGCAGAGAGTGGGGCCCTCAGTACCTAGATATGGAAATGTCAATGGTGTGGAATAAACAGCTCTTTTCATGTATATTGGGGAGAATAGTCATTGGAATGGGATTACACCCCATTTACACACAGTAGTGTGCTACAGCCTGTCTGTAATAGCTCATGAGAGCCCACAGTATGCTTCTTTGCTCAATTCTGTGTTCAATTATGTCAGTTTGGTCACCCAAAATTGGCCATGAGAGGATTTGCATTATGGAAATCAGCAAACACTACAAATTAAACTCTCCTCACCCACCCCCAACCCCAAGAGCCAGCTCTTAAACATTTAATAGCTCTCCACTACTTCTATGTCCAACTACGGCAGAGAAGCTAGTATCAAACTAACCTCCTACTGATAAAAATTAGAAAAGCTGTGTAAAGTATTTTTTTAAACATTTGCTTGAGGGGAAAAAAAAACATATTTGCTTAAAGGACTCAAGCAAGACCATGCAGCCAAGACTTGAGGGTCTAAGATTAAAAAAAGAGAAAGAAAGACAAGTGCTAAGAAGTGAATTTAGTGTTAGGCCCCACTTTTCCCCTTGATGTGTTTGCTAATTCATAAATGGCTTGTTGAAAGCTAAGCAGAAAATGGCTAAGAGGCAGAAAAGCTGGGACCTGAGCTTTCAGCAGCCTTAGGAGCTGCAGGGAGACAAACTGAAAATATTTCAGGAGTTACCAAAGAGGAGGGTCCCTGATTAAACACTCAGGCTTTCATTTGGGACTTCTGAAAAACAATATCCCAGAATATGTTATCTTAGTTTGGGCTGTTATTACAAATTACCATAGGCTGGGTGCTTTACACAACCAACACTTATTTCTCTTTGTTCTAGAAGCTGGGAGCCTGAGATCGGGATGCCAGCATGGTCACATTCTTGATGAGTGCCTTCTTCCTCATTTACAGACAGCTGTCTTCTTGCTGTATATGGCAGCAAGAGAGTTAGCTAACTCTCTGGCTTCTTCTTAGGAGGGCACCAATTCCACGTGTGAGAGTCCCATCCTCATCTCCTAATTACCTCCCAAAGGTACACCTCAAACACCATGACACTGGGTTCAGGGTTTTAACATATGAATTTCACAGGACACAAACATTTAGTCCATTGCAAAAGGGTACCTGGAGACACCCGGGTGTCAAAAAGAATGAAACACAGCTCAGATTTAAATCAGTCCCAGACTAGAGTAAGGTAAGCTTCCCCATCCTAATCACCTGCTAGTAGCAAAAGTAAATCCTTTCTGAAGGACTTACAATAGTGCAAATAAATATCAAATACACAGGAATACAATTCCTAAGGATATACAAAACTGCAGGAGAATTGTAGATCTAAATATGAAAGGTTAAGCAAAAGCTTCTAGTGAATATCACTGAAAATCTTCATGATATTGAAAAGTACTCCAAAACACTTGTTCGTGGTAGCATTATTTCTAATATCCAAAAAACAGGAACAACTCAAATATCCATAAACAATAGAATGAAGGGGTGAATAAAATACAGCATATGCATTCAGTGCAACTACACTGCAATATAAACACACAAACTACTGCTAAACAACAACCTGGGTGAATTTCACACATGTGATGTTGAATGAAAGAACCCAGACACAAAAGAATATGTACCGTATGACTCCATTTATAAAAGTTTAAAAATAGGCAAAATAGTTACGATATTTAAATTTAGAGAGGCAGTAACCAGGAGAGGGAGGCCACTTTCCAAGGTGCGAGCAATGTTTTGTTTCTTGATTTGGGCGATGGTTACGTAGGCTTGTTCCCATGAAAATATATTGAGCATGCTACTTCCAGCTTGTACGCATCTCTGAATGTTATATTTAAAGTTGATTAAAGGACAGCTGAGAGAGACAGAGAGCACTGAAACCCTTCCCCAGAGGAGATACATACCTCCATAAACCAGATACATAGCGTCACTTTGCTACAAGTGGAGAAATCTCTCACTCGAACTGACCTACAGAGTAAATGAACTCAAAGAAGGTATACAAGTAGCCAGCAAGCACATAAAAAATGCTCACCATCATTAGTCAATAAGGAAATGTGAATCAAAACCAGTGGGATACCACTTCACACCCACTAAGATGGCTATACTCAAAAAGTAGGACAATAACAAGGATGTGGGAAAGTGACCTTTTGCTACAACACAGAAGATCCTTGAAAAGATTATGCTACATAAAAGAAGCCAATCCTGAAAGACCATGGATTCATATTTATATGGAAAGGCTGGAAGAGGTCACTCTATAGAGACAGGAAGTAGATTCATGGTAGTGGTGGCCAAGGGCTGGGAAGTAGGGTTGGGGGTTGCAGAAGGGGAGTTGAGGGAGAAAGGAGAGTAACTGTGGTTATTATAAGCATGTGGTTGCCTTTTGGAGGGATGAGAAGGTCCTACACTCGATAGTGGTGAACATTCCACAACTCTGTGAAAATACTAAAAACCATTAAATCATACACTGTTTTAAAACTATTTAACTATTTAAACTATTTTTAAAACATTAAGGCTGATTTTTATGATATATAAATTATAAATCAATAAAACTGCTCTAAAAACTAATGAGAATTTAGGAGCTTATATAACTGAAATATCTAGAGATAAGTCACTCCTATGAGGATTGACCTGGCAGCCAAGACATTATCACCAATACCTGATTTCGTTCACTCTCTGATATACTTTCTGTGGTGCTGGCTTCACCAGACCACCGTGCCAGTACCCCAGCAGCTCCAGGTATGGCCATCTTGTCAGCAAAAAGGCAAGAACTGTTCAAGACCGCATAATCCCTTCTCATGCCACCCAGAGGACAAAGAAAGTTCCTCTCTCTCAGAAAATGTCTACAGGGGCACCTGGGTGGCTCAGTGGATCAAAGCCTCTGCCTTCGGCTCAGGTCATGATCCCAGGGTGTTGGGATCGAGCCCCGCATCGGGCTCTCAGCTCAGGAGGGAGCCTGCTTCCTCCTCTCTCTCTGCCTGCCTCTCCACCTACTTCTGATCTCTGTCTTCCAAATAAATAAATAAATAAAATCTTAAAAAAAAAAAAAAGACTTAAACCACAAAAATTTGAAAAAAAAAAAAAAAAAAGAAAGAAAGAAAATGTCTACATATGTTTTTCCAGTGTCTCATTGATACTGCTTGAGTTACGTTCCCACACCATGGTGGAGAACTGGGGCAAAGAGCCATCTTAAATCGGTCTGATGCCAGAGCCACAGAGGTCAATCCTACCCAAATGACTACACAACTGAAGGTCGTGTAAGGGCAGCTTCCTAAACCAGATGTGGATCTCGTCATCAGAAATTATGGAAACTAAAGTTGAGGAGTTAACGGCATCAACCCCAACTACACAGACAAAAAAAGGAGTCAGAGTTGCTATGGACTCAAGACTACAAGCAACATTTATCTCCAAACTGACTTCCCACATTTGATGTAAGACAGAGACTTGTGTTTGCAGAGAACAGAACACGTAACTGAGTCCATAATAGGTTCTCAATTGAGTTTGAATGAATTAACAAACAACTTGAGTCAACAGCAACAAATTAATAAACAAATGAAAAATTGGCTATCTTAGTGGTAAAGAACCCAGACTCCTTTGGTTTTTTTTTCCTCTGTCTCCAGCTGCTCTCTGCTTAATCACCATTAGTTCCGTACAGCATTCAAAAGTTAGGAAGAACTGGAAAAGGGGAAGAATTTCAAATATCTGGGGTTTTGTTGTTGTTGTTGTTGTTGTTTTGATCCTGAAAAGTGCTCTGATGACAAATGCACAGTTGAGGGGGTTTATATCATTGGCTAAGAAAAAGTTTGGTGATTCTTGTTGATTTCAACTCCAGGTTAACACAGGGGAGATACTGGTACAATGTCAAGGTAGCTATTGACTCTCATACAATCCTACTTCTAAAACCCACATAGGCATCAGTTCCAGAGATTTCTGAATTTCTTGTCATCCCACACTGCCTCCTAAGCCTGTCCTTAGCTTCTGACCTATATGTTAGTTTATAAGTATCGCTGAATACTACCTTAAGCCTAAGAGAAATCACCAAATGTATGTCAAACAACATGAAGGACTGAAGATCAAACCATGTCTATCATTAGAATCCTAATCAAGAGTACATACACTTATAATTTCTATTCTTATCTTCATCTCAAGCTGGAAGATAAATTGGGCAAGTATTATTAACTCCATTGTACCAATTAGGAAACCCAGGATCAGAAAGTGTTTGCCCTACTTTTAATCGGTGACAAAGCAAGGACGGGACCAGGTGCCTCCTGATCCCTTTAAATACAATGTGTCACCACTAAACCAACATCCAGTGTACTGAGAATTAAGATGTTTTCCCTACACTTACAGATGCATCTGCAATGGCCCAACCACACTTTTGCTTGATTAATAACTAAAGAACATAGAATTACATTGTAAAATCACATCAAACATTTCTGTGTGACAGTGCGAGGCATTCAGTAACTACTAACAGATTCATTCAGTAAGAAGTGATCGTAAGGTCAGGAAACAGACAAAGCCAATTAGTTGTCTACCTACCATTCAAACCTGTATCCTTGGACCTTTGTGTACCTCATTCAAGCTATCTGAGTTAATGCATGGTCTTTGCAATAAAAAGATACTGCAATACTTTTTTTTTTTTTCAAATGACTTAGATTTAATCATTGGAAGCGAAAAACTTCTAATCTACAGGTACACTGAGTGAACAACAAACACTGTATATGATAGATTGTGTTTTTTCCTCAAGTACTGAGCAAACTTTGAGCTCACAAAAAGAATTCACTGTGTTACTGATAATCGAAAATGGATTTACTGAGCTGGGTAGCTTTAATTAGTTTGCTGGTGCTCCAAAGACTTTTGGGCGAATGGGATTTTTTTCCTAATACCTGTAATGCATACAAGCGTTAAATCAAAGCTGACTACAGCAAAATCTAATTCTAAAAGCCCCAGAGTAAAATCAAGATAAAATAATTTACACCACAACCACTTCATCAAAATAGAAAGAAGCCTATGAATAGTCTAACATCTACTACCACTCTGATTTTTCCAAGAGGCAAACCAGAGTTTAAATTTTCTAACAAATCCCACATTCATGGGCACCTGCGTGGCTCAGTTGTTAGGCAGCTGCCTTTGGCTCAAGTCATGATTCCGGGGTCCTGGGTTCAAGCCCCGCATCGGGCTCCCTGCTTCAGCAGGAAGCCTGGTTCTCCCTCTCCCATTCCCCTTGCTTGTGTTCCCTTTCTTGCTGTGTCTAACAAATAAATAAATAAATAAAATATTATTTTTTAAAAATCCCGCATTCATTACATTTCTGTAACTTTCAGGTTGTCCAAAACAGTTATCATTTCTAAAGTACATCAACTTAACAAGTATGTAACAAAAGAGTAGTGAGAAATATACAAAAATTAAGAGAAGCAACTCTTTCATGGAGAAATTATGGATCTTTTTCTTTCTCTTTTTAAATTTGAATTTAATGTTGTTATAAGGTTGTTATTTAATAAATCAAAAGCAAAAAGAATTAGGAGGCTTAAGAGAGACAACATCTCAACTTTGAGGTAGTACTAGATAAGAGTTAGGACCATTGCCTATATCAACTCTGTCCTAACCTTTGGCCCAGGAGAATCTTTTCCATTTCACTGCACTCAAACATCTCTAGCAATGAACTGATGATAAAGAAATTAATTTGATATTAATATGAATAACAAATTTACAAAGAAGCTTTGGGAAGTTACAACTCGCTTTTGAAACATGAATAGATAAAAAAGAGAGGGATTGAATAAACTCCATCAGACACACTGGACAGGCTCCTATAATACCAATAGCAGGTAACATCCACAGTCACAAGTGTTGGTGCTCCCCCACTCTCTCTCAAAATGCAAACACAGAAGCTTGTCAAATGCCAAATACATTTACAACAGATAAATGAAAGTTGTATAAAAGTCAAAACTAAGATTTTAGAGGCTAGAGTCAGAAGACCTTGGTTCAGCAAACTATAAATAGAACTTCCTTAAACTGATACAGGTATCTATCAAAAAAAGAAAGAAAAAACAGAATCAGAAACCTACTGCAAATATTCACACTTAATGGTGAAATGCTGAAGGCTTCCCTCTAAGATTAGCAATAAGAAAAACTTCTATTGTTACTTATATTTAGAGATTATATCTAGAGGAAGGAAAGAAGGAAGGGAGGAAAGAAGGAAGGAAGGAAAGAAGGAAGGAAGGAAGGAAAGAAGGAAGGAAGGAAGGAAGGATATAAGAAGTGATATCTCATTGTGGCTTTAATTTGCATTTCCTTGATGAAATCTATACTACCCAAAGTAAACTATACATTTAATGCAGTCCCTATCAAAATAGCCCAGCATATTTCACAGAGCTAGAACAAACAAGCCTAAAATGTATATGGAACCACAAAAGACCACAAATAACCAAAGCAATCCTGAAAAAGAAAAACAAAACTGGAGGCATCATGATTCCAGACTTTAAGCTACATTACAACACTGTAGTCATCAAGACAGTATACTACTGGCACAAAAACAGAGGCATAGATCAATAGAAGAGAATAGAAAACCCAGAAATGGACCCACAACTATATGGGCAACTAATCTTCAACAAAGCAGGAAAGAATATCCAATGAAAAAAAAAAACAAACAAACAAACAAAAAACCTTCTCTTCAGCAAATGGTGCAGGAAAAATTGGACAGCCACATGAAGAAGAATGAAACCGGACCACTTTCTTACACCATACACAAAAATAAATTCAAAATGGATAAAAGACCTACAGGTGAGATAGGTATATATCAAAATCCTGAGGAGAACACAGGCAGCAACCTCTTTGACCCTGGCCATAGCAGCTTCTTACTAGACTCATCTCCAGAGGCAAGGGAAATAAAAGCAAAAATGAACTGCAGGGACTTCATCAAGATAAAAATCTTCTGAACAGGGAAGGAAACAATCAGCAAACCTAAAAGATAGCCAATAGAATGGGAGAAAGTATTTGCAAATGATGTATCTGATCAAGGGTTAGTATCCAAAATCTATAAAGAACAACATCCAAAAAAACCAAAAAATCAGTTAAGAAATGGGCCGAAGACATGAATAGACATGAATAGAAGATATCCAGATGGCTAACAGACACATGAAAAGATGCTCAATATCATTCATCATCAGGGAAATACAAATCAAAACCGTGACAAGACATCGCTTCACAATTGTCAGAATGGCTAAAAGTAACGACACAGGAAAAAACAGATGTTGGCGAGGATGCGAAGAGAAAGGAACCCTCTTGCCCTGTTGGTGGGAATGCAAACTGGTGCAACCACTCTGGGAAACAGTATGGAGTTTCCTCAAAAAGTTAAAAATAGAACTACCCATGAGCCAGCAATTGTGCTATTAGGTATTTAAAATATGGATACAAAAATGTGGATGCAAAGGGGTACACACACCTTATGTTCATAGCAGCATATCAACAATAGCCAAACCATGGAAAGAGACCAAGTGTCCACTGGCTAATGAAGGGATCAAAAAGATATGGTATACATATATATATGAATATTACTCAGATATCAAAAAGAATGAAATATTGCCATTTGCAATGACATGGATGGAACTAGAGAGTATTATGCTAAGCAAAATAAGCCAGTCAGAGAAAGACAAATACCATATGATTTCACTCACATGTGGAATTTAAGAAACAAAACAGGTGAGCATAGGGGAAGGGAGGGAAAAATAAAACAAGATGATATCAGAGAGGGAGACAAACCATAAAAGACTCTTAAACATAGGAAACAAACTGAGGGATGATGGAGAGGAGGAGGGTGAGGGGATGGGGTAGCTGGGTGATGGACATTGAGGAGGTCACATGATTTAATAAGCACTGGGTGTTACATACAACTGCTGAATCACTGAACTCTACCTCTGAAACTAATAATATATTATATGTTAATTAACTGAATTTAAATTAAAAATAAAAATTTTAAATTAAATTTTAATTTTAAGATTTTATATATTTATTTGACAGACAGAGTTCACAAGTAGGCAGAGAGGCCGGCAGAGAGAGAGAAGGGGAAGCAGGCTCCCCACTGAGCAGAGAGCCCAATGCGGGGCTTGATCCCAGGACCCTGGAACCACAACCTGAGCTGAAGGCAGAGGCTTTAACCCACTGAGCCACCCAAGCACCCCGAAATTTTAATTAATTTTTTAAAAAATCTCTCACCCTAATAAACTGTTCAGGTGCTTCTTATGGGAAAAAAAAAAAAGAAACAAAATAGATGAACATTTGGAGAGGGAAGAAAAAGAGAGAGGGAAACAAATATTAAGAGACTCTTAAAGATAGAGAACAAACTGAGGGGTGATGGAGGGAGGTGAGTGGAGGGTGGGCTAGATGGGTGATGGGTATCAAGGGGGGCACTTGTGATTATGAGTACTGGGTGTTGTATGTAAGCAATGAATCACTGAATTCTACTCCTGAAACCAACATTGTACTGTATGTTAACTAGCTGGAATTTAAATAAAAATTTGAAAAAAAAAAAAAACACTTGCCATTTGTAACAACATGGATGAAACTAAAGGGTGTAATGCTAAGTGAAAGAAATCATTCAGAGAAAGACAAATACCATATAACTTCACTCATATATAGAATTTAAGAAACAAAGAAAAAAATAGCCAAAAAACAGACCCTTAAGTACAGAGAACAAATTGGTGACTGCCAGAGGGAGGTTGATGAGATGAGTGAAACAGAGGATTAAGAGTACATTTACCAGGGAGCCTGGGTGGAGCAGTGGGTTAAGCCTCTGCCTTTGGCTCAGATCATGGTCTCAGGGTCCTGGGATCAAGCCCCACATCAGGCTCTCTGCTCAGCAGGGAGCCTGTTTCCCCCTCTCTCTTTCTTTGCCTGCCTCTCTGCCTACTTGTGATCTCTGTCTGTCAAGTGAATAAATAAAATCCTTAAAAAAAAAGTACATTTACCATGATGTGCACTGAGAAATGGACAGAAATGTTGAATCATTATCTGTATACCTAATACTAATATAACACTGTATGTTAATTATACCTCAATAACAACAGAAAAAAGAAATGCATGGTAAAAAGACTAAAAAAAAGAGGAAAAAAATGCTGTCACTATTTGCAGATATTATGTGTAGAAAGAAAATGCAAAAGAATCTACAGAAAATTTACTATAATTAATAAGTGTACTTACCAAGTTACCTAGATAAAAGGTTAATATAAAAATTAACTGCAATATTAATTCTATGTACCAGCAAATGGAAAATAATATTTTAATGTTTTCTGCATTTAAAAAATTTAAGATCCCATGAATGGAGCTAGAGTGTATTATGTTAAGTAAAATAAATCAGCCCAAGAAATACAAAATTATAAAATAAAATAATTTTAAAAATAACAAACTTAAGAGCCTGGGAATGAATCCAGTGGAGAATATATAAGACCTCTATATAGAAACTTAAACAACATAGATTAGAAGAGTTACAGGTGTAAAGATGTCAGTTGTCTCCAAATCCCCGCTGGCATTTTTTTTTAATTATAAAAATTGATAACTAACTCAAAATTTTATGTGGAAATGCAAAAGGCCAAGAATAACCAAGACAATCTTGAAGAAAATCAAAATTGGAGTTATATCAAGAGTTACAAAGCTGTATTAAGACACAATCAGCAAGAGCCCACTGAAGCAGAAGAAAAAGTCTAGAAATAGGCCCACAGTTTTGTGGAGAACTGACTTATGTCAAGGGTGGAAGTACACAGTAGCAGGGAATATTTTTTACTTTCAATAATGGTGCTGAGTCATTTGGATATTTTTATGGGGTGTGTTGGTGGGGGACCTGACCCCTACCTCATATTATAGACAGAAACATAAAGAATGTCTACACATCAAATTAAAAAATAAATGCATACAAGCCAGTTGAAAATTGAGCAAAAAATATGAACAGGTACTTTTTTTTTTTTTTAAGATTTTATTTATTTGTCAGAGAGAGAGAGTACACACAAGCAGGCAGAGAGGCAGGCAGAGAGAGAGGAGGAAGCAGGCTCCCTGCCGAGCAAGGAGCCCAATTCGGGACTCGATCCCAGGACCCCAGGATCATGACCTGAGCCGAAGGCAGTGGCTTAACCCACTGAGCCACCCAGGCGTCCCTGAACAGGTACTTTTTAAATAAGGATATGTGAATTGCCAACAAATATTAGCAAAGGTGTTCAACTTTATGAGTTATCGGGGAAATGCAAATTTTAAAACTGGCATGACATCAGTACACCAAAGTGGCTAAGGTAAAGAGACACAGTAATAGCAAGTGCCATAAAAAATGTAAAGAATGTGGAGCCATTAGGATGTTTATGCCGGTGGTGTGAATATATAACTCAAAACAGGCAAGAGCTACCTATAATGTTAGAAATCAGGATATGGTTACCTCTGGGGACAAGATGATCGGCTAGAGACCAGGAAAGACACAGCTGGGAATGGTGGGAGCTTTTGGGGTGCAGTTCCATTCCTGGGTAATATATTTCTAGATCCACATGGTAATTATAAGTAATTATAAATATAAGTAATGTCTATAATTAAAACCACGTTTACTTTGTGATACTTTATTAAGCTGTATAATTATTACTTCTAAACACATCCCATATACACACTTCCACTATTAAGAGCTTATCTAAAAAACGGACTCAGGGGGAAGAACTAGAGACTGTAACCATCAAAACCAGCCAGACTGTGACGCAAGCTGACATGAATTTTCTCAAAATTCTGTGATCTTAAAGCATCATTTTCATATGAAGACAACAGCCCTCAGATCACCAGTTCCTTAAAAGTTTCTTCTAGCATCATGTAGCCAAGACTTCTCCAAGTTGCTTTGCCTTTAACAAACCATCTGGCAACTGTGGAAGTCTGATGCATTTCGTCCTTTTCTTCAATGCTCCCCCAGACCTTGAGCAGTAGATACAACTAGGAGAGAAGGCACTGAAATACCATTAGATCTCAGCATGGGGAGGGACCCCAGAAGTCATTAGTCTAACCTGATTCCACACACAGGAGGCATCCTGCAGCACTGAGGCGTGGAGTCATTTAGCGTCTGCTTAAGCATCTTCAAAGTCAGGAGGCTAAGGCAGTCTATTCCCTGGAGGAAGAGCTTTCCAGGTCTGCAAGTCAGTCCATGAAAAGTTCCTAAATCCAGTCATCTTTAACTCATACCCTTTAGATAAAGAAAGAACAAACCCGCTCAGAATAACGGCATTTCAAATATAAGCAGATGGCATGTCCGCCAGATACTTTCTCTTTGGTACACTAACAGCCTCAGTCCCTTCGATCCTTCTCACACTAAATCAGAGCCTGTCGTATTGAAGAGAAGAGACTTGCTTCTTGTTCCTCAAAGGGCTTTTGAATCAATTTGACTCGGTTTGTCAGAGATCCAGAAAAGGATAAAACCTAGCTATTGGAGAGGACCATGGCCAACAGTGATTTTGTGTACAGGCAAGAGCAGGCTCTTGCTGGCTCTGTGTGATTTGAGGGGCAGTGATAAATTTTCTGTGCGTAAAACATGTTTCCCACTTGCCTACTCTGAAAACTGAAATTTTCATTTAAATCCTAACTTTGTATGAAAGCATCAAAGATTACCATAAAAAAAAAAAAATGCTACCTCATAGCCAAACATGAACATCAGAGAAGAAACTAGTTCTGGAGACTAGATGGAAGACTGAGAACACAGATGTTGGGACCAGTGCATCAGAAGAGAGTGACAAGGTCAGAAATGTCCTGGAGAATGAGACAACCTGACAGGACAAGGCAGGTAGGGTGCCAGAGTGTGGGACACTTAGGAACTTGGACTAATGAAGAAAATGAAACTGAAAATGGGAAAAGAAATGGACAGTTTGTCAAAGCAGCTCTTCTCATGGGCAAGGACAAGAGACCTTCTCCCCTCAGAAACTCCTCAAACTAGTGGGAGACTCAGAAGCCACAGCAGGGAATCTCTCTCTCTTTCCCTCCTCTCTCTTCCCCCCCCCCTCCTCTCTCTCAATCTCTCTCTCTCCCTCTTTCCCCCACCCTCATCTATACTCCCTTCTTCCCTTTTTGTCACAATGCAGTTGGCTCACCAGGAATTGTTCCCACCATTTCCTAGCTTCCATGCCAGTGACTGAGTAAGCAGGTAAATCACATCAGCCCTAATCTGCATCCAGCTGCCCAAAATTTCATGGGGGCGAAGGGGGCGGTGGGTAGGGTGAGACTAGGAGGTCCCATTTACCCCCTGGTCCAAGTTATGTCCTTCAACACAGTTAAGCCAAACACATCCAAACAATACAGGGGAAGGCAGCAATTATTGGGCAATTAACAAAGCAGCATTTGAAACCCATATGGCCCAGATTGTTCTTGATTGACAATAACTCAAATACATAGCAAAAGTGGTTGGTTGACACCCTTAACTTCCAATTGTAGTATATTGATGAACGAAATTAGTTTTTTTACAAGCTCTTTCCTCCATAAACATTTAAGCAAAAGCCTTCTGGGGACAAAGAGGCTTTATAATAAGGCAGAGATTTCAGCCTCTGTGGAATTTATTTCATCGCTAACATACGGACAGAATGCCTAAAATATTTGCAAGGAGGGATAAGGGAAGAACAGATTCACAGATTAAGTAAGTGGCCAGGAATAGAACACATGTATGTGCCTCTTGCTCTAGAGTTCTACAATGTGCTCCTTCCTGCCTTGTGGATGACTGGCACTTGGCATCTCAGCCCAGTCACCAGTGGAGATGATATGTGCTTCAGGGTTCCTGAAGAGTGTTGTGTAAGAAACCATCCACTCTGATCTGTTTACATATAAATACACAGAGAAATAGAAACCTGATTCTGTTCATCCCCCAAATCCCTTGATTTGGCACACCCACACCTGGAACCGTATGCAATGAATTAAGAGCAACTGTCGATTTAATGGTTGATTTGGAATTTGTTTAAATCAACCATGGCTGTCTTTAGCCAACTCTGTCCTTAAAAAGATAATTACACTTCAAGATGGGAGACATTAACCATATCCCCAGGTAATGGATTTTGAACTTTGCAAGATTAATGGCCGGTTCCTATTTAAAGACACTCAGCTCAGAAGACTGCAAAGTTAAGGAGAAATGACAATTATCCATCTTCTATTTCACTGAAAGCCTTTGGAGCCTAGAAGGTAATCAGAGAGGTTACTTTTTTCCTTTCTTTTTTAAAGAAACTTGGGACCCCAAAAACATAGAAACCTAGAGCTTTCTAGAAAAGACTTTCAAACTCACTTTGTCACAACCTAGGGGACAATGGAGAGAATACACAATAGTAAGTACCTATTATGTATTTTATATGTACAACCTTATACAGTAGGTAGATAACCTAGTTGTTTAAATTATTTAAAAAAAAAAACAGCTGAGGTTCAGAGATGTTATGTCACTCTTCTCAGAACTCGCAGATGGTAAGTGGAAGCAACTGAGGTTCAAATTCAGATGTCTTATTCCAGAGGCTACATTCCTAACTCCCATGAGTCTCACCCCTTTCCTCCCTATCCTAAAAGACTTCCCCAGTTACTCTCAATCATACCACCCCTCCTTCATGGGAATTCTGATCATCTATAATTGTCTTGGTTATTATCTGGTTTGTATTCTGTATCTTCCCACAGGAACACAAACCAACAACAACAACAACAAAGTCTCTGTGAGGGAAGGGACTTTATCAGGTCTGTTGTTACCTCCAGGCCCTAACACATAATAGTCACTCAATAAAATGTTTGTTGATTTAATAAATATTCTTGCTCAAAAGAATTACTCAAGGTAGGAAAAAAAACTAAGACAGCTACCGTCTCCAAGGTCAATGCTCATTTTCAGCCACAATTATGTGGGTACTTGAGATTAGAAATCCTTTCCTATGTACTTGTTAAAACCAGTGATGCCAACAGCTGACTTCTTCACGTGCCGTCATAACAACCCTCCAAACACCTCTGGCTAAACACCTCTGCGAACACAAAACTGTTCCAAGAAGAGCAGTCCCTGATCCCAAAGGGTTCGTAGTCCAGCTGGAAAGACAGGAAATGTGTCTTTAAAAAGCAACTGCAAAGCATTCTATTCTAAATATCCAGTGAGCTGCTGTTTGTGACAGAGCTTATCTTTCCACAGAAATTTCAGTTCCAGGGAAAGCTAAAGCATCGCCACGGTGAGGAGAAAGGAAGACTCCAATTTCCCAGCTCTGACATCTCCAGCACCTGCTGTTAATCACACACAGGCACTCAGGCATGATTTAGTGGCCCTTGCGATTGGCCATTTCAATTGCTGTCTCTGTAGATCACTGTCCCAGCTAAATATCCAGGGACCACATTCGTCAAAAGCATCATGTGGGCAGAACGTGACTGTTTTTCCAAAACTGGACAGGGGGCATCAGCAAGAAAAATTGGCAATGTCTTTAAAGAAAGGTGGTCGTCTCTGGAGATCATGGATAATGGTTTTTATAGCTACTATTAAAAGGAAATTAACTTGTTCCTCAGGTGTGTTTTCTAATCATGACCACCCATAAAAACAAACAAGACACTAAGAATTCAGCAACGTTCATTTCAGGAGGAATTCCCAACACCTGTCACATTGGAGTTCCCAACACCTGAAAAGAGGGCCAGTGAGTCAGTTAAGTGATGCTGACTCCATCCCTTGGCCTCAAGAACTGGTCCAAGCAGGGCTGGTCAGAGCGCTTCTCCAGTACTTCTCTCCTGGAGCAGGAAGGGAAGGATCTGTCTTCCTGTTTTTTTTACCAGGTGTGAGGATGTGACCAGAGCTTCCTATAGCCATGTGGAAGAGTCTGAGCAAACAAGCCAATCTGCACAGAGAATCTGGAATATAAGATAGATGCAAGGAATCAGTCCTCCAGTTTGAGTCACACAATCCCCAGAGCGGCCTCTCCCTTGCAGCTCTTATGAGAGCTACCTGGGACACTTTCAATAATTTTCTTCTCCTCCTTTTTCTCTCAAGCTAGTTACACTTGAGTTGCCATCACTAGCAACCCAAAGATGACTAATATAGATACAAGCATTAGGACTTAGAGTAATACAGAGCAGAGACTTAAAATTAGAACGAATTTTGGCAATTGCACTATTGGGTATTTACCCCGAAGATACAGATGTAGTGAAAAGAAAGGCCATATTCACCTGAATGTTCATAGCAGCAATGTCCACAATAGCCAAACTGCAGAAAGAGCCAAGATGCCCTTCAACGGACGAATGGATAAAATGGTCCATATACACAATGCAGTATTACTCAGCCATCAGAAAGGATGAATACCTAACTTTTGCATCAACATGGATGGGACTGGAGGAGATTATACTGAGTGAAATAAGTCAAGCAGAGAAAGTCGATTATCATATGGTTTCAGTTACTTGTGGAGCATAAGGAATAGCATGGAGGACATTAGGAGAAGGAAGGGAAAAATGAATGGGGGGGAATCGGAGGTGGAGATGAACCATGAGAGACTGTGGACTCCAAGAAACAAACTGAGGGTTTTAGAGGGGAGGGGCGTGGGGAACAGGTTCACTCGGTGATGGGTATTAAGGAGGGCATGTATTGTATGCAGCAGTAGGTATCACATGTAAACAATGAATTTTGGAACATTACATCAAAAACTAACGATGTACTATATTGTGA
Source organism: Lutra lutra (assembly GCF_902655055.1). NCBI lineage: Eukaryota > Metazoa > Chordata > Mammalia > Carnivora > Mustelidae > Lutra > Lutra lutra. Next base: position 26,754,137 of record NC_062291.1, on the reverse strand, counting down.
CTAACAAAAAAAAAAAAGTAGACCAGATTTGGTGGATAAGAGATAAAAGCAGGGAAAATCACACCACTCCCAGCTGGGAAGATGGCAATCCATCTCATATGAAAACAAAGAAGATGTTAACTATTACCTGTTGTATCTGGGCAGAAAGACCATTATAACACTTTGGTGGCTTGGTAGAAAAATATTAAGACATAAGAACATGCTGGATACTGCTTATGGCCTTCAACAAGTTCCTTCAAAAGGAAAGGAAGCCTCAATGCAAGGTGGCGTTTCTTAAAATGGATAGGAAATAACAAGATAGATATACAGTATTGTTAAGACAGAGGCCCCTTCTGTCTGTATCTAGTGATCCAAAGCTACCAAGGGTCTGAAGACCAGGCTGTCTGCAAAACTCTTAAGGATGAGTTTCCTGCCTGACAATGAAGTTATTTCACCAACAAGGAGAGGGGATACCTGGGAGTAACCTAGAAATGAGGAAAGCCCAACCACCCAGATTTCTCCCAAACAACTCCTGACATACACAATCCCCTGAAATAGGGTAGTAATTTTTCACATCATAAGTGCAAATAATTGGGATGCAAACAGGGGCCAGAGCTCTCTTTTAACAACTCCACCTATTGCTTCAGTTGGCGTAAAGGCAGGGGCTTGGGAGAAATTACTAAAAAGAGGCCACAGGAGAATGGGTGAAGTGCTATGAATATGTATCTAGAAAATATAAATTTCAAAGACAGCATCTAGGGTCAAATATTATGACTCAGCAAGATTTCTGGTTGGTTATAAATCAATAGATACCATCAACATGAATTCAACATTGACAGCCAACTGGCACTTTAAAGGAGGTGTTTTGTTGAAGAAACTCCTTAATTAGAAGACTGTAATTGTTCCATTTCTAAAGCAATTCCTGAGTCCCTATAACTATAATGACAGTAACCAGGCTTCTGGAAGAATATAGCCTCCCATGAGCTGTCTCCATGGCTAATGTGGCCATGAAGAGAAATGATCAAGGAAAAGCTCTGTGGAGACAGAATGCCAAAGATTAACAGAAACCAGGAAAGTGAGCCAAAAATAGATATGCTTCATTGGTCCCATGGAATGGAGTATGGAATATTCTCTGGAGTCTTCCCACTTACATTGCTGATCCTTCTTCTTCCTTTTCAAACAGGAATTTTTATTTTAGTTACTTTATTTTTTCCTGTATTGCTATGTCTTGGATAGGTTAGAAATGGTTAAACTAGTCCAATGCCCACAGGATTCGATATCTTGAAGTATCTGACATGAGAGAAAGGCATTTCTTCTAAAGATGCAGTGGTTGATGATTCTTCGAAATACCATACTTGGAGTGAGTGTATCTGTAATTACACGTGGGTTCACTACTTTATGTAAACAGCAGTTGGGATTTTATATATTGAAAGAAGAGTGTGTGGGGGGTAGATATACCCTAGGGAGCCATGGGGAGGACTGTGCTATCTGCAGGGTCAATCATGAAACCTTACTCCCAGCCACAGAAATCGATCCACAATGGAACCCAAGCCAGATCCATCAAAGTCATTGTCTAGGTTCTTTCTGCTGGAGCTGGAGGGGGAGATTTCTCTTTCTTCTTTGGTTTTAATCAGGAAGATCATAATCTCAGAGCTGCTGGAAGAAAGGTTCCCAGTACCCACAAAGGTTCCCAGTACCCATTTGAACCTTGTGCAAATAGGAAAATGTACCTCCCTCAAATCATTTTACTGATCTTTGTTAGAAAAGACACCTGAGTGCCATCTGCTGGAAAACTGCCATAACGAAATACATGTTAGATGTGTTCCATATGACCACAATCCTTGGATTGAGTAGATTCATACACTGCCTCCAATGCTTGAGAGCCCTAGTTGACACTCATATGCCTACCACATGGTGAAGTGTGACCCTCTCATATCAATACCCCCAAAAGAAGCAGCTGTAAGGACGAAGAAATTCCTGTAGGCTTAAGTTTTCTGTTTTCCACTTCTGAAAGTCTCTAGAGTTGACCTGCCCCTCTATCTCTTCCAGTCTGTAGACCATGTCACACTCTTTGCAATATATTCCTTTTTTCTTTTTTCTTTTTTTTTTTTAATATTTTATTTATTTAATTATTTGACAGAGAGCACAAGTAGGCAGAGAGGCAGGCAGAGAGAGGGGGGGAGGCAGGCTTCCTGCTGAGCAGAGAGCCCGATGCGGGGCTCGATCCCAGGACCCTGAGACCATTACCTGAGCCGAAGGCAGAGGCTTTAACCCACTGAGCCACCCAGGCACCCCTATTCCTTTTTTCTTAAGCTAGTAGCTATACACTGAATTTTTGTTCTTCACAACCAGAAAAGTCCTGGAAAATCTATCCAGTTTTATTCATTATCTGGCCATACGAGCTTTTAGCTAAGACATTTGACTTCGGTAAGACCAAGATTCCCCAGCTACAAATTGCACAATGATTAGAAGAGAAGCATTCGAAATAAACTGAAGTACAATGCGCCAAGATGGTATTGAAAATGAAGACGAGGGGCACCTGGGTGGCTCAGTGGGTGCAGGGTCCTGGGATCGAGCCCCGCATCGGGCTCTCTGCTCAGCAGGAAGCCTGCTTCTCCCTCTCTCTCTCTCTGCCTGCCTCTCTGCCTACTTGTGATCTGTCTGTCAAATAAATAAATAAAATCTTTAAAAAAAAAAAAAAAAGAAAATGAAGATGATGACGATGATCATCAGAGAGGTCAAGAGAAGATGCAAAATCTATTCCCATTATTTTTTGTTTCCCTGTCCTTCTTCACAGTACAGGGGGATTTTTTTTTTTTAATGTAGAAGAGAAGGGGAGAAAAGAGTAGAACTTCACTAATTCAAGTGAGAATCAATAGGCATAGGGAAGAATTTGTTTGTGACCCTCTGAACAAGAGGCACAGGACTCTGCCCTGCCTTCTTCCAACAGGAAGAATTAAAAATGGATAACTGCGGAGACAATAAGTATGGTCTGTAGCCATGAAAACCAGCTCCCATCCAAAATCAATAACTTAAAAGATAAAACCTGAGACATCTGGTTTCCATCACCACAATGTGTCTGATCAGCTACCTATTACAGGTGCCTTGGCATCTCCCCCCTCCCCCGCCCCCCGCATCTCAACAAGTTGATGAAAAATACCAATTACTCTCAGAAACAAAAGAGGGAAGACAATTAGCAGCTGTTACTAACCCAGGTCAAAGACCTTTATCTATGCTAACCAAACACTCCATGGAGACAAAAACCATCAGTTAAACAAGCAATCAGCTTGAAAATGGAGGGCTCGATATAGGGCATAATCTACTAGATTGTTGATATTGGACATAAGCAGGGACCAATATATCACTGTTCTTTGAAACACCAGACTGCACTCTGTCATTAGAATGCCCCGATATATTTCATCCTGACCTTTTCCTTATTTTTCCACACCTTGACTAATTCATCTGAGCTTGACAGGTCAATTAATTAACCAGCAATTCTTTACTGAGATTCACTATTTGCAAAACCTTTGCTAGACAATTTAGACCCTATAAAAATGAGTAAAGATATGGCCCCTACCTTCAGGCAATTTGAAGTCTAAGTGGGGAAAGAAAAGTCACATATGCAAGTGAAATCTGGTCCGTTTATTCATTCAAAAACTATTTATTCAACATTTAGTAGGTGCCAGAAGAAAAAGGAAAAAAAAAAAAGGCAGACAATGGCCCCTACCTAATAGAGGTTACAGTCTTTTCAGGAAGAAAGACATTAAATAAACTGAATTTTAACCTGTAATAAGTGTTGTAAAGCAAAATTACATGACGCCTTGAGTACAAAAACATTTTCTTTTTCTGAGAAAGTCACATTTAGGTTGAAGATCTGAAAGAGAAGTGGCAGTTGGCCAGGTGAAGAGAAAGGAGGAGAATATTTTTGAGTAAATGGAAAAGCACATATGAAGAAACTATAGTGGGAGAAAGCTTAGACCCTTAGAACTAACCAGAAGGAGACCGATGTGGCTAAAGCACAGGGACAGAGGGGAACAGATCAAGATGCAGCTGAAGAGCTAGATAGGGGCCAGATCACTTCATAGGCCATGCTTAGGATCTTATCCTAACAGCAATTAGAAGCCATTCAAGGATTTTAAGGAGAGGAGTGGCATAATCACACTTGCATTTTTAAAGCTGGGTCTGGCTGCCTACATCGAGAATGAAGTGAAGGATGGCAAGAGTGGATTTGGGAAACCAGTTGGAAGAGGTGCACCAAGCTCTGACTGCCCAGCGGCAGATAGCCAAGTCATACAAACAACCAGCACCTCGTTATCAGCACCAGTCGCTTTACATTCTCAAGCCCTTAGGTTAGAGGGAAAAGCTCTCTAGGCATCCAGAAATGAAACTCAGAACACACTTGGCCATAGAAACAGTGTTATAAAAGGCAGTTGGGTTCCATAGTTTAATTAATATTTTCCTTAAACTTTTATGGTGACTTTGCTTTTCATTCTTGACCAGCTAAAAGGCTATGAAGCGGGGCGCCTGGGTGGCTCAGTGGTTAAAGCCTCTGCCTTCGGCTCAGGTTGTGATCTCAGGGTCCTGGGATCGAGTCCCGCATCGACTCTCTGCTCAGCAGGGAGCCTGCCTCCTCCTCCTGTCTCTCTCTGCCTGCCTCTCTGCCTACTTGTGATCTGTCTGTCAAATAAATAAATAAATAATAAATAAATAAAAACATAAATAAATAAAAGGCTATGAAGCTAAGGAAAGGGCTTAAATATTAGCTCTGTGGATAGGCAAGAGAAGCAGCGCTGCCTTCGAGTATAGCTAAAGGCTTTTATGCAGATGATGAATAGACATTAAGAAGTACAGTTTCATGTAATTCATCAAGTGAAATTCTTGCACATGCTTGGGAAATCACTGAAGCTACAAGGTTTTGGAAGAAGTGGGAAGGGATGGGATCCAGTGTTTATGTAGATGGAGTGGTGGACCTTATAGTGAGCTATTGCTCTCCCCTGCAGCACCCTAGTCCAAATCAGACTCTGGGGGGGCTGGGCGGGGGGTGTTGCACACCAGAACATACAGTCTGGTGAACAGAGGATGACACTAGACGTTATTCCCCAAGCCCTCCTGACTGGGGCCCCCTTAGGGAGTGAACAATCTGTACAAAATACAGCATCCCATACCTTGTGGAAAAGATTAGATGGCACATTCTCTGAGACAAAGAAGGAAAGGAGAGCTAGCTGTGGCACAGTGGTTCAGAGCAGGAACTCTGGAACCCCTAATAGCTGTGGGACTATAGGTAAATTCCTTAATCTCTCTTTTCCTTGGTTTTTCCATCTATTAAAAATGGGGGAAATAATAGTACGTACCTTCAAAGTCCTTTATAAGAATTAATATCTGATGCACACTAAGAACTTTTTGTTTAAATCTACATGAGTGTTAAATGATGAAATAAACAAAGTGAAAATATAGAAAGGGGGGGATGTTTTCTCTGAATGAGGCAAGGTCATTTGCTGTAAGGCAACCAAATATGTATGAAGAACTAATTCCTACAGAGTACTAAAAATGGTTTCAGGGCCATCTTGGGGAAAATGATGCCTTTGGTATAAAAACAGATGCCACCTGTGACTACCCCTTGTCTGAAAGACCTCAGCAGCTTCCCCCGCTTTCTGTGATGTTCTGCCTGTAAGCTATTGTTTGATCAGGAGTATCTTTAGCTGCAACTGCTACAAGGAAAGCTGAAAACAGTAGACAGCCTAAATGTAGAGCAACATCGCTGCTCCCCCTCCCGAATTCACCTAAATTCATGCTGAACACGGAAGAATAATTCCTGCCTCCCCAGATGGCGAACAGATTCAAGCTCTTTCAAAAATGTTCATCTCATTCAAATGTTTCTCAGCACGAAGTGTCTACCTGCTGCTGGAACACTCAGAGGATTAGGGGAAGATCTTATGCAAACACTAATGGCTACATTTACTCAACAGTTATGGGAGAAACGAATATTTCAACACAAAACAACACTTCCACCTTCCCATTACCAATTCAATTATTCCCGCACCAAACTACATTCCCCACTAGGAAAGATGACTACATTATCCTCGCTGATCTATCTCAACAATTAAGGAAGACCCAGGCAACCAGCAAACACACATACCCCTCACCTATTGAACCTACCTACCCTCATCTTCCAACACCAAGAAAGCTAAAGGGGAAGGGGTGGGGGGGGAAGCCCTGGTTGACATTACAATCTGCAGTGACTAATTCCTCTATATGACATTGGTGACATTCATATCAATGAACACACGGTCTAGTGAAAACTCAAGTCAGTGTCACCGTCAGTCCGCAACACTTAGTTCCTACATGCGCATGCTCTTTTCTTTGAAAGGGACCCTACTCCTATCCTCATTTACATGTCAAACCTAAGATTTAGATTCTAGGAACAGGACTTGATTCAAGAATCAGTTTAATATAAACCGCTTAAAGGATCTAACAATCAAGGTTCCATGCCTCAAGTATAAAACACTCCAGGTATTTTGAGCAGGAAGGGCTTTAATGCAGGAAATTCAATGTTTACAGAATTGATGGACAGGCTCACGGAGGAGGTTTGAAGATGAGCCTCCAGGAATGATTCCCAGAACAATGTAAAACTGAACCACCTGAGGCTGCCACTGGCAATATAAATAGAAAAATCAAGTCTATCCACATGGCTGGAGCCCGAGAAGCCAGGAGTGGGAACAAGAAAACATCGCTGCTGTAAGTGCTCCCCGGTACCTGGGGAGCCTGAAGTCAGACATTGGGACAGCGATGCAGAAACAACTCACATTTCCCCTTCCTTGCTTGCCAGCAGAAACAGACAAAAGAGGCAGGAAAGTGGCCTCTGCCTTCCTCCCACTGTCTACAGCTCAACACAAGGACATCTATCTGGAAGAATCTACTTCACATCCAGAGCCACATGTATAAAGAGCTAGTGCAAGTGTCATTTTTAGCTTTCTAACCTCTCCAGAAAGGAGCATTAAGTAAAAATGGAAGTTGGGTAAAGTCATCAACAGACTCTACTACATGACTTCTCCAAACTTCCAAAAACACATTCACTACCCTTGTGCTAAGGAAAGCTATGATCAGAGAGTATCCTTTTGCATTAAGCCTTAACCTTTCCACGTGCCAGAAGAACTGAAACAAGCACAACTTGAAGCCTTTGGCACTTTCGTGTAGATGAGTATATTCTTACTGGAGTCCAGAAGATACCAAGACAGCAGTCTTTACACAGGGGAAGAGGAGAGACTTAGATCCAGAGGAGAATGAATGTAGGTGTGAGGAGGGGGAGGGATTGGACACTAAAGACAACGTTCATCTTCTTTACAAATGAGGATTAGGCCAGTGGGGCAAGAAATGCACACACACGTAGGCACTAGGGACTTACCAGGATTAGGAGCAAGAGAAGAGAATCTTCACACCCTCATCATGGAACACTCCCTACTCAGATGTGGACCACAGATACCCCACCCACATCCTCACCCTAGGACTGGGTAGGCTCAGAGGACATTCCCACAAAAACACAGGTGGGTCCCAAAAGTGGCACTCAATGCCAGCAGTTCCAAACAATAGATCTGCAGGGCAAATCTCTCCTCTAGTATGTTCTATTTGTTCAGGCCAGTGTTTGCTTAGAAACCATCATCTGTTTGTCTTTAGGTAGGACATGCACTCATTTCAAAGCATGTCCTCATCTTTTGCTCACTTTTTATCTAGCAGCTTCCCACATTGACATTCTCTTCCCAGCCACCCCTCAGCCTGTTCTTTTTCCTCCTTAAGGGAGAGTTGAAGAGTCAAGATCCAAGAAAAATCAATAAAATCATCAAGCCCAATGGTAAGTATGGGACCATAAATGAGAAACATAGAAATGAAATGGGTAGCTATGCTATCCATTCACTCTTTGCTAGTGGGACCACTCTTTGTGTGGGGCCTGGGTACATCACTGTGGTCTAGAGACCCTCTGAGGACCTAGGATCTGGGAGAGGACATTCTATACATCAGGAAGGCCCTTGGAGGTCCTGGGCCATTTCCAGGCAAGACTACTCAGTGCTGCTCTCATTTTCAAGAAAAGAAGGGAGGAGCCCACTCCAGCAACTGACAAGGAGCCTGGGGATTTGTCCCACCCCCTGGGTAGAGCAGCCCAGCCTGTTCACCTGGCTGCCTGATATTAAGCTGTCTATGAGGCTGGGATAAATCCCAAGGCAAGCACAGTAATTATCCAGCCTGGCTGTTCTCTGCCTGGGCTCCTCTTAGAGGTTTGTTCTAGTCCCAGGGAACTATAAACCAGTTAACAACTCAACTCTAATTAATAAGCTCCTTAATGAAGATATAAATGCCCACATTTTTATCCTTTACGATGTACTTTGGGCTCTTTTTTCCCTTAAATAGCTTAACTGATGTCTCTGCTTCCTCCTTTTTCAATTCCCACTTTCACATTCGTTTCTGATCTCTAAATAACAGCCACTGTCTGTCTTGACTCTTCAAATCCATCTCATTCACCACCCCTTGCTCTCTGCTCCTTATTTTTCAGGGTGTTTTGTGTGCTCCGTAGAAGCACCATTGCCAAACTGTGAAAAACAGTAAAACCCGCTCAAGTTTTCAAATAGAAAGGGCAGAAGCTGTCTGACTATATGGAAACCAGAAGAACTGCCGCGATATTTGAGAAGACAAACACAGTCACTGTCTTTAAGAGAAAATACAAGATATGTGACTGGCAACCACCCTTGTGCCTCACTATTCTCTGCTGAGGACAAAACTCTAGCTGGAGCAGTGAGACTAAGTGCATGAGGGTCAGACAGGTCAAACAGGAGTATCTGAAATTCCTCTTTGTCAGACCTTCAAACTGTATCTTAATTTAAAATATGTAACTATTAAAAAAATAAAATATATAACTCTATATGTCCATTCACCAATCTTTCCGGTATTATATAAAATTTCAAACATACAGAAAAGTAAAGAGAATAATACCATGACCTCCATGTACTTTGTCCCAGCTTCACTAAGACTCAACATGTGACCACATATTCTTCCCCCTCCCAACCCAGATTAACACGAAGCACATCTCAGACATATTATCATTGTATGGTCTCTTAATAAGAACTCTTACAAGGTCAGAGACCTTGTATTGACAGCTTCTAAGCATTGACCCTAGTATGTAAGCTCTCGACGAGACACGCCTGGGTCTGTATATGCCGAGGTCAGTAGCCATGGGACTTTGGAGCTTTCCATAGCTGCTCTAAATCTCTAGTTCTTCACCTGTGAAGTAAAGCTACTAGGTCCACCTCTTCAGGTTATTGTGAAGAAAAATGAGATAATGCAAGGGAACAGTCTGGCCCAGAGTAAACATTCAATAAATATTTTTGTTATCATTATTGTTATATGGGAATTTTATTTTTTTTTATTTTTTCTTTAAATTCATTATAAGGGAATTTTAAAAGAAAGAACTACTTATTTCTCTAAGAAAGTTCCAAGTTTCATCAGACGACTTTTACCCATCATGTATCATCCTGTTCTTTATTGTTCCAAAGCCAGCTAAACAAAGGAAAACATCCTCTTCCCTTTGGAACGTTGGCTGACCGATCTCTGGGTATTTTCTTCACAGCTTCTGGCTACAGCTCAAACTCACATTTTTCTTTTCTCATTGCACTGAATAGCAAGCAAAGGCAGTAATCAGATTCGACTGAAATCTGTGTTTTATTTGTTTCATTTTGGTTTCTTCACACTGAGAAAATGAGCACACTGATACCAACAGCTTCAAGATGCCTGGGGAGACCTTGGTGATGTCCAGAAGGTTCTATAAACTTGAAAAAGAAGGGAGGGGCAGGGGATGCCAGGATGAAAAGTCCTACTATTAGAGAATGTGCAATATTCTGAAAGCAGAATTTTACTCACAAATGCTTCTAGTCCAATGGCTTAAATCATCACCAGTAAGTGATGATTGCTTAGAAACCAATCTAAGCAGTCTGTCCCGGGTGAAGCTGGATTCTGTAGGCTTAGCAGCAGAGGAGACTTGCAATGACTGTGCAGAGTTGGCCCTGGTGGCCTCACAGGACACTCACAATCTCTAGGGCAGTCATTGGACCAAGACAGTCCTGACACCTAGAGAGCATCCTGCTGCTCTTACTATAGAAGGAAGCTTTGTGAGTGGATTCTGGAGCTAGAGACCCACATGGAAGTCTTTGAAGGCCACAGGTAAAGTCCTAACGGAATTGTTAACCACCTTGCCTATATACCTCACTACAACATCTCTTCTCTTTTTTAGAGAAAGAGAGACAGCGCATGAGCCGAAGGAAGGTCAGAGGGAGAGAGAGGGGGAAGCAGACTCCCCACTGAGCATGGAGCCCAATGCAGGGCACAACGTGGGGCTTGAACCCAGGACTCCGAGACCATGACCTGAGCCAAAACCAAGACTTGGACACACAACTTACTGAGCCACCAAATCACCCCAACATTATCTTTTAATCTCTACAAAGACCCATTACTAAAATGCACCCATTGTCTTCATATCAGAGAATGAGTAGCAAAAGAAAATGGGGACAGGGATAGCAAACGGAGGTAAACTTAGCGAGGATGGGGATCAGGGAGGTATGATCAGTGAGTTCATTCCAGAGAGTGAGACATATCATGGATTGGCCAGCTCTTAAGGTCAAAGTCAGAGTTAAGAAAGTCATGGTGTTTAAGGGCACAGAATTGGTGCCCTTAGTAGAAATCTTGATGTGCTTCTTGCCCATGGCGGGGGGAGGGGTCCTGGAATCATAACACAATAATGGTGGTCAAAAGAAGATCCAGAGGCACACAGGAAGTTCTCACTTATCACTGAGACAAAATCAGATGTCAAATTATATGACCTCTTTGTGGCAGACAGAATGTATTATCTCCTCCCCTTGAGCGTGGACGCAAATACAATGGGATTTTTACTCCCACAATTATGTTATATTACATGGCAAATGTTTCCCATGCTAATACAGATATCTAATGAGATTTTTCCATATTTCACTTTCATCCCTACACCTCTGATCGCAAGCTTCATGCCACTCAGGGGATTTCGTGATTGACTGAACTGCACAATAGTTGAGGCGTGTATAGCCTCCAAGCATCTTTCTCCAGGAAGCCTTCTCTGACTGTTTTTCCATGAAGCTGAGTGAAGCACTCAACCATACAAAACGGACAGGATGCATTCATTTATTTCCTTTGACCTCACCATATTCTAAAAGGGCATGGCACAACTTTTGAAAGCATAACAGGATTTTTTTTAATGAATAAATGAGAAATTTGAACAAGAGAAAAATAAAACAAGGAAAAGTAAAATGAATTTAGGGTACGGACTAAGATTCAAACACCTGTTGCACAATCTTACTAGATGTGAGCCACAAAATTTGGCTTTCAGCTTTCCAGCTACCAAAGCAAGGGAGAGGCACGATCAGTTAAGTAAGCCATAGTGGACTTACTTTTGTTCATGTGTTTGTTTTTAAGAACACCTATTTTTGATTCATCTGAGGAATTTCTTCCTCTGGTCTTCATTGAAAGAAGTCATGCAGAATTTAATAAGCAACTTAGAGGGAAGGATCTGGTTTGAACATCTGCAAAATACCCTATTTATTTCATTTACTAGCACAACAGGAGCACTGTTTAGGGTCATTTAATTCCCCAAATAGGTAAACACCATGGCAGTGTTTAGGAAGGAAGAAGTAGGAAGCCAGGACCAGAGGACATCAGACAGAAAAAGAATCACTCACACGAAATGGTCAGTGAGTGCCAATTAACAGAGCCCCAAAAGGTGGGAAGAAGCAGGTGGCCTCTGGCAGGAAAGTCTCCACCCTGGAGAAAGAGCAGACTGTAGAAAAAGCAGAGAAGTTCTTCAAGTCATTGGCAGACATTAAGAGGAAAAGGCAGGGACGCCTGGGTGGCTCAGTTGGTTGGACGACTGCCTTCAGCTCAGGTCATGATCCTGGAGTCCCAGGATCGAGTCCCGCATCGGGCTCCCAGCTCCACGGGGAGTCTGCTTCTCTCTCTGACCTTCTCCTTCCTTGCTCATGCTCTCTCTCACTCTCTCTCAAATAAATAAATAAAATCTTTAAAAAAAAAAAAAAAAAAAAAGAGGAAAAGGCACAGTGCCCAAAAACAGAGCATAAAACCATACAGAAATAGTCCCACAGAGAGACCTTTGGGATGTCAAATTCCCTATGATCCCACCCTTCCTTTAAAGGTAAAGGAACTAGGACCCAGAGAGCACAATCATCTTGCCCAAGGTCATGCAGCTGACCACAGCTGACACCCTGTGACTCTGTTTAACACTTTGGGTGACAGGGAAAGAACAGACTGGGAGGCCTTCCTGAATGGCCAGCTTGGGCGTAGTGCCAGAAACAGAAGGTAGATGACCAATAAAGCAGTCACTTGGATAGAGTAACCCTTGCTTTCCCAGTTACTAAAACCCCAACTACTGCTGTGACCTACAGACACGTTCAGGAGTAACCTAGGAGAACTATGGGGACCTCTGGAATGCTTCCTGTATATCAGGCAGTCACTAACCAGCCTCCTTTGTGGGATCGCATTGAATCCCTGCAACTTCGCAGGAGGTAAAATCCACCGCTGTCCTCATTTCACAGACAAGAAAACACAGTCGCAAGGCTAAACGATTTCCCCAGGGTTGCATGACTACAGGGTGGGGAACACAGGATTTGAACACAGGTCCATTTGATTCCAAGATGTGTGTTCATTCTGCAGCCTGAGAAAATATTTCACTTTTGACTCCAGGGAGCAAAAACAAAGGAGACGAGCGTTCGCCCAGCACCAGAACCGACTCATCCAGCTCCAAGCGCTCCCCACAAAATGGAAAAGGCAGAGCCAGGCTGTGTGATGCAAAGGACACCTCGGCAAATGCACTCCAGGTCCGGCCTGTGTAATTCAAGGTCATGGTGCTCACTCTGTACAACAGAGGGAATCTCCACCCCTGTATGTATACATAGTAAAGCCGGGGAGTGGGGGGGGGGATCTGATCCCTTCCTGGTCCGCCCACAGCAGAAGGTCACGTGGGAAGCTGCCTAGAGCTCTGATCAAGGGCTCCAGGCCCTGAGTAAAAGCTACCTGAGTGGTAAATGAACTTGCCTTGAGCAGTGCCCAGCTGTAGCTTCCCTGCTGGCCGCTCTGGCTTTGCCCTGGGGGCACTTCTTATTGGACCTCGGTGCAGTTCCTATCTCACAAATCAGAGCTTAAACCCTCATAAGAGAGTATTGATTTGTGCTATCAAAGCAGCGAGATTTTAGAGCTGGGAGCTGAGGGAGTCTGGTCCTTTTAATCAATATTTTCTTACTCATTAAAGCAGATGTCTGATTCAAATTTTGACTTTCAGCCAGGACTCTGAGACTGAGAATCAGTGTGCTAATGATGTAGTCTTTACTGGGCAACAGAAATCTCTCTCTCTCTCTCTCCTTCACCCTCTCTTTCCTCTGGTGTCTTTCCCAACCTTGATGTTCAAAATCAAGCCTTGCTGACTTTCTGCCACTGGTCCCTTGGAGAGATCCAGGGGATAACCTCCAACCCAGAGCTGAAGCTAGCCCACTGCCTGGGATTCCCTTGCTCTGGGGCTGGAGGCATCACTGTCATCCCAGCAAATCATTTCTGTCCTGATGAGCTGCTCTAGTCGTCCTTTTCAGACCACAGCCCTTAAGATTTAGAGACCTGAGCAGGGAAAGAGCAGCGAAGAAGATCCCACAACTTGTCAAAGGATGATTCATGAGTCACCGCCCAAATGCCCTCCTGGGAGTGATCTTAATCCAACATTCCCCACAGACCTCCTGCCCACTTGGACAGCACTGCTCAGTGCAAAGAGCCATCCAGACCCTGTTCGGATCTTCAGCTCAGCCCACTTGCTAGAAGTGTGACTTTGGGGGAATAATTGAACTTCAGGCCCGTTATCCTCATCCATAAGACACTAAGAGTAATCGCTACCTGAAGCAGTTGGTAGAGAAGTGAAATGAGAAAGCATAAGCAAATAAACCAAGTGCTTCTCATAATCACATAATCATAATTCTACCGACACTCACAGTCTCATAGTGACTGGCACACAGTAGGTTCTCAATAAATGGGAATCCTTCCATCTTTCCCTCAGCAACCCCACTCACCCTTTCTCATCCTCTTGGTCCATTTTTCTGTCCCCTTTCCAATGATCTACCTCATACTCTTCTCTTTCTCACCATCCGCCCTAATTGGACTTCACACCATAAACTGTCAGCACCAGATCGATCTAAAGGAATCGTCACTTCTAACTGAATGACATACCCCAGATCCCAGCTACTCACCAGCAAAGCCATGTGCGGTACTCAGCCTTCTGACTCCCACTATCTGACAGCCTCATCCTTTTCTCTTTTCAGAGGTGAAATTCTTAGAAATGGGAGCTTTCTGGCAGCTTCAGTAAATTTTCCAGAGAACGACCCCAAAGAGCAGCACAAAAGGCATTAGTAGGATGTGTCTGAAAAGAATTTGTTTCACTGATATTAAAAACAAAAATAATTAAAACATTTCTCACTTAAAACTCGATACGATGGTTCATCTCAGTTGGCCAACAGACACATGAAAAAGTGCTCAATATCACTCGGAATCTGGGAAATACAAATCAAAACCACAGTGAGAAACCACCTCACACCAGTCAGAATGGCTAAAATTAACCAGTCAGGAAACAGCAGGTATTGGTGAGGTTGCAGAGAAAGGGGAACCCTCTTACACTGTTGGTAGGAATGCAAGCTGGTAAAGCCACTCTGGAAAACAGTATGGAGTTTCCTCAAAAAGTTGAAAATAGAGCTACTGGGGCACCTGGGTGATTCAGTCATTAAGCATCTGCCTTCAGCTCAGGTCATGATCCTAGGGTCCTGGGATCGAGCCCCACATCAGGCTCTCAGCTCCACGGGAAGCCTGCTTCTCTCTCTCCCACTCCCCCTAACTCTCTCATTGTCTCTCTCTCTGTCAAATAAATAAATAAAATCTTTAAAAATAAAAAAAGAAAAGAAAAGAAAATAGAGCCACCCTACAACCCAGCAATTGCACTACTGGATATTTACCCCAAATATATAAATGTAGTGATCCTAAGGGGCACATGCACCCCAATGTTATTACAGAAATGTCCACAATAGCCAAACTATGGGAAGAGCCCAGATGTCCACCAACTGATAAATGGATAAAAATGTGGTACTTTGTACACACACACACACACACACACATACACAAACACAATGGAATATTATGCAGTCATCAAAAAAAACCAATATGTTGTCATTTGCAACAATGTGGATGGAACTAGAGGGTATTATGCTAAGCAAAATAAGTCAATCAGAGAAAGCAATTAGCATATGGTCTCACTGATATGAGGAATTTGAGAAACAAGACACAAGATCACAGGGGAAGGGAGGGAAATATGAAACAAGATGAAACCAGAGAAGGGGACAGACCATAAGAGACTCTTAATCTCAGGAAACAAACTGAGGGTTGCTGGAGTAGAGGGGGATGGGAGAGATGGGGTGGCTGGATGATAGACATTGGGGAAGAGTATGTGCTATGGTGAGCACCGTGAATTGTGTAAGACTGATGAATCACAAACCTGCACCTCTGAAACAAATAAAACATTATATGTTAATTTTAAAAATAATAAAATAAAATAAAATAAAAAATAAAAATAATAAAATAATAAATTATTTTAATTGTTTCAATTCAACATTTTCTTTTATAAATGTGAGCTTTGGGGTGTCTTCCCTCTCCTATCTAACATCACTAGCATTCTAAAGCCAGCTCGTATACTGACCTGTGAGAACCAGTCATTAGCATCTCTTTGCAGCTCTGCATTCAGTGATACCATGTCGGTAGCTTGAAATTGAAATGGTGGGAATATTTACACCACAGACACTGGCAACGATTCCAAATAGGCTGGGTTTCTTGTTTTGTGTTGTGTTTTGTTTTGTTTTGTTTCAGGGAACCAACTGTGAAACACTTACCAGCACACTGTGCATAGGTTCTCATGACTTTAGCACTGACGCTTAGACAGCACCCCTTTGCTGTCTAAGGAACTTTTATTTTTGCAGTAATGATTTCGTACAGTAATTCTACCTGTATGCACATGGTCATGAGTTTAGGTCTTTAGAAGTCTATGTTTCTCTAAAACACTGGTATTTCTTCAGTTTATCTATCATTGGCCGGTCATGCCAGAGGCAAGGCTCTGTTAACAATCAAGTATATAAATTTGTTCTGCCTTCCTCTATAAAGATGAAGGGGCCTGCTGGGCCACAGGCATATCAGCATTAGTTTTGTCCTATTGATTCAAATAGAGAGCATAAGATTGTGAGGAATTTTGTCCCCAAGAATCTCTGCAAGCTGCTATTGGCATCACTGAGCATTTCATTGTTCATGCCCACATTCAGATAGAGCTCATTTTCTCCAAATATTATGCTGTGCTAGCAGCTAAGAGGCCATACACTGGGCTCTGAAGCCAGACTGTCTGGGATTGAATCCCATCTCCCCCACTTACTAGAAATTTCCTTAACCTCTTAGTATTTCAGTTGTAAAACGGGGATAATAACAGTACCCCCCCCCCGAGTGTTACAAGGGATTAAATGAGTAAAGGGTATCAGATGCTTAGACTGGTATACAGTAAGTGCTAAATAAATGTTCACTATGAGGAAAGAATGGAGATAGAACATTTATTGGAAGGTAAGATATTCAAGCACCAGACTTCAGCTGGGTGGCTAGGGATGAGGTTGGGAAGAACCTTTAGAGGAAAGACTGCAACTCTTGCTGCTGGAAGCCTACATCGGTTATAGAGGGGCTCCCAGAAGCTCTGTGTTAGGAGGTCCTCCTGTCCCTACTCCTCTTTCCCACTGACAAATCAGGGATCTGCCACAGCTGGAGAGAATGGACCTTCCCTTCCTCATCTGGGACAGGAGTTCACAACCCCAGTCCTCAGGATGGACTTGAAGGGTGATGTCCATCTCCAGACACACCATATGCTACAGTAGATGGGCTATGGGTTAGGTACAATTCCTGCCTGAGAGCCCCCACTTCCCTACTCTTAGGACCCTCGCAGAATGCACGGTGGGAGATTCACAATAGTTAAAGGATTCACCTCTATAGTCGTCATCTGGCTAGTCCCCAATTTCTAATTCTTCTCTTTCTAAGACATGGTGGGATCACACTTTCCCTCTTCTTCTAGTTAGGCCATTCCCTACATCTTATTTTGGACAATGAAATATGACCAGAAGCAATATGTCTCCTCCAAACTTCAAGAGCCAATGAGTGATTTCCCCACTTCCTTCT
The DNA here is from genome assembly GCF_902655055.1 of Lutra lutra. Classification (NCBI taxonomy): domain Eukaryota; kingdom Metazoa; phylum Chordata; class Mammalia; order Carnivora; family Mustelidae; genus Lutra; species Lutra lutra. Next base: position 26,736,851 of record NC_062291.1, on the reverse strand, counting down.
GCCTGACATAAAGACTAGAAACATTCCATATAACAATATTCCCTCATTTTTCATGACTGAGTAAGAATAATCCAGAACAGAGCCCCAAGAGTACCCACAATAGATATACCATAAGAACAAGATAAAACTTCATTATTTGAAGCAACAAATCATTGGGGATCATTTGTTACTACACAGGGCCTATCCTATCCTGACTGATATGACCTTAATTCCACTCTAATTTATACTTAAAAATATTAATAAGGTCCTTGCAAACATCTTTCATTTATTATTGGTAACAAATTACTTGTGATAACAGAGCTCAAAAAAAAACAATAAAATTTATAATCACTAATTTACAGAAATAAAACTTATTATCTGCAAGATTCATGTTAAGGTTTTGCTATAAATTCCATTTATTTGGCAAGTTAATTCATCTTTGTTTCCCTTGTCCTTTATTGGACAAGGTGATCCATTTAACCTTAAAATGTCTATATTTTAATTCTGCTAAAGATGCATGCGTGAAAGAAATCAAGCACACATCCTATGAAGGCTAAACAAAGGAGAGCTCTACAGAGGAAATTCAGTGTCAAAAGAAGAACAGCTGCTTCAGCAGTTCCCACCACCTTCCCCCTGAAATGTCCTTTCTCTTGTACCACCCTCATTTTTTATCCCAAAGTGATTACTCCAGGCCCCAAAGTTTCAAGTGTGTCTGAAATGGGATTTTTTTCTTGAGCCTACACATTTTTTCTCAACAGAAATGATACAAATTGGCATTTTTCAAATAATTTTTCATGAAGAAAGATTTTTTTAAAAGTGAAAATAGGGATGCCCAGGTGGCTCAGTCAGTTAAGCATCCAACTCCTGATTTCAGCTCAAGTCATGATCTCAGGGTAGTGAGATGGAACCCCACGTTGAGCTGGGGAGATTGAGCTCTCCAGCATGGAGCCTGCTTAATATTTTCTCTCACCCTCTCCCCCACTGCCCACTCTCTCTCTCTGAACAAATAAACAAAAATAAAAAGTAAATTAAAATAAACAGTGCAGGGGCACCTGGGTGGCTCAGTGGGTTAAGGCCTCTGCCTTTGGCTCGGGTCATGATCCCAGGGTCCTGGGATCGAGCCCTGCATCAGGCTCTCTGCTCGGCAGGGAGCCTGCTTCCCTTCCTCTCTCTCTGCCTGCCTCTCTGCCTACTGTGATCTCTGTCTGTCAAATGAATAAATAAAATCTTAAAAAAATAAATAAAAATCAAAAATAAACAGTGCAGGGTATCTGGGTGGTTCATTTGTTTATCTGCCTTCAGCTCAGGTAATGATCCCAGAGTCCCAGGATCAAGTCCCATATCAGACTCCAGACTCCCTGTTCAGCGGGGGGCCTTCTTCTCCCTCTGTACTTCACCCTACTTGTGCTCTCTCTTTCTCTCAAATAAATAAACAAAATATTAAAAAAAAAAGAAACAGTGTATACATAAAATACAAACACAATATAACTAATGCAATTTTTTGATTTGCTTTAAAAAATATATATATGCTCTTGAATCACCACCATGAGTCATTAGCCTTTGGCTCTAGTTTGGCTGCCAGCATTCACAGTCCCCTTGCCAAACTTATTCTAGTTCTGGCTTCCTCACAGGGAGAACCATCCCATCTCTTACTACATAACTACAGCCTAATAAACATCTGGCTACAATCAAGAACAAATTCCAGAAACACTCTCCTTGAATCAAATGTCTTTGGCCCTCTAACATTTTCCCCCTCCAACTTGATTCTTCTGATTCAGGGACCCCACACTCACAATCCATTGGCAGGATAGTGGGGCAAGGCGTCCTTACCTGCACTGATGGATCTCGCCTTCCCAAGCTCAGGTTAATAGCATCGTCCATCCCTATAACTTACTACGTTACCAGTGCAGTGCAGTAAAAACGCATACACATGCACACCATATATGCTCATCGCCCTGAAGAAAACAATTTCATCTCATCAATGTAATTTCCCAATATTCCCAATATTGAATCAACAAATATATTGACAGTGACTATATTTTATTTAACATTTCAGTGAAGAATATGAACTTTGAGCAAATATACAAGGGTAAAGTCTTTGCTCCAGCACTTCATGACTTGGGATCCTTGGGCAATGACTTAATCTCTCTAAGCATCGGCTTCCTTAAGTGTAGACTAAGAATGATGTAGTGACCTATATAGTGACTTGTAACCTATGTCATAAGACTGTGTGGGCTAATAGGCACAGAATAGGGGCATGCCCATCAAGCAGTTTAGCACAGTGCCTAGAACCCAGGAAGTACCCAGCAACTTTTGGCTTGTGCTGGTAAGGGTATCAGTAACGGTAAAAACATTACAATCTTAAATAAAACAAGGAGGATCATTGTTTCATATCCCATTATCCCCATATTTCTATTGTAACTTCCATAAATCTTCAGCTTTTTTCTTTTTTTTTTTTTAAGATTTTATTTATTTATTTGACAGAGAGAGATCACAAGTAGGCAGAGAGGCAGGCAGAGAGAGAGGAAGGGAAGCAGGCTTCCTGCTGAGCAGCGAGCCCGATGCGGGACTCGATCCCAGGACCCTGGGATCATGACCTGAGCCGAAGGCAGCGGCTTAACCCACTGAGCCACCCAGGCGCCCCATTCAGCTTTTTTCTAATAAATGCCTAACAGAGGGGTTTTTAAGTTCTTTAGAAATTCAAAGCACTTGAGTAATTATCACCAATTCTGCAATATTATGCACATCACAGACAAGACATTACCTATGCCCCAATGCTCCAGAATTATTCAACTATGCTGATCCAACAGTGACGCTACCCTGGCATCTTCACAGAGTAAAAGGCTTCCCTTATTTTCTGCCAAGCGACATCATCCACTTGCTTGAAACTCATCCAGATTCCGTCCTGCATTAGGAAACACATAAGTGCCCCCAAGAGAATTCAAACACTTAAGCAGGGCACTGAGCAATTACACTTTGTGGACTACTTTAGAAACAGAAAAAGGAAAGGAAAGGAGAGGAGTCATAGATAGGGAAAGAGAGAGAGGAGAAGCAAATTTAAGTGGCTCAGCTGAGTTTGGGGGAGATAGGAATGTGTCTACTCATTATGTGCTTCCGTTGGAAGGAAGTCAAATGTTTTCACTGAAAAGTAAGCAGAAAGCTTTCATGATTTAGTACTCAGGAAAACTCATAAATTAAGGCAAAGAAGTTCCCAATGTAAACAGGTGCAATCACATCCTATGTATCACAGCTGTCATAAATCTGAGCTGGTCTGACTGCAAGAGGCAGGCGGGGTGACAACTCTTCAGTCTCCCTGGTCTGAAAGCTCTACTTAGAAGATCACATCTCCTGTTTGGCTCTCTTCCATTCTGACCTAACCTGGAAGCCTCTGAACAAGGAACTGAACTGAACTTCCTTTTTGATGATTGGCTCATCCCCCAAAGATTCCAATCTCTGGCCCAGAAACAGACCCCAAGAAAAGGTCTCTGGTGTTAGATCTGCTGCCTCTCATACACGGGCAGTAGGTCTGATATGCAGACCAAACAAGCCCTTCAAGACAACATGTATCTGAGCACTTGCCAAGTGCTAAGCGCTGTGGGAAATACACAGCCCCTGCCTTCCAGAGACCCAGAGTCCAGCCACTCGTGGGGAGGAAATTCCCCTCTTCATGCTCCCAGGGCAGTCTCACAACTTCGCTCCAAGCCCAGTCCATTCTAACCTGCACTGATTTGCATCTTTTTCTTGGGAACCAGAAAAGAATTTCCCTTTCTCATTAAACCCTAGGGTGCAAGGGAACAAGTTTAGTCATAGCCTAGAAATAAACCAACCAACCAAATCAGACTTCAAAAGAGGTGGATCCAGTAAGAAGACTGAGCCACAAGTTCAACAGCTCAAAACGCAAAAACCACTTACTGAGAGGAAATGAGTACCAATGATGGTGATCCCTTTTCTCATCAAAGTTGCTTGTGCTTAAAGAATAAAAAGCTTACCTAAAGCCCAGCTAGAAGCCATGGGGGTCAAGAAAAGAAAGGTGTGCGAAACCACAGGACTCTCGTTGCCACCCTCCAGAAAGATCCCCATGTGTCCCCAGCCTAAGCAAGAGAAGAAAGGCCAACAGAAAGCCTTCAAATTAAAGAACATGAGTCACTTTTGAAAATCAGCCCCAATAATTCATTCTGATGGTCATCTATAACTCTCTAAGAAACGTTTATATCCCATGTGCCTGAAACTTTGGGGCACCATTTGAAGATGCTTTTCATTATAATAGAACATTTTCTCTTTTGGGCAGTGGCCTTCTTCTGATGTACTGAGGTGGTCTCTAAAATTCTGACAAAAACTGAGACCTCCAGGAAAATCCGCAGATGAGGTTTGGAACTGTCTTCTGAACCAATTAGGTTCTCCTGGTCAACCATCGTCTACTATGAACCTCACCAACTAGAAAACTAGTCAGAAGTGATCCTAACATCTTTCTCTTCAGGCTTGCAGTGAAATTCTTTAGGATCACTAACAATAAGAGCTAACATTAATTGAATATTTACTGTGTCCCACGGGTAAATTAAGGCAAAGTGTGGTCAAGCAACTTACAACTGGTCACATAGCTTAGTAAGTTTGGACAAGGGTATAAAAGTGGCTGGAAAATGGACCAAGAAGGCAGACCCAGCTGCTGAGCTTTTATACTGAGCCATGTGCTCCAGACCACACCCCCATAAACTGAATGACCGTCATCAGCTATTGCCTTGGGCTTTTACCAACCATTTTTTTTTTAAATTCTGAGAGTCCACTACAACCTAGTTAAAGATTTGAAGCCTGTCAAGCCTGCAATGATGAGGTTCCTTTTTCTGCTCTAAATGTTTATAAAGATAAGGCAATAACACAAGAGAATCTGGGTCAGTTTTTCCATAGCACTGGTTCCCATCTCTTTCTGCATATCACAATCATGTAGAGGCATTTAAAAAAGCTAAAAAAGGACTGGAGGAGAAAGACGGCAGAGGAGTAGGAGACCGAAATATCATCAGGTCCCAGGAGTTCAGCTAACTAGTGACCAAACCATTCTGAACACCTACAAACTCAACAGGAGATAGAAGAGAAGAGCAGCAATTCTAGGAACAAAGAATCGACCACTTTCCAGAAGGTAGGATGTGCGAAGTGAATCTGAGGCAACATACGGGAAGGTAGACCATGGCGGGAGGGGCTGGCAGCAAAGCACAGAATCGGAACTTTTAGAAGTCTGCTCCACTGAGGGACATTGCTCCAGAGGCGAAGCGGAGGGTAGAGCCCTTGTGGGGACAGTGTGGTCTCAGGACCCGTGGGGTCACAAAAAGACCATGGGTGTCTGAGTGTGGCAGAGCTCCCAAGTATCAGAGTGCAGATGCCAGCAGAAGAGATGGAGGTGAGGAGTGGGCTATCAGCTCGGGATTACCTTAAACTGTGCTCCAAGGCACAGCCGGGCCACTGGTCTTCGAGCAGGGACCTCACAAGTGACAGATCCTGGGAGACTCCCCTTCCTCCTCCTGAGAGAGTGGCACGGAAGCATGTCTCAGGAATCTGCTGGGTTTGGAAACTCCAAATGGGACTATGCCCAGAGATAGAAACACTCAGTCACAGGCTGGGTGAGCAGGGAGTGTGGCCGGGGACCAGGGAGACGGGAGGGATTGACTGCTCTTCTCTGAGGGTGCACTGAGGAGTGGGGCCCTAAGCTCTTGGCTCCTATGGGCCAGAGATTGGGAAACCGCCATTTTCATTCCCATCCTCCAAAGCTGTATGAAAGCGTTCAGGGAACAAAAGATCCCAAGAACAAAACCAAGCAGACTGCTTAGCCTAGTCCCTGGCAAGAGTGGTGCAATTCTGACTCAGGTGAAGATGTTTGAGAATCACTGCAACAGGCCCTTCCCCCAGAAGATCAGCAAGAACATCCAGCCAAGACCAAGTTCATCGATCAATGAGAACTGTGGAACTACAGAGCTAGGGGAAAGCAACACAGAATTCATGGCTTTTTTCCCATGATCCTTTAGTCTTTCAAAGTTAAATTTTTTTAATTTTATTTTTTCCTTACTCTATTTTTTTTTATTTTTCCTCTTTCCTATTTTAACATTTTTTCAATTATTTTATCTTATCAATACCTTTTTAAAAATCTTTTTTAATTGTCACTGTTATACTCATATTTTATCCCTTCATTGTATTTAACCTTATTTTTTGTGTATATATATATATTGGGTTTTCTCTTTAAAATATTGGAATAAAATTTTTTCTAGTAGATCAAAATATACCCTAAATCTCACACATGGCTTTGTTCTAGTCTCCAGCCTGATCACATTCTTTCCTCTTTTTTTTTCTTCTTTCAACCAACTTCTTATCTTATCAATTCCTTTTTTAGAATCTTTTTTTTTTTAAGATTTTATTTATTTATTTGACAGAGAGAGAGATCACAAGCAGGCAGGGAGGCAGACAGAGAGAGGAGGAAGCAGGCTCTCCGCAGAGCAGAGAGCTGGATGCGGGGCTCGATCCCAGGACGCTGGGATCATGACCTGAGCCGAAGGCAGAGGCTTTAACCCACTGAGCCACCCAGGCACCCCTAGAATCTTTTTTAATGTTCATCTTGACAGTCATATTCCATCCCTTCATCATATTTACCCTTATTTTTGTATATATATAAGTTTTTCTTTCTTTAAAGTTTTTGGAGGTAGTTTCTTCTAACAGACCAAAATACACCCAAAATCAAGTGTGTGGCTCTGTTCTATTCACCAGTCCAATATATATCTTTTTTTCTTTTTTTCTTTTCTTCCTCCTTTCTTCTCCCCCTGGTTTCAGGTCTCTTCTGATTCGGTTAGTGTGTATTTTTCCAGGGTCATTGCTACCCTTTCAGTATTTGTTCTCTCATTCATCTGTTCTTATCTGAATAAAATGACAAGCCTGAAAAACTCACCACACACACAAAAAAAAAAAAAAAGAATAAGAGGTAGTACCAATGGCTAAGGACCTAATCAATATGGACATTGGTAATATGTCAGAACTAGCATTCAGAATGATGATTATCATGGTGCTAGCTGGGTTCGAGAAAAGTATGGAAGATATTGGAGAATCCCTTTCTGGAGATATAAAATCCCTTCCTGGAGAAATAAAAGAACTAAAATCTAACCAAATTTAATAAAAAAAAAAACTATTAATGAAGTGCAATAAAAAATGGAGGCTCTTACAGCTAGAATAAATGAGGCAGAAGACAGAATTAGTGATACAGAAGACCAAATGACGGAGAATAAAGAAGCTGAGCAAAAGAGACACAAACAACTACTGGAACACAAGGAGAGATCTCGAGAGATAAGTGATACCATAAGATGAAACAATATTAGAATACTTGGGATCCCAGAAGAAGAAGAAAGAGAGAGGGGCAGAAAGAATACTGAAACAAATTATAGCAGATAATTTCCCTAATATGTTAATTTAAAAAATAATAAATAAATAAATAATAAAAAATGTTCTGGAAATGAGCTCACAGATTCTGATTAAATGAGTCTGGGGTGGGTCCTAAGAATCAGTAAGTTTTTAAACATTTTCCAGGGGAGTCTAATGTGCAATCAGGATGAGAAGAACCTCACATTATAGGATGGGAAACCCATGTTCCTCTGAACACAGAGAGAACTCTCAACTCTTTTTGCTCCCCATTTAATCTCTTTCACCTCTTCCCCCTCCAGTCAGTTCAACATCCTGCTGCTAGATGGCTCTGTTCAGACTTTATCATTCATCTACTCTGAAACCATCTATAATCCCCACAGCACCAAAAATTACAATCCACATCCTTGCCCATGTCAAAGACTCTCTACACTGTGACCCAAGCCCACCACTCATCATCATATCCATATCCCTGGGTGATCTTTCCACTCCTGCTAAGTTGGTGTGCCCCCAAAACCCCAGCTTTTTTTTTTAATTAGCATATAATGTATCACTTGCCCCAGGGGTACAGGTCTGTGAGTCATCAGGTTTACACAATTCACAGTGCTCACCATAGCACATACCCTCCCCAATGTCCATCACCCAGCCACCCCATCCCTCCAATCCCCCTCCATTCCAGCAACCCTCACTTTGTTTCCTGAGATTAAGAGCCTCTTATGGTTTGTCTCCCTCCCGATCCCATCTTGTTTCATTTTTCCCTCCCTTCCCCTATGATCCTGTGTCTTGTTTCTCAAATTTCTCATATTAGTGAGATCATATAATAATTGTTTTTCTCTGATTGACTTATTTCACTTAGCATAATATCCTCTAGTTCCATCCACATTATTGCAAATAGCAAGATTCTGTGAGGGGGTTTGATGGCTGCATAGTATTCCAGTGTGTGTGTGTGTGTGTGTGTGTGTGTGTGTGTGTGTGTGTGTGTGTGTAAAACACATCTTCTTTATCCATTCATCTGTTGATGGACATCTGGGCTCTTTCCATAGTTTGGCTATTGTGGACATTCCTGCTATAAACATTTGGGTGCACATTCCCCTTCGGATCACTGCATTTGTAACTTTGGGGTAAATACCCAGTAGTGCGATTGCTGGGTCATAGGGTAGCTCTATTTTCAACTTTTTGAGAAACCTCCATACTGTTTTCCAGAGTGGCTGCACCAGCTTGCATTCCCACCAACAGTGGAGGTGGGTTCCCCTTTCTCTACATCCTTGCCAACATCTGTTGTTTCCTGACTTGTTAATTTTAACCATTCTGACTGGTGTGAGGTGGTATCTCATTGTGGTTTTGATTTTTATTTCCCTGATGCCGAGTTATGTGGAGCACTTTTTCATGTGTCTGTTGGTCACATGGATGTCTTCTTTGCAGAAATGTATGTTCATGTCTTCTGCCCATTTCTTGATTGGATTGCTTGTTCTTTGGATGTTAAGTTTGATAAGTTCTTTATAGATTTTGGATACTAGCCATTTATCTGCTATGTCATTTGCAAATATCTTCTCCCATTCTTTCAGTTGTCTTTCAGTTTTGTTGACTGTTTCCTTTGCTGTGCAAACTTTTGATCTTGATGAAGTCCCAATAGTTCATTTTTGCCTCTTGCTTCCTTGCCTCTAGTGATGTTTCTAGGAAGAAGTTGTTGCTGCTGAGGTGGAAGAGGTTGCTGCCTATGTTCTCCTTAAGGATTTTGATGGATTCCGGTCTCACCAATTGAGGTCTTTCAACCATTTTGTGTCTGTTTTTGTGGGTGGTGTAAGGAAGTAGTCCAGTTTCATTCTTCTGCATGTGTCTGTCCAGTTTTCCCAACACCGTTTCCCAACCATTTGTTGAAGAGACTGTCTTTTTCCACTGGACATTCTTTCCTGCTTTGTCGAAGATTAGTTGACCATAGAGTTGAGGGTCCATTTTTGGCTCTCTATTCTGTTCCATTGATCTATGTGTCTGTTTTTGTGCCAGTACCATACTGTCTTGATGATTACAGCTTTATAACAGAGCCTGAAGTCCGGAATTGTAATGCCACCAGTTTTGGTTTTCTTTTTCAACATTTCTCTGGCTATTCGGGGTCTTTTCTGTTTCCATACAAATTTTAGCATTATTTGTTCCATTTCCTTGAAAAAAAAGTTGGTATTATTTTGATTGGGGTTTTGTTAAATGTGATTGCTTTAGGTAGCATAGACATTTTCACAATATTTTTCTTCCAATCCATGAGCATGGAACGTTTTTCCATTTCTTTGTTTCTTCCTCAGCTTCTTTCATGAGTTCTTTATAGTTTTCTGAGTACAGATTCTTTGCCTCTTTAAAACCCCAGCTTCTTATTCTCTGATATGAAGCAATTCAGACCTTGCTTGTTCTATCCCTCAACTCACCATCAGGTCCATCTTATACATCATGGAATTTTGATTACTCACTCCACCTTTCTTTCTTTTGCCAGGATCCCCTCTCCTTAAGAGTCCTTGAACTGCCCAAAAAGCTGGCAGTCACTTTTTCCTCTTACTCAGGAACTTCTCCTGATCTTGCCCTCCTTAGAGAGCCTTAGACCCCTCCCTCATTGTCTCTCCTTTGTTCTTGAATCCCTTAATCTGGCACCCAGCTCCATCTTCTAGGACAGAGCCTGCTCAGTTCAGAGAGTGGGTCTCAGACGGCTTCCAGCAGCTCTCAGTCATTCTCCCTTGTTTCTAAATACAGCCAACATGGGCAAGAAGGGCCATAGCCTTGCCCCTCACAGGGGGAACACATCAGGAAAAGACCCATGAAAGCAGGGGTCTTTGTCTATTGTGTTTGTTTAGATGTCCCTAAAACAGTACCTGGAAATATTTGGTGAACGAATGAACGAATGAATGAGGACATTCATCATGACCCAAACTGATGATGATGACTCACTCCTACTTTGTAAAGCAAATCCACTTGTGTTGGGGGGAAGATCCCTTATTTCCACTTTATCCATCATGTGATTAATTATTTAACACAGCCACAATAACCAGAACCCTGATTAATACTACACAGCATTTGTATTACCCTTTGTGTTTTTCAATGCATCGTCCCATTTATTATCTCAGTCTATCCTCATAATAATCTCATTTCCCTTGACCAGATGAGAAATGAGGCAGAAAGGTAGCAGGACTTGATCAAAGTCACAGAGCGAGTTGAAAGCGGAGTCAGGATGGAAATCAGGACCCCATCTGCCAGTCCCAGGCTCTCTCTTCTCATGCTGCTGCTGCAGTGGTATCACAATTTATCGAAGACACAGTGATACACATCACCACTGACATCCTCACAAACTTCATGTATTGGTCAGGGTTCTCTGGAGAAACCGAAACAATGGGGTAGAGAGAGGGAGAGATGGTGAGGAAGAGATTTCTTCTGAAGGACTGTCACACATGATTATGGAGGTTGAGAAGTCCCATGATCCGCCATCTGTAAGGTGGAGGGAGACCCAGGACAACAAGTGATACCATTTCAGTCCAAACCCAAAGGCCTGAGAATCAGGGGAGCCATTGGCATAAGTCCCAGTCTGATTCAGAAAGCCTCACAACAAGGAGATTCAATGTCTGAGATCAGGAGAAGACAGACACCCAGCTGAAGCAGAGAGAGCAAATTTTTCCTTTCCACCTTCTTATTCCAGTCAGGCCCTTGATGGGTTGACGTTGCCCACCCATACTGGGGAGGGCATCTTCTTTATCACCCAGTCTACCCACTCAAACGCTAATCTTTTCTAGAAACACCCTTGCAAACATTCCCACAAATGTTTGACCAACGATCTAGACACCCTGTGACCCAGTCAGCTTGACACAGAAAATTAGCCATTACATCTGAAGATATTGATATGCAGATATTGATAACTTTCATTCAGAGAACAAATGTGAAACTCAGGTAACAGGTACTATGTCTCTGTATATTTGGGGTGTTCACAAATTCCTGTCAAATTAGGGTAAGGGAGAAAAGCTATTATTATCGAAAACCATGACAGCCCCTCAAGGAGAGGGGACCCTGGTTAAAGAAAGGAGTGAGGAGTCACAGTCCTCTCATGTGCCAAGGCAGATCCATGGGGAGTTAAAAAGGGTTAGCAAGCCCTGAACTGCTTCGTCAGGAATCTGAAAGCAGCTTCACTGAGAGCTTCTGGCTCAAGTAGTCTCACGAGATTACTGTAAACTACCAGCAGGAGCTGCGGTCATCTCAAGGCCCAACCAGAGCTGAGAAAGTGAGCTAAGCTCACTCCCACAGTTTTTACCAGGCCTCAAGCTCCCCATGGGCTGTTGAATGGAGGCCCCAGTTCCCAGGCACGCAGATCTGCCGATCAAGCTGTTCACAACACAGCAAACAACTATGCCCAGAGATCCCCAAGAGAAGGGGATCGGGGAGAGGAGATCAGGTGAGATAAGTGTGGTGTGAGCCTCAAACTGAAGGGGGCGCTCATGAGACCTCCACCAACTGGGGCCCGCAGAGAGCACCCAGGTCAGACCCTCTAGTGTGTTTTTATAACCTCTTCTTGAAAAGGACGTATATGTCCTAGTGTGCTAGGTGACCATCACTTCTGCCACAGACCACTGTCCACACAGACCAGCCCTGGAACAACGTGCGAGGGGTGCCTACAAGGGGTGAAATCCAGGAGGTGGGAATCCTTGGGACTGTCTTTGAGCCTGGCTACCACCACACAAGTTAATCAGTCTTCAGATCACGTATCTGCGGGTTCATTTCCAAAATCCCCATCTGGATTAGACCTGAGGGTGTGGGTTACCGGCTTCTTCTTTACAAGAGCCTTATCTACTTAACAAAATCCTTTTAACTAGTGTTTGTGTGGCATGCCCCTCCTTAATTAACTGATTAGGGGGAAGATAATGGGGCTGTACATTCAGGAGTTAAGGGCTTTGAGGTCAAATATTTGCATTTGAATTCTGATCCTGCTGCTCTGTGGCTGTGGGATCCCGGGCAAGCCACTGCCCTTTTCTGAGCTTCGTTCTTTGCAACTGGAAAAATACTACCTCTTAAAAGTACTCTTTTGAGAATTCCATGACAGAATTCATCCCTTTGACAAGCATTTTCAAGTACTTGGCTCATCATTGGTGCTGAATTACATGCTTGTTAAACCCATATCTGATTTGATCTAATTGTCAGTGGTCTTCCTCAAATAAAACAGGAGAACCTTAGGAAAAATAACTGAAAAGCTTTTATAAAATGTTTTCTCCTTACTGCACCACCTCCTTTTAATCAATTCATTTAACTGTCCTAGGAATCAGTTTCCTTATCTATAACCTACATATAATTAACTATAAGTTAAATATGGGGCTCATTGAAGAACAAGGAGAGTGCCAGGAGAGCACAGAGGAAGGGAGAATTTTTAAGCGATTAATACTGCAAGGCATTTTATGTCCTGTTGTCTCTCCTCTTCTGTTCTGTAAAGTTATTTTTTCACTTTAGCTCAATTCCAAAATAGTTAACTGTTCTGAAAAGTTATGATGCTATAATTTGTTCCATCTAGTACCTAAGATTGTTATAAATGAGCGTGAATGTTTAAAGAACAGCTCTTCCCCCAGCTCTGCCAGAATATCTGGTCCTGTGAAAGGACAGGACAGAAAAATGGCTTTTTGACATGAAGAAAGACTTTTCCCTGTTGTTCTCTGCCCACCAAAAACCAAGGGGGTCTGTAGAACTCCTTAAGCTCTCTGCCTTGTCATCCTGCAGCGGCAGCTAAGCTGTGTCATTTAGAAACACTTGGCCCGTGTGCATTTCTGAGTCCCACCTCCTCCAGTCCCAGCAGCATCTCCATGCCAGTTCTGACAGTGGAAGACATCCAGTAGGAAGAAACAGCTAGAGCAAGAGAAACACAGGGGATGAAGACATATTTTAGTGTCTGATATTGGGCAATCAAAGACAGAACAAGCCATTACTGTCTACAGTTAGGATATGAGCTCTGACACAAAGAAGAAACCAGTCCAGTGTGCTGCGTGGGAACCAGCAGGAGACAGGGACAGACACAGAATGTACAGGATGTTAGATCTGTGGCTGGAAGGTAAGGAGGGAAAGGAGAAGGATGAAGAATGAGAGGCTGGTAAGGTAACCGGACACCCAGGACTGAGGGCAAAGGCAACCAGTGAGAAATGCTAAAACATGTCCAAGAGCTACTAAAAATCAGTGATGATTGACTTTCAGTTTTAAGTTGTTCCCTAATCTTCCCCAGACAGTGTTTTCCCTTATCCCCACTCAAAAACAAACACACACACACACTACACACACTACACACTACACATAGTAGACAATAGTCTACTATTCATAACACAAAGAGCATTGTATTGATTTTGCTTTTAGACATTACAAAGAGGAATGGGGGGCAGTGTCCAAAGAAGCAGAGAGGACAATGACCACGGGATCCAGGAGCATTGATTGGAGTAGGTGACCACACAGAAGCAGGTTACACTGGGGATGACTCAGGAGATAGAATCCCTGCCCCTGGAATCCCCAGAGGTGTCAGGAAGAGCACCACCAGACCCCACCATACTGGAGATGAGGTCTATTTAAACACTTAATGTCTGTCACAAGAAAAGGTACTCCCATAAGGCCAGAAAATTCCAGAACATCTGGTTTACATATGCATTTATGCATCATGCACATAGTAAAAAATATATTCGTGGGGGCGCCTGGGTGGCTCAGTGGGTTAAAGCCTCTGCCTTCGGCTCAGGTCATGATCCCAGGGTCCTGGGATCGAGCCCCGCATCGGGCTCTCTGCTCGGTGGGGAGCCTGCTTCCTCCTCTCTCTCTGCCTGCCTCTCTGCCTCCTTGTGATTTCTGTCTATCAAATAAATAAATAAATCTTAAAAAAAAAAAAAGAAGACATGCTATCACAATATATGATCCTTCTTTGTATTCAGATAAATAATGTTATAATCACTTAAAAGACACCTTGAAAAAAAATATATATATATTCGTGTGTGTGTGTGTGTGTGTATACACATATATGCTTGAAATGCACACAAATGTGTATGTGTATATACACATATATGCTTGAAATGTATTTTAATAACTGCAAATAGTTAAATGATATAATGTTTAAATAAAATGCCTATCACAGTACCTGACAGTGTTCATCGGTAAGTATTACTTAAGCAGTGGGATGAAAAAATGTATCTTAAATACTGGTCCTAGAATGCCTTTCTGGAGCAGAAAGAGCTTTCATTTAGAGTAAGGCATTGAGGCGAAGTTGAAACCCCAGGGTGTGGGCCAGGGGATATGGTTTTAAATGGGGTAGATTTCCTCCTCGGGGCATTTAGCAATGCCTGGCGACAGAAACAGTACTAAACATTCTACAATGCATTTATTAAAAAAAAAAAAAAATACCTACAACAAAAATTTATCCAGCCCCAAATGCCAACAATTCCAGAGTCAGCCAAGGAGACAAAGCAATAATCATCACCAATAAAGGGTTATGCATTTGGGGTGCCTGGGTGGCTCAGTGGGTTAAGCCACTGCCTTCGGCTCAGGTCATGATCCCAGGATTCTGGGATCGAGTCCCGCATTGGGCTCTCTGCTTTGGCAGGGAGCCTGCTTCCCCCCCGCCCTCTCTGCCTGCCTCTCTGCCTACTTGTGCTCTCTGTCAAATGAATAAATAAAATCTTTAAAAAAAAAATGTTTTTAAGGGTTATTCATTAGAAGTAAACAGAAACTAATCAGCAGAGAAGAAAGAGGTAAGGAAGATAGAACACCAGGAAGATGGCTGAAAAATACACCAAAGAAGCTAGAGGACTTTTAGGAACTAAATATCTAACACACTATTGGAAACTGTTTTCACTGTTGTCATCCAAATACTATCCTTGTCTCCCCAAACCTATAGTAAAGGCTGCCACATGCAAAGACCTTGGGACAGCAAATTGCATAGGAGGTGGTGTGCATGCACGTGCACGTGTGTGAGAATGTAAGTGTGTGTGTGTGGTAAGGAAACCACCTGAATCTCACATCTAGGTCAGAGTAAACAGACCAGTGTCAGACCCAGAGAAAGGACTGGGTAAGATTAGGCAGGGACAGAAAGCCAGAACCAAAGCACCTGTGATAATAGAAAGAACCTGAGAATTGGAAAGAGCAGAATTCTGAACCAAACTTGATCTGATCTTAAGGGACAAGGATTTCTTAACCCCCATACAGATTAGAGTTCTAATGATATTTTTAAGTATCAGTTCATTCCAAAAGGTCATCCTCAACCACCTTTCATGGCTGTTATATAAAGTCCCAAACTACAAGCATCCGTTGATCTGAGAGACCCCAACTTGCACGCAGTCAAATGTCTGAGCCCAAAGAAGGATCACCAACTAGGCAGCCCTCCTTTCAAACTCCAGCCGGAACCTCCAGGAAGCCCCTGTGGGAATGTCACACATTAAAGAGCCACCGAATAGGATGCAAATAGAGACATGAAGCAAACTTTGAAAAGATAAGAGCATTAACAAGAAACACGGAGTTCTTACTAAGAGGCAGAGAGGAAGTACTATTTCCTTTGGCAGGGCGCCATAAATGTAAATCTGGTCTCTGGGAGGGGACGGTGACAAGCATTGCTATACATTAAAAACATCACCACCAACAACAACAAAATTGCGCTGAAGTGGCACGTAGAAAGCCCCTTTCGACAGTTACAGAGCCGCTCCTAGGGAATGACAAACACTAACTTGCGAAGAGCAGGAAGGTTTGGAGCCAAAGATCACTTGGCTAACAACTAGGGGAACACAATAAAATCTTGAAATGATCTGCCCTGAAAGTTGTGGACAGTGTGTAATGGAATTTAGCAATAGGAAATAAGGAAAACAATAAGAGCTTTCCATTTTCTGTGCTATGAAATTCCTGACAGCTCATCTAACCCCTTGGTGTCCAGATCTCTCGCAGTCACTTAATGAAACTGTGGTTGCCCGAGACTAGAAGCATTCTGTAATAAAAGCTTCCCTGGGAGCCACGAGTCAAGAGAAATAGCTATGGCTCGACACCCAGCCTCTCCTCCAAAGAGGTTTTTAAAAAGAACCCAGTGAAGGCTAATACTTCCTCCATCCGGGCTGCCCATATTATCTGGACAAGACCACAGCACGTATCCTGCTGATGGAGTGAACTGTGCTCCGATCAACAGAGAGGCCTCATCTGAGGGCCTGACAGTTTAATTTAGCTGAACAATTACATCAGCGATTTGATCACGCAACCTCTCCATCTTGATGGCCAATAAAAGCGATGCTTCCCCTGAGATATGGAAACTTAACATGATTAAAGGAAAGGGAGAAAGAAAGAGTTTACATTCTCTGACTCAGCCTATCAGTTACCCGTCCCCATCACCATTCCTCTTTGTTGTGACAGACTCCCTGCCACTCTATCATATTTGCCATACTGAGATGGCAGTCAGGTTCTCTCTGAACTCCGCTGCAGAGCAATGGAGGGAGGGTGTCCCACGGTTCCCCGTTCTATGGGACGGCCATAGGAAGCGAGACTGTTCAAGACAGCTGCAAGGTTCATGGCAGCCTCTAGAACCCTGACCACGAACTTGGAGAAAACCACTAGGAAGGCAGCTGTGGAGGCCAAGAAAAATTAAGGCCATCCTACCTCAGGTTTAGCCTTAGCATAAGTACAGCCATCTTAGCTCCAGCAGCCATCTCAGACCCCTGTGTCCAAGGGCTGAAATTTCCCCTACTTTACTTTAGTTCTAAGGACCCCCACCCTGCTTTAGTAACAAGAACCCCCACCCTGCTTTGGTTCCAGGGAGCCCCACCCTGCTTTAGTAACAGGAACCCATAAATACCCCTGCCTTAACTAAGCTAGGGGTCCAAGTCCCTACTCCGCTGTGTTGGGTATACTTGGACCCAAGCTTAAGCTTGTCAAATAAACCCTCGTGTGATTGCATCAGTGTTGGCTCCTTGGTGGTCTCTCGGACGCGAAAACTCAGGTACAACAGCAGCAACAAAACCAGATTTCCCCGGGAGCATTGTTCTAGTGCCATGTGTGTTCTCTGTTGCTGTTGTAACAAATTAACACAAATTTAGTGGCTTAAAAGAAAAAAAAAAAAAAAAAACCTACTTCATGGTTTCATAGGTCAGAACTCCAAGGTGCCCCACATCACGGACTCTGGTGGAGCTTCCTTTCTGAGTGCTGCAGAAGGGCTCCTTTTGCTAATGAATCTCTTAATCTCCAGTTAAGCACTAGTGCACCCAAAATCCTACTTAAAACGTCCAAAATGGAGCCGGCCTCAGACTGCATAAATCACATACCTGTAAGAGTTCTGTGTAGCTGAGGAAGCCTGGTGGAAAACAGGCCCGCCATCTTGTTTGCCTCTTCAGGTTCCCTTTTGCCCATCCCTTCTCTTAATCCTCTTGGCAAATACTCATTTGTTGACTAAGTGAATCTCCTTCAACTCTTGCCCCAAAAACAGATTATCCAGTTGCTGTTCTAGGAATACCATTTTTCAGCCTACACGTATCGAACACCTATAAATAAACATGAAGAAAACATATAAATACAAAATGAAGGTGCCAGTCATTAGGCTATTGTCATAGCTCCAAATATGTCTTTCTGTGCTCTGCCCTTTGACACTGAGGCTGGGACTCTAAAAGCAACCCGTTTCCTTTGGCAGCTGGCAGAGGCTGTTGGGTTCTGCTAACAAGGCCCAGGAGGAAGCCTGGAGGACAGGATGAGAGCACTGCTTGCTATTCCCAGCATTCCCAGCACTGGTGCCCCACCAATGACCCCTCACCCCCCAGCAGGAACAGCCAATCCCAGCCTCCACCTACTTTTGGCACTTCCAGAACAGCCTCATTGTCCCCTGTCAGAAGTGCTAGGATCTCCTCAGAAATCTGAGTCCCAGCATGAAAGGCTTCTCCTCCGTGTTTCTAGGTTCTGGTAACCCTAACATCTTTCCTCTCTTACCACCTAAGTGGCCATGACTCCCCACAGTTATCAACTCTGGATTACCTCCAGGCTCCCAACAAAACCTGTACAACCAATTTCCTGTCTTGAACTCCCTCTGTTGAGACAGCTAATGTGGTTTCTGATCTCTGATTGGATCCTGACAGAGCCTACGTTAGACATACAGAATTCAGACAAATGAAAAAAGGATCCAAAATTGTAGGGTTATTCAAATAGGAAAGGGTCTTCAAGAGCACCTCGTCCACCTCTGATAATCTTCTCTGTGGGGAAGTCAAAGTGCAAGAGAGGGTGACTCACTCAAGGTCACAGCTGGTAGTGACATGGCCCAGGTCAGAGTCTCCAAGCTTCCTGACTACAAGTCCAGTGGCCTTTTGACACATCTACAAAGTACCACATGCCTGCTCCTGAACTCAGATGCAACAGAAGATGACGTTCTGGGCAAATTCTCAGTTTCATACCATTGATCTGTTCTGTCCAGCATGCCTCTCTCTCTTTTTTTTTTTTTTTTAAGATTTTATTTATTTATTTGACAGAGAGAGATCACAAGTAGGCAGAGAGGCAGGCAGAGAGAGAGGAAGGGAAGCAGGCTCCCTGCTGAGCAGAGGGCCCGATGCGGGACTCGATCCCAGGACCCCGAGATCATGACCTGAGCCGAAGGCAGCGGCTCAACCCACTGAGCCACCCAGGCGCCCCAGCATGCCTCTCTTAACAAGCTATTTGTTTATGTACAAAGGAAGAATGCTTAGGTGAAAAGAAACCCAATGTACTATTCTATGTCATATTTATTGGAGGATTCAAAAGAGCTAGCCAAATAAAGCTGAAGTTGGCAAAGGGAAAAACTATTAGTTCTAGGAGCCTGTCCTAAAGAAAGAGAATCTATCCAGCACTTATCCCTAATATCTTTTACCCTCCATTGGGAAAGTCATCTAGCTCTAAAAATGGAGGAGAAGAGAAACAAGGACCAAGAAAAAAGGTAGAAAGATAAATCCTCCCGTCATTTCAGAACATCCAACTTGCCTTGAGTCATTTCATTCATTCATCTACTGTGTGTCTAACTCTGCGCTAGGTACTGTGGCAAAATCTAAAGAAATACAAGATCCTTTGTACTCAAGAACTTAACTAGTTGTAGAGACACCACTATATATAAACAAAACCAAAAAATACTAAAAGATACTATGTAAGCAACATAGGAAATGGGGAGGGGGGCACCAACAGAAAGTTCTTTAGAGGAAAAGAGAAAGAGCAAAGTACTCAGAGTACAGCTTGAGCTCAAAGGGAAGACGAACACGGACGGGCCTCATTTAAAGGTCCCCTGAGCCAGGACAGGAAAGGCCCAAGGGGGTCTCAGGGAGGTGAAAAGAGGAGATTGGTGCTCATGAACTTGATTTTCTGAATGAAAAATTCAGGTGGAATGAAAAATTCATGTTTGATACACAAATTTGATACAATAACAAATGTTATGTGGAGTGCTATCACAAAAGCAGTTTTAGGAAGTATAACCTTTCCCTGGTGTGTTCATTTCTTAAGGTTGCCATTAACATGGTGGCACAGAACCATAGAAAGGGTTTCCTCACAAGGTGGAGAGTGGAAGTCCTAAATCCCAGTGTCAGCAGGGCCGCACTCCCTCTGAAGGCTCTAGAGGAGACTCCTTCCTTGTCTCCTCCAGCTTCTGGAGGTTCCAGGCACTCCTCTGTTTGAGGCAACAGAACTCCAGTCTCTGCCTCCCTCTTCACGTGGCCTTCTCCTTGGCGTGTCTAATGCCCTCTGCTTTTCTCTTTTCAGGATACCTGACGCTGGATTAAGGACCCAACAGGATTTTCCAAGAGGATCCCATCTCAAGATCTTTAACTGAATCACGTATGCAAATTTCAGTTTCTACAGAAGGTCACATTCGAGGTTGGGGGTAGAGGTGGAGGGGTGGGCAGGGTGGACATATCTTTTGGCGACCACTATTCCACCCACTGCCATGGGAATTACCTGAAACTGGTTCCACTTTCAATTCCCCAGACCAGGATTAAACAGTAAAAAAACAAATATCAGCTGATCCTTTCCCTCTCTCCTCCCCATTAGAGAAAATCCTTCCTCTCTAACAAGTATACAATGGTAGCTCACATTTATTGCCTTCTTTCCAGGTTTGGGCACACTGTCAGCATTCAGATATACTCCATGTGAGGATTACATTAACTCTTCATGAAAATCCCATAAGGCAGGTACCAGCTTTATCCTTATTTTACAGATGAGGAAATAAGCCCAGAAATGTTAAGAAAATTTGCCCTGGGTCCCATAACTGATAAGCAAATCGAACCAGAATTTGAACTTAGTCAGCCTGAACTTCTTTTTGACAGATATACTGAGATATAATTCACACAACGTAAGATTCACTCATTTAAAATGTGCAAGTCTATGGTTTTAGCATATTCACAGAGTCACACAACTGTCACCACAATTTGGGGATGTTTTTATCACTCCAAAAAGAAACTTCACACCCCCCTCACTATTACCTCCCAAATCCCCACTCTCCAGCCCTGGGAAACCACTAATCTGCTTTCTGTCTCTATAGATTGGCCTCTCCTGGGCATTTCATTTACATCAATGGAATCACACAGTGTGGTTTTACATGGCTGACTTCTTTCGCTAAGTGCAGTGTTCTCAAGGTCTGCCCACGTTATCACATGTATCGTACTCGACTACTTCATATGGCCAAGTAATACTGCATCGTGTGTATATACTACATTTTATGTTTCAATTCATCAGTCGATGGGTTATTTCCACTTTCTGTCTGCCTGTACTTTTAACTTCTAAGCTATAGTTCCTTCCATAATCATAAATAGTTCTCTCCCCAGAAGGATTCATCACCATGAACCAAGAAGCTAAAATTACTCCAGAGAAAAAGCTTTGGGGAGATAGCCCCTCAGAGGTTCTCATCTAGAATACACGGAAATCCGTCAGGAAGGATAATTCTCTCATTTTGTCATCCTTCTTTAATATGTTCCCACAATCCCACCTGTACTTTTAGCTCATCCTTGTATTCACCTGATAGTCCTGAATAAACCTTTATTAAGTACAAGGTACATTTTAGTCATGGTGAGACCCATAGGCTGTAACTGACTTCTTCAGGTCCCACAGCTCATTAAGAGCAGAATTCCTGTCCTTGTGATGACTGCTCTTTCCTTGACACCATAGGGTCTTGTTACCTGTCTTTTTCCCTCATGCTGCCAACTATGTGTCTTCAAGGGATCACCGGAACAGGCACATTTCTTCAAATTTTTCGGGACAGACAATTTTAACAAACATCGGGGTAGAGAGAATAATGAGTGCACCCCCACTTTCCTTTCACTCCATTTTAAAGCAATTATCAACTCCTGAGGAGTCTTGTTTCACCCAAACCCTCCCACTTTTCCAGCAGGGTGCTGATTGATGCGTAACAACTGGATCTCCCCGGAGAAATTCTGGATCATCCTATTTGGGGACTTCTCTGATTTCAATTTACCAACATAATGGTACTGAACAGGGTTTGGGAAGGAATATACAGGAGCACAAGTTATGTATTTTTCCCACCACACAGGTACAATAGATGAAACCATTTCAAGAGCATCGATAACAGTAATTGTCGCAAAATACCCAGGAAGTGAAAAGTTGTGAGTATTTACTACCTCTCTAACAATATATTTTATTTAAAGGGAGGTTTGCAGAATTTAATTCTTAATGACTCTACCAACTGCCTCACAAATAGCCTAAAAATTTAACAAGTACGAGCTGGACCTAGCCGCCATTGGACTCCTCCTGTCCCAGATTACTTTTGTAAAAGTCCCAGACATGATGTCATCTTCTCCATACACAGTATGACATGGATCTTTAAAAAATAAAGACTCTTAAAAAAAAACAGAACCACAAAAGCATTATCACACATAACAACTATAATAATAATTCCTCACTATTCCCCAGTATTCTCTAATTGGCATGTAAATTTATACTAGTTTAATTCAGGATCCAAATAAGGTCCACCAACATTACATTGATGGGTATAGCTCGGCAGACTTTTCACCCATAATCTCTCTGTGTTTCTCTCTTCCTCTTTCTCACTCTTACTCTCTCTTCTTCCATACAATTTATTTGGTTATTTGTTGAAGAAATGAGAGAGTGAGTTGTCCTTTTAGTTTCCTTCATTGGGAAAATGTCTAAGCTGGTAAGGGCTCAGGACATCAGAACA
Source organism: Lutra lutra (assembly GCF_902655055.1). Classification (NCBI taxonomy): domain Eukaryota; kingdom Metazoa; phylum Chordata; class Mammalia; order Carnivora; family Mustelidae; genus Lutra; species Lutra lutra. The sequence continues at coordinate 26,714,353 of NC_062291.1, read as the reverse complement.
TCTGCTCTGGGAGTTCCTTCCCTACAGGCCCTTTGGCCTATCTCTTCAGTGTGGGCCTCTGGTGGTTCATGCCCAACAGAGCCCTGGCCATGAAAATGCAGAGCCCTGCATTATCAAGATGGGGAGGTTTTTTTTTAAATACTGAGACATTTAAAAAATGAAAAGAAGAAAAACAAATATGTCTTTGGATGGTTAAAACAAAGGTAGCAGCATGTGGCCCCACCACCTGATGGGGAAGAAAATGCCCGCCACCACTACCAACCCCGCCACCACCAAGCCCCGTCACCTACTGTCACTTTCTGCAAAGAAGCAGCAGAAGCAGCATTGGGAGGCAAAAGAGGGGGCTGATGAGTTTGAGGAAGAGTCTGGCAGGTGAGATGATAGAAAGCTCCGTCTTTCGCTGCGATCTCATTAGAAGACACCAGCCTTGAGACGTCAGCTTTCTCCTTTCCCGAGGAGTTCCATGTGGGCTGCTGGGCTCTCGGCACCAGGTGTCACTGCAAACACCACCTGCCAGGAGCAAGATGCTCAGGAATCCCCGATGTGCTTCTGGAGGTTTTCAAAGAAGAACCGACTCTGCTGCATTTTCCTTCCTTTTTTTCCTTCCCAAGTATAGCGCCAGGAGTGGAAACTTTGCTCATCCTGTTTCCCAAACTTGGCAGTTTTGACAGTTTTACTGCAGTGCCTTATTAAAGCCTAGTCATAGATTTCCATAATTAAACCGACGTCTGCTTTTCTCTCCCCAGCATCTACATCTGTCACTCACCGCCATGTGGCCTGGTAATTCCAGCCCCTCTGTGCATGAGAAAGAAACCTGGAGGCTCAGAGTGGCATCATCCCCTGGGACCAGTGAGTATTCTCAGACGGAAACAGCCACGATGAGCCTCAATGATGAGTGGAGATGAACGGCGTCCCACCTTTCAGCAAGAAGCTGCTGAGCTCTTTCACCACAACTTAGCGCTGGAAGGGACCTTGAAAAATCAGCTGACACAGGGGTGGCCAGCTGGCAGCCGGGGCCTGATCTAATCCATACATCTTTTAATTTGATCCTTGTGACTTGTTTGTTTGCTTTTAATTTGAATTAGTTATCAATACTTAAAATTAGGAGAGTCACATAAAAAGCCAAATTTGGGGCTTTTCTTTAAAAAAATATCATAAGATAGTGACTACACTTAGCAATGAGTATTATATAGAACTATTTAATCAATATATTACACACCTAAAACTAATATACTAAATACCTAAAACTAACATAACATTGTAGGTTAATTATATTTCAGTAAAAATAAAATAAAATTTCATAAGCTTTGGCCACTTTGGACCTCTTGCTCCTGGCTGCCAACCGTCGGCTAGAACTGATGAGCAACTGCCCCCTTCAGGTGGACCATGGATCTGCAATCACTCTCTTTCCTGCGGGCTCCCTTTCCTCAGCATCAGCGGGCTCCGCACAAGCACGTGTGACCACTCTGTAATCCCCTTCACGTGACAGGCGAAGGAGACAGACGCCCCTGACGTTAATGATCAGTTAATCGCAGATCTCAGGTTTCCTAACACCGAAGCGGGATGGGAAAACGATGTCTTTGCTGGAGGTGTCTGAAGACCTGAATGCTGGTTCGAGCTCTGTCACTTTGTCGCTGTGGCACGGGACTGAACCTTGAAGCCACACGTGTCCTCATCTGTAAAATGGGGCCGTTTGGGGGCGCCTGGGTGGCTCAGTGGTTAAAGCCTCTGCCTTCCGCTCAGGTCATGATCTCAGGGTCCTGGGATCAAGTCCCGCATCGGGCTCTCTGCTCAGCAGGGAGCCTGCCTCCTCCTCTCTCTGCCTGCCTCTTTGCCTACTTGTGATCTGTCTGTCAAATAAATTAAAAAAAAAAAAATGGGGCCGTTTGTAGCATGTTGTCTACCTCACAGGGTTTATGAGAATTAACATATTTAGGAAAGGGTTGAGACAGGTCAAAACACTCTATAATCTTAAGTTTGTTATTTTTACTGGCATTTGCATGGTAATACTCTCATTTGGAATTTCAAGCTCTTTCATTTCTTCATTGTCTCAAAATATGAAGTGAATCCCTCAATTCAACTCCCTGAGGACTTATCGAACCTCTACCATCCAGATGATTCATCCAGGCTTACATGTGCACCAAGCAATTTATACAGAGAGAAGAAATGATAAGAGTATGATAGAAAATGAAGTGTTGGGATGCCTGGGTGGCACAGTGAGTGAAGCGTCTGCCTTTGGTTCAGGTCACGATCTCGGGGTCCTGGGATTGAGCCCTGCATGGGGCTCCCTGCTCAGTGGGGAGCCTGCTTGTCCCTCTCCCTCTGCCCCCACCCCCAGCTCGTGTTCTCTGTCAAATAAATAAAACCTTTTTTAAAAAAATGAATTGCCAACTGAAATATACAGCACTTAATATATTTTACAGACAATAATCTATATGTTGCTTAAAGAGCATGGCTCCCATAGTCACATTCCCACTCTCAAAAAGTGGTACAATCCCCTGAGAAGCCTGAGATGAGAGTCTTTGCACCCTCTGTATGAGGATCCAGCAGCAGCAGGATCAGCCCTCCCAGTTACACCTCCGCATGGAACAAGCACTGACCCTAGCTCTTTATAGGACTTTCCTATCGCTATCCCCTTCCTATCCCTCAACAACCCCTGAACAATGCCATGGAGTAGGTACTTTTTTTTTTTTTAAGATTTATATATTTTATCTGAGAAAGGGAACAAACACCAGTGGGAGGGGGAGAGGGAGAGAGAAACCCAAGCAGAGCTTGATCTCACCACCCAGAGATAGGACCAAGCAGAAACCAAGAGCTGGATGCTTCCTGGGTAGCTCAGTGAGTTAAGCCTCTGCCTTCAGCTCAGGTCATGATCTCAGGGTTCTGGGATCGAGCCCTAAATCGGGCTCTCTGCTCAGCAGGGAGCCTGCTTCCCCCTCTCTCTGCCTGCCTCTCTGCCTACTTGTGATCTCTCTCTCTCTCTGTCAAATAAATAAAATCTTTAAAAAAAAAAAAAAAAAGCTGGATGCTTCACCGACGGTGCCCCCCACATAGTCCCGGAGCAGGTATTTTCTGATCATGCTTTTCCAGACCAGGAGACTGGGACACAGAGGTTAAGCAATCTGCCCACGGCCACGCAGGCAGTGAGCAGCAAAGCCAATCACCTGACCCAAGCACCCATTCCCACACGCTCCAGCATAACGTCTTCCTGAGACAAGCCAAGCTCTCGCTGTGACAGACTTCAGTCCTGCGCGCTCCTCCCACCCCAATCCCAACTCCATGTTCCTTACGCTCATTTCTTGGATAATTTCTAATCCCGCCAGCCATTTTGTTGTCTCCACTAGCTTCTGCCTTCCCATCTACTGTCACAGTCAAGCAAGCCCAGCCAGGAATATTTTCCCTCCTGCCTGGACCAAATTGTTATCATTACGAAGATGATTGTTTGCTCATTGTCATCATCATACTAATGCCTATTAACCTCATATTACTGCTGAAAGGCAGTGTGGCTTGATCTTTAGTGAGTCATTAAGTGCAACCAACACTCATCAAAGGGACGGTGAATGGATGGTTGTGATAATCCTCCTAATTATCAGTTTCTTTTTGATGACCTCCTTGTTATCAGCCAGTATGCTGAGTAGTTACAGAAACTTAATAGTCCCTATGCTGACAAGCCAGCCCTGGCCTCCCGGAGTGTCCAAAATGCACTGTGGATGTGAATGTGGTCCACATGAGGGCACATATGTTATTTACATTCTGCCTAGTTTCTGAGTATAGTATCATAAATTGTAATAAGAGGTCATGAAATAAAAGCAGGTTAAAAAAAAAAAGTAATGGGGTGCCTGGGTGGCTCCTATGAGCTCCTATGGCTCCTATAAAGCCTCTGCCTTCAGCTCAAGTCATGATCCCAGGATCCTGGGATCGAGCCCTGAATCAGAATCTCTGCTTGGCGGGGAGCCTGCTTCCTCTTCTCTCTCTCTCTCTCTGCCTGCCTCTCTGCCTACTTGTGATCTCTGTCAAATAAATAAATAAATAAAATCTTTTTTAAAAAAGTAAGAGAGGATCATAAAGTGGGAGCAAGAACAAAGCTAAAAACATGCAGAGAACCTACGCGGCCCACTGGCCACAGATTTGGCTCTTAAACTTCCAAGGTGAAAAGAAGCACTTCATCATTTTCTTTGTTACAGCCTCTATGAAAAACTAAAGTGATTGTTTTAAGGATTATAATTAACACTAACAAGATCACAAGAGAATACTAGCTGAGAAGTCCCCAGAAACGGGACATTATAGAATGTAAATAAGCAATGACTTCGACAATATCCACGCAATACCCACAAGAGTCTGTTTCATTCCTTTTCACCTACTTTCATTGTAAAAAGTAGCCAAGTTCATAGCCAAGAACAATTCAGAAAAAGTTAATTATTGGCAGGGGGGAGGGGATAAGGTACACAAAAGATCGAATTTGTATATATATTAATATACGAGTGCATTTTATACACACACACACACATACACACACATATGCACAGTGTGTGTTATATGTAATTTTTAAAAATGTTCACCAAAATGCACTGATCAAAAGTATATATAGTATCTGCAAATGTAGTAAAAATAAAAAGTTCTAATCAGCAGCCAAGATTCCTACAACTGGTAAATATAACTGACAAGTCTGTTTCCTGACTCTGCCTCTCTTAAAATCATTACTAGTAATAACCTAAAATCATTACTAGTTCCAGTGTGTGCGCTGCTGACTCTCATTTCCCCAGAGCTCACAGCTTTCCCTGTGAATAAATAGTTTGGGATTAAATGCTTACCACTTTCATGACTGGATTCCTTACCACTTTCATGACTCTGAGCTGGATGTTTAACTTCTGTATGGTCTTATGTTTTTCATCGGTAAAATGGAAGCTTCCAAATCACCCCTACAGCACAGGACTATTGTGGATATTTAATGTCAACATCGGGGCGCCTGGGTGGCTCAGTCTGTTAAGTGTTTGCCGTCAGCTCAGGTCATGATCCTGGGGTCCAGGGATCGAGCCCCACATCGGACTCCCTGCTCATCAGGGAGTCTGCTTCTCCTTGTCCCTCTGCCTCACCCCCCCTCCTCGTGTACTCATGTGTGCACTCACTCTCTCCCAAATAAATAAATAAATAACTCTAAAAAAAAAAAGTTAATACTTGTGAAGGCCATAGAACAGTACCTAGCACAATGTAAGCACTCAATGTTGGCCATTGTTACTACAATTATTATTATAATTCCATGAAGCGGTGACTTAGACCATTTTTCTGTGGCTTCTTCTCACTAAACAATAGCCATTAATTAGGAAGACTGTGCATCTCTGGGGGCTTTCGTTCATACAGCTCCTGAAAATACAATCATTAATCTCTTCTTCTTTTAGGGTTTACCTCCCAGTTGGACCGCAAGTCCTGAAGCATCACACACACCATCTAGTTCCAGCTTCCTTATTTGCTGAGAAAACAGAATCTCAACATAGTGAAGTATTGTCTCCAAGGTCAAACAGCAAGCCAAAGCCTAACGTGAGGTCGCTTGACTTCCAGTCCTGTCTTTCTGCCATTAAGGCATCCTGTCTTCCCGCCAAAGCCATGACCCAGCAGTCTCTTCAACTCTTCGTTACTCCCCCGCACAATACTGTCTCTTCAATGCTTTCTCACCCAGACCCTTCTCCAGGGTCTCCCAGCCACACTCCTATATAACATTGGCATGTGGCCACCCCACAGGCATTTCAAATTTCACTCGTCCTAATGGAACTCCTCGTCCCATTTTCTAATCTAGGAACTCCTCCTGCATGACCTCTGTTCCAATGCCACCATCCACACAGTAATCCAAGCAAAGCACTTAAGATACCTCTAACATGCACCCCCATCCCATATACCCAAATCCTGCTGGATTTATTTACAAGTTATTTTTACAACTGTGTCCTTTCCTAATAGTCCCTAAACTATACGACTCTAATTTGGTTTAAACTCTTTTATAGCCTCTGGCTTCTCTCCCTTAAGAAACCACAAGCTCGGGGCACCTGGGTGGCTCAGTGGGTTAAGCCTCTGCCTTCAGCTCAGGTCATGATCTCAGGATCCTGGGATTGAGCCCAGCATCGGGCTCTCTGTTCAGCGGGGAGCCTGCTTTCTTCTCTCTCTCTCTGCTTCCCTCTCTGCCTCCTTGTGATCTCTGCCTGTCAAATAAATAAATAAAATCTTAAAAAAAAAAAAAAAACAAACACAAGCTCTTAAGGGAAGTGGAAGATAAACAGCATTTGCTGAGCCCCTGATGGTGTGTCCAGACACTGCGTAGGAGCCTGTATATTTTGTGATCACAAAATCACAGAGGATACCCTGATTTTATGGATGAGGAAGCTAAAGCGCACTTGAACTATTATAAATGCTTGGGTAACATGGAAGAACCTGTAACAGCTATTGCAAAAGCCTAAATCTATTGACCTTAGAACCTATCACAGGCTTCAGACCAAAGGAAAGACGGAAGAGTAGTTCTCAGTATCCAGCAGAGAGTAGCTATATGGAAAAGGCCTTCCAATGGGGACTGTGGCCTTTGGTGGAACCATGTAGCCAAGCACCACAAAGTGGCAAAGAGAGAAACAGGAGAATCAATATCTTGACTCCCTTTGCTACCACCATCTGATTTCTCGCTCCTACCTCCCAATGGCCAAAACCACCTGAAAGCTAAATGGCAAGGGATTTCGTTGCTAAAATCCATGAACCAAACTCCCCAGGCACAGATCAGGGCAACAAAGAGAAGAAAAGCAGAAGGAAGATACCCAGCAGAGCATACAGCTCGTAAATGACGGAGCCAGGATTTAAAACGAAATCCCGGTGATTCGATCTCTCTGCCCATAATTCCATTAATTTATACTATTATTTTCCAAGGGCAGAGAATAATCCTTTGTACCTAGGGCAATGTCCTTCAGGTAGGGAGCATTCAGTAACTATTCACTAAACTCAACTGAAACTAGGCAGAATCTCATTTCATGCCCCAAGTCAGCAGCACCTCCCTTCGGAAGCTTTGTGAACGGAAAGAAGTATGTTTGAGTTTTCCTTCACCTCCCTTTCTCAAATCGCCCTACTTTAGACCAAGGCAAACTTTTACTATGAAGGGCTACATAGTATTTTCAGCCTTGGGAGCCAATCTCTGCTGTTATTACTCAACTCGGCAGTCAGAGAGTGAAAGCAACCATTGACAATGCATAAACAAGTGGGGGTGGCGTGTGCCAATAAAACTTTATTTATGGACCCAGAAATTTGAATTAATATAATTTTCATGTATTTCATAAAGCATCATTCTTCTTTAGATATTTTTCAACCATTTGGAGCTGAAAAGAACATTCTTAACTTACTGGTTATACAGAAACAGGCAGCGGGCTGGATTTGGCCCATGGGTCTTAATTTGCTGCTGAATTTTGCCTCAGTCCTTCGGCTACTCAGGATGTCCTTGGGGTGCACAGTCATATATCAGGCCCTTCCCTGCTTGAAAACTTCTCCAACCTGGAACCCCTCTCCCCAGTCTTGCCTGGTGAGACTCATCTGAATAAGTAATGTGGATTGAGGGCTTATTTTGTGGTTATAGGATATTCTCAACTCAGTGAGAATCATTATGGTAGGTACGATTTACTGAGCTCTTAAAATGTGACAGTCACTGTACTGAGCACCTTACGTGCACTATTTTATTTAAACTTTGCAACAACTCAAATCAAATTCCAAACAGAAATAGCATAGATGATTGAAGTCAACTAGGGTTAATAGTGAAGATACTGAAAGTAAGAGCAGAACGTCCTCTCTAAAAGGACCTTCAGTGTCTAAAAACCAAAAAAGGCACAGAAGTTAATGTAGAGATACAGGACTGGGGGCTTGAGACTTTTCCTCTGATCACTCAATCATGAAATACAGAAGGGTATTTCTTCTGCCTGAGAAGAAGGGTATCCTTGTTCCCCAAGGCAGATGAACATTCAACCATCTTCATTAATAAAAGGAAATAGCAGCGGGGTTTAGGGACTTAAAAGTCCCATTCCCAACGTGACAGATAGAGGACACTGGCAATCCTAATCCTGCCCATACTCCCAAAAAGTATTGGCTCCAGCAGGGCAAAGCGACAGAGTGGAAAGAGTACAGATTCTGGTAGCCTTATAATCCTGATTCTAAGATTAACCTACAGAACAATCATGGCTAAAGTAGCCTTTGGGTCTATTTTCTTATCATACCTATCTTACAAGATGAAGATGCAGACTAAACAAGATCACAGGTGCAAATGTTGGCAAAATGCGTAACTTGTAGTAGCCCAGGAAGGTTACAGTAGGTTCTCAGTTCATAGGAGGTAGGAATGATTTCTCCTGTCCTAAGCCCAGGGACTACTGAGCCAAACTTTGTCTTCAAAAACAGCTCAGGGAAGGGTACCCAGTCACTCCCCCCAGGGCTTATTCGGTGAAGCCAGCGGGCCCTGGATAGACAGATGTCCACTGAGGGCTGAAGGTAACATTCTGAGGCAGGTGGTAAGTATGAGAAGGGATCTCAAACACATTGGCACTGCCCCATTTGGAATTTACTCAGGGCACCGAAACTTCAAGAAACCTTTGCATCCTGAGTTGGCAGCACAGAAAGCAGAACAAGCTTTACCTTTAGGTTGACAAACCTCACTCATCCTTCCCAGGCTCAACCACAAATCAGGCCCCAAATCAGGGGCCTGTGCCTAAGAACCCATTGCTCTTGGCTCACCAAGAAAGTCAGATTCAAAGGGACTTTACCCCCTGACTGTCCCATCCTGTTAGTGACACTGGCCAGCCCCACCCCACACCCCCATCACCTGCCTGCTTCTCACATTTGCTTCTTCTGCATGATAATCATTACAAACATCTCTTCCACACCTTCACTACCCATTTTAAGCTACTTAAGAGCAGAGGGGACCCAGCGCTGGTCCTTTGGTGACACCGTATTCCTTGATACAGTGGTTCAGGTGCCCAGCTAGGGAGTGTGAATATTATCCTAGAAAGGAGAGAAAAGCCATTAACAGTTTCAGAGTAGAACGTAATAGTGTGATGAAAGCCGTGTTTTCGGGAACTTTCTCTGGCAGCACATACTTGAAACACTGGAAAGGGAAAATAAAAGAGGGAAGCAATTAAAATTCCATTTCAGTTACCAGTTAAGAGGTAATTGTGTTTGATAGACTGAGACAGGGAGGGTCTAAACTACAGTCATGGCATAGACAGAAGGAGGAAAGCATGTTTCTGAAACACATACTGAGGATGGGGAACTCCAGTTTCCTCTAGGGTAGGAACCATGGCCGAGTCACCTTTGTGACCCCGTCTACCCAGGGCTGACACACACTAGCATCCCCCCCGTGCAGGTGCACCAGCCACTAAAATACCGAAACACTTCTCTACTTGTGAGTAAGTAGCCCCTTACCTGAAACCACCACTCACTCACCCCCCGTTCCCCCCCTACCACTCCAGGCTTCTCCCCGAACTCCCCAAAACTGCTCCCCTCCCCAACCCAACAAATGGAGAGTTTATGTCTTTATGCCTGACACAGAAGGTTTCGAGAACCCTGCTCCAATACCAAAGCTGCTATTCCTTCTGGTTGGCCAATCTCCTTGCCAACTGATACATGTATTTAAATACATGTATTTAATAAAAGAGAGGGAGAGGGAGGGAAGAAAGTCGAGGGGGAAGGAGGGAGAGAAGGAGAAGACTAGAAGAAAAGAAAGGAGGAGATTTTGACGACTAGTTGGGTGTGAGAAGAAACAAGCAAAGGAGTCCGGAGAAGCTCAAATCATGCAGACTTCCATGGCTGTGTGATTTTAGCCTTCTTTCAGAAAAAGAGAAGCAGAAGGGAGAGTTCATTTGGGAGCAAGATAGATATGTTCTCTTAAAAATAAACTGCGTTTGAACAAAATGCTCAGCTGAGAGAAATAAAATTTATGAAGCGCAGTTTGAAAGCTGTGCAGTCCATCCATGCCTCTCTACAGTCAAAAATCTATCCCTTGGAGAGCCAGGTCAGAAGAGCGCTGTGAGTCTCACAGAGAGCCTTAGAGAAACTCCTATAGGCTCTTAGGATCCAGTGGTGCGCTCCTCCCGAGAAACTGGCTTGCTTCCATCACATGGACAACAGACTGTGTAACTAGTCGGGTTTCTGACTTCGTGTTGTAAAGCTACCTCTGGGATTCACATGAAGCACACATGCCTCACGGGGCCGCACTTTATGGCCTTCCCCTCACTACATGTTTCCCTATGTTTCTGTAACTTATATTATCTTGATATATGGCATCCATGAAAGCTGACTTAATCCATTTTTTTAAGTTTTTTTTTTAATTTATCTGAGGGGTGTCTGGGTGGCTCAGATGGTTGGGTGTCTGCCTTCGGCTCAGGTCGTGATCCTGGGTTCCTGGGATCAAGTCCCGCAGGGGGCTCCTTGCTCCTTGGGGAGCCGGCTTCTCCCTCTGCCTCCGCCTCTCTCTCTCTCTCTCTCTCCCTTTCTGTCTCTCATGAATAAATAAAATCTTTTTTTAAAAATAAAAAAAAAAATTTTTTTTAAAGACTATTTATTTAAGAGAGAAAGAGAGTGCACAAGCATAGGGAGGGAAAGGGACAAGCAGACTCCACCAGTAGGGCTCGCTCTCACGACCCTGAGATCATGACCTGAACTAAAACCAAGAGTCAGGGGGCAGCTGGGTGGCTCAGTGGGTTAAGGCCTCTGCCTTCAGCTCAGGTCATGATCCCAGGGTCATGGGATCGAATCCTGCATCTGGCTCTCTGCTCAGCGGGGAGCCTGCTTCCCCCACCCCGTCTCTCTCTGCCTGCCTCTCTGCCTACTTGTGATCTCTGTCTGTCAAATAAATAAATAAAATCTTAAAAAAAAAAAAAAAGGGTCAGATGTTTAACTGACTGAGCCACGCAGGCGCCCCTGACTTAAGTCCACCTTAAAACAAAGAGACTAACTTAACTTATCCAGGGTTTGAACTGAAGGTGGAATATTCGTATGGAAATATATAGGCACACCTTGGAAATATTATGGGTTCAGTTCCAGACCACAGCAATAAAAGCGATATCATAATAAAGTGAGTCAAATGAAATCTTTTGTTTCCCAGCGCATATAGAAGTTATGTTTCTACCATGCTGTAGTCCATGAAGTGCAATAGCATTATGTCTAGAAAAAAAAACACACATGCCTTAATAAAAAATACTCGATTGCTAAAAAATGCTAACCATCATCTGAGCTTTCAGTGAGTCCTAATCACTAACCCCAGATCCCCATAACAAATACAATAATAACGGGAAATTCGAAATATCGCAAGAACTACCAAAATAGGGCTCAGAGACACAACGTGAGCAAGTGCTACTGGAAAAATGGCACTGAAAGACTTGCTCAACGAGACTCGTCACAAACCCCCAATCTGTGGGGGAAAAAGGGTACGTGTGCAAAGCACAGTAAAAGGAAAGCTCAGCAAAATGAGGTACGTCCACAATTACTTAAGAAGCAGAACCAGCTGAAGACATAATATCATCAGGTTGCCAGGGACAGAAAGATGAACAAGACACAGTCCTTGCTTTCATGGAGGTGACACAGGGGACGGTGAGGAAAACGTCCCACTAGACTGCAACAAGATCTGATAAGGGAAAGACATGCAAGACGCCAAAAGGGGAGAGAGCAACTCACTGGCAAGAAGAAGAGGGAAGAAAAGGCGGAGCAGGGCAGACTTCTAGAGCAGTGTCTGTAAATGGCTCAACTCAAGCAGAAATGGCCTGCACATGAATGTTTGCAACAGCGTCCCCCACAACAGCCAAACCCCAGAAACCACCCAGATGCCCATCAACTGACGAATGGACTAAATCAGATGGGATCCATCCACACAATGGAAAGGTGTTCAGCCATAGAAAAGAAAGAAATACGGACACCGGCTATGACATGAATGGACCATGAAAACATGCTGAGTGGAAGAAGCCAGAAACATGTGTGGCACCATTTATGTGAAATTTCCCAAAGAGGGAAATATCTAGAGTCAGAAAGTAGATTAATGATTGCCTAAGGCTGGAGCTTCAGGGGAAATGGGCACAGGTTTTCTTATGAGGGTAATGAAAATGTTCTAAAGTCTACAGTGGGTGCAGGGGCGGGGAGCTCAATTCAGGGAATATACTAAAAACCAAGGAATTGTACACTTTAAATAGGTGAATTGTATTGTATGTCAATTATATCTCAATATAAAAAATTTTTTCAAAAAAGCGCAACTAGCCTCTTCTGGCTTATTCAGTAGATGGTATCTCTCATTCCACAGGGACTTTCAAAGCCTTAACTCAAAGATCTGAGAACTACAGCTACTTCCAAGGAGCAAACAAGTCGTTTTGATCACCGTGGTCTCCTGCTTTGCCCACACCAGGAGCCCAGAACCACTTCCCTGAGCTATCCCTCTCCTCACCAGCATCCTTCTGTCCCGACCACCATTTTTACTGGCCCAATTTTAAGGCCCTCAGAGACATCCCTTGTGAGAAGCATATTAGTCATATGGAACAGAAGGCTGAAAATATTAAAATGTTCATTACTGCATGGAAAAATGATCTCAGATTTATTCTTAACTGAACGTTTGATTCAATATGGGCCTGATATCATCTCTCCTCTTCCTGACAATGATTCCAGTGTGCTGCCATCTGCAGAATACCCCTTTCTCTCGGAAAGCGAGTTCCTGCCTGGATAATGTAGTTGATGAAAATCCAGGAGGGGAGCCATATGTCACCATAAACGTGATCTGCCTTCCGTGCTTTCCCCCCACTATTACTTTTCATGCCACTCACTAGCTATGCCTGTTTGTTGCTGCAAATGATTTCCTGTGAAGATATGTTGGATTCAAATTCAATTAAAAAGGGGAAGGAAAAACACAGCAAGCAGTCTTCTCTTTTATGTCCAGCTCAGTGGGGATCCAGATTTGGAATATGACCCAAGAGATCCTTTGGCATCACCCATCTCCCCTGATTTCCCTCCCCAGCTAATTTTAAAGGACAGGGCCTGGAGGATTCTATGGGCTGGGCAGGGCCCCCAGGAGTCTGGTCTTCAGCTTGAACTCTCCAAGTTCATACAGCAGATACTCCATTCATTTTCTTATCTGACCTTTGCTCTTTTCCAGAATATCTTTCCTGCAGTCTTTGTTACACAGACAGGGACCCACATGAGTCTGCCTCTGACACGCCTGATTGGAACAGAAAAAAACGCCCAGACCAGTGAAATTCTCTCAGCTAAAAATGTAGAACTGAAGCAGAGACCATGTAAAGGGGCTTGAATATGGATGTGGGGCTTTAAAGGTCACATTTCGTGGGAGGGAGGACACCTGGACCAATCATTTCCCAACTTGTCTAAGACACAGCAAGAAACCCATCTGGGGGAGAGAACAAAGCCCAGAGAAGAAAGAGGCTGAGCAAAGAGAAAAAGCAGTGATCTCCCTAACTCTGGGTTTCCCAGTCTCGGCATTATTGACATTTGGGAGCAGATAATTCTTTACGGTGTTGCAGGGGGGTACTCTTCTAAGCATTGTGGGAGGACCCTGCCCCCCACCCTGCTCCCCAGTTGTGACAAACAAGACTCTCTACCAAATGTCCCCTGGAGCGCAAAAGTGCACCAGATTGAGAACTACTGCCCTAACAAGACATTCATTCAACCACCATTACTCAGGGCAAAACCCAGAGTCATCCTTAACTCTTTCATACTTGCTTCCAACCATGATTAAAATCTGCCACTTCAGCCTTCAAAATATACCCACGGTCCAACCAATCTTCATGACCTCCACCATGACCCTAGTCCAAGCCACCATCATCTCTCCCCAAACTACCCCCAAGGTCTCCTAACCGGTCACCCTCTCTCTACCCTGACCTCTTCAGAGCATCTTCCACACAGCAGTCAAAAGAGCCTTTTAAGGGATGCCTGGGTGTCTCAGTTGGTTAAGCGTCGACTGGATTTCGGCTCAGGCCATGATCTCAGGGTAGGGAGATGGAGCCCCACATGGGGCTCTGAGCTCACCACCACGTTTTCTTGTCCCTCTCCCTCTGCTCCTCCCTCCACACTCACTCTGTCTCTCTCTCAAATAAATAAATTAAATTAAATTAAAAAGCCTTTTAAATCAAAGTCTGATCCTGTCACTCCCCTGCTCCAAACCCTCCAGGGTCTCCCATCAGTTTAAGGGCCAATCAGAGCCCTTCCAATGGCTTATGAGACTCTCGAAGATCTTGCCCCCAGCTTCTGACTTCAGCTCTTACTATTGTCCTTCACTCATTCCTCTGAGTCCCACTGACTTCCTTGCTGTTCCCCAAGCATGCCAAGCACACTCCTGCCTCTTGGCCTTTGCTCTTGCCATTCCCTCTGTTAGTAATGCTCTTCCCCCAGAGATCTGCCCAGCTTGCCCTCTGATACCATTCAGCTCTCTGTTCAAAGGTCAACACATGGGGCGCCTGGGTGGCTCAGTGGGTTAAAGCCTCTGCCTTCAGCTCAGGTCATGGTCCCGGAGTCTTGGGATCGAGCCCCACATCGGGCTATCTGATCAACAGGGAGCCTGCTTCCCTTCCTCTCTCTCTGCCTGCCTCTCTGCCTACCTGTGATCTCTCTCTCTGTCAAATAAATAAATAAAATCTTTAAAAAAAAAAAAAAAAAAGGTCAACACATGAGAAGGGCTTTCTGTGATTGCTCTAAATAGGCAACCCATTATCTCTCTCCCTTACCCTGCTTTACCCTTTTCATTCAATTGTATCTTTACTGCCTCTCTCGCCCCAACTAGAATGTAAGTTCAAGACAGTGGGGCCTTGCCTCATTTCCTGCAGTATCCACCAGGACCTGACCTGAGCAGGGCCTAGCATTGCTAAACAATGTGCAGGAGACTGTGAGGACCAGAATGGTCACTCGATCACTATTCGTCATAGAGCAAAACTGGAAACAATGCAGTTATCTGACCATGAGATGATGGTTAAACAAATTATAACATGTGTGTGCAGCCACTTAAAAATGTACGCTTTTGGGGCGCCTGGGTGACTCAGTGGGTTAAGGCCTCTGCCTTTGGCTCAGGTCATGATCCCAAGGTCCTGGGATCGAGCCCCACGTCGGGCTCTCTGCTCAGTGGGGAGCCTGCTTCCCCCCTCCTCTCTCTCTGCCTGCCTCTCTGCCTACTTGTGATCTCTCTCTGTCAAATAAATAAATAAAATCCTTAAAAAAAAAAAAGTATGCTTTCAAGGTTTTTAGACTGAAATGAAATTTTTCCAGCAACGCTTCACAGCTTCTAACTTAAAATATCTTTAGAACCCAGACATAAACCAAAAGTGAAGGCAACTCTGAAAACTAAGTATATAGACAAATCCCAACCCGTTACCAGAATATGAAAGGAATGTCCGTACTTAACAAAGACAATAAAACCAGACACACCTGTGTCTTCCAGAAACATCCTGAGTCTACATACTTGAAAGGAGGAAAACAGTCTTGTCATCGTCTCCTCACTTTCTGCTGTGAATTAGTCGAGAATTTACTAAACAAAAATCAAATATTGAAAACTCCAAAATGGCATAGGGTTTTGGAGATGTGTCCACCCACCGTTATCTGGAGTCACCAGAGCCATAATGATGATGCAGCCGCCCCTCCCCGGGTAGTTCGCTTGCATTTCTAAAGCATACTCCCCAAACATATCTTCCCATTATCCTCACAGTTACACCAAGGCTGGCAGGGGAAGGTTTGCTTCCCCCCGGCCCCCGCCATTTGATTGCTTTTTAAAAAGTCCCTCAGGTGGGACTCAGATTTAAAATAGTTCTCTCAAACTGCTCAACTGAATAGACTCTTTTTTAAAGGTATTATTTACAGAAGTTCTCAAAGGTCAGGGGGAACATCATGGGTGGATGAAGTACCCAGCAACTACCAACAGGGGGAGCCACCACTGGCTCCGGGAAGGAAGGTGTTAAGAGAGCTGGGAAGAGAGCCCCAGAGGTGCAGCCGAGGCTGCTGGGTGGTGGGAGGGATGTAGTCAGAGAGGGCTGGGCCCTTCTTAGGGCAGTGCAACCAACCAAGCAGGGAAGGGACCCCCACTGGTTGAACCCTGCAGGGAGTCGGCTGGCAAGGACGTCCATCTAATGCAGTTTACAGGAATCTCCCAGGGCACAGAACACGGCGGAAAATGGATCTAGAAAGGCGAAAGGGAAATAGAGGAGAGTTGGGAGATTTGCCTGAGATCACAGAGTTAGTTAGCCTGAACCCCACTGTCAGGAAAATGCACCCTGGGATCCCAGATCCACATCACTGGCGAGGGAGAAAGCAGTTCCATGGGGATGAGAAGACTCAGCACCGTTGGAAAATCGGGGGATGGTCTCTGGGCTTTGAGGTGAGAATAGACAGAGGTCGGGTCTGATGATGTTCCCACAGGGAGCAAGACCTCTGAAGTCACAACCACAAAGATCTTCCCAGCAGGAGAGGCAAAAAGTTGAAAACTGCTCTGCCAACCAAGAAAGACTCAGGTCTAGGAAGACAATCAGTGTATCTTCTCGGAACACCATTTCTACTCCAGGCTCACACTGAGGGGGATTCTTATTTCTCAGAAGGTGGCTTTCACATTCTAAATCCAGAAAAATAACAACCCAGAAGTGATCTCCATTTCCTCTCATCCTTAATGTCAGATAACACCCTACTTTGGCATGCTGGCAATCCCAGCTAATCATGCTGTGTTTTGCTCTGATTAACCTTTGAAATAAACATATTTTTTTCTGTCTTTCGTTTTCTTTTCCTTTTTTTTTTGGTTGTTTGAAGCCAAGCCCTTCCTTAAAGGTCACTGGTCATCAAACCTAATTTGACTTCTAATTACTTTCGTAAACATTTCAGAATGAATAAATGCCAATATAATTAACCACCTAGCATATTACCTGCTCACTCCCTTTACCAACAGGGCAGAGAGCCAGCAGAGCAGCACACTGGGCTCCTCTAACCCTCTCATTTGTGAGGTGGGAATGATTTGATTGGAGTCTATTTAAATCAGAGTTTTCTAAGCTTGATTGTCTACTACAGGGCATAAGAATTACCTGAGGATGATAATAAAAATACAGACCCTAATCCTAGAGAATCGAATTTCTTTGGCCGGGAGATATGCATTGTTTTCTTTTTATACTTTTCCCCAGTAATTCTGATGCAAAACCCAGTTAAGAAATCACTGACTTCGACCAATTTTTCCCTTGACATGGAATCCATCCCTTCCCTCCCCCAGTCCCTTATACCCCCTACCTGTGGGCTCTTTTGCAACATTTCTCCCCGCATCTAACTGATGCCAACATCAGTTTGACTCATTGTCTCCAAATGAGAGGGGCTCAACGATGTAAAGCTTTGACTGCCCAGGAGTTTATGATCCACAGGCACAAAAATGGCAGAGTGAAAATTCAAGCACTGTGTAATTTGCCCCCCAGCCCAGTCGGATGGCCCCCTTCAACTGTACAGATGCCTGTCCCTGTTCTACTGGTGAAGGGTCACCAGGCCAGGACCTCCACCGTTGTGACTGGAGGGCCCTGGGGCAAACACGGCACCCGGTGCAAGGAACTGAAGCAAAGACCCAGCAGTGTTTCCAGGACCCACACGAGAGACTAAGGACCAATTGGCAGGGTGATCAGCTCTACAGACATGGCGACTTCTCTCTGGGAGTAAGCAAGAAGGTGCAGAGAGAGAGCAAAATCCCTCACTGAGGTGACTGTGCTTCTGGTCCTTTCTCTGGTTGTTTCCAAATCCTGTGCCAGTCCTGCTCAGCTGTCCCTTTGCTCTCTCCCCTCTCCAGGCTTCCAGCTCGAACTGCCCACATTCACTGCAGGGCCCACTCTGGACAATGGCCTCCCCCTAAGGGAAATTTAGAAACGAGGAGGGGCAGGCATTTTTAGCTGTCCCAAAGGGAACATACTGGAACTTGGGAGTGGGAGAAGAGGTACAGGGCAGAAATGCCAAAAACCATGCCCAGGGCAAGACAGTCCTGGAGCACAAAAAACTGTCCCACCCAAAACGCCATTAGCACCCACGCTGTGAAATGAGAATCACTTACAGTCTCAACACACAATTGAGCCCTTAATTATGGCTCTTTGTCAGGAAAATTTATTGCAGCATTGTTCAGGTAGCAAAAGCCTGGAAACAACCTAAAAGACCATTGATAAGGACCCATTAAATAAAGTGCAGTACTTTCATACAAAGGAATTCCATTAGATAGAATGAGAGAGATCAATATGTACTGATACAGCACAATATCTGAGATCTATTATGAATTTTAAAAAGAAAAGTGCAGAACAGTATTACAGTACATCTCATTTGGCATTTTGATACAAAGGAAAGTGCTATACATACTATATATTTGCATATAGGAAGGATTTCTCCAGAAAGTATGAAGAAACTGAGGAGAAAAACCAGGGCAAAAAAGGCGGGGGGGGGGGGGGGGGGGCGGGGGGTGCCTGGGTGGCTCAGTGGGTTAAAGCCTCTGCCTTTGGCTCAGGTCATGATCCCAGGGTCCTGGGATCAAGCCCCGCATCAGTCTCTCTGCTCATCGGGGAGCCTGCTTCCTCCTCTCTCTCTCTCTCTTCCTACTTGTGACCTCTGTCTGTCAAATAAATAAATAAAATCTTAAAAAAAAAAAAAAAGGCAGGGGGTTGGGGCGGTGGAGGGGAGGGGGGAGTTCTGACTCCCCACTATAAATCCTTTAGCATTTTTGAATTTTCATTATGTATGCTATTTTTTTTAAAGGAATACGATTTTTTTGAGTACTACTCTTGTTTCACAGATGTTTGCTTTGCCCTCCGTGACTACGTGTGAACTTCCTTAAAGACGGAGCTATTCCCCAGAGCACCTAACGGAGAGCAGGTGCTCCCCACATTCCTCTTAGTTCGTAGTCTGATGGTTTCCCGAAGGAACTCAAGCCAGGAAAACAATTCCTTTAAAAAATGAACTACCTGCCCACGCAGACAGAACCCACCGGGAGCCCTTCCAACCCAGGCTTTGGTGCCTGACCACTGGTGTGGACGGTTTTCACTCCAAAGGGAGGCTGGGCGCTTTCCTAAGATGGATCACCTCTGCCATGGGAGCTTCCCCATGGCTTACACACGCCAAGCCTGTCGGGGGCCACCTGCGTTGCGCCAGCAAGCCGTGGTGTGCTTCCCATTGCATGAGACTCATCTGCTTCCTAGCGATCCCCGGGGGCAGATGTTCTCACCCTCAATTAGAGCTCGGAAAACTGGGATGCGGAGGTTGTGACTTGCCTAAGACCACACAGAATTGGAAACTGGGTCTTCTAATGTTCAGTGCT
Organism: Lutra lutra; assembly: GCF_902655055.1. NCBI lineage: Eukaryota > Metazoa > Chordata > Mammalia > Carnivora > Mustelidae > Lutra > Lutra lutra. Next base: position 26,695,065 of record NC_062291.1, on the reverse strand, counting down.
CTTCCCTACACAAAGCTGTCAACTAGAAACAATCCGGCCTTTCTTGACAATGAGGGGTTAACAGAGGTGTATATAGGCAGCCGGGGCAGGACCTCCCCTTACAAGCTGCTTCAGGCCTGGGGGCAAACGAGGTGACCTCCTGTGGCCTCATTTTCCCATATGCAAAAAAAGAAAATGCTAACCTAGAAAGATGATTAGACACAGAACGAAATGACATACTATGAGGCATGAAGCTTTATGTCTGACTCATAGTAGCTCAATAAATGGAAAATGTTCTTTATCTCTTTTTCCTCCTTTCATGTGACTAAGAGCTACCCTTCCCAAATCCAATTTAATAGGATGACATTCTCTATTCTAATGTGTTTATTTTGAACATTTCCAGGATCATTTCTTGCACTGCAAAATTCAAGATATCAGCAACCGTCTTCATTCTTTAAAAAGGTTATTGCAATTCAAGCTAGTTCTGGTCAGCTCTCATAAGGATTTTGACAGGGACATTCATGATTACTATTCTTCAAAAAATACCCTGGTTGGCCTAACAAGACATGTCTGACTTGCCTGAGCCAATGTGCATAATAAAGAGACAATTAATTGCTTTTGATTATGATATTGATAGTGATGCCGGCAGTAACGAAACAAAGGTTTCTTTCTAAACCTTAATCATTTTAATTTGTCTAAGTGGGAAGTACAATTTTGGCATGAAAACGTTCATGTTATTACCCGTGTCATTACCTCTGTGTACTAAATTTAAACGAACAGAATGTTTCTAGTTGTCCTAAAGCTGCAGACGTTACCAGAGCGAATACTTGTCTCTTCTCATCACATTTGCAACAGAGGAATTTAATCACAAAATCCTAAATGGGAAAGATTCGAGTAAGGCCACATGGTTCAGCTATTCTTCTGCCTTCAAGCAAAAGCAAACAGAAATTACCCCAGACACACAGATTTATAAACACAACAACAAAAAAATTGAGCATGCCTGTTCTTTGCCCATAGTAGGTCCACTAATGGCAGAAAAAGTCAAAATCGACTTCCTTGATCATCCAGGCCAGAAGCTGTCAACTCTGGCTTCACAAATGCCCACCCCAGGTGCCAACTTCCCAGATATTCTGATTGAATGGGCTGCAGCTGGGACCCCGTGAATCAGGATTTTTTATTTTTTATTTTTTTTTTTTAGCCTTCTCTTTTGGCTGTAATGTGTATCTAGGGTTGAGAACCAGTGATGTATCCCTGAGATTTTTTTAATATCCTTATTAAAAGAGAGATAATTCACATACCATATAATTCACCCACATAAAGTGCAAGCTTCAATGGTCTTCAGTACATTCACAGAGCTGTAAAACTGTTACCACAATCTAATTTTAGAATACGTTCATCACCCAAAATGACACACAAGCCCATTAGCAGTCACTCCCCATGACTGGCCCGCAGACATAGGAAGCAACTCTCCTGATTTCAGTCTCTATGAATCTATTTTAGGTCATTCATACAAGTGGGATACTACAATGTTTGTTATTTTGAGTCTGGTTCTTTCACTTAGCATAATGTTCTCAAGATTCGACCCCATCATTGCTTTGGATCAGAACTTCATTCCTTCCTATGCCTGAATAATATCCCATTACATGGATAGACCAGCTTTTGTGCACCCATTCATCAGCTGATGGACATGGGGATGGACATGGGGACATGGGGACATACTACTTTTCAGCTATTATGAATAGTCCAAATACTTAAAAGCACTGCTTTTTTTAAAAGATCTGCTTTTCAAGACCTGTTAAAGCATTATGCAACAGCTCAGCCCTTCTTGGGAAGAAGGCATCAGCTCTCACCCTGCTCCTGTGGCTTCCTTTAGCCACACTTCCAGGGATCACAGCTCTTTCAAAACTGGCTTGTTGGTATCTGATTGCTTCACTCACCCTCACATTCGTGAGGCTTCCATCGACCATCCAACCACATTCCATCTTTAGACCAGGCTATAGCTTCACCCACTCCTCTACTTTTGACTCTGAGCAGCACTGTCCCGTGCCACACTCCAGCTCAGAACATGTGGACCCTGTCGGGACTGGCGAGGAGCTCATTTCAGCAGCTAGAACAGCAGCACCATCATCACTCCCAACAGCTCTCTCTTCCTCCCTCCTACCAAAACTTAATGACAAGCCCTCTTATTAGTCATTTCATCTCCTTCTCAACTCAAATCCACCTTGTTTGCCCCCAGAAAATTGCCTATGAAGCCTCCTCTATAAAAATGAGAGTAGCAGGGTGCTTGGGTGGCTCAGTGGGTTAATCCTCTGCCTTCGGCTCAGGTCATGATCTCAGGGTCCTGGATCAAGTCACGCATCACATCAGGCTCTCTGCTCAGCAGGGAGCCTGCTTCCTCCTCTCTCTGCCTACTTGTGATCTCCCTGTCAAATAAATAAATAAAATCTTTTTTTTTTAATGAGAGTAGCTATCATATTTGAGGACTTACTCAGTTTCAAGCACTGTGCTAAGCACTTTACATTTTTCTCGTATACTTATGACCACCTGCAAAACAGGCATGGTTTTCTCTATGTTACTTTTGAGAAAACTGAAATTTGGAGAGCCCAGGCAACACAACAGAGTGGGTAAGTGTGAGACAAGGGATTCCTACCCAGATCAACCGGGCTCTCTGCCTTTATGGCACACTCCGTCTTCTGTTTACATCATTGAATTACTCAGTAAATGTTTGGGCCACCCTAGCGCCAGGAGCTATGCCACGCCTGTAGAATAAAGAATGAGGCAACACGGAAGTCTGCCTGCCCTCAGGGGATGTGCCATCTAGTCGATGAGCCAGATGTCCTACATGTGACCGCAGTCGTAGGATGACACACCGTGGAAAATCCCACAAAGCCGGAATGCACTGCGCTATGAGCGAATGCCCAACCCGGATCCGTGGGAGACGAGGGAGCCGGGGCTTAGGGAGGGATGACATCCCTGAAGAGGTAACCGTTGAACCCTGAAAATCTCTGGCCACTGCAGAGTTCTAGAAGTCAGGAGCGGCGGGGAGGAGGACGTTCTGGGAAAGAGGCTTACCTGGCCGAGGTGTGCCTGGCGAGCACGCGGGCCGGGGCGCACTCATTCACCACCCGGCCCTCCAGACTGTCTCTTGTCCCTCCTTGCCTGCCTCCGGGGTGGCGCCTGCGTTTGTCCTTATTTCACTTCATGCCACGCACGTGCTTGGCTATTTCTTCAGCTTACCAGAGCAAATCGGAACCATCTTCTCAATGATCCACAGCTGCAGAAAACATTCCCGCTGAAGCCAACACCCATTCACGAGGGAGAACGGGGCCCAAGTGATTGCGAAACATGTTACACTCTATTTGGCAGGTTTGGTTCCGAAAGACTTAGAGAATATTATTTCCAGGGCTGGGAGGATTTAAAAAGAAGCCTGCTATTATGCAGACACCACATTTCGATGGGCTCTGCAAACTACAGAGGCTCCAACCCGCAGGCGGAGGGCTGGGAGCCTTCCGCTTGCTGAGACTTGGTTTTGCTGCCACCTGCAGGTCGCTTCCTGGAAGTGCACTGCGACTCACCGAGCCCTCCGGACAGACCCGCAGGCAAGAGGGGAAAATGGAGAGGTATCAATTCGCATAGATACAAATAAATGGGGTGCTGGGGCTCCCGAGCTGAGTGGGCTCTTCCTTCTGGGAGGTGACTGAGCAGCTGAGTCCGGGGTGTGCTTTTTTTATGAGAAGCCAGGCTCCCTCTTTTAGAGACCGGGACAATGTGCTGATTGAATGACTAAGAGAGACCAAACGTGGTGTTTTTATTCATCCTGGAGACCCACTTAAATGTCCTCTGAAATGACTGTATCTACCCTACCCTTGGATCAAAACACACATACCTTGACCTGACCCTGGCTTGCGACTCGGTCCCGGCCACACTGAGAATCATACAATTGCCCCAACCCCTTCTCTAGGACCTGCCAGCCTTTGCTGGGAACATGATGTTCCCAAGGCCTGAATGACAGTCGCATCTGCCTGACTTCTCCTCATTCTCTCTTAGCCAAAACCCGGGGGGGGGGGGGGGGGGGGGGGGAGGGGCGCCTGGGGGCGCAGTCAGTTAAGTGTCTGCCTTTGGCTCAGGTCATGATCCTGGGGTCCTGGGATAGACCCCAAAGTCTCCCTGCTCATCAGGGAGCCTGCTTGCCCTCTACCCTGCTTGTGCTTTCTCTCTCTCAAATAAATACAGTATTTTTTTTTAATTTTTTCTGTAGGTTTTAATCCTCTGAAAAATCTCCAGCCCTTCCTGCCCCTCCCACACCCGTCCTCTCCCACATGCTCCCCTCTCATTCCCTATCTGTTCTTAAGACTTAACCACACTCACTGGAGGAGAAGACAGATACAAAGATCGATAGAACAGAATAAAAACCCAGAAATAGACTCACATAAATATGGCCAGTTGACTTTTAACAAAAAAGCAAGAGCAATTTAATGAAGAGAAAGTAGTCTTTTCAACAAATGGTGCTGAAACAGAGCAAGAATCTGCACATTAAAGCAATCCCAATTGAAATGCCACCAGCATTTTTCACAGAACTAGAGCAAACAATACTAAAATTTTCATGGAACCACAAAAGTTCCCAAGTAGCCAAAACAACTTGAAAGAGAAAAGCAAAGCTAGAGGCATCGCAGTTCTGAACTTCAAGCTATATTACAAAGCTGCAGTAATAAAATAAAACAGTGTGGTACTCGCACAAAGCAGACTCATAGATCAATAGAACACAACAGAATCAGAAGTAAACCCAAAATTGTATGGGCAATTAATCTTCCACAAAGCAGAAAAGAATATCCAATGGGAAAAAAGACAGTCTCTTCAACAAATGGCATTGGGAAAACTGGACAGCAAAATGCAGAAGAATGAAATTGGGCCACTTCCTCATACCATACACAAAAATAAACTCCAAATGGATTAAAGACCTAAATGTGAGACGTGGAACCATAAAAACCCTAGAAAAGAGCACAGGCAGTACTGTCTCTGACATGGGCCATACCAGCTTTTTCTAGATAGGTCTCCTGAGGCAAGGGAAACAAAAGCAAAAATAAACTATTGGGACTCCATCAAAATAAAAAGCTTCTGCACAGCAAAGGAAGCAATCAACAAAACTAAAAGGAGCCTACAGCCTACAGAAGGAGAGAAAATATTTGCAAATGACATATCTGACAAAGGTCAGTATCCAAAATACATAAAGTACTTCTAAAACTCAATACCCAAAAACAAATAATTCAATTAAACCATGGGCAGTAGACATGAACAGACATATGGCCAGCAGGCACGTGAAAAAACGTTCAACATCACTCATCATCAGGGAAATGCAATTCAAAACTACAATGAGCTTTCACCTCACACCTGTCAGAATGGCTAAAATCAGCAACACAAGAAACAAGAGGTATGATGAGGATGTGGAGAAAAAGGAACTCTCATACGGACTGGTAGGAATGTAAAAGGGTCCAGGCATTATAAAGGAGTTTGGTTTTGTCTTAGTTTTATCTTCTCTTTTACTAGTTTCTTATGAAGTTAAATATATACTGACTATACAAACCAGCAATCTCACTCCTAGATAATCACCCAATAATTACCCAAAGGAAATGAAAGCTATGTTCACACAAAAACTAATATGAGGGGCACCTGGGTGGCTCAGTCGGTTAAGCATCTGCCTCCGGCTCAGGTCATGAACCCCCACATAGAGTCCCACATCGAGCTCCCTGCTCAGCGGGGAGCCTGCTTCTCCCTCTGCCTCTGCCTGCTGCTCCCCCTGCTTGTGTGCTCTCTCGCTCTCTAACAAATAAACTCTCTCTAAATAAACAAATAAAATCTTTTTTTTTTTTAATGTTAGTTCATAGGTGGTAGAAACACAAACTTTCCTTGAAAGTATATGGAGAGTAAAAATCGGGCTAACATGTAGAAAAAGACATTTAGGCATTCAGATAAAAACATTTAGACAATCGACTCATTTTTATGATTGACGGGGTTTTAATTTTCTTTCTTTGCTAATGCGGGTATGTGTTTCTAGTAAAGAATACAAATGAAACAAAGGATTAATGTTAAATAGAAAAATGCAGCACTGATAAAAATGGATGTTCAAATGTTTTCCTCTACATTTCCATAAATAAGTTTCTGTCTTTCTGTATTTTCGTTCTCTCTCTGGAGAGAAACATAATATGTGAAAAGAGGCTGCGTGTGGAAGCACAGTCGGATGCCCGCTTCTTCTTGAGGTCATCCATCTCGCAAATGGGGATAAACTGTAGCACCAGGATTCTATCTCTCAGTAGGAAGAACACATGCAAAACATTTCAGGATCCTTGGGGAAAGGGGAAAAAAGCTATTGACAGCAATTTTAGGATGAATGTTGGTAACAGAGTAAGAGCCCTCCTGAGCACTGGTAGCGGGGGAAGGTAAATGTAGCTGCTAAGTCAGTCACCCCAGTGACCTCCAGGATTGCTGTCCCGCGCTCGGCAGTCCCCCACCCCCTGCAAGAAAGGTGTCATAAGTATTAATGCTGGTATTAATTACAGGCAGTTGAATAAGGTACCAATAGAGTTAACAGTAGCCATAAAGCTAGACAAACTACTAGAAATAAGCGGCCAACCTCAGGATTTCATTCCAGAGCGCAGGGCCTGCCTCCCAGCCCACACACAGCCCGTGGGTAGAAATGCTGCCGTTCCTTCAGGCCTGACAATTCTGGGGTTTTCAAAAGCTCCCTTTATGTTTCACTCCCTTCCTCACAGCCTAAATCTTGCCGGCTCTGGAGAGACATACAGGACCTTTGATTTCAGAGTTCTAGCAAAGATCAGGCACCTGTCCCTACATCTCTGCTTCTTGCCTCCAGGAGGGGTCGTGCTCATGGTCACTATTCTGATGGTCCCAGCTACGGAGACAGCTTTAGGAAGAGAAGAAGCTGCCTGAGAGAGAAGTTAAGAGCAAGGCCCTGAAGTTAGAGAGACCAGGCCTCTGACACTCTCTGTGTGACCTTGAGGAAGATACTTAACCTCTCTGAACCTGTGTTCTCATCTGTAGAAGAGAGGTAATAAAACCCCATGGTGTTGGATGAAAACTAAGTAAATCGATGCACATAAATGGCCCATTACAGGGCTAGACACATAGGAAGCACATAGCCAATAAATAACAAATTTCTTTATTATGTTAGTCACCATACAAATAACAAATTTTTAATATTATGAATCATTCTAAAGGCAAACCAGGGGAAGGGCAGGTAATATGACCTCCAACTCTGTTGTCTGCATTCTCCAAAGCAAAATCTGAATATTCATCCCGGTGCCTCCTGTGTAGGAATTTCACAGCAGACCCCAAGCTCTCCTGGTTCCTGTGTCTCGTGTCACCTTTCTCTGACACTCACCCAGGAACAAATGCTGCCCCCACCCAGAGACACAAGAGACCAGCAACTGCCCATTCTATTTCAGGATCGAATCTGATTTGCTTACGGCTTTGAACAGGCCATTTCACTGACTGCTTTCCAAGAAAGTCATTGACTCTCATGCTAAAAATGCTGAGTGCATTTGCTGGTGTCATCTACCCACCCTTAACAACCCAGTCCCAAAGCAAGACTCACTGAGAAGGAAAATCATCTCATCTTTGACTCCCACACACATCTTGATTCTTTTTGGATCTCTTTCACCCTCCCCAGGGTGCCCCCACACCCCCTTTAGAAAGCCTGAGCCCCATGTCCTCAGCTGCTCTCCCCAGACACTGACCTCTGACCCACCCCAGGGCTCCTCTCCCAGAGGCTAGAGGATATTTTAAGACATTGTCATTAAAGCGATATAGTGATTAAGAATTCAAGCTGTAGGATCAAATCCCAGCTGTAACACTATTCCCTAACTGACTTTGGCCAAGTATTTCATTTATTTAAATAACAAGATGATAATAATAGAACCTACATGGCAGGGTCCAATGAGATTTCTAAAGCACTCAGCCCATGACAGCTATGGCAGAAAAGTTCACAAAACAGAAACAGAAAGGTTGGCTCATGTCAGTGTTGGCTACCTTGCAGGGGGATGAACGTCACGCTCCCGCTAAGCAGGGCAAGAACTGTGAGGCACCAGGCACAGGGGAGAGGCGGTTCCTGAAAAGCAGGGGAGCTGTCCTGCGAGCTCCCCATAGCCCACACCCCCTACCAACATCTCCCATCTCCCGGCTACTCATAAACACAGCAGAGCTTTCCTCCCTTACATTTCAATATTCCAAACGCTGGACTCTCGCCAGTGTCTCAGAGGCCTTTCAAGAACTAAGAGGCAAGGAAGAGCTTTCTCAGCAGCTTTCCGTCAATTCTGAAGAAATGCCTCTGATTTCTCTCCACCAGAAAGCAATTTTCCGAAGGACCTCACGCCAGGGAGGGGAGGCTCCCGAGATGGAGATTTACCGCCATCTAGAGGCCAAAGTGCCACAAAGCAAGACAAGTGTAACGGAGAAGATGCTGAAGAGGAGTTTTCCCTCCCAGGAGCCACGGCCTCCCACGGGACCTGACAGGACGCCAGGGGCTACAGCCTGAAGACCACCCAACAGGGGAAGGGTTGTTATTTAGACACCCGTCATTTGACCTAATCAAAATTCAGTCCCACTCTTTGCCACCACGATTTTGAAATGCTTCGTTCTTTCGAAGTCTTTTTTCTTCTTAGTTTCTTGGAAATTTTGAAATCTTAGTTTCTTGTAAATATTAGAGAATCTCATGGGTCCTTTCTCACAACTGAAGTTGTGAGGTGACACAACTTCAGTCTCCTGGGCACTGAGAATTGTACTAGAACCACCCCCACCCAGGGTCACATGCTCATTGTCACGTGTTCTCCTATGAGCTGATTACCATTTGGCGGGAGACAGGGTGTGACCTGTGAGCCACTGGAAAGTGACCGTGTACACTCTATACCCTTCCATTCCTTCCTTGATCTGCTGAGACCTGAAATCCACCCCACAGCTACCCTGAAACCACTTCTACCAATGTTACCACCCAAGGTCCTTTTACAACTCCCCACCCCCACCCCCACCAGGCCTGCCTACATCCTTGAGACTCTCTGGCTTTCTCACTGCTCCTTCTCACATTCATTCGCAGATTTGTCTTTCTCTGCCCGCATCTTAAGTGTTAATGCCTCTTCAGACTTCCGTTCCTGGCCTTTTTCTGTCCCGTTTTTGAACAGAGGTCATCAAATTTGATTGAATTCCAGTGTTCATTGGGGAATTTTGGAACAGAGGCGTGGCCAGATCCCTGGAGATTCTATTTTGGGTATTTAAGAAATACATATTTAAGAAATACATGTATTTCTTAAAGTTCCTCAGGTGATTCTGATGTGTACCCAGGGTTGAGAACCACTGAGCTATTCCTAGGAAATTTTACACGCTGTCATTGTTCAGTGCTTCCACAACCAACATACTCTTATATAACAAATCTTGCCATAACCAGTGTTTCATTGGCTCTTACTCATTTCTGACAATACAGATTCCCACCTCCCTGCAAAGTTGCTACCAAATATCTCCAGAGTTCTCAAGGACTAACACGTGTGTCACGGACACATCCAACCCACAGTCCTGCAGCTCCTGCAGGTCAAACCAGGTCTCCCCCTTCACCTCCTGGCCCCTCTAGGCTGGGTGTTGCTACATCTGTTGGGTACCCTGCTGCTTCTGCTGGGCACCAGTCTTCCCTCATTCAAATCCAAATTCACAGTGTTTTGGTGGAGCGTGGACAAAGCTAGCCATCTTAGGGGAGACTCCCCCAAAAGCAGAGCCTGAGGCAAGCACTCAGGTACAGGTGACTTATGTGGGACTTGCTCCTGGAATCTAGAGTTAAAGAATGAAAGAATGAGACAGTGAAGAAAGAAGACCAAGTTTGAGGATGTGTTATCCATGTCACCATCCTAAGGAACAATGTTCAGCCAGGGCCCCTAGGAAGTATAGAAGGTGTTGTCCAGCACTGTCCACCTCCAGAAAGGAAGCTGGAACATGGATGCATGGCTCCCAATGCCCACCACGCGAGGGAGCCCTGGTTCCCCTGCACTCCAGGCTTTGCTTGTACACAGACCAAGAGAGAGTCTACAGAATCAAGAAAAGGACTGAAGGCAGACATCAGAAACTTGACAAGATATGTCTAAACTCACCAGAACAGTCCACCACAGCAACAAATGAAACCAGAAGTAGGCAGTGGGGAGGTAACATGGACATGGAGTCCTCTGCCCTTCCATATACTTCCTTCTTAGGTTATACTCTGCGGGAAGAGTTCCAAAGCAATGACACTTATGCCCCAATGTTGTTTCCGAAGAATCAGTCTTTTTCAGTTTTTCTTCAGAGTTTCCAACACACACCAATCCCTAAATACCCAGTGAGCTCAGACCTGGATCCAATGTGGAGGACACCACCCCACCCGCAACTTGGCAAGCCAAGGCCACATGCACCGGACCATGGGGACACTTCCAGTGCACTGGAGAATCTGAAGAGCTTCCTAAAGACACAATTGGAGGGGACGCTTCATTCTCTCTTATGTCGGAACAGAAGTCTACAGAGATTCTCCAGACCCTACGATGCCCCCCATGTGTCCACATGTCTGAACACCCGTGTGCTAATGGCTCCATATGTGACTCCAGCAAGATTTCTGCCCCCAGCTCCATAAATCTAACTGCCTGCTGGACACATCTACCTGGAGTCTCCTAAGGAACTTAGACTCAACACAGATAAACCTAAACTTATTATCTGTCCTTCATACCCTACCATGAATCCTCCTTCCATTCGTGGATTCACCATGCCCGTGAATGATGCCTCAGTCACACCTGCTAGACCACAAGATAAATCTGAGCATCAGTCCAAGTTTGACCTCTCCACTCGCCATCTTTAACCATGAAATTTGCCTAAAGTGAATTTGCCTAAAATTTGTTTACCTGAAACCTATTTGCCTAATGATCAATTTCCTAATATTTTTTTTTTTGGCCTAAGATTCTGAATTAGGGATTCTAAATTAAGATTTTTATAAGCAATTTTCCCAAAGATACTTTGAAAGTAATTTTGTATTTTACATAATCATACATTAGTTTTGCAACATTTTATCAGTAGTATAATTGTTTTGTACATATTTGGGTACCTTTTACTAATTTAGCATACTTTTCTACACTTCTAATATAATTTTTTACACTTCTAATATTTTTTGAAATAATGCTCCTTCTAGCAGTAAATAGATACGCAGCATTTCAAAAAGAATTTACTTATCAAATTCGCCCGTTTTTATTTTTCCTTTCCCCTTTTAGTCTTTTGTTTTTCATGATGTAGCTTATGAATGTATTATCCAAATGCATGTCTGGTATCCAATGCCATCTGGAACCAAGCATCAATAACTATGAAAAAATGTTTTAAAAGCTAATGCCCGCACAAAGACTCGTACACAAATGTTCATAACAATATTATACATAGTGTTCCCTGGCCCCAAACTATAAATAACACCACCTCCCACAAAATGGTAAGTGGAATACGAGTTATAATAAAAGGAAATGAAATTACTATTGCATGCAACAGGAATGAATCTTGAAACCACGGTGAGCAGAAGAAATCAGAACAAAAGACTGGATACTATGTGATTCTACATGTATGAAACTCTAGGGCAGAAATGTAGTGACAGAAGGCATGTAAACAGTTGCCTAGGCCCAGCAGTTGAGAGGACTGACTGCATAAAGGTCATTATTAAGAAATGGAGATGCAGAAAGGTTAACTTACTTGTACATTTCCTCACAACCAGAAGGGGGGCTGGATTCAAATTCTGCTTCTATTTTCATAAGTCACTCTGCATCTCTGATCACTATTTCATAAAATCTGTTCATTTGGGGCCATATCTTCCTAAGACACATCAACTTTCTTGGATCTAAAACAATGTTTCTCACCTCATTTTGCATTGTCGTCACCCTGAAAGAGGCTTCTAGATTTTTTTCCTAATTAAAACAGATATTGCGTATCTGTTTATGTACTATGGACCTTGGGAAGACCACAAACCATTGTAACCCCTAAGTTTTTGCCCCTCGCCGCAACCGACTGCCTTTAGGTTGCCTGAGGCATGTGGCCCAAACTGACCAATCACAAGTCTTTACACCCACGGTCACAGTGACTGGCCCCAGGGGGTGGGCACATGATAACAGCTGGGTCAATCAAAATACTTATGTGGGTCTTAAAATTTGAGCACTGAAAGAAAAAATTCTCTCTTTTAGATCAAGAATTCTAAGACTATACCCTGAAATACTCCTGGTTAAAATAAAGCTCTATACTAAATTTTGAAGCCTCACCAAAGCTTCCTACCCAGCCCACCTTTAACCCTCTCTCTAGGTCTATGGTGGTCTTCAACAATAAGACTGAAACTACCAAAGACAGACACACACACATCTGCAGAAGAGAAGGGGAGGACTACTGACTACAAGAATTTACACCAAAATATAAGTGACAGGATGAATTATCTAATTCCAACAAAAAGGACTAGTTAAGGAGGGGATCCTTAACCTAAAAGAATCTCTCTAATGGGGAATTTCAGAACCTGTATCATTTAGGCAAAGAAACCATGTTGAGGCAGAGACTCCTTCCTGGTGTCCCCTAAATCACATTTCATAAATAATTAGTTAGTTACTATATTCATAAACTCAGCCCAGCTTTAAGCTCGCAGAAGTGGGACACCATCAAAATAAAAAACCAATTATTAATCTGAATTTCAAGGGAGGATTTCTAGCTCCAAATGTTTTATATGATTTACTCCTTTCCATCACGTATATGTCAAGACCCACAGTTAATCATTTCACATGTTCTATTTAGAGAAACTCTTTACTAAGTCTGGTTGTTCTTCTTAGGCCAAGAATCCGTGGTGAGGAATAGACTATGTTGGAGGAGACTTTAGATGTTTTGTCTAAACTGATGTTTCAAATAATTTACTGTTCCTTCTGAAAATGATAAAATTCCAACTGCCCCACACACCTGGTATTAATTTCCTGTGGATATAAGTCACCAGACTCTAAAAGAAATGAGAGTGAGCTGCATTGGACAGAGAACCTTGTTATGCTTAACACCTGCCACCCACACATGCCTATGTACACACGTGAGCACTCACACACATACACACACGCTGCTGGCATAAGGGACCAAGACTACAAACTGTCCCAGCGGACTGACTGCAGAACAGTGCTGGGAACCCACTCAACTGATTGGCTGGCGAGACCCTAGTGATGAAAAGGGCAGTGCTTGAAAGATTCAATCACAAGTTAGCATAGCTTCCGGGCAATTTCTAAGGATTCAGCTCTACAAGGCCTGATGAGGCTATTCTGCCAGTAACTGTGAGTCTGTTTCAGTACCTGGCCTTGCCTGAACAAAGCTGTCCATGCTGGGGCACCTGGGTGGCTCAGTGGGTTAAAGCCTCTGCCTTCAGCTCAGGTCGTGATCTCAGGGTCCCGAGATCGAGCCCTGCATCGGGCTCTCTGCTCAGCGAGGAGCCTGCTTCCCCTTCTGTCTCTCTGCCTGCCTCTCTGCCTACTTGTGATCTCTGTCTGTCAAATAAGTAAACAAAATCTTTAAAAAGAAAAAAAAAAAGGCTGTCCATGCCTCCAGAGATAGGCCATCTGGAGCTCACAACAGATGTATAGCCGATTCTGATAAGGACAATCAAATAGACAAACCTCCTTGACCACAGAGCACTTGGCTTTATAGCACCACGTGAAAGACATGCATGAGACACCCACGTATCCTTCCAGCAAGTGTTTGCATGTCAGCTGGGGTCCAATCAGTGTTTATCTTTCAGTTTAGAAATGTAGAGATTACAAACTGACACATGGGTCTAATGTGAATGAAACTAGAGCCCTGAAAAAATGTTGATACCATCTGTCCTATTTCTAGCCAGTCAAATGGCAAATACAAATAGCCTATATCACATAAAGAAATATAAGTTACAATTCCTGCCCTTAAGAGAGCCTTGATCTAGCTGTGGAAATAAGATACATATACAACTAAAGGAGCTGTTTTTTGTTTTTTTTTTTTTTTTTACTATGAAGTTAGCGGGAGAGGCACAGATAAGATGAGGGTAACAAAAATGGCTACCACTTATGAAGCATATTTATGCCCAAAGAGCATTAATTATTTCATGTACATTATCATACTTAACCTGCACTGCAACACTAAAAGGTTGGTACTACTATCTCTTTCTTATAAATGAAGAACCCATCTCCTCTCCCCCCAAAATTTTCCCTCTGGGTGGTTCAGTTGGTTAAGTGTGTGCCTTTGGCTCAGATCATGATCCTGGGGCCTTGCACGTCCCCTCCATAAGGATGCCTGGGCTTCTGCACAGCATGGGGACCAGATTCTTAGAAGGAGTGTTCAAGCAGCAAAATTAGCTGTTGCAGATCTTCTAAAGTCACACAGCATCATTTCTGCTGTATTACATGGATCAAGGCAAGTCACAAAACCAATACAGACCATGCAGATTCAGAGAAAAGGGGAAAAAATCCCACTCTGGGTGGGATGGGTGGCAAAAAACCTGAGGTCACCTCTAATTTCTTGCAGTCACCAAAACCACCACCACCACCACATGAAAAAAGTGCCACCACGGTCACAGAAGCACAACACCATTTAGTCCAAGGCACATGATACCATGTTCTGGCACCGCTAATGTCTGTGCTGACACTGGGAATCCCCCCAACTCCTGCTGACCCCCGCAGGTCTATCACCCGTCCCTGGAAAATCACTAGAAAGTCATGGCATCATTTCACCTTACTGTCCATGCCACTGAAATCGGTGTTACCCCATGTCTTGTATCCTCATTGTCCAAACAAGATTTTAATGCAATTGCTTTGGGGATTTTATTTCTAGCCCCAGTGACAGCCACGCCCGGGCTCTGGTTTGTCCAAGGGCTGTGGGCTAGGATCTGGGGGTGCTAGTTAGCACAGCATTGGGCCTGAGGGACTAACACAGAGCTACATGCAGAATCAGCTGTCCCCTCTGCTCCTAGGCATTGCCCTGAACCCAACCTGATCTCCTCATTTCTAACATTTTGGGGATGAGTTCTAACTGAGAATCTCCCACAGTTGACTCCCACAGGCCCCTGCTTCATCTTCTAGAAATGACTGTGTTGTGACACTATGCTTTAGCTAAACCCAAGTTAGGACTCCTTCTACATACAGACATAGAGGAAGTTCAGTAACTTGAAATTATACTAAAATGTAAATGACAATTTAAAATCCTTCCCTAGGGGTGTCTGGGTGGCTCAGTCTATTAAGCATCTGCCTTTGGCTCAAGTCATGATCTCAAGGTTCTGGGATGGAGCCCTACATTAGTCTCTTTGCTCAGCAGAGTGTCTGCTTCTCCCTCCACCCCTCCCACCTTCTCTTGCTCTCTCTCTCTCAAATAAATAAATAAAATCTTTTTTAAAAAAATGAAAAAATATCCTTCCCTAGGACAGTGATTACCAGACCTTTTTAATTGTCATTTACAAATGGGACCAGAAAGGAAACGCCAAGAGGAGGACTGCCCAAAAAGGGTGAGCCCATGCTCCATGCCAGACCTTCATGTGACTGACTATTTGGAACACATTACCCAAAGTAATCCTTACAACATACCTGCGAGGTAGACGATAATGCTCCCGGGTTAAAGAGGAGCTCATTGAGACTTAAGAAGTTACATAAATTACCTGAAGTTGCACATATACTGGGTGCTGAACTAGGACCACCCCCCCTTCTCCTGACCTATCTGATTTTCAAAGCACAGCCCCTTCCCAGAAGTGCTATAGTGTCTCCCTAGGATCCTTCACTATTTGGCATCCCTCTCACCTGGCTTCATGACCTTCATCTAGACCCTGTTTGCTGATGGCGGAAGAATTCGCCTCTTGTGCCTAAAGCCAGCCTTGAAGACAGTTTAACACAGTCTCAGCAAGTTCCTCGCAGGAATAGCCAGTGCCAACAAGGAACCTCCCTAGCTTTAAAAAGACTTTTTTCATTGAAAGAAAGAGAATTTTGCTGGAGTTTTTTTTTTCTTTTTCAGATGGAAACCTTAGTAAGGAAAGCTAAAAAGACGTGGCTAACTGACAAAATTCTGGTTCCCTACAGTGGTAAACATACACAACATTCTTAGCTGGGAAGTCACTGTCAATTTACCTCTCCATTTGTCAGCCAAAATAATGAACCCACCGAGTAAAATGGCTTTCTGAAAAAGTCAGATTTTCCCCTTGCTCACAGAAATGATCAAAGTCAAGAGAACAACAACGCTAATGTCTGACCGCCGTAAGGGAACTTGGTTCAGGCTTCCCCTGAACTCACATTCCACCCCATTTCCAGGACCTAATTGGTCCAAGACTTCCTCACTTTTCTAACAGGCACAGGGAGTAAAGAATTTTCTAGAGGAAAAAAGTATGTGCCCTCTGAATGACTATAATTTGGCAAAAAGTATTTTTAATCATTTCCTAATCCTTGGACTATGAGGTACTTGCATGAGAACCACAGTGAAATATGTGTGAGAGAAACACAGTGAATCATATTTTACAGGTAGTAAAAATGAACCGAGAGAAATTGAGTGATTTATGTGATATCATAGAGAGAGTCTGAAACTTGAACTCAAAGCTGTCAGCACCCAGCTTTGTGATTACTTCCTTGGAAAATTATGCTTCTCACAAACCAGCATCCTACCAGGATCCTAAATTCAGTCTTGCCAGGATGTCTGAATAGACTGAGACATCCATATCCATTCAGAAGTTTAAATGCAAGTGTTTTGCTGTCAGAATATTAACCTTAACATGATTCATCTACTCTCTAACAAATGTCGTACCAATTTCTGTCTTGTTTCCAGGTTTCATCCATCATAACTGTCACTCAAAGCATTTTTTTTAAAGCACAATTACTTCAAACACAAGTTGAAGAGAGTCTCACTAACCAATATAAGTTTGCATCTAATATTTTAGCTAATCTTACAGATATAGATCAGAAACACCATTTAATTCTAAGTAGAGATAGAATCTAATCTTAATTAGGATAAGGACAAATGAAGTAGTTCTTCTGCCCTGCCGATCGGCAATTTTGCTCAAAAATTCTACAGGATTGCGCTACCCCCCTAGAGGTCCACAGTTAGATTGAGGAACTTCCTGAGTACTTTTTTAGGCAATTCAGACTCTACTAAAATTTCACCATTATCAGCAAACTGCATGTAGTAGAAAACCCAAGTGACCCCATGACATGTCATCTTTTTCTCTTTTCCAGCAGTACACCAAGTACAGAGAGACTCTCTATCTTTGCAAGTAAAAGTGTCACTCACAGGTGATGGCCAAGCTTCCCTCATGCCCAACTGCCAGCTAAGCACCCTGTGGTCACCAGGCAGCTGTTCAAGCGAGGGAACACTCCCTTGTTTCCACGGATGACACTAGATCAATGTTCAGCCCCAAATCATTGCTGAAATAGGTCTAATTGGAAGCAATGGGACTGTAGCCACTGAAAGAAAATATATAGACAGTCGCAAAGAGTGAATAATTCCAAATCCAAATCTCACGTTTTCAGTGTAGGGGGAAGATGAGGGAGAGGGAGAGAGAGAGAGAGAGAGAGAGAGACCTAATACTGTAAGGGGAGACGTAACCAATACTGTCCTGACTTCTGACTTAGCAACTCTATTTTTTCTCTCTGGTTCTCTCAACAGTGCAATCAAAATGGGATAAAAAAATTTATTTTTTATATGTGAGCCCTGACTATGTACCAACTGTTGAAGCAATAAATTGCTTTCACGTTTTGCAAATGGCAACAAATAAACTGCTTCTTGTAATCTTCATAGCTCAGTAGAGTCGATTCTAGAATTACGCCTCATTTTACCAATGAGGAAAACAGAAGTTCAGAGAAGTTAACTGACTTCTCCAAAGTTACACAGGTTACAAGCAGCATGCAGCACTCTACAATAAAATAAATATAAGCTGTATTTTTTTTTATCATGCCGGATAGTAGTTCCTGACCCCGGCCACACTTACAACAACCAGGAACTTTTATCCTAAAATAACAATGCCTGAGTTCCCCCTCTAGAAATTCTGATTTAATTGACTAGGGTGGGGTCCAGGCATTTTATTTTACTTTATTTTGTTTTAGGTTTCTCTAGGTGACTCTATCATGTAGCTGGAGTTGAGAACCACTGAATTGGGTCAATCAGGATATATCAGCGGTTCTCATCAGCATGCATCCAAATCACAAGAATCACCCAGAGTTTCTGATTCTGTAGCTGGTGTGGGACCTGAGGATTTGAATTTCTGACAAGTTTTCAGGTGGTGCTGGGGCAGCTGGATGACACTTTGACCATTGCTGCTCTAGGGAGCAGCAATGTGCCTTCTCCTTCCTATGTCTGTCTTTCCCTGTCTGCTGGCTAGATGTGGAGGATCTTGTCTCTGAGACCCCAGCAGAGACAGCAGAACCACGGAGTCTCTAAATGAATGCATGGAGCCCACCAACCCCATTCTCAAGGACCCATAAAGACCATGATGTGAGGAAATAATAAACCTTTGTTGTTTCTTATAAACCACTAAGATTTAAGAGTGGATTTGTCAGCAGTTAGTCCTATCCAGAAAACACTACACTTGTAAAATTGTAGGTGAGCCACAGGACATCCCTGAACCTCAGTTTTTTCATCTATAAATGGGAAGTTGACTAAAATGAGCTCTCAGATCATTTCCATTCGTAACGCCTTATGAGTCTATACTATTGATAATTCCTAAGTTCAATGGAAACAATTCTAAGTACAAAGAGAAATAAGAATCTCTGTCTGACTCAGCATTGCTTTTAGGACAGAGCTGGAACACAGGAGGCTGTAGTCCTAATCCATACATGCCTAAAGCTCAAGACAGGGAAACAAAATTAAAGCACATGATGCCACAGGAAGAGAAACAAGAGAGCTACCAGCCTATGTTCTGCCTGAAGTAAAAATCTGGTAAGAACAGAGAGTCCAATAAATATTCAACATGTCCTAATGACAACCCAATCCCTCTGGAAATGGGACAAGCATGGGAAGCAGATGAGTGGACATCAATCTCACCAACAAATACAGAACAGGTTGTGAGAGCTACTCTGGACTTACTTTCCAACAACAAGAAGCCGTTCATGATGTGGGGAAAAAGGAATTTTAGGGAAACATAATCAAGGTCAAAATAAAGGAGGAAAAGGTGAGTGTGGTATGAGTATCCTTAACCAATGGATCTCGAGTTTTAGGTGCACTCCTATTTTCAACAAGAAAATTTTCCACTGGCTACTCACAATAAGATCTTCCAGACTTCGAAATGAATGTAAATGTTATAAAAGGAGCTCCCACATTTTTCTAGAGGGATAGGTAGACAGAAAAAGATAGATTAGATGTGATACAGGATACCAAAAAACCCATCAGTGGGCTTATATAAGTATTTCAAGGAGGCTGTTAGTAGGATAAATGCCATTTTAACAAATTTCTTACCAAATTCTTCTCCTTGCCATTTTAGCATCCCATTTTGTCATTAAAACTGAAAAGAATGAAGAGAATGACTAAATATACAAATAAACGCCTTCTGGAAAAACCTGACAGAGCAAAACTGAAGCTGACGTTTAAGATGGAAAGTTACAGCTGACTTTTTTCCTCTCAGAGCTGCTACCAAAACAGTGTAGCTCCTACAGGAAACTTAATCAGATTTTCGAAGAATGGTGATCACAGATAATTTACTAAAATCCCTGACAGCTTAGGCTGACAGCTCTGTATGAGAAGAGCAATTGAATTTAGGCTAACATACAGACATAAAAAGATAAAGAATGTTAAAGATGTTTTTATAGAGAGAAAAAAAATTAAATATCCTCAGCAAACATTTGCTGAGTAGTTACCGCTGTACTAAGGCAACAAGACAAGTAAAACTTTTGGGGCGCCTGGGTGGCTCAGTGGGTTAAAGCCTCTGCCTTTGGCTCAGGTCATTATTTCAGAGTTCTGGGATCAAGCCCCACATGGGGCCCTCTGCTCCACAGGGAGCCTGCTTCCTCCTCTCTCTCTGCCTGCCTCTCTGCCTACTTGTGATCTCTGTCTGTCAAATAAATAAAATCTTTAAAAAAAAAAAAAAAACAAGTAAAACTTTTGAGGAAACAAGTAATGATAAGCCACAGGCAAAGCAGGGAGAGATGTGAGACCTACACCCGTTTCTCATGTCCTCTCCTACACTCTGGTGTGCTCTGGCCCAGATTTAACCTGTGAGGTCGCTAAACTGTGGATGCACTCACTTCATTTACAGGTCTGCTGCTAATTGTTTCTTTCTCCCAAGCCATTCCATGTACCTGACCCCCACACACCACCACTTCCTTAATTCTTTGGTTTCAGTATAAACATCACTTCCTTGGATGACTCCTCAAACTAGGTTATTTATTTTTGTTATGTGCTAGAATAGCCATAACTATACTTTTTTTTTATTATTATGGAATATATCGTCTTTTATAATAATTGTTTTGTTTGTCTGAGAGAGAAAGAGAGAAGAGGAGGGAAGGGAAGAAAAGGGACTGTGAGAGAATGACAGGGAAGGGAAGGCAAAGCAAGGGAGGAGGAAGGGAGGGAAGAGGACAGAGAAGGAGAGAGACTGTGTCTTTCCTGTTCAGCATGGTATAGCTGATAACTATCACGTCAGCGGCATGTAATTAGCACTTAGTAAATGTGTACTGGATGAATGATGCGCTAAGTTTGTTGGGGGCAAAGAGGAAGGAGACGTTATTATGCTTGGGAGGGAAATGGGAGTCTGCATTCACCAAGAGACTTAAAGATTTAAATTGAGCTGTGCCTGGTGGAAGGCTAATTCACACAGACAGTGACGGCCAATCCAGTCTTCTCCGATATCTGTTTGACAAGGGCAGATACCAAGATAGAGCGAACAGAAAAGGGGGACACATCTATTTCCTTCTCTGAGGAGGTAGAAAATTTTAAAGCCTTAAATTCTGGGAAACGAATTACAATTTTAGAGGTGATATATCTATATTTTCAAGAACTCCAGTCAAAATAAGGGGAAGAAACCCAGGGCAAAACTACCAAAGAGAAGGTGTAGGGTGTCTAGTCAATGTTTGTCTAGTCAATGTTTGTCTCTCCTTTGCGGAGCGTTCAGTGACTGACTGATTCTGGCCAACAGAGTTATTATTGCTTCCCATTTCCTCTGCAGAGCATTTTTTTTTTCTTCTTCAAAATAACCATCAGCGATGAAATCATAATAGCCATTGCCTAATCTTTTCAAAGTTAGATTTATGGATCCTGTCATGATCGCCAGGGACAATAGTTACCTAAGCACAACAGGAAACAAACGCGCTTCCCAGAGACATGGGACTCCAACAAGACACAGCCTACAGTAGTACTATAGTTGAAAGGCCGTGACCAATGCCAAGTCACTTCCTGATTCGTCGATGTATACGTCATAGCAGAATTCCCTCTGACTGCAGCCTTGCCTAGATTCTTAAAATTAATTGCTGCGATCCCTATCTGCCTCCTTGTAAGGAAAAGAAAAGCATTTGCAGCAATTCCTGAGTGAAAGAGTTCTAGAAATAAATACAGAAATGAATAGGGTCCTGTAACTCCATCCCTCTGCTAGCATCCCTAATTCCCCCTTCTCCCATTCCAGGCCTCCCCAGATGATGCTGGCCCGCCTGCTTGCCTGAAAGTCAGACGCATTACAGGAGATCACCCCAGAAGCCCAAGTCAAAGCAGTCTCAGGCATTAGTGGAATTGATGATCATCTGCCCTGGGAGGGACCCAGAGCTTCCAGCCTCCAGAAACTCTCTCACTGGCTTTTGTACTGAGGCTGAAAATTCTACCCTCAAAATTTTCTTCTAAAGGAAGAAGGTATCATCAGAAACCAAGATCTTGGGTGACAAAAAGACTCACTTGGGTCGGGGGGGGGCATGCCTGGGTGGCTCAGTAGGTTAAGCCTCTGCCTTCGGCTCAGGTCATGATCTCAGGGTCCTGGGATCGTGCCCCGCATCAGGCTTCCTGTGCAGCAGGGAGCCTGCTTTCCCCCTCTCTCTGCCTGCCTCTCTGCCTACTTGTGATCTCTTTCCATCAAATAAATAAATAAAATCTTTAAAAAAGACTCACTAGGACAGCAGAGTGACCTGGGAGGTAGGTGTCATTATCCCCTTCCAGGGTTAAGAAACAGAGCCAACAACAAACCAGTGAAGGAATGCCCCCGGTTATTAAATGCCTCACCCAAACACACCTCTGAGGGGTTGCATTCAGTATCCAGCTAGTCAGTGGGGCGGCCCTACCTGGGAAGTTCATTCCCCCTCCTGTCGAGCAGCCAGCTCCTGCCCATCCTTCAGATCTCAGCTCAGCTGTCGCCTCCTCAGAGAAGCCTTCCCTGACCGCCCAATCTAAAGTCCATCATCTCTGCTTTCTCTCACAACACCCTATTCTTTGTGTTCATCACATTTATCATGGTTTATAAGTACATACTAAACTCCTTTGTTGGTTTATATTCTTGTGTGCTAGACTGTAAAGTGCGTGAGGGCAGGGATCATCCCTCTCCTCACCATCAGCAGAAGAGCCTACCACATAATAAATGTTCAATAAACTCCTTAAATGAATGATGAATGGAGCTGCATTTCTGATCCAAATCGCATAATCATTACCACTAGGTACACTGCCTGCCCATAAATATGAGGATGAACTCCATTTGGGGCAGTCCCTCATTGAATAGGGCCTTCATTGGAGCTGAAAGTGATTGCACAAAATTCTCTCAGCCCTCAAGGGGAGGCTACTCATCCCCATTGTGCTCCACAATCCCTGGGTCAGCCTCGGCAACCTCCTTGGGGCTTTCCCCGGGTCATTCTCATTTGGACTTCAAAACCTCCCGGGCGCCTGGGTGGCTCAGTGGGTTGGGCCGCTGCCTTCGGCTCAGGTCATGATCTCGGCGTCCTGGGATCGAGTCCCGCATCGGGTTCTCTGCTCGGCGGAGATCCTGCTTCCCTCTCTCTCTCTCTGCCTGCGTCTCCATCTACTTGTGATCTCTCTCTGTCAAATAAATAAATAAAATCTTTAAAAAAAAAAAAAAAAAAAAAAAACCTCCCACTGCTACCCTTGAAGCTCAAACCGTCTGATCCTAGCACCTGCTAAGTTTTCAGTATCCGTATTTATTCACATTATCCTAAAGGAAGACATGAGTTTTCTGGTGCATAGTTATTATTACTTACAGCAATAACCACATCAGTTCCCTGTTTCAATTCTACCCTCCTAGGGCTATGCAATGAGACCCAGGTATCTATAGGCAAGAAACCCAAAACAAATTAATCTGGGAGCTTATCTAGGATAAGTACATCTGTACCCCCTCTCCTCCTGAGAAACTTCTCTCCCTAAACAAATTCTCCTTGGAAACAGAAGGGAAAGATCCTAAGTTCTGTTCTTGTACAGTATAAATAAATGCCTCCCTCTATAAATTCACAATCCCTGGAAGGCCTTTGGTTCTGGATTTCATTCCTCTTCTGAAATGAAATATTTACCTCAGGGGAGACAAACCTCTCGGGATGGTCTCCTACTATTTACTCACCCTTTAATCTCTAAGACTTGTCCTTTCTCCCAGATCCCAGGTTTCTTTGCTCAGAAACCCCTAACCATATAGAAACATAAAAATATTTTCTCTATGTCCCCATTCCACCCTCTGGTCCTCCTCAACCTGCCATCCCTCAATTTCCAGTTCATTCTCCCACTTTCATGAGCACTCATAGATCTCGGCTCTTGAATCTCCTCTGAATTCTGCCACCATATTGGAGAACTCTAATAACATCCTTGTGGAGAAATGCTGGGGAAGTGGAGAAGTCCAATATTCACAAAGAATTGAGGTACCTAGCATGAAGGGTGTATCAGTCAAGATCAAGTCTGGAAAACCGTAGCCACTCGATGCATTCAAGGAACCAGAGGTGGCTGGAAGAGCCAGAGCCTGAGCTGATGGCACAGACTTAAATACCTTCAAGAACCTCTAAGAGATTTCTTCAAATTTCACATCTTCCTCTCCCATTAGTGCCTCCTGAGAGAATAATGGCCTTTCTTCTTCCACTTTTCAGTCTCCCTTCATTGGCAGACCCCATCTTCAGACTTAGAAGAGGGAAGAGGATTCTGGGAAACCCAGCTCATCTGCCATGAAAAAGAGATCATACAAGGTCGTCTGGACCTGATTTTTTTTTTTAAGATTTTATTTATTTATTTGAGAGAGATCACAAGGAGGCAGAGAGGCAGGCAGAGAGAGAGAGGGAAGCAGGCTCCCTGCCGAGCAGAGGGCCCGATGCGGGGCTCGATCTCAGGACCCTGAGATCATGACCTGAGCCGAAGGCAGAGGCTTTAACCCACTGAGCCACCCAGGCGCCCCTGGACCTGATTTTAAGTTGATGACAATCCAACACAAAGAGTCATGCTCTTCTCGTGTCCTATTTAAAAGCGTTTATGATGGGGAACACTTTCAACAGCAACTTTGGCTTTTCTTTGCCTCCAGAGCCTGCCTCCAGGAGCCATTTCCTATAGGGAATTGCTTGCATTATCTATTTGGTCACTCCAGTGAGGAAGTCCTCAGCTTTCTTTTCAGCAAAGATGAACATGGGTAGATGAGGATACCCCTAACCCATTCTTTAAATTCTAAATTTAAATGTTGAATATAAATTCACAAACAGAACATAACCACTACTTGAATACATGCAGAGGTAGTTCCATTACTAAAATTTTCAAAGAGCCATTCTGGACCATTTTCATTAGGGAAGAATTTCCCCTAAAATCATGAAATTCAAACTATGAATATCAAATATCCTTTGATGTTTCAGGTTTCCGTGATTGAAAAATTCTGTGCTTTTTCTGCTACATTAAATAAAAATGGAAAAGTAAAAGGGTTGAATGAGCGGTGGCATGAAATTTCTTTTAACTCAGCATGAACCCACAGAAACCAAGAAACATAAAAAGTTCACCAGTTTAAAAAGGAATTGAACTCATTAATGAAAAACTGAAAAAATCTACCCAACTTGAAATTAACTTCCTAAATCTTGCAAGATAGGAACACACTTAGATAGTACACTTTAAAAACTTAACTACATGAGATGTTTTTAAAATCAAAGTATGCCATAGAAATATGGATGGTACTTTGCTCTTGTACCAGCAAATCTTGGTTAATTATGCTTTGCAGCTATTGCAATTTTTACAAATTGAAGGTTCGTGGCAACCCTGCTTTGAGAAAGTCTATGGGTGCCATTTTCCAATAGCATTTGCTTACCTCATGTCTCTGTATCACATTTTGGGAATTCTTGCAATATTTCAAACTTTTTCATTATTATACTTGTTATGGTGATCTGCGTCCATGATTATGACTCATTGAAAACGCAGGTGATGGTTAGCATTTTTAGCAATAAAATATTTTTAAATTAAGGTGGGTACATTTTTTAGACATGATCCTGTCACATACTTAATAAACTACAGTATAGTGTAAACCTAACTTTAATATGTACTAGGAAACCAAAAAATTCATTTGACTCACTGTATTGTGGTACTTGCTTTATGGTGATATTTTCTTTACTGTAGTGGTCTAAAACTGAACTTGCAATATCTCCAAGATATTCCTGCATAGCATTTATGGAGCAATCATGAAGTAAAATGCTAAGTAAGAATTAAGAATGCATCCTTAAGAAGGGGACGGAAAGTAGAAGTACAGATGTTCCATGGGATATAAAAATAAACCAATAATCAACTATGAGATGGCCTGAATATAATTGGAAACTGAAAACTGAGGTTAAAGAGATCATCCATCCTGCAAAGAGCCTTCTACATAAATATAGTTTCTCACTCACAAAAGAAACTTCAGAGGGAATAAACCCTGAATGAGTCTTATCTTCTCACAACCCCCTCAAACAGACAATGGTTACTCCTGTGTCAGAACAGTCATTGGAACCTTCACCTGAACTTCTCTGCCCTTCTCTGGTCCTCACCAGAGCATGCCTCCCTTTCTGAAAGAGAATGCTGATTGACAAAAGCATGCAGTAGACATATCACATACCAGGCCCTAGGCGGATTTGGGAGGTATAAGTCAAAGAAAATAGTCTCATTTCACAGAGCAGAAGAAAATGCAGAACCCAGATTATGGCCCATCAAGAATCCTGCCCTTCTGGAACAGTAACTCCCACCAACATTTGAATAATGCTCTGCTCCTTACTCTACAATGTGGCTCAAGTGAGCTCTGTAATTTTCCATTTGATCTCATTTGCCCTTGGTAGAGTCGATTGGTCCACAGTGGGCATAGGACCCAGCCCAAATCAACCAAAGATGTCGCCTCTGACTTCTCTAACTGAAAGTTAAGATAGTCAGCTCCAGGGACACCTGAGTGGCTCAACTGGTTAAGCGGCTTCCTTCAACTCAGGTCATGATCCCAGGGTCCTGGGATGGAGCCCTGCATGGAGGAGGAGGGGGGTCCCCTGCTCAGCAGGGAGCCTGCTTCTCCCTCTGCCTGCCTCTCCCCCAGCTTGTGTTCTCTCTGTCTTTCCCTTTCTGAAAAATAAATAAATAAATAAAATCTTTAAAAAAAAAAAAAGAAAGAAAAAGAAAAGAAAGTTGGTTCCTTTCTGAGAATAGAAGAAGTTATAAAGTGTAATATTCTTGAACTATCAGTAGATAGGTTTTCCACAACATGCAAGAAAGTTTGTGAAAGATAATAAAAGTAACAGCAGTGAAACTAAAAAAAAAATTGGACCAAGAGACTGAGAAGGAAGCATGCTCTTATGACTCCTCAGTACTTTTTAGACGGGTGGAGTGTGTGTGTGTGTGTGTGTGTGTGTGTGTGTGTGTGTTTAGAAGAATAAAACAGTTAAAATAGTCTGGGAGTAGGATATTAAAGTCCTTATAAGCTAAGCTAAGGACTTGCTTTATCCTTATGAAAAGTGAAGGGGTTCACTGAAAGACTTTAATCAAAGAATACCAAATCTTTTAATCTAACAAACCCAAACTCTCTAAGACTTAGCTCTAGAAGTAAATCTCCTAAGGTTAACCTTGTTAACCTTGTTGTCCCTTTCTCCCTTCTCCCCAGGTACTGAAATGCCCTTTATAGCCTGGCTCAGAAATATATACAAACATTTTTACTTACACTCTAAGCAAAGATGTTAAGATGAGAGTCTATGAAGAGAATTAATTTTATTCTAAGGTAGAATTGGGAGTTCAACACAAACAATAAAAAGAATAGACTCATGGCCAGTTAGGTTTGTCACTTAAAGGCTTCAGATGCTTCCCCAGGAGGCTTACACCTGAGTTTCATAGATGCTGTTTCACCACACACACCATCTGAGATACCTGCATTGGAGACCCAAAAATTGTCCTAATTACCTCCAGTTTCAGTTTTGGCATTTTTTTAAAAATTGCTACTAGGCTTTTAATACCTTCATGGACAAAAGCAAGCAAGCCAGATTTCCATGATGCCACCCATTAAGACAGTCCATCTTTGTTGGTTTGTTTCTAATTTGAGATCAACATTTCTTCCTCAGGTGACTGACATCAATAAAACACCAGCCTTCAACATTAAGTAGAATATTTTAAAACACATGGCTAAAGACCTTAAGGACTATTTTATGTATTTAACAAAAACTACTCACATATGATAACAGGACCCTCGTTCTTAGAGAAGATAATACTGGAAATGGGGAGAGTGCTTTACGTGTGAAATGATGAAGACCTAATCTTATGATGATGAGGATGAAGAGGAAAGACACATTTGAGGCATATATAAGGGATACATAACAGATATAAAACAGAACTTGGGGATGAGTGAGAAGAAAATGAGAAAAAAATCTAGAATTATTCCCAAGTTTTAGGTTAAAAAAACTAGGTAATGGACTCATTAGTTGAGAGAAGGGAAAGATGGAATAAACCTTTTCAAAGAAAAAAAAAAAGAGTTCAACTTTAGACACATTTTATTCAAGTTACTGGCAAAACATGCAAGGAGAAATGTTCAGTAAACATTTGGAGTATAAATCAGGAATGAAACCTACATGGGAACCATAGCAATTAAGCCAATCCAATAAAAATCACAGGGAACACAAATGGAATCCAACAAAATTAGGTTTATTCAGCTTGCCACAATAAGAAAGAATGTACACCATGGGAAACACTGGGGCCTCAAAGAGGGAATGGAAGGGGCTTCTTGTATGGTTAGGACTTACTCTTAATGAGTTTTGAGGCAGAAGTAGGAGAAATGTGGATCTGCTCTGGAATTGGAAGCTGTGATGAAGTGAGCACAGTAGTAGTAGCAACATTTG
Source organism: Lutra lutra (assembly GCF_902655055.1). Classification (NCBI taxonomy): domain Eukaryota; kingdom Metazoa; phylum Chordata; class Mammalia; order Carnivora; family Mustelidae; genus Lutra; species Lutra lutra. The sequence continues at coordinate 26,666,833 of NC_062291.1, read as the reverse complement.
TTCAGAGGGCAGAAGGACCAAAAACGGGTCTTGGGTGTCATTGGTAAGAAAGCAGTAATCACTCAAAAGAAAGGACTGTTAGAGCATTTTTTGCTGCAATGTGGTCTTGAGAGCAATAATGTTTGATGTTGACTTTTCAGTTAGCTCTCTATATATATATGTCTATTATCAGTCTGTTTATTAGCAGGACTCATATTTACCCAGTCAGTCCTACACATATATTTACTTTTCTATTGCTGGGCTGATGTTTACTATCTCAAAATACTTTGCTGTCATCAGCTTATAGTTGCTAAACTATGGAAATAAGGTAGGTGTCCAATAATGATGTTAAGGGTGAGAAGCTTTGGCCCCTTTACTCTCAGTTAGACTTAACCCCAGTCTTTGATATGGCAACTGATATTTCCTCAAGCATGTTATAAAATGCCATGCAAACCCAGCTTCCACCTGCCTACCCATGCAGTCACTATCCTCCTCCTTCTATGTCAAGAAGCCACTCCCATTATAGACATTCTGGGGTTGAAAAGAAATAAAGATTAAAAAAAAAAAAAAAAAAAAAAAAGAACCTGAGAATGACCCAAAGAGATGATGAAGGAGTGGAAGACAAAAGTATGTGGTATTGTGAATATAGAATGAGAATGATTTAAGGAGGGAGTAGCAACCAGAACCAGGTGCCAATGAAATAAAACCAAGACCATATCTGCTAAATGGATCCCTTAGGAGACCATTGGAATGCTGGAGACCAAAGCTAGACTCCATGCAAGTGAGAAGAAGAGATTGCAAATGCAGACCATACTCCCAAATGTGATGCTGTGCTGAGGACAGAGAGCAGAAGCTAGTAGTAGACATAAGGTCAGGAAAAAGATTTTTTTGTTCATATCCTTAGACAACAGAGTGTTAAACATTCTCATGCATTGAGCAGAATAATAACTGTAGATGAACAGGTCAGGCCATCTGATTGAAGAACTTGGGTTTGAAATAACCACTCTGGGCGCCTGGGTGGCTCAGTGGGTTAAAGCCTCTGCCTTTGGCTCAGGTCATGATCCCAGGGTCCTGGGATCGAGCCCCGCATCGGGCTCTCTGCTCTGCGGGGAGCCTGCTTCCTCCCCTCTCTCTCTCTCTGCCTGCCTCTCTGCCTACTTGTGATCTCTCTCTGTCAAATAAATAAATAAATAAATAAATAAATAAAGAAAAGAAATAACCACTCTTGGAAATGAGGTTATCAATGACATTTTTTACATATCTTAAAATATTAATAATTGTTATAGTACCATTAATTTTATTTATTTATTGTCACAATCTTCTTTAGATGTCAGGATCTCCCCCAAAATGTTTATCAACTTATTTTCCCTGTAGAAAACATGCTTGTCAAGAACAACATTTCAAATTATTTTATATTTTTATATGTGTATATGCAAAGGAAGGAAATTTTTGAAAAATAGAAACCCTAGTTAACAGTGGTTATGCTAGAGGGTGGAATTGGAAGGTATTCTTACTTTTCATTCTGTACATTTTAGTTTTGTTTGAGTTTCTTCTTATGTCAAGTTTTGTTAATTTTTTATAATCTGAAGGAAAAACAGAGTTCTAATCTGAAAGAAAAAGATTAACTTTTTCAGCATGGAGGCCACTATTCAAGGTTAAATGCCTTTATGATTTTATGATTCAGTGTTGGAGATTTCTCCTTCCTAAACTCAAGATAGTCAAAAAGGTGAAGAATCTCTTTTCATTAAAAATTATATTCATCTGTGACAGAGACCTCACAACTATTCTCATATCAAAAGAAAAAAAAAAGGAAAAGGGAAAAAAAGAAACCATCCCCCAGCTGGTATGGTGGCTCCATGATATCATCACTGTCCTGGCTTCTATTTTTTCTTCCCCATCCCTAGCACATATCTTCTAACCTCAATGTCCCTTCACATTTACCAAGTGGCCGCAAAAGCTCCAGCAGCCACAACTCTATTTCAGATAGGAAGCGAGAAGGCAAAAGGAGCTTGCAAGCTGAGTTAGCCCTCTTCATGGGGTACTTTCCATGAAGCCGCCATTCAGCAACTTCCACCTATATCCAGCATTACTCCCATGTCCACTCCTAACTGGAAAGGAGGCTAGGTAATGCAGTTTTTAGCTGGTGCATTGCCACCTTGATCAAAGACAAGGTTCTGTTTAATGAAAGAAATTGAGGAAAACACAGAGAAATGAAAAAACATTCCATGTTCATGGATTGGAAGAACAAATATTGTTAAAATGTCTATACCACCCAAAGCAACCTACACATTCTATGCAATCCCTATCAAAATAAGACCAGAATTTTTCACAGAGCTAGAACAAATAATTCTGAAAGTTGTAGGAAACCAGAAAAAAAACCTGAATAGCCAAAGCAATCTTGAAAGAAAACCAAAGCTGAGGTATCACAATTCTGGACTTCAAACTATATTACAAAGCTGTAATCATCAAGACAGTATGGTACTGGCACAAAAACAGATATAGATAATTGGAACAGAATAGAGAGCCCAGAAATGGACCCTCACCTCTATGGGCAACTAATCTTCAACAAAGCAGAAAATAATGTCCAATGGAAAAAAGATAGTCTCTTCAACAAATGGTGTTGGGAAAATTGGACAGCCACGTGCAGAAAAATGAAACTGGACCATTTCCTTACACCACACACAAAAATACACTCAAAATGGATGAAAGACCTCAATGTGAGATAGGAATCCATCAAAATCCCAGAGGAGAACACAGGCAGCAACCTCTTTGACCTCAGCCACAGCAACTTCTTCCTAGACACATCCTCAGAGGCAAGGGAAACAAAAACAAAAATGAACTATCGGGACTTCATCAGCATAAAAAGCTTTTGCACAACAAAGGAAACAATCAACAAAACTAAAAGGCAACCTACAGAATGGGAGAAGATATTTGCAAGTGACATATAAGATGAAGGGCTAGTATCCAAAATCTATAATGAACTTATCAAACTCAGCACCAAAAACACAAAAATTCCAGTCAAAAAATGGGCAGATGACATGAACAGACATTTCTCCAAAGAAGACACACAAATGGCTAATAGACACATTAAAAAATGCTCAACATCACTCATCATCAAGGAAATACCTATCAAAACCACAATGGAATACCACCCTACACCAGTCAGAATACCTAAAATTAACAATTCAGGAAACAACATATGTTGGCGAGGATGTGGAGAAAGGGGAACCGTCTAACACTGCGGATGGGAATGCAAGCTGATACAGCCACTCTGGAAAACATTATGGAGTTTCCTCAGAAAGTTGAAAATAGAGCTACCCTATGACCCAGAAATTGCATGATTAGGCATTTACCCAAAGGATACAAAAAGACTGATTCAAAGGGACACATGTACCCCAATGTTTATAGCAGCAATGTCCACAATTGCCAAAATATGGCAATTGACAGATGTCCATTGACAGATGAATGGATAAAGAAGATGTGATATGTACACACACACACACACACACACACTGGAATATAACTCGGTCACCAAAAAGAATGAAATCTTGGGGAGCCTGGGTGGCTCAGTGGGTTAAAGCCTCTGCCTTCGGCTCAGGTCATGATCCCCGGGGTCCTGGGATTGAGCCCCACATTGGGCTCTCGGCTCCGCGGAGAGCCTTCTTCCTCCTCTCTCTCCCTGCCTGCCTCTCTTGCCTACTTGTAATCTCTGTCTGTCAAATAAATAAATAAAATCTTTAAAAAAAAAAAAAAGGAATGAAATCTTGTCATTTGCAACAACATGGATGGAACTAGAGGGCATTATGCTAAGTGAAATAACTCAATCAAAGAAAGACAATCTTCATACAGTTTTACTCATATGTGGAATTTAAGAAACAAAACAGATGAACATAGGGGAAGGGAAGGAAAAATAAAATAAGATAAAAACAGAGAGAGAGACAAACCGTAAGAAACTCTTAACTCTGGGAAACAAACCGAAGGTTGCTGGAAGGGAGTTGGTTGGAGTATGGGTTAATTGGGTGATGGACATTAAGGAGAGCACGTGATATAATGAGCACTGGGTGTCATATGCAACTGATGAATCACTAACCTATACCCCTGAAACTAATAATATACTATATGTTAACTAACTTGAGTTTAAATCTTTAAAACAAAAAGAGAGAGTGAATGTTCTATTTTAGAAAGGATAAAAGGAGACTAGTCATGAGTAGTCCACCAGCAGTCCCATAATTATCTGAACCTTGAGATGAAAGCTCTTTTGAGTAAACTTTCTATAAAATTTTTAGCTTACCCTACAAGTGAGTTGGTATTTCTCAGATTTCCCATCCATGCTTGGGTTGTACAGCCTTAGTGCCTTCATGATACTTTCCGGCTGGAAACATACCAGAAGGTCCCAGCACCCCAGGTCCTGCTCCAGCAGTTTTTGTCATATCTGCTGGAGCCCTCCTCCCAGTCACAAGCAGGAGAGCTGCCCTCTGGCTCAGGTTTACCTTGGCTCCACTTCCCAACTCTAAGTCTGCACAGTAAAAACTCCTGCACCCGCTTTGCCCCGTTTCCTTCCTTTGTCTTTTCCCAGCCCCCAGGTGCATCTTTTGAAAATTATCTCCATGGGGAATGACTGGAAGTTCATACGAATGCTGACTACAGCTTATATATAATGTGAACTGAAATTCTTATAGTTTCAGGACAAATTTACGTAAATAAATCCACACTTACAAATATTTCATAAGGGGAATATTACTGTAAATGTGAGACAGGGATTGAAACAAATGGAGACAAAATACAGAAAGAAAACTATTCGTCTCCTCAAGCATTCCTGAAAAATGCGTGTCTGCCACATATAATGTAGCTAAACTTGGGGGCGGGGGTTAGAAGCAAGATGCTCTCAAGGATTTTTTTTTTTTTCTGTTAGAATGTTGGTTTCTTAGGAAGAGTGATCATGCCACTTGTGTATTCTATCAAGTATCTCGAGTTCTAGTGGAAATTTGTGAAGTCCCAAATGATGATCCTTCATGACATAAATGATATAAGTTGAAACACTGACATGGGAGCCAGACAGCACATTCAGTAGCATAAATAAAGCCAATCCTTTCCACTGGGCTTTTCTTTTCTACAGAAAAGAGAAAAGGAATTTATAGGAGAAAAAAAAGGAACCAAATACAGAGCCAGAAATAAACCCACATAAACAAAGTCAATTGATCTTTGACCAAGGATCAAAGAAAATACAACAATGCAAAGGAAGTCTTTTCAATGAATGGTGTTGGACAACTATATATGTGAAAAAAAGAATTTAGACAAAGACTTTACATCCTTCACAAAAATTAACTCAAAATGGATCCCAGACCTAAAGGTAAAACACAAAACTATAAAACCCCTAGAAGAGAACACGGGAGAAAATCCCCATGACTTGAGATATGGCAACAACATTTTAGATACAACATCAAAGGCACAATCCATGAGAGAAATAATTGATAAACTTGATTTCATTAAAATTAAAAACTTCTGCTCTGTGAAAGACTCTGTCAAGAGAATGAGAAGTCAGGCCACAGACTGGGAGAACATATTTGCAAAAGACACAACTGATCAAGGACTGTTACCCAAAATATACAAGGAACTCTTAAAACTCAATAGTAAGGGGCACCTGGGTGGCTCAGTGGGTTAAAGCCTCTGCCTTAGGCTCAGGTCATGATTCCAAGGTCCTGGGATCGAGCCCCACATCGGGCTCTCTGCTCAGTGGGAAGCCTGCTTCCTTCTCTCTCTCTGCCTGCCTCTCTGCCTACTTGTGATCTCTGTCTGTCAAATAAATAAATAAAATCTTAAAAAAAAAAAAAAAAACTCAGCAATAAGAAACAAAAACCAATTCAAAAGTGGGCCAAGGACTTTAACAGACAACTCATCAAAGAAGATATACAGAAGCTGAATAAGCATATGTAAAGATGCTCCATGTCATATGTCATCGGGGAAATGCAAATTAAAACAACCATAAGATACCACTATACAAGTATTAGAATGGCCATAATCCACAACACTGAAAGTACCAAATGCTGGAAAGGAATTCTCTTCATTTGTCAGTTTGGCAGTTTCTTACAAAACTAAACATACTCTCACCGTACAATCCAACAATTACATTCTTTGGTATTTAGGCAAAGGAGTTGAAAACTTATGCCCACATAATAATCTGCACAGATATTTACAGGAGATTTATTCATAATTGCTAACTTGGAAGCAACCACGATGACTTCAGTAGGGTAATGTGGTAGATTCAGAAAACAGAATGTTACTCAGCATGAAAAAGAAATGAGTTATTAAGCCATGATAAAATGTGGAGGAACCTTAAATATATATTACAAAGTGAAAGAAGCCAATCCAAAAAGATTATGTCAGTATGATTCCAACTATATGATGTTCTAGAAAAGCTATGGAGCAGTAAAAAAAAAAAAAAAAAAAAAAATCAGTGGGAGCTGAGGGGTGATGTAGGGGTTGTGAATAGTTGGAGCACGGGAATTTTAGAGCAGTGAAAATACACTGAATCACACCATAATGATGGATCCATGTTAGCTGTTAGCATATATTTGTCCAAAGCCAGAGAATGTGTAACGCCATGAGTGAATCATAACGTAAACTACGGACCTTGGGTGATTATGTTATGTCAATGTAGGATCATCAACTGTTTCAAATGTACCAAATGGCTGGGGGATGTTGATAATGGGGAAGGTTATATAGGTGTGGAGGCAGGCGAAATATGGGAAATTGCTGTACCCTCCCCTCACTTTGCAGGGAACATAAACTCCCTCTAAAACAATTTTCTAAATTAAAAAAAAAAAAAGGGCAGGGAAGAACTAAACAGGGACTGGTCTATGCTCACAGCCGCCACGTGCAACCTCCGGTGTATGGAGAAACTGAGTTTCAGAAAAATGAAATAATGTACCCAAGTGCACGCATAATCTATTCGACCTTCAGACTGTGTCATAAGGCCAGCTATGCTAGTGGAAAGCTTAAAATAAGACCAACTCCCTTGATACAGGCATTTGCTCTGTCCCAGGCAAGTTTTGCATTTGGTGAAAATCTGAACTACAAACCCTACCTGTGTGATTATCGTACCTTAAAAAAACTGAAGCTGCATTTGGTACTAAACACGGTTTCTAGAAACATAGATTGTTTTAACAATGAAATGTGAGATTGACCTGGACACAGGAATGCTCTTTCTCCACTCCTTTATGTGGGTTTTCCAAAGGAGTTAAAGGAAGGCTAAGTTTTATGGTTGAATTAATACTACTTCAGATACAATTTCAATGAACATGAATTGGAGTTGGATTAAGACAAATGTCTTAAAAGGCTCCAGAAAGGAAGAAGGGCAGGTAAGGACGTGATTCCTCACAGGCTTCTTGATGAGGCGCTTCCTGGGGGTAACGCAGGGAAATCAACAGCCAAGCAAACTTCAACTGGCCCAATTCAACACTAAGGGTTTGCTAACTACATGGTCCCTTCTCCCTAAGAGTTCCTGTCCAGGTTGCTCCTTAATCCCCTGGACCTCTGGGGTGTCTACTCTCATCCTTCAATCATCTCTTCATTGGGAGCACTATCCCATTTTCAGTACTGATTCTCAATTAGGAAACACTGCCAAGGCCAGCTGTGGCCTCTGCATCGGGACGCCCATCCCTCACCCCACAGCTCCCACCCAATCCCTCTGCTTGGCTCTGAAGTCTCACACACCAGTGAATCACGGAACTGCTCTTAACATAACAGAGAGATTTCCATGGATTTTCTATCTGACAACTTTTTATTTCACCGTCTTCCTGGTATCACATGGACCTCTGAAATGACTTACTGTATTTGACAGCAACTCGGCTATAATAAAAATCCAATGAGAAGTGCACTCCTGGTTTGTTTGTTTTTTAAGTCCAGAGTATGAAAGCCCAAGGCTGCAAAGTTAGCATAAGGAAGGAAATAACAAAGATCAGAGCAGAAATAATGAAATAAAGACCAGAAAAGCAATAGAAAAGAGTCAATGAAACCAAGGGCTGGTTTTTTTGAAAAAACAAAGAAAACTGACAAAGCTTTAGATAGACGAAGTAAGAACAAAGAGAGAAGACTCAAATAAATTAAATCAGAAGAGAAAAAGGAGACATTACATCTGATATCACAAATATACAAAGGATCATAAAAGAGTACTATGAACAATTATGTCAACAGATTGGATAACCTAGAAGAAATGGATAAATTCCTAGAAATACACAACCTACGAAGACTAAATTATGAAGAAATAGAAAATCTAATAACAAGGAGATTGAATCAGTAATCAGAAATCTCCCAACAATGAAAAACCCAGGACCAGATGGTTTCCCAGGTAAATTCTACCAATTACCAATTACCAAAGACAAGTTAATACCAATCCTTCTCAAACTCTTCCAAAAAAAAAAAGAAGAAGAAGAAGAAGAAGAGGAGAGAACAATCCCAAACACATTTTATAAGGCCAGCATTACCCTGATACCAAAGCTAGTTAAGGACACTACAAGGAGGAACACCTTGATGGTTCAGTCAGTTAAGCATCTGTCTTTGGCTCAGGTCATGATCTCATGGTCCTGGGATGGAGCCCCACATCAGGCTCTACCCTCAGCAAGGAGTCTGTTTCTCCCTCTCTCTCTGTGATCACTATCACTCTTGGTCTCTCTCAAATAAATAAATGAAATCTTTAAAAAAAAAAAAAAAAGACACTACAAGGAAAGAGAGTAGAAATGGTAGCAGCTGTCAGGGTCTAGAGGGGTGGGGGAAATGAGGAGATGTTGGTCAAAGGGTAAAAGAGAGTAGATCTTAAACATTCTCACCACAACAAGGAAATGGTAATTAAGTGAGGTGACAGAGGTGTTAGCTAGCACAACTCTGGTAATCATTTCACAATATATGTGTATCAAGTCAATATGTTGTACACCTTAAATGTACACAATGTTACAGATCAATTATACTCAATAAAGATAGGGAAAAGGGGAAAACAATTGGTCATAAAAACAACAAAATCCCAAGGCTTGTATAGTATTACAGACAATAATAATAAAAGTAATAATAACAAATAGGACATACTTAGCACATGCTATGTACCAGGGACTATTTTAAACACTTTGCATACATCTTAGTTAAGAGGATTCTCTTATCACTACTCTGAGGTAGGTATTGTTATTATTATTATTATTATTACCATTTTAGAGACATGGAAACTGAGGCATAGAAAGGTTTAAGACCTTAACAGAAAAGATAATGGAAGGGTGCTTGGGTGGCACAGTTGGTTAAGCATCTGACTCTTGGTTTTGGCTCAGGTCATGATCTCAGGATGCTGAGATCAAGTCTGGCATAAGACTCCACACTCAGCATGGAGTCTGCTTGGGTTCCTCTCTCTCTCTCTCTTTCTCTCTCTCTCAAATAAGAAAATAAATCTTAAAAAAAAAATAAAGATAATGGAGTCATATTCAAACCTTAACCTGGATCAATCAAGTCCTTAAACTGGATACACTACTTCTACAATGAATTATTCCCCTGAAGTGACTATCAAGGTCTCTTCTTCCCACTGTTAGTCATAGTCAATATTCTTTTTTAATATTCAAACAGTTCCCCAATTTTGATAAAAGGGGTCCCTTCAAGCGGACTTGAATTTCCTGTAATACACACCCATTACTTTTTGGCCCAACAAAATGTCTGAGATCATCTTGTATTTTGCCCTGCCTGCAGACTCCCAGATTTTTCAGGGAGCCCCAAAGAATCAGTATTTCTTATATTTCTACCACCCAAGAAAAGTATAATAAAAGGTCCCAAAAGCAACTAATACCAACCAATATAATAGGACATAATCATTTTCTAGTTCATTAGAGTCCTGGTTAGATTTTTATTGCCGAGAAAAAATGTTTAAAGTAATAAGATTTGTCTTCATTAAAGTCAGGATTCCCTAAGGAGTCAAAGAAATGACAGATGAGTAAAGCTAGGACTTTGGGATTTGATCCTCAGAGTGAAGAGTTTAGCTCAGTTCAAAACGTCATAGGCAATCAAAGCACAGAGTCTTACTTAATCTGACAAAGAATCCTTCCCAAAAGACATATTAATGATATTTAACTTATTAAGTTGCTAATTATTGTATGCTGTCATCACTGTTAAATCAAGACATTAAGCACATCATCATTCCTGAATCCTACAAGGACTTTGCCATAATCCTTATGCTGTGCCCAACTTATGCATACTTTAAAAGCAAAGTAGGTCACCTGAACCAGAAATTTCCCCTTTTGCCCCCAAAGGGAATAAAGTTTCCTTTTTTTTTTAAGATTTTATTTATTTATTTGACAGAGAGAGAGATCACAAGTAGGCAGAGAGAGAGAGGGAAGCAGGCTCCCTGCTGAGCAGAGAGCCCAATGTGGGGCTCAGTCCCACGACTCTGAGATCATGACCCGAGCTGAAGGCAGCGGCTTAATCCACTGAGCCACCCAGGTGCCCGGGAATAAAGTTTCTATAAATCCCAAGAAGTTTCCCAAGACAAACTCTACCATGCTCCTTTAAAAAATACTATACTTCACACCATAGAACCCAGTTCTACTTTTGCTTTTACTTAGAATTTACAAATATGTGAATAAACCAAATGACTCTAGAGCATACACAGGAAGTAAATGAACCTCGGTATCAGATCAAATGTAAGTCTGAATCCCAGCTCCAAACCTTATGAATTCTGTGACCTTAGGTGAGTTATTAGATTGCTCTATGGTGGGACACCTGTATGGCTCAGTCGGTTAACCATCTGCCTTCTGCTTAAGTCATGATTCCAGGATCCTGGAGTCCAGCCCCACATTTGCTTCTCCCACTTCCTCTGCCCCTCCCTCTGCTTGTGCGCTCTCTCTCTCTCTCTCTCTCAGATAAATAAATAAAAATCTTTTTAAAAATTTCTCTATGTCTCAGTCTCCTCGTCTGTTAAGTGGGTTATTATAGGGGTTGAATAAGATCATTCATTCCTGCACCTGGGACAAAGCCCAGAGAGTGAGTGTCCACTAAGGTTAGCTACTGCTATTATTAGTTTTCTTCTTTTATCTCTAATGACTGTAATTACCAGTGCCACCTATATAAATCAGATTAGGCCAAATGATTCTTCAGCGACATGTTAATCCAAAAGCTCACTGGTTGAAACAGATGAAAGTTATTTCACACACAAGCAATGACCGCATTAGGTCCTGGCAACTCTCCAGGGCAACGCCCTCGTGTGGAGACTCAAAAATTCAGGCTGCTTTAGTGTCTACTGTCCAGCAGCCTGGTGCCTGCCTTGACCCTGAACTTCTACCCCCAGACTCAACTGGTAGTACAGCTTCCCAGCCTCACACTGGTGTTGAATGGAAAAGCCTATGCTTAAGACATCAGGCCTCTGAGACATTCAAGCAAAGAATGAACGGTCACTTCTCCAGAGCAGAATGGAAACTCACGCATCATCAGAAAGGGTAGCTAACAAATGTACCAAAAGAATATGGCTGCATAAATACCAGGATCTGATCAGATAAAACAATATAAGGAAATTCTTGGCGACCACAAAAAATTTACAGAAACCTCCTTTTTGGACTATGTTACAGACCACACAACAAAAGAAGTAAAACCTGATGATACCACCTGTTCAGACACTAATGATACCACCTGTTCAGAACACTAAAAATATTTTTAAATGAGGAGCGCCTGGATGGCTCAGTTGGTTGAGCATCTGGCTCTTGGTTTTGGCTCAGGTCATGATCTCAGGGTCATGAGATGGAGCCCTGTGTCAGGCTCTGTGCTCAGTGCAGAGTCTGCTTGAGATTCTCTCTCCGTCCCTCTCCCTCTGCCCCCCCAACCCTCTCTAAAATAAATAAATAAATCTTTAAAAATATATATGTATATTTTAATGATGCAAAGAATATCCATGAGAGTTCAGGAATATCATGTGCAGCAGAACAAAGACATGACGGCCAAAGGACTCTTCAGCCAACCATGATAAAGAAGTCCTGATGGATGGACTTTAGAGAAAAGATTGCCAACAGCTACTGCTCTGGAAATAAGGATTCATCTGACAGAAATGCTTAGAGCAAAAACAGCCATGATAAACTGTCCATCTGCTAAACTGCTTGGCAGATGGAAACCAGTGGAGAAAAAAAATTACTATTTACCAGGAATAATCAAAATAGAAACTCTTGTTTGATGAAAATAGTAAGATACAACATTTGTTGAACCTTTAATATTCAGCAGGCCAGTCACTTGATTAGAAAAATAAATTACTGCTTATTCAACTGTGATTATTAATTTTAAAGCAAAATATGGGTACACTCACATATAAGAAATAAAAAATTTTATTACTAAAATAAATGGAAATTTCACTGAATGGTTATTTATATTATATGGTACCATAGTATTCTAACTAGACTCTGGATATGTTGCGATGGTTTTTTGTTTTTGTTTTTTGTTTTTTGTTTTTATTGGACAGAGAGAGACATAGCGAGAGAGAGAACACAGGCAAGGGGAGTGGGAGTGGGAGAAGGAGGCTTCCCACTGAGCAGGGAGCCCTATGTGGGGCTCGATTCCCATGGGATCATGACCTGAGCCAAAGGCAGACACTTAACAACTGAGCCACCCAAGAACCCCTGTTGCAATGTTTTTCAATCAGCCTCATCCTCCAAGTACTCCTTTCATTCATTCTTGCTTTAAGTTGATGGTAAAATACAAAAATTACTTGTCAAAAAACAAACAAATGAATATATAATTAAGGCTATTTTAACCTTGCATTTCTGTCATTTCAGCCCACAGTCTCCTCTATGACTGCTAAGATGGAAAGAAAATGGAAGAAACATGTTGGCTTTTCCACTGTCATATGTCACTCCCATTCAGATTTTGTTGGCCAGAACCATCACATGGCTCTACTTAGGTCTAAGCAGGCCAAGCAGTCCTATATTCCCAAGAAGGGAGACCTGGATATTGGTTTGCACTGCTAACTTTTCCATCCCTAAGCATTGAAGTTACTAATATAAACAAACTAAAATAAATGCATGGGCTATCTTGAGTCCTAACTTCATGCTTTATCAGTATCTTGTCTGGGTTACTTTCATAACAGAAAATAAAGACAAAATCAATTTTTAATTGCAATGTTCATGAAGCTGACCATTTTTACGCACAATTCCACTTCCTTTAAAAGAAATGTCCCACAGATCATATTGTTTTCGAAAGAAAGAAGCTCATTATTCTTTTGTGGCAAAATTCACTGGCATTTCCATAAAACCCTAGCTCTTAATTATACTGTGATTAAACTCCTTATGTAATTTTAGTCTGTAGAATACCCTTAACATATTTCTACCCTCAGGGAGAAATATTTATCCCAAAGCAATTCTTTTTTATTTAAAGAAATAAATAATGACTGATAATTTTAGAATCAGAGAACTAAAAGGAACTTCAAGAGATACAATTCTTTTTTTCCCAATATTTTATTAGAAATAACATCATAATTAATAACCCTGTACATATATCCATGAATTGTTACTGAAATGAAAACTTCAGCACTGTGCAAATTTACTTCCTTGTACTCCATGTACATTCTACATTAACCAATTATAAAGAGATACAATTCTATCATCAAACATTTACTGAGCCCTTTCCATATGGAAGCAGTTACATACATATCAACCCATAATGGATGATAGCTCAGAAAATGCAAAAATTAATGTCACAGTGTCCCTGCCTGAGAACCTTATAATATATACAAATAACAGACATTAAAATATTCTTTAGGATCACCGAAAGAATAAATGCTTCTGACTTGAGGAAGGTTTATCAGAGAAAGTTCTGGGCTTTAAAAGCTTCTGGTAGTCAGAGCAATGGTGGGGACAGATAATGGACATTCTAGGGTAAAGAAACATGAATAAAGAAAGGAAAGCAGATCCATTCTGAGTACCACAAGAAGCTTGTCTACGTCCTCTAAATAAAGAGTCTGTGTGTTGCTTTGATAAGTGCAAGGAAGAGGTAAGCTAGCTTTTCTCAACCAAGATAAGTATGGTCTGGAGTTACCATTAGGAATGAGAAAATAGGGGCGCCTGGGTGGCTCAGTTGGTTAAGTGCCTGTCTTTGGCTCTGGTCATGATCCCAGGATCCTGAGATTGAGCTCCATGTCAAGCTCCCTGCTCAGCAAGGAGCCTGCTTGTCCCTCTCCTCTGTTGCCCCCCTCGACCCCGCCCCACTTATACTCTCTCTCTCTCTCTCTCAAATAAATACATAAATAAAATCTTTAAAAACAAACAAAAAAAGGAATGAACTCAAGAAACTTAAGATGTATATGATATGATAAATAGTGAAAACCACTTTCTGGGTGTCAAGGTAGGATGTCACAGTTGGGCCTCCATCACGGAGGGCGCTGAATGCCAGAGTAAGGACGCTTAAATAGGAAGAAATAAGGCAGCCGAACGAAGACCAGAGAGGAAAAGTTTGGAAACAGGTCACTCTGTTCAGGAGTGACTGTCAGTTGGGGAGCGAGGAAGTGATGAAGACCAGCAGTAGAGGCAATGACGGGAGGAGTGGTGGGCAAAGAAAAGATGGATTTGACAGTAAATTCTTGGAAACTGATCAGTTGTAAATATAAGGAGACAAGAGAAGGATTTAAGAGCTCTAGCCTAATGGATGGCGTCTATCGTTTCAAGGAACCCAGCAAGATAAGCTATGTAAGAAAGAAGCTAATCCATCCATTAAGGACCCACAAAATTTTGAATATTAACAGTTTTTTGTCCCAGATGTACTATATGCTCATTGTTTGATCTTGAACAAGTTGCTAACCTCTGAGTAACCAGGGTCCTGGGATCGAGCCCTGCATCAGGCTCCGTGCTCCGCGGGAAGCCTGCTTCTCCCTCTCCCACTCCCCCTGCTTATGTTCCCTGTCTTGCTGTCCCTCTCTCTGTGTCAAATAAATAAATAAAACCTTAAAAAAAAAAAAAAGAGCTCTGCCCTAATACCTGAGTGATAGCAGGAGGTCAATAGTGTTAGCTAGCTTCATTATTATTACTACTACCATCATCATTATGATTGCGATCCCTGTGGAGATACCTGAAAGACTGCTGGAAATCAGTGCTCATGAGATAGAGGAGGATTTGAGAGGGAGATTTATGGTAACATAGACCTGAGAACTGAGTGAGTGAAATAAAAGAGGAGGAGGGGCACCTGCATGGCTCAGTGGGTTGTCTGGCTTCAACTCAGGTCATAATTTCAGGGTCCTGGGATCAAGCCCCGCATCGGGCTCTTTGCTTGGCAGGGAGCCTGCTTCTCCCTCTGCCCCTCATCCCTCTCGTGCTCTCACTCACTCTTGCAAATAAATAAATAAAATCTAAAAAAAAGGGAGGGGGGAGGAGGAGATGGCCAAAAGATGGGTGTTGTTGAGGAGCGAGCTGAGATCAGAGCTTTCATATAAGGGATGAGTGGAACAATAGGCATCAATGAAACTCTCTAGGAGACACAATGAGCCATTCTTTGCCCTGCTCCTGAGCACTACATGGCTGTACCAGATATGTCCAGGCACAGGGAGGCAACATCTTTGGATTCAGATCTTCTCTACACGGTTAAATGTCCACAGAAGCCTAAGCCCAGTATCATCTCTCTTACAAGTGTTTAAGATTCAGAACTGTTCTTCATGAATCATACAATGTCACCAGAAACCTCTCAATCATCTCACTATTTGTTTTCCAGGAAAAGAAACTGAAGCAAAGGTCAAATTTCAGTTAATGACAAAGTCTAGACTCAAGTTGTCAAACAGAATGCCACAAAGCCTACAGGGAATATGTCATTGAACCTAGCAGTCTGGGAATGTGATAATGCCTTAGGGCGCTTTCGATCTTGAACTAAGTTTGGGGTGAAATTGTTTCTTCTCAAAGACTTTGCTTCCTCGGGCTTCTCAACCTCAGCATCATTATTAATATTTGGGGCTGGACAACTCTTTATTGCCAGGGGCTGCCATTCCTACTGTAGAATGTTTAAAGCATCCCCTCTACCAGCTAGATGCCAGTAGCCTCACCCCCAACCCATTTGTGACAACCAAAAAACATCCACAGACATCCCACGTGTCTCCTGGGGGACAAAATTTCCCCAAGTTGAGAATCATTATTCTGACAGATACATGTTAATTATTTCTATTAAGAAATGATAAACTCACTGAAAGTCCAGAGTTATAAAATACATGTACAGATTAATAAAATTGTAACTTGCTTCCTTTTGGCTCGTGATCTTGGAAAGCATTTATCTATCTCCTTTAGGAAAAAAGGCATTAGTGTTTGGTTATCTGATATTAAAATAGCCATTTTATTAATACCCATTTCAATCATGCAAATAAGTGAAATACTCTAAATCATCATTAAAAAGTTCAAACGATTAAAGATGAAATACTGATTTAGGAAATATGGCAAAAAAATAAAAATTCATTTCTCAGCATTCTACCAAATATATGCTTAAATATCTAAACCCTAGTTTTTCTTTTTTCCCCAGAGAGAAAGGTGGGGGGGGGGAGGAGGGGGGGGTGCAGAGGGAGAGAGAGAATCTTAAGCAGGATCCAGCTTGAAGCCCAACCCAGGGCTCAGGGCTCAATCTTACAACCCCGAGATCATATCCTGAGCCAAAATCAAGAGTCAGATGCTAACCAACTGATCCACCCAGATGCCCCTAAGCCCTAGTTTTTCTAATTGCTCTGTCTATACCTGTGTTTCTACAAAAATGTTTCACCAAATCCTGGTTTCAAGAGATACTAATAGACATTCAGTGGGAAAAAGATTTTATACTCAAGCAAATCTGGGAAATGCCGGGTTAGACAAAGTTAAAACAGTTTTCTTTCCCACACAACTCAGCAGAGCCTCTACGATATGTATGAGCAATGTAAACTTCCACAAAGCACACACAAGGTGGGTTGTTTCTCTACCATAATTGGCTACGCAAGGTTTGTTCATTTATTTACAGAGTTTCTCGGTGTTAACTAATGTTCCCCAGAGCATGCTGGAAAGCCCAGCACTACCCCTGGCTATCTCACTAGCTCCTCTGGTCCTACTAAGCTCTAGAACGGCAAGGACCACATGATGTAGAAGCAAAAGACAGCAGAATGCCAGCCTGGATGTGCAGATCAGCTACTAACAATTTGTAGCCATAGCACTGTACAGTTTTCCATGCAGGCACTAAATTTAATTTTAACTTCTCATTCAGGAATTGCTGTTATACCCGCAAGTATCTGTTGGGTTGTTTGGGGGAGGAGGGGTGTTTGGTTTTTTTATGGTAAACAATGGGAATTGATCCTGCTCTATTAAGCTAAAAAGAGGCGTTTATTGAAAATATTCTGGGCATTCTGAATTCTCAGCATTGTGAAGGAAGAACCAAACACGACAGCCACCAGGACAGGAAGCAGGGTTGCCCCGGGGACAGCTGCTTGGGCTCCAGCCATCAGGTGGCCCATCTTCAAACCATCTTCTATCTGGTATCTCCCCTAAAGTTTCAAATCCCAGGAGAAGATGTTGATTGGCTTAGCTTGAGTCAGGTGCCTACCATCCTTCTCCCCCACAAGTCCCCATGGTCATGTCTGACATCCCATGATCGACAGCCCTGTGATATAGAATGACATGGAAGAGGGCTAATTCCCCCAAAACATGGATGCTGAACAGAAAAATAAAATATGTGCTTTACATTCACTGAGCAGGAAAAGGAGACATGGGCTTTACTTTGTCCCACCAGTCCTATCCCTTCTACTTAACAGAGAGCACTGAAGTATTCCGAAAGGCTAAGCTTTCTTCTTCAATCACCTTAAACAGACTTGAGAGCCTGCCATTCAGAGAATTCAAAAAAGTCCTTTTGAGTCCTTCTTCTAAGAAACCTGGCGTTGTTGATTAATGACTCCCAAGGAAGAGACATTTAGTCTAATTATCAGCTAAGCTCATTCATTCTTAACAACCACGAAAGACACAAGGACAGAAAATTTAAGGCAATGTGAGGAGGAAGAGGAAGGGTTTAAAGAAAAACGTAACAAATCAATTCTTCCCAACCTCCAAATGACCCATGTAAAGGAATTTAGTTAGGCATCTGCCCTTTCTCCATCCTCAGTCTATAGGCCCTAAGCTTTTCTTAGTAATTCTAAAATTCTTTTGATAATCATCAATTTCTGTGAAAACAGAGGGGAGTCTGTTTTATGATAATGTTTTTTGATCCCAGACTTAGATTATGTCTCTGCCTCTGGGGAAATTCCTTCTACAAGAAGAAAGTTTTTTTTAGGCCACTGTTTTTTAAGAATTTGCCATCAGTACACTTTATCTGGCGGAGCAGAAGGACAACACTAAAGTTAGCATGTTGGGTGATTTTTATTTTTATATTTGAGCCTGTCTAAAAAAATAAATAAATGAAAACTTTCTTGGGCAAGTTCTCATTTGGGCTTAATTATTTGCTTATCTTTGTTGTAGCTAAAGTCTCAATTTTACTGGAAAGAATGAAAGAAGAAAAGCAAGATTTCTAACTAAGATTTTAAACTACCTTCATTTTTGTGAAATGAACTACATTCACTTTGGTCATCTGTATTCTGGGGTGGAAGAAAGTTTCCAATGATCTTGATTTATTTATCCATTTTATTATATAGAAAACAGAAATTCAAGTAAGATATTATATTGCTTGAGAAAGGACAAATGAGGATAATCAACACATCTTATAAGCACTTCTTCCGAAGGAAACATCTCATTTAATATTCCAGTTCTGCAGAAAACAGCAAGTAGAATGGAAAAATCACCTACTACACTAAAAAGCCACACTCCACACTAAAAAGTCTCTCCTTTCCTCTCCTTTACCACAACCACCCTCGACACTTCTGTGGAGGCCGAGAAAAATTAAGGCCATCCCACCTCAGGTTTAGCCTTAGCATAAGTACAGCCATCTTAGCTCCGGCAGCCATCTCAGACCCCTGTGCCCAAAGGCTGAACTTTCCCCTACTTTACTTTAGTTCTAAAGACCCCCACCGTGCTTTGGTTCCAGGAAGCCCCACCCTGCTTTAGTAACAGGAACCCATAAATACCCCTGCCTTAACTAAGCTCGGGGTCCAAGTCCCTACTCCGCTGTGTAGGGTATACTTGGGCCCAAGCTTAAGCTTGTCAAATAAACCCTCATGTGATTGCATCAGTGTTGGCTCCTTGGTGGTCTCTCAGACGCGAAAACTCAGGTATAACACTTCTGACACCAGTTGTGTGGGTTTTCCACACATCACGCAATTCCACACCAGCAGGATGTCGCGTAATCCAATTCAATTCCGAATTCAAGTCAATTCCATTCCATTCTAATCAGAGTTAGCGCCAACCCCACGACTTTCAGGGTTGAGTCTCACAGGAGTGTCTCCTCACTCAGATGCCAGTCCCAAGTGCTAGGTCCCCACGTTACTCCCAGCTTCTGCCTGACTTTGTTTCAAGCCAGAGCTTCCCATGACTCCCTGCTGTGGAGTCAATCATTTGCTCAAATGGTTCACAGAACACAGGGTAACACATTTACCAGTTTATTATATAATAAAGGACACAGGTGAGCAGCCTTTGAAGAGGTACATAGAGGGAGGACTGAAAGGGTCCCAAACACAGGAGCCGCTGTCCCTTTGCAGCTGGGGTGCACCATCTTCCCCATTCATGGGTGTGTTCACCCATCTGGAAGATACTCAAACCGCACTCTATTTGGGTTTTTACAGAGGTTTAGTAGGTAAGTACAAGCATCTAGTAACTCAATTTCCAGGCCCTCTCCCTCTCTTGTGAATGGAAGGGGAGACTGAAAATTCCAAGCTTCTATTCATGTCTTGGTCTTTCTGGTGACCAGTCCCATGGAGGCCCACCAAGAACCACCTCTTTAGAACAAAAGAAACTGCTATCACCTAGGAAATTCCAAGGGATTTAGGAGCTGTGTCAGCAACTGGAGTCCATGACTAAGTGGTAGAAGAAAAGATTCTCATAGAACCCTAATTTACAAAGGTTTTAGGAACTTTGTGTCAGGAACATGGGGCATTCAATATCTGTATTTCTTATTATCTTACACATATCCACCAATGAACAATTATAAAGGATGCTGGCTATGTTCTGTTATTTTATTTTTTCCTTATTTCCTCTGTGTGAAAAGAAGGAGCCATGCACTTTTTTTAAAAGGGGGTTCTGGGGGGCCTGGGTGGTTCAGTGGGTTAAGCCCCTGCCTTTGGCTCAGGTCATGATCTCAGGGTCCTGGGATAGAGCCACGCATGGGGCTCTCTGCTCATCAGGGAGCCTGCTTCCCCTTGCCCCCCCCCACCCCACCGCCTCGCCCCTGCCTGCCTCTCTGACTACTTGTGATCTTTCAAATAAATAAATAAAATCTTTTTTAAAGGGGGGGGGTTCTGTAGAGAGAAAATTCACCTCTGCATCCAGCCCTGGGGGAGGTAAGAGCTGCTGTCTGCAAATCCACCCACCACCATTTACTCAAACAGAAGACGAAGAAGAGAATACCAAATAGAAAAAAAAAAAAGAAAAAAGAAAAGAAAAAACTACCAGCCCCCACACATCACTGATAATGCCTCAGGCATACATGGATCTACCCAGTAGTATCTAATGACAGATTTGTAGGAGGCATTCATCTTTGAAATAAATTTGAAAAGATGTTTTTTAATCTAGTTTAAAATTTGTATTGAGTAAATCCTAAATAGCAAAATCTCAAAGTAGGAAGAGAGGTTATTTACATTCAAGGAGACAGAATTGGTTAATCAGAACTAAAAAATTACAGCTCTGCTGGGTATGCATTTTAGTTTGGTCTGCCGTCGAGGGCATTGTTAGTCGGAGCAATTACGGAATGAACCCACGGACTGGAAGTCATCATCTACGGAGGGTTTCCTGTAGGTTGTAGGTATAATAATATTCTTCCTTTTCACCTTCTGGCCATCCAAACAGCATAACAAATTAAAGAAAACATTTTTTCGGTATTTAGCAAACACGGTGTGATTTGGGCAATGGTGAAAGCCGCAATAATTGGGGAGAATGGCTGGATCTTGACAGTAGGGGGCGTTCACGCCAAATTAGCAACAGAGAGCTTCGGAAATGGGAGTTTGGGGGGAGAGTAACTCTAGAGGACTAGGCTTACCAATCACAGCCCCTAACAAAAGGCAGAGTAAAGTCATTTATGGTAGGGCATACATGGACGTAATCGCATGGGCCCAAGTGCTTTAAGAGAAACCTCAGTGGCCTGTGGGAGGGCAGCTGGGCGCAGGCTTTCCCGAGCGCGCTGCCATGGCGCAGGCGCGAACTGCGTCCTTTCCCAAGGTCAGCTGTATCCAGTCAGAAAGCCAAGTTAAATCACAATCCCGGGGGCGCCTGGGTGGCTCAGTGGGTTAAGCCACTGCCTTCGGCTCAGGTCATGATCTCAGGGTCCTGGAGTCGAGCCCCACATCGGGCTCTCTGCTCAGCCGGGAGCATGCTTTCCCCTCTCTCTCTGCCTGCCTCTCTGCCTACTTGTGATCTCTCTCTGTCACATTAAAAAAAAAAAATTAAATCACAATCCCGAAGCAGGTTCCGGATTCCAAACTCCATGACATTCCCCCATGTGATTAACTTGGCTTCTCACACACACGCAGGGCAGGGCAGAAGATAGGCAGAAGGGTGCCAGAAGTGAACGAACCCAACGCGCAGTCGGTGTAGGGGCGCGCGGTTGAGACGAGGCTTCGGGAGTCCGGGGGCAGCTCTGGGCACTTAGGGCTGCTTACCTTCAAGCAGGGAAGGCTCTCGGTTCTGGTCGGAGATCCCTCGGGCAGAGCCTTCGGCAGCAGTTGCCTTTCTAAAGTGGTCAGACGTGGAGAGATCAGGTCTGAAACTTCTGACCTTTTGCTGCCAAAACCCTCCCCTTTGTAAAGAGATTGAATCGGTCTCGGGTCCTTGCAGACCTGCTCTGATTCTGCTCGTTTTCAGTTCTGGGGTGTCAGCTGACGGGGGTCCTGGCGATATTTCCCAGCTGCGGTACCTTTAACTGCTTGCTTCTTTGCTTGACTCAGGCCCCTGCTTGACGTGAGAGACTCCATTTTGCTCTCTAGAGGGGCACAACAGATTCCATTTAATGTGTGTATCATAATTCATTTAGCCTTTTATTTGCACCTCCAAACCATTTTTTGTTTGGTGGGGTGTGTGTGTGTGTGTGTGTGTGTGTGTGTGTGTGTGACAGAGAGAGAGGTGTGTGTGTGTGTGTGTGTGTGTGTGTGACAGAGAGAGAGAGTGAAAGAGATTTTGTTTTGCTAGCACACATAATGCTAGGATTTATATCCAAAATAAATTTTTTTTCTTTTCTGATTTTATTTATTTGAGGGAGAGAAAGATAGATAGTGAGAGGGAGCATGAGCACGGAAGAGAGAGAAGCAGGCTCACGGCAAGCAAGGAGCCCAATTCGGGGCTCGATCCCAAGACCCTGAGATCATGACCTGAGCTGAAGGCCCACACTACACTGACCGAGCCACCCAGGCCCCCAAAATGAGAATTTCAGTGGACAAGTAGGTTACTCATTTTTCCCAAAACCTGTATTTTGGAAGAATTCCGTGGCCAGTATCCTACACATGTTATAGTAAATGGTTAATCATTGTAGATCTGAATAAAGATCTTTCACTACCCAAGTTGTCGGAGTCTCACTTTTAAGTAAAATTCATGCACTAATTTACTCTAATTCATCAAATATGGTTCTGTTTCCCTGGGGATACTCTCAAATTTCAGTCTCGTTTTAAAAAAAAAACAAACAAAACAAAAACTTGCCCCTTTTTCTCTACAAGATTATAGATCCATCATTTGCAAGAGAGTCCTTCAAAATTCTATAGCAGCTTTCTCCCAATAAACAAGCCTTCACTTCTTAAAATAGTATTGTACATGAGGAAAGATGAGAATTATGCCAAATGCTACTTTTGAATACACTCTTTTGCATAATTGAGAAAACAGTTAAGAAAAAATGGAGCTTTCTTGAAATATCTCCATATTTATTCATCTTTCATCAGGCCACAGAGAGAAGCCCTTCCAACACAGTGGCTTGGAGCCTCCAGCAGTCTCGGGTTCAAATCCTAATTTTGTATTTACTGGCTAGGTGACTTTAGAGAAGTTATCTTACTTGCTGAGCCTGTTTGTTTATAAATTGCAGTATTCGGAACTTCTTTTCAAAGCTGTTTGAGAAAAAGAGATAATGTATGCCCCTGGCATATAAACAATGCTTAATAAATGGTTGTTATTCTTAGTAAAATGGTGGTTAAATCATGTGATCTTCAAAGACACAGATCCCCATCTCCTTCTAAGGAAGAGAGTCTAGGCTAACATTTTTCCATTGTAAAACACGTAATAGGACTTCTCTGGGAAGATTTAGGCTGCCAGGAAGGTCAGAATTAAACGTTGTACCACTTTTCCTTGAATATACAGAGGGCTGGCTTCAGCAACGTCATCCTGCTAGAGATCTGAACAGCTGTTTTCTAAATGCAATAAAAGCAAGTATACTTACAGAACAGAATATAAATATTGCTAACCTCCAAGGATTCTCTAAGGAATGGCATAGCTCACAGAAGTCAGAAGTGAGTTACTAAATTTCTCACCTTATATAATGGAGTCAAGAGATAATGTTTACATATGATGGATCAGAAACAGATGTTCAAGTACATGCTTTATACTACTAGGGTTACCAGTAGAGGAATTAAAATTAATTACGTTAACACATTTGGGAGGTAGAAGGGTAATGGAAGTGGGAGCTGTGTAAGTGAACAAAATGTCTGACAAGTTTAAAGTATACTATTTATCGTTTTTAAACACAGTTGTTAAACACTAGGAGAAAAGAAAACAGTTAATGGTGATTATCTATGAGGACTGGACCTGGGAGTAGGGAGTTTTCCTCTTCATTTAAATTTTTTTGGCAGTGTTTGATTTTTATGTTTAATAAGTATGTACTTGACATATATAATAAATATCTCTTTAAAAGAAGGAAATGGGGCGCCTGGGTAGCTCAGTGGGTTAAGCCTCTGCCTTCGGCTCAGGTCATGATCTCAGGGTCCTGGGATCCAGTTCCACATCATGGTCTCTGCTCAGAAGGGAGCCTGCTTCCCTTTCTCTGCCTGCCTCTCTGCCTACTTGTGATCTCTCTCTCCCCATTAAATAATAAATAAATAAATAAATAAATAAAATCTTTTTTAAAAAATAAAAAATAAAATAAAATAAATGAATACTGTGTGGTTGCAGACTCCAAAATGATCCCCAATAATCCCCGCTTCCCAGTAATCGTATCTTGTGTATTCCCCCTTCCAGATTGTACCAACGACAGCATATAACCGAAGTGATGGTACATCATTTCCAAGCTGAATGAGAAACTACAGCTTCTGTCTTGGGTGTTCTCTTTCCTGATACATCTTTTTCTCAAGATCACTGGCTCTGTGGGAAGCCATGTTGTGAAGAGCCCTGTGGAGAGGCCCATGCAGTGAGGAAATGACGTCTTGGCAAACAGCACCATGAGTTTAGCCGGAAGCAGACCTCCCAGTCAGCTTTTTACACACAGCCAACGACTTGACTGCAACCTAATGAGTGACTCTGACCCCATGAGGCACGCCTAATTCCTGACCCTCAGAAACTGTGTGAGATCATGTGCTTATTGTTTAAAGCTTCCAGGTTTTTGCATGACTTATTCCAGAGCAATAGATAACTACCACAGACGGCTACCCCTAGAGAAATAAAAGCAACTGAAGAGTCATCATTGCAGGTATTAGACGCTAAAGTTAGGAGCTCAGAAAGCTTGGTTCAGGAAATCTCTGCCTAGCAATATCACTGAAATGGTAACTGGTTTTTCTGTGACCAGAGTCCCATTCCCTGCCTCCATCTCAGTGCAGCCCAACCTGAACGCATCAGCCTGACTCTGATCCACGGTTTTCTGTTTCCATTCCTCTTCATCCTCTCGTGTCCACAAGCCTAACCTCTCTCACCTAGTTTATCCCGAAAGCAGAGCTAGAGACGATGGCTTACATTCAAGTGGTTTGTTTGGTAGTGGGATCCCAGGAATCAGAAGTGAGGGGCAGGAGAGGATGGAGACCACTACAAGGATGTGATATCAAGTTGGCCAACACTCCAGGCTACTGGGTGCTCAATCACCTTATCAAATATATCTCCAATCTCCCCACCAGAAAAACAAAAAGGATGGGGCACCTGGGTGGCTCAGTTACTTCAGGTCATGATCCCAGGGTCCTGAGATCAAGTCCCGTGTCGGGCTCTCTGCTCAGCAGGAGTCTGCTTCTCCCTCTCACTCTCCTTCTGTGTGCTCACTCTCTCTCTCTCTAAGAAATTAATTAATTAATTAATTAAATCTTTTAAAAAAGAAAAACAGAAAAGAAACATGTGTCTGTTGGCTCCCAATTCCACTGGTCAGGGGAGTCTCCACAGGATATTAATCCCCCAATATCCCCCTGTTAGGAATACTGAGTGCCACACAGGGCCTGAAAGGGCACAGAAGCCCCAGGGCAGGAAGCTAGAAGCACATAGTTCTAGCCCAAGATTGTTGTTGGGTTGAAAAATGCATAAAGCTTCTCAAAACTCTAAGAGGAGCTTGTAGCCAAGGCTCTGGCTGGATTCAGGTGAGAGCAGCAGGACTTGGAGCCCTATACAAGACATGTTCCATACAACCCGCAGCCAAATAGTGCCAAATCCTGTTTCACAGGCATACATCTCTCCCATCTCCTTCCCCCCTTTTTCCATTTCACAGCCACAGCTCTCACGACCTCCTGCCACCAGGGTTTTTCTAAGGACACCTCAATGGACTAACTCCCAATGTTACTTCTCATTCATCAAACCACCCCAATCACAGGCCAGGCCGAGCTCTGAGTCACAGAGTGATGATCGCTTTGCCTCCCAGCTCACCCTTGTAAAACCGCTCAGAGACAGGCTGGGCTGGTCACCCAGGGGCCGAAGCCAGGAGAATGAGTCCTTGCTGGGCCAGCCCATTGGACAACACAGAATTCCAGCCTGGAATCAAGAGATGTTTTCCACATCCTCAGTGGCAACTGGGGTGAAGCTGTCACATACTGTGGGCTCAGAAAAGAAGGCCACGGTAAATTCAGGTAAATTGGAGGATATCTTTCACTAGTATTCACAATGACTCTCAAAAGCATTTCAACACTTCCAAAAAATAATCTATTCCATAACTGCACAGCTAATTGGCTCCTCTGTATGCTGTATATGGCCTGGGGAAAATCATCCCCTGACATACTTTATGGATTAAAATATTAGGCAACATTCTATGATGTAACTTTTCTAAAAGTTGATGATGGATTTTTTTTTCTTTAATTTTCTTTGGCAGATTTCTTGACTTGATTCCTGCTTATATTACAAACATATTCCTTGAATCAGAGTAACCCAGATTCTGGTTTCAAGATAATTGTTCCATGCATACTACAAATCTAGTGTACCTTAATTACTTGTAATTAGTTGTACTGTAAACTCCAATCTGTTTAATTAGTTTTAATTAACTTCATCAAAAACAAAACAGTCGATTGTTATAGGTTGTCTTGTTACACTGATGGAGAATACCTGGAATGGATGATTAGTTTCCCCCCAACAACAAATTAACCTGGACTACAAGCTGTCATTAATAAATATTTCACCCCCCACCCCGTTCCTGGAAAAAGCCTTAGATTAAGATCATACCATAAAGTCAAAATAAAGTCAAGTTGATTCTTCAAAATAATAAAATAATAGTAGTGTGGTACTTTTTGTCTGTCCTAAGGCAAGTCCTTCCCTAAACGGGTGTGTATGTGTGAAAGTGCGTATGTAAATACAAACATCTAATCATATACATACAGATGACTTAGAAATGCATATAGAAGCACACACATTTTACATTATGTACCCCAGTAATTATCTTTATAGAAACCAAACTAGCACAGAAAATAGAAGTTACTCAGGGACAGCCTAAACCACCAAACAGGCATTTTTCCCATAACCCTGTGAAGAAGAGAATTTTTTCCTTTCTGAGAAAGAGCTTCCTTGGAGACAGAGACTTCCTTTCTGGGTAAATTTTGGCCACTCAAAGTCCATAGAGGGAAAGCTTATATTATAATGTTAAGTGAAAAATGCAGGGTACAAAATGGGAGCGACAGCCCAGCCCAGCTATATAAACATGTGAATAAACTGAAAAGAAATGTGCCAAGATGATAACGGTGTTTGTGTCTCAAACGGTGTTTGTGGAAGTTTTTCTTCTTTGAGCATTTACAAATTCCAAATCCTTATACAAAAATCTTATACTAATTTTACAGTTGGAAAAACTCAACTTTAAAAAGTCCACGGAAAGCCTAACTATAGAGATATTTGCTAAAAAGCCACAAAGACTGGGCAGCAAGTACAAGGTTTTTGCAAGAAATTATTTTTTACCTCAAGATGAAAAACTGAAAATTGAATTTGTTTTGCAAAACTTTGGTTTGGGAAATTTCAGCTGTGGAATCTGAAACCCTATTTAAAAGATAAGCAGAAACAACAACTGGGGTTTGAGCTACCGCAGAAAGTACCTTTTATCAGTGATGGTGCTATTGCAGATCGGTGAAAGTCTTGAGAGGTTCTAAGGATTCTTCACAGCCTAAGGTGCCACAATGAGCCTGGGTTTGGGTTCCAGAACACCCCAGTGTGGGTCTGGTCTCCATCTGTGGGAAACTGTAACGCACTTAAAGGCACTGCATAAAGCACAAAATGCCCTTTAAAAATGTCCTTGCAGGGGACACCTGGGTGGCTCAGTCAGTTAAGCATCTGCCTTCAGCTCAGATCGTGATCCTGGGGTCCTGGGATGGAGCCCTGTGTCAGGCTCCCTGCTCAGCAGGGAAACCTGCTTCTTCCTCTGCCTTTGCCCCTTCCCCCTGCTTGTTATCTCTTTCTCTTTAACAAATGAATAAATAAAATCTTTTATTTTTTAAAAGATTTTGCTTATTCATTTGTTAGAGACAAAGAGAGAGCACAAGCAGGGACAGCAGCAAGCAGAGGGAGAAGCAGGATCCCCACTGAACAAGGAGCCTGATGGAGGACTCAGTCCCAGGACCCCGGGATTATGACCTGACCCAAGGCAGACACTTAACCGACTAAACCACCCAGCCATCCTTAGATAAAATCTTTAAAAAAAAAAGAAAAATGTCATCGTAAGGGATATGTGAGATATGTGATACAGGCAGAGAAGATGCCCTTGTTTTATCTTACAAACAAGTGAAATGGGGAAACAGAAACTACTGTGCTTGTAGCACTCATTGTAGTAGGAAAAAACTTCACACAACCTAAATATCCATCATCAAGAGATTAAGTTATAAAATGAAACAAATCAGAGCAATTGCAAATCAACAAGTATGAACCTCACAGACCTAATTTTGAGGCAAAACATAAAGTTAGAGAATAAAATACAGAGACTGTGTTAAATAAAAAAATCCAAACAATATTCTCTCCATCACTTTCAGTAAAAATATAAAGACATCCATAGGATTGTTGTTACGTCCATGGGGTGTGGAGGATTTCTTACTATGTATCTAGCATTACTCAATGTTCCATACCTCATTCTACTTAGTCCTCACAACACCCCTACAAAGAAAGCCTTGTTATCCCAGTAACACGTGAGGATCCTGGCTCAGCCCACTTCAATCATGTGCCCCGAGTCACTCAACTAAAATGTGGCAGACAAAGGCTTAGGATTTGTCTCCCTTCCGCGACACTGTCCCCAAGGATTTTTTTTTTTTTTTTTTTTTTTTTTTGAGAGAGAGACAGATAATGAGAGAGAGCACACAAGTGAGGAGGAGAGGGAGCCGGATGTGGGGCTTGATCCCAGGACCCTGGGATCATGACCCAAGCCGAAGGCAGCCGCTTAACCTACTGAGCCACCCAGGTGCTCCCTGTCCCCAAGGATCTTAAACACCCAGGATCCAATAACCCAAGGACCTCGTTTGAGAAGAGGTATCAGAACTACTGTCGTTCCTCTAGCTGGCACCCAGCTCTGGCTTTCCCTCTCCACACACAGACATTCTCTTTGTTGGAAATACCATCTTAGAAGGAGTTGTGGCTGTTTTTCCACAGTTAATAAACATTTGTCTTCTCCATGAAGACAAATGCCACAGCTACCCTTTCACCCTCAAGTTCCCATCATCCCAAGCAGGGCCTCTCCCCCAAAGAATACACAGGGAAGTACTCTTCAGGAAGTGAACACTTTGTCTGTGATAGTCATGGGCTTCTCACTTCTCAGTTCCCCGTCTGTGGTTTTACTTTTTTGTTTGAACGAGAGGAATGAATGCTTGGCATTGAGTGGAGAGTATGCAGACTGTGTGACACAAATCTTGAGTTCCAGATCCAGGGTGGAGTCTCAGCCTGGGCTCTGTTGTACTTCCAAGGACAATAGTTAGCGGGCGGTCATCACAAAGCCACACTTTCTGGAGCTTCGGCAAATGCTTATTTTCCCCGTCAACGGACTCATCACTTCGCACCAACAACAGGCTGCCACTTATAAGACACAGAACATGGAGTCTGCATTTCACTATTCTTGTAATGCTACAGCTCAGAAGAAGTGTGGTATAGAGAGAAAGACTAGGAGAACTAGTGCTAGGAAACCAGGAGACTTGAGTTCTAGTTCTAGACATATATTCTAACCACTTCTGCCTCAGTTTCTTCATGATTGAAATGACAGGGCTGGACTAACTGAACTTTGGAGTTCAGTTTCCAGTTCCAACTGCATGGAATAACATGCAGAAAACACACACAAAACATATACAGAAAAAAAGAAATATTTAGGATAAAAGAAGTCATAAACAATTAACTTTGAATTCCCTTAACATTGGCAAGATTCTTTTGTTATTTTTTTTTTTTTTTTTTTTTTTTACAGAGAGAGATCACAAGTAGACGGAGAGGAAGGCAGAGACAGAGAGAGGGAAGCAGGCTTCTTGCTGAGCAGAGAGCCCGATGTGGGACTCGACCCCAGGACCCTGAGATCACGACCTGAGCCGAAGGCAGCGGCTTAACCCACTGAGCCACCCAGGCGCCCCAAGATTCTTTTGCTATTAGGAACTTCTCTCTCTCTTTTTTAAAGATTTATTTATTTATTTATTTATTTGACAGACAGAGATCACAAGTAGGCAGAGAGGCAGGCAGAGAGGGGGAAGCAGGCTCCCCGCTGAGCAGAAAGCCATGACCTGAGCCGAAGGCAGAGGCTTTAACCCACTGAGCCACCCAGGTGCCCCAGGAACTTCTTTTTAAATTAGCAGATATTAAGATAATGTATAATCAAATTAAACAATAAAATGTTTAGTATTTTTTATTATTTAGCGAGTTTAGTGAGTGCAATGAAATTACATATGCTTCGTTATTGGAACTCTTGGTAAAATTTTTAGTTATGGAGCAGGGAGACACTCTGGTTCTAGATTCAATTAATTTTAATATTTGGTTTTAATATCTGTTATAGTTGGAAAAAATACCTCACAAAAATTCATCAAGTCAAATTGGAAAAAGTAGGTCATTAGCGGAACTTACTGAATGGGGACACTCAGTTTTCAATTCCATGCATCAAACTTGAAAAATAGCTTTTCTTACATTTTCCTAGTAAATTTTCATTCCCTTGAAGTCTCTCCATCAGCTCCAAACTAACTAGGAAATGGTACGACATGTATTTTTAACAAATGACCTCAATACTTTCTGAAGTTCTTCATCTAAAACATTAGTAAACAGGTTAGAAAAATGTTGTTTTCAATTTGAAGTGTGCAAATGTGAAAATTTTTAATAGGTAAAAATCACACCTTTAATTTTGGCTACAAACTTAATGGATACAAATTCAAATATCTTTTCAAAATGCTTTCTCTGTAGCATGTTTCTTTTGCAAAGCAGTCATGTTCTCATTATTTTAAAACAACTATTAAGTTGAAGGGACAGAGTAAGCATGTTTAATTTTTTTGAATCTCCTGAAGAAAGACTACCTCATAGCCACTTGTCTTCACAAAAAAAAAGGAGAAAAAAACAAATTTTGAGCACTTGTCTGTTTTATGAAAGAAAAATACCTAATGCATTAAAAATTAGTTTTGAATCTGATATTTGCATTTCATTGCATTTAAAGGTGTTGTTTTTAAAATATTAACCTTGTTAAAGATATGTAGCAGCACAAAAAAACTAATTAAGCACAATATACCAAAGCAAACAAAAGTGAGAACGCCAAGCTCAACATCTCCGTGTGGAGGAGCTCCCACTCACCCTTCAGAATTGTTCTCTGTTCTACAGATATTACCAAGATATACATCAAACTTATTTCTTATATTTTCTATAGATATTTTCTTCCCAGAACCTAAAGTTCTCGTTAGAGACCACAGCACTACACTATGATTAATGTAAGAGCAGAGACCAAGTTTTCCCCTCCTTGGTACTGTCTCTGCTGCCAACCCCGAAGGAAAGGTTTGGACATAGTAGGCACTTCAGGAAGACTTACCGAGTGAAGATTGTTAGTCCTTTGTTTAAAAGGCTTTAACCTTCTTGTAAGACGTTGCTTTAGATGTTGTGGCTGCCAATGTCTCAGCAACAACAACAATTTTTTCCAGGTTTTTTAAATAGAGAAAGATGAATGAAGGGCACCTGTGTGGCTCAGTCAGTAAAGTATCTGCCTTCAGCTCAAGTCGTGATCTCAGGGTCCTGGGATCAGGTCCCATGTCAGGCTCCCTTCTCCCTCTCCCTCTGCCTCTCCTCCCACCACCCCGCCATTGTGCTCTCTCCCGCTCTTACTCTATCTCAAAAAAAGTCAGAAGGAAGGGAGGGAGGAAGGGAGGAAGAAAAGAAGGAAGGATGGAGAGAGGAAGATGAATGAAAGAACTTGTGATATAGGGACACCTGGGTGGCTCAGTTGGTTAAGTGTCTCTCTTCCACTGGGGTGGTGATCTCAGGGTCCTGGGATCAAGCCCAGACTGGGGCTCTCTGCTCAGCAGGGAGGCTGCTTCTTCCTCTGCCTGCTGCTCTGCCTGCTTGTGCTCTCTCTTAATCTTAATCTTAAAAAAAAAAAAAAAAAAAAGGAATTTGTGATAGAGGTAAAGGCAGGGTTTAGGAAACAAGGGTGGTAAGGCAGTCAGAGACTAGCAATAGCGAGAAATTGTTACCTCCCACCACCCAACCTGGGAGAGCTAAACTGGCTAGGGAGAAAGGACCCTGTAGGAGTTGCTGCTGTGGGGGAACCCAGCTGCTGCCAGGGATACAATGTAAAAATAGAGAAGAAACAGAGAAAGAACACCCCCACCTCTTTTCTCTGTCCTGTTGATGCCTTTTGTTGGCCACACCAACCTGGAAGGCAGCCAGCAGATGGACAAGGGAGATGTCATCTAAAAGGGTCACCTTCTGGGCACAGAGTGTGGGGTGGGGGGAGGCAGAGCAGTGGTGGGTACAAATGGAAAGCAACCCACTCAGATGAGAGGGCCAAACTTTCAACATTGGTTTGGATCCTTAAAACCAGCCAGCCCTTGTCCATACTATAGATAACTTCCTTCTCCTGTGAAAAAGGAACAGGATCCTATTTCTGCTAACTCAGAGAATTTCCATCAAACCATATATTTCCTATGTCCACTGTGAATTATTCATGCTCCAATCTATTTCATCTGTGGAGCCTGAGGATATAAGTACAGTAATGCTCCGGACTTCAGGAAAAAAATCTTTATTGTTTCCCATATTTGAATTTTACCTACTCTAGTTAAAGTAACTCTTTCAGATTGGTTTACAAAGATGAGTATTTATCAAAATATGAGCCATCTGTAGTGACAATGAAGTCCTATCAAGTATTCCAATGTTTTCAGCTTAATACCACATTTAGGGAGCAGCCTACTATCTGCAAAGCATCGTGGGAAATTCAAGGATGAATTATAGGTGGTCCCCATTCTTCCTTCCCAGGGAGGTTACACCAGCATCTGAAGATAGACAGTGACAAATATTCTCATAAAGATTAATTCTGGCAGGACTCAGAGTTGGCCTCAAGGAAGTGGGACTTATTAGAATCTAGAAAGGTAAGGAGAACTTTGACCAGTGGAGTTTGGGGGTAAGGGGAATTAGCAGGATACTTCAAGTGAAAGAGAAATTATTTCAGTTGAGCTAGTTTCACAGACCAAAGACTTGTACAGTCATTGACTCTAGCTTCTAGAGACTCTGGTATGAAAAAAAAAGAAATGATGGCCTCTAACAAATTTGAAATACAATATCTGAATTAAATTAATAAATAAACATTACCCCCATCAAAACCACAACCACATCCCAGATTCAGAACTTCTCATCTACAACATTCTCGTGCCAAAGGTCTGTGTTGGAGAAACAGTTCTGAATGAGTTCGAAAGTTCCAAAAACTCTTCAGACAAGCCTTTTGCAACTTGAGCCAAAAGTGGAAGCTGGGCAATTTCACTTCAGTTTCAACTCCAGCTCAGCACTGCTCCGGAGGGCAAAATTGGTAAAATGGAAAGTGAGAATTGAATTTTCCTTGATGGTTCCAATCCCATCAGAAGAATTTACGGGAGAGTGAAAATCATTAAAGCTAAAGGAAGCTATTATAAGGATCCAGTCTCTTTTGATTTCATTTTCAGGTTACATTTTAAGACAATACCAAATGGAATGCTAAATGCAATGGTGGTAAACATGTAATTTTTCAAATATATCTCTTGAATCTTCAATATTATGGCCCTACCACTACCAACCTGACATTAACCAGATAGAACCTCTATCTGAAGGGTAACGATTATTATAATTTATAGAGCACTTACTATGAACCTGTCACAGTTCTAAGTGCTCCACATGTAATAACCCATTTAATCCCACACTTAACAGATGAGGAAACAGAGACACAGTATGCCTAAGGTCACATATCTTCTAGGCTCCTACAGTTGTCAGATGAAAGACAAGATGCACAGCTGCATTTGAATTTCAGATAAACAACAAATCATGTTCCACATGATTATGTCCCCTGCAATATGGGGGACATACTTATAGGAAAAGTATTCATTGCTTTTCTGAAATT
This sequence comes from Lutra lutra, assembly GCF_902655055.1. Taxonomy (NCBI): domain Eukaryota; kingdom Metazoa; phylum Chordata; class Mammalia; order Carnivora; family Mustelidae; genus Lutra; species Lutra lutra. Next base: position 26,632,870 of record NC_062291.1, on the reverse strand, counting down.
CAAATACAAGACATTGCATGTCCTATAGTTTTACAGAGACCCCTGTATTTTGCTAAATCTAGCAACCTTGATAGCCAGTAATGGAGGAGCTCAAAGGGTAGTTGGATAATAGTGCATCAAGGAGTTTCCAAGCCCAAGAACTACCAGTGGACTTGTGGCATCTGTTTCTTCTTGAATATAATAATGACATTAAATTTATTGAGTGTTTCCTAAGACTCTATTATAAGCACTTTACATAGATGATCTCACCTATCTTCAGAAGGATTCTACTAGTATTAGGTCCATTTTACAAGGGAGATGCCTCAGAGAGACATGGCTAGTTTCATGAAATTAGTAAGCAATAGAACCCGACTCAGACTGGAGTGTGTGAGAGCGCAGAGCCCAGACCATGCCAGCCTCACTAATGTGAACTCGTCTGCTCTGTGCTATGTTGCTGGATCATGCTATGTCCAAAGATCTGTCTTTCAGAGTTTTCCAAAGATAAGCAAGTGTTTAATCTTGGCCCTCTTTGATTCTAAACCGGAAGCTCCTACAAAAAGGACACCTTGAAACCAGTAAAGTCACGTTCATTGTCTCCACTCCCTACCAGGCCTCACATTGCTATCAGAATACAATATGAGTGCAATGGGTGTTTATAGTGTATGACCCAGTATTACTTTACTCAGCATGCACAATGCTTCAGAGTGTCTGGGTTTTATTTTTTATCAATGACTATAGCTCTTGACTTTCAAGGCCCAAATGACCTTCTCTGTGAGGATTTTAAGGAAAGAGAATTGAAATAGCACCCCCCAAAAAAGTGGGCTGGAAAATCTTTTCAACGGTCCTTATTTGGTTTCCACATTGCTGAGTTTACTGAACTTCAAGAGCTGTCTAGGTCTTGAGAGTGCATCCTATGAATATTGTACAGGTTCAACTCTGAAACCATTTAGATTACAGGAGCTCATTCCTGATTATTAACTGTATCTTTGTTATGGACTGAATGGTTGTATCCTCCACCCAAAATTCATAGGTTGAGGCCCTAACCCCAACCCATGGTACGTTGAGGTGGAACCTTTGGGAGGTAATTAGGTTTACAAAAGGTCATGAGGGTGACAGCCCTGTGATGAGATTCTTTTCCTTAAAGGAAGAAGAAAAGGTGATCTCACTTGCCCTCTCCCCAGCGTAAGGATGCAGAGAGAAGGCGGTCATCTGCCCACCAGGAAGAGGGCCCTTGCCAAGAACCAAATCTGATAGCACCTTGACCTTAGATTTTCCAGTCTTCAGAACTGGGAAAAACGAAGTGTGTTATTGAAACCACCCTGTCTAAGGTATTCTGTGACAGATCGCAAGCTAGCTAAAACACCCTTCCACAGTAAGATCATCGGGGGCTCACTAACTCAGAGGAGAATATATAACCCATTTTAGACTATTTTTAATTTTGACACTTAGAAAAACTTCTGCTCTTATCGTGCTTCCGTTATCTGGCTCTTCAGAGAGGAGCTGGAGACCGTCATTGTTAAGAAAAGAGAGAGAAACTCAGAGGAGCTAATGTAGAAGTGAGAGTAGGGATTGTCAGAGAGAGGAGAAAAGGGACAGGAAACCAGACCCGGCCGTGACCTGACGCCCACACTATCCTGTGGGTTGATTTGCTGGAGCAACGTCTGCTGGAGGTCAGGTGGTGCCTGGACACCCCACCCCATCAACTGGTACAGCCCAGGTGGGGCGCAGACCTCAGAGACACACTTGGCATGTTCAAGTCCAGGTGCCGATATGACTCTGTGTTAACAGCAGGCAAATCACTTAACCTTCCCGTGCCTTCATTTTGTCTCAGTAGTAAAAATAACAGCACCTCCTATTTTAGGAGGTTATTGAAAGTACTGAATGAAATAATGTATGTAAAGTACATACAACACTGTCTGGCATGTAGCGAAACTTCGATAACTTTTAGCGCTGTCTGGTATGAAGGTGTTCTATGGCATAAAGAATGCCGGGAGATAGGGTTGAAGATTTTGATGGGGCATCCAGAGTTCATGGGGAGCCTTTGAGGGCTCTGAACATCGACAGAGGCCACCCAAGAGGCATTCCAGCACCCTGAGGACAAGGACCAGACCCAACACACTGACACAGTGCTGAGCACTTCAAAGACACTTAATGCTCATAGAATGACTGATACCTATCAATGAGGAAAGTGATCCTCAGGCAAGAGCTAAGACAGGGAGAAGGAGTATCATGATGGAACCAGGAGGCTGGATTGGAAATGCAGCCAACAGAGAAGATCTGTTCTGCACCACAGTCCTTATGACATTCCTCCCGATCATTCTCCGTGCAGGAAGACAGCGAGAGCAAAAGCTTGTGGGCAGAAATCGGTGGAGCCATAATTATCACCATCATGAGGTTTCTTTTTTAAATTAACTGTAGTATCCACATTTTTTTAAAGATTTTATTTATTTATTTGACTGCAAGAGACACAGGGAGAGAGGGAACACAGCAGGGGGAGAGGGAGAGGGAAAAGCAGGCTTCCCGTCGAGCAGGGAACCCGACAGGGCTCGATCCCAGGACCCCAGGATCATGACCCGAACCAAAGGCAGACGTTAACTACTGGGCCACCCAGGCGCCCCCATCATGATGTTTATAATATTTAAACACTAACAGGAACGATAACTACACTTAGTGAACCTTCCTGTGTGCCAGACACTGTGCTAAGTGCTTCCCTCCAGGCTGAAACACTAGCTCTTAAAATACCGAGAAAATGTTATCACATACATTACAAACCAGCTATTACACCAAGCACCTTCAGCGAGCCCCTGCTCCCCTGAGTATCTGAGCTTCCCCCAGGATCCCCTGGGTCCCCTGTTCCCAGGACCTAAAAGCACAAAAGGAGACCTCAGGCGCCCCTGTCCAGCATTACGATTGGAGCCTCTTCAAATTGGTCAGTGCCCCTATTAAATATTTTGAAAATCACTCCTGTATTCCATGCATTAACCAACTTAATTCTTAAATTATTCTTTCATTCTGGGAGATGATACCGAGGCTCAAAAAGGCAGACTTGACCAGGGCCCCAGCTCAGAAGTGACTGAGCACAGGTTCTGACTCTATTTTGAGCTCCTGGTCCCCCCACCCCCACCCCAGAAGGGTAAGTTTTATGCTGGAGACTATGGAATGTAATGCTGAACAGAGTGGTCACACTAAGTAAATCAACAGGTGAAATATGATTTCCAGAAACTTCCTGTTTTAATAGGTCAGAGAGAAATCACGCAACTCTGTTAAAAACATCAGGCTCTTGAGCTTCAATCCATCCCAGATACTAAGCTTGCCTAGCTAAGTTTATGCGATGGGTAACATTTCCTTGGGTGGTGACATTTAGAGTGGACTGTTACATCTTCATCTAGCAGAAAAACCCAAGTTCTTTTCCTCCATCCTTAAATCTAACTGATCTCATCCCAGATGCTATGGTTATTTGCCTCTAGCTTCCACAACAAAAGTAAATGGCAGTACCATCTGTTACAGCTGGCTATGTGAAAAGGTCACCAGCCTCTCCCATTGTCTCTTTACTTCAAGTTAAGAGTTAACGAAACAGAAAGATGTTTATTTAGTATGAACTCTTGAGTTTCTTCTGGTGGTAATGGGAGAATCCAAAAATAGGACTCAATTTAGGTTGCCATAATACATGCCTGAGAATTTAACCAAGAAGTCAGAAATGGAATAAAGCCTAAGGAAAGTAAGAGGGACTTATTATAGGGGGGAAAAAAAGGCAGATTAAGGAATTTGAAAACCAGATTAATAAATAAGTCCAGCGGTAGCTTCTACGAGGAAAAATTTACAGACAAATAAAAATGTAGATTAATACTTTTCCATTGTTTCAATCAGGCAATATAGAACACACTCTGTAGGTCCTAAGAGCATTTCCAAAGACTCCAAAAAGCACTTGAGAAAATTTGGCCTTCATTTTTGCCTGTTCTAGACAGATAATAACATATGTGCATAGAAAAATATCTAGAAGAATATTCTTCAAAATGTTAACAGTATTTATCTCTGGATGACAGATTTGGAGCAATTTTTCTTTCTTCTTTATACTTCTCTATACTTCTTGAATTGTTTACAGTGAACATTTCTCATTTTTATGGTCAGAATAAAAATTCTAAAGCCATTTTCTTTTTTTTAAGTGTCCCAAACATGATCCAGTGTGAAATATAATACATGAAAAAAGCTCCATGAAGTGTGAAATAAATCATAGTCACATTTGCTTTGTGACAAATAAGCATCACACACTTTGTATCACAATGAGATCTCACCAAAATACCTACTACTCTCCAGTGGGATTGTGCCCCCCAGCACATGGAGGGCAGCAGGATCCCAGCGAGTGAATGAGTTCAGCAGTACGAGAAAACCCATCTGGGGGTTAACCTGATTAACCTCACCTCGAATCTGGGACACTAGGGTTCGTGGTGGACCTTCTCTTTCATGGCACTTTGGGCTAACACCAAAAACAAGGCTTAATGATCACATTTACTTTTCTATAAAACAGTTCAACAGACTTGAAGACTAGCAGATAAATTTAGGGTCATCTAAACTACTTTTAAATCAATAATCAGACTTGGGAAAAACACTCTATCTCAAATTTTTTATTTTTTTTAAGATTTTATTTATTTATTTGACAGAGAGAGAGAGATCACAAGTAGGCAATGAGGCAGGCAAAGGGGGAGGGGGAAACAGATCCCCTGCTGAACAGACAGCCCGATGCGGGGCTCCATCCCAGGACCCTGAGATCATGACCTGAGCTAAAGGCAAAGGCTTAACCCACTGAGTCACCCAGGTGCCCCTATCTCAAATTTTTATTTTTTTTCAAAGATTTTATTTATTTATTTGACAGACAGAAATCACAAGTAGGCAGAGAGGCAGGCAGAGAGAGAGGAGGAAGCAGGCTCCCCGCTGAGCAGAGAGCCCGATGCGGGGCTCGATCCCAGAACCCTGGGATCATGACCTGAGCCGAAGGCAGAGGCTTTAACCCACTGAGCCATCCAGGCGCCCCTATCTCAAATTTTTAAATGCATCTTTCTAGTCATTAATGGAAAGTAATTGAGGCAGACATTTGAAAATTTGTGTGCATATATGTGGGGTCATGGGAATGGGCATGTTATTAATAACTAGCAAGTTATTGCTCTCAATCCAGGGCTTGGTCTAAGAGGTAAGCACAGAACAGGACCAATCAATATTCCATTAGACGAGAAATACGGAGACTGGGAGACGCGGAATCACAAGCTTTAAGGACCACATAGGCCAGTCACTGCTGGGGCCTGGCTCACCATGGCTGGGGAAGCGGGAGCCTGAGAATAAAGCCAAGGGAAAGCAAGCCAAGCTGAGAAACATGAAGAGACAGGATCCTGATGAACTCGGTGATGCCGTTTTAACCTCTCGATCCAGTGCTACCAGTTTGAGTTGTGTGTCCCTCATTTGCTGCTGGTAGTACTCAATAAATATGAGCTATTTACTTATTAATCCCCAGATGTTCCCTTGAACTCAGACTGAGAGAGCATTTACATGACACTAGAGTCCTCTTCATTGGGAGGTGGGAATCATACCTCTTCAGCTTTATATTCTTGGTCCCTACCACAATATCACAATAAATGTGTTATGAATGAAAGAATAAATGAATAACACAAACATACTTTTTAAAAACTGTACTGGATCAAATAGGACAGTGTGTCCTTTAATTAACTGATTAAACTTATAAAAGCCATAATGATAATTCCTTCAAGGTACAGCACCAGTAAAGAAATGAAACATTTTGTTAAACTAACAAGGAGAAGCCGTGGATTTCCAGAATCCTGATTTTTCTAGAGTTTTCATTCAGGGCCTCCATTTTTTCCTGGGCCTATTAAGATGTGTCAATACTAAACATAACACAATTTAAAAAAAAAAAAAAAAGGAAAAAGGAAAAATAATTAAATCAGTTTAAAAAAAAAAAAAGATGCATCTATGCTTATATTCAAAACACACAGATAAACACCAGGCATCTGGAAGAACGATCCCAGCATTTGGATCAGCTGGATCTACAGAAATGAATGTCTGTTGGTTGGGACCAGGCCTGAGAAGTATGACGGAATCAGTGGGTAATGTAGACAGAGCTACGTCCACTGGATCCAGGAATCTGGAGGAGAAAACCAGAACAGGATCCGGAATGACAGGCCGAAGTGAAGCGGAAAAAAGGTGTAAGGACCACACTTGAAAGAAGCTGGAAGCAGGGGCACCTGAGTGGCTCAGTGGGTTAAAGCCTCTGCCTTGGGCTTGGGTCATAGTCTCAGGGTCATGGGATTGAGCCCTGCATTGGGTTCTCTGCTCAGCAGGGAGCCTGCTTCCCCCTTCCCCTCTCTCTCTGCCTGGCTCTCTGACTACTTGTGATCTCTGTCTGTCAAATAAATAAATAAAATCTTTAAAAAAAAAAAAAAAAAAAGAGTTGGAAGCAAAGTTTGAATTAGAGGCAGGACATGTATTCAGGTGGAGATGCAGGCTGGGTGCCAGGGTGGGATCAGGAAGCCAGGCTCCAATAAAGCTGGAAGCACACTTAGAAGCCAGTTCTGGCCAGGAGGCTTGACGACGTTCTCCAGTGTCAGCACAGGCATTGCAAACTGGCAGTCCTCAGGCAGAATTGTGCCCAGAGAAAGGTGTTGTTTGGTCTGTACTCTCTTTCTTTAAAAGGTTTTTAGACCTTTGTGTTGGAAGGTCATGAGCTGGGAACAATACCGGCTGCAGCAGGTACCCTTCGAGTGCTTTGCATATTTGAATGCATTTAATCCTCGTAAGAACACGTGTGGAGTGCTTACGATATGCCAGGCACTATCCAAGCACTCTCTGTGTATTAACTCATGGATGCTTTTAGTGATCCTATCCCTGTATCACCTATGAGAAAACAGAGGCACAGAGAAGTGAGTCGTTTGCCTGAGGTTACACAGCTCATAAATGGCAGAGAGCCTTCCTGGGCTAACACTGTTGCCAGCCTCTGTGCTGTTCAAAACATAGTAAGCCTCACACAGGCAACAAAAGAAAAAATAACTGGGCTCAGGGCACCTGGGTGGCTCAGTCGGTTGAGCTTCACTCTCTTGGTTTCCAGTTGGGTCATGGTATCAGGGTGGTGAGATGGAGCCCCACTGCTCCATCTGGCTCTGCACTCAGTGGGGAATCTGCCGGAGACTCTCTCTCCCTCTCCCCTCCTTTTACAAAAAGATTCTCTATCCCTCTGCCCCTCCACTCCCACCCTACACATTCTCACTCAAAAAAATTAAAAAAAGAAAAGAGAGAGAGAGAAAGAAAAAGAAAAAGAAAAAGAAAAAGAAAAAATAACTCAGCTTCATCAAAAGTAAAAACTTTTGTAGGGCAAAGAACACTATCAAGAGAATGAAAAAACCCACAGAATGAGAGAAAATGTTTACAAATCTTTATATCTAAATAAAGGATTAACATAAAAAATGCATAAAGCTCCTGTAACTCAACAACAACAACAAAAAGCAAACTGATCCAAAAGAAAAAAATGGGCAAAGGATGTGAATGGACATTTTCTCAAAGAAGATATATAAATGGCCAGCAAGCACATAAAAGGATGCTCAAATCACTAGCAATTAGAGAAATGCCAATTAAAGCCACAATGAGATACCACCTCACACCCATTCAGATGGCTCATATCAAAACACTAGAAAGCGGCGTGCCTGGGTGGCTCAGTGGGTTAAAGCCTCTGCCTTCGGCTAGGGTCATGATCCCAGGGTCCTGGGATCGAGCCCCGAGTCAGGCTCTCTGCTCAGCAGGGAGCCTGCTTCCTCCTCTCTCTCTGCCTGCCTCTCTGCCTGCTTGTGATCTCTATCTATCAAATAAATAAATAAAATCTTTAAAAAAAAAAACACTAGAAAGCAAGTCCGACGAGGATGTGCAGAAATTGGAACCCCTGTGCACTGGCATTGGGAATGTAAAATGGCGCCAGGGTGGAAAACCATCTGACAATTCCTCAAAGAGTTAAAATAGAAATATCATATGACCTGGCAATTTCACTTCCGGGTATGTACCCCAAAGAAGTGAAACCAGGGACTCAAACTTACACTGAGAGTCAGTGTTCCTAGCAGCATTATTGACAACAGCCAAAAGGTGGAAACAAGTGGAATGACCCTCAACATATGAATAGATAAACAAAATGTGGTACATACAGAAACGAGTAATATTCAGCCTTACAAAGGTACTAAAATTCTGACACATGTTACAACATGGATTAACCTTAAAAACATCCTGCTAAGTGAAATAAGCCAGACACAAAAGGACAAACACTGTAGGATTCCACTCACAATGAGGCACTTAAGGTAATCAGATTCGTAGAGACAGAAAATAGAATAAAGGTTACCACAGACTGAGGGGAGGAAGAAACAGGCAGTTGTTATTCAATGGGTACAGAGTTTCTGTTTGGAATGAGAAAGTTCTGGAAATGATTAGTGGTGATGGTTGCATAACATTGTATGAATTGTGAATGCACTTCATGCCACCAAATTGTACTCTTAAAAACAGTAAAAATGGTAAATTCTACGTTATATGTGTTTAGCCACAATAAAAAAAAAAGTGTTAAGCCTCAAAGAGATGTTATGCAAAAAAAAATCTCCGCCCATTTGAAATCAAATACTAAAGTCTGAGAAGAGTCAGGGGAACAGATAGAAGAGAATCTATCCAGTTAGCCAAAAGGATAGAAGGAAAAGAAAAAAAGTTTAGTAATAACTAGTCAGCAAAAGTTGGCAAATCTTTAGAAGACATGAACAAAGCTTTTTTTTTTTAAAGAAGCAAAAAGCTTTTAAAAAAAAACTTTCAGAAAGAATTAAATGCAAGAATGCCTACCAATTAGATATATGCTCACAGAGACATGTGCCAAGATAATAAAATAAATGTTCAAATTCTCAGCTACCCTAATCCAGCAGAGTAGTAAAGTTAAATGTCCTTGTTTCACATGGATCTGAATGCAGAATAGAGCCCGAAAATTTTAATTACAGCAGAAGCCTACCCAGAGTATATGGAACGTCCTTGGGAGCTTTCAATCACTCCAAAGGACTAACACAAAATTTAAAAATACCGTCACCCCTGCCTTGTCTGCCAGGGATACATCTGAAGACCAATAATTGATACCTGAAACGTCAGACAGTTCCAAACCCTATATATACTATGTTTTTCATACACACACACACACACACACACACACATATATATACACACAAACACACATATCATACTATATGATATGACTACATATGACTATATATGATCATATGACTAATGATACATATATGGTATGATATATATATACTATGATAAAGTTTAATTTATAAATTAGGCACAGTAAGAGGTTAACAATAATAATCAATAACAAAATAGGGCAATTATAACAACATACTGTAATGAAATTTTTGTGAAGTGGTCTCTCTCTCAAAATACCACTGAACTGTACTCACCCTTCTTGGATGATGTGAGATGATAAAATGCCTGTCAGATGAGATGAAATGAGGTGAAGGACGCAAGCACTGTCACGTAATGTTAGGTTACTATTGACTTTCAGACCATATGTCAGGAGGGGGGACATCTGCTTCTAGACCAAAGTTGACCATGGTAACTGAAAGCACAGAAAGTGAAACCCTCGGATAAGGAGGGACTAATGTATAAATCTGCCATAAAATTATCCATTAGAGGCTGACATATTTTAAATAAAATGAATGTGAATTCCACAACTGCACAGCAAGGTCATGGGACTGTAAATTATTCTGCAGTTCTCTGTGTCTTCCATTGGAGCCTTCTGGATTCTCCTAAAATTTTAACTTGACCCACATTAAGTTAACGTATGCTAGTGACTCCTACCCCTACAGGAATATTGGTTTATTTAAGAGAAGACCAGATTCAACCCCAGGACGTGCCACTAAGTCCCTGGGAGGTGTTGGGCGAGTCATTCAACTCTCCAAGCACCAATTTCCTTTGTCTGCAGTAGAGACTAGACAAAACGATTTCTGAAGTCTCTTTAACACACTATGAGTCACATTTCGTTCCTTTCTTTTTGGGAGGGGTGACATTTTTTGCTTTTCTTTTCCAAATACATCACTGTCCAAATTGAAAGCTGCAGAGTTTCATAAACCTTTCATAAAAATGTTATTCAGTCCCTCCAAACGTATTTTCTTCTTATCTCCTAGCTGCTCACACACAAAGATGATCAGAGAACCCACTCTCCATTATATTTTTTTTATGTATATACCACCTTAGTCCATAAAGGATTTGAGTCTCTCTCATTTCATTAGCATCTAAAAATTTCAAAATTCTCTTATACAAGGACTGTGCATAATCTTATTTTAAGACTAAATCCTTTTCCCAAAAAAATCATGCTTAAAAATGTTTACTTGGGCTTTTTCTCCATTAAAACAGGAAAGTGACATATGCATAAAGAAGGATGCTAAGTGAATATAGATTTGATACTGATGACTTGCAGCCAACTACCGCCCTTTCTCTCCTGGCTTGATGGCTAATCACCAAAATACATTCCAGAGCTGTTCTCTCTCCTCATATACTTCATTTGAGAATGAATTAATTTCTGTTTCAAGTTGTCCCATCTGGGAAAACCTAGATCCCATCAACAACAGCTTGAGAATAAAATTGAGAGGAGCAGAAAGGCAAAAAAGAAGACTTAAAAATTAAAATAATCTTTCTTCAGTCTAAGTCCAGAAAGGAAGCTTTGGCTTTCGATGTGCAGTCAAACTATGCAAGGAAGATTCTGTTCTCTTTTGGTATTAAGTTAACCAAACACTCAAGTTAATGTTCAACATTAACAAATTAATAAATTAATTATTTAAAAATTAATTAATTAATTAATTAATGTTCAACAACATTAATTAGTCTTTAGTGAGGAGTTACAACACCAAAACTCCACAGTGGACCTCTTTCCCCTGGCGCAACAAATCCTAACTGAATTGTTAGGCCAGTTCTGGTCTGTCATGTCCCTAGCAGACCTGCCACAATTTAGCTGGAATTTTCTCAAAATAGATGGGAATTGCGTTTTGTAGAATTTAAAAAATGGGAAGACCCCAAGTTTTAATTATATAGGCATCTATATTTACACTGGCATCTATATTCTATATGAAATTTCTTCAGTTTATTCTATAATAACATCTTAAATGATGAGGATTGCAAAGTAAGATCTAGGAAGATGCTATCTGCAAGCCAGTCAGGTCCCAAACCAAAGCAGAACCCAAATGTCAAAATAAATACCACTGATATGATTCATTCATTTATTCATCAAACAAAGCTTAAGCAACATCTCTTTTCAATTACTCCAGGCACTGTGGAGGCTCCTACATCATTACAACCCCAGGGCAGAAAAGCGCTACTGGAGAAGTATAAAAACAGTGCCCTATTGCCCCCACGAACCCCGTTACCAAGATTCTGATGGCCTGGAAAATGGGGGGGGGGCATATATTCTTCAGCCTCTAACCAGGGTGGGCCAGAGCAGGCTTTATGACAGCTTTGACCCAAAGACAGACAGGTGAGAACACTGGTATCCTCCCAGGGAGATGCAACATGGGTATACGGCTGGGTGGGGAGAAGCTGAGCTTACCTTGGGACAGAGAGGAGCTCTGGAGGGGGAGACTTTGTCAGCTGTTTGACCCTGACCTACCATGGAATCCAGAATTTGGGAGAAATGAGACACCACAGAGAAGCCATTACTAGAATGGAGAAGAACAGAAAGGTGGGAAAGAAGTCCTACAAATGAAAGTAATCCTTCCTCAGCCTAAATCAGGACAGGAGCTCAGGACCTCATTCCATCCAAGAAGCACAGAGAAGGTGAAACACAAACTCGAACTAAAAGAAAGAGGACTAAAGCTCTCTGAGGGCTAGGAAAAGAGAAAGGAGTATCCAAGTGAGCTCACATCCCAGAAAATTCTGTTTTGAACCACGGGAAGGAAGGCACATAGGAGAGAAAAATAGAACAGCTCAAGTTGCTGATGCGTGACCAAGAAATGAGACAGCCTGAGGAACGGATGACAGGAGTACATTTCCAAGCATGGCAGTGATATAATGGAGCACACAGGCGTACTCATCTCCAAAGACGAGAAAAGACTCAACTCATTGTGAAGCCAAGTTTTTAATTTAGAATTCACAAGTTGCTCTTGTTTAAAAAAAAAAAAAAAAAAAAAAAAAACCTCTGCCCCAGAGTTTCCTCTCTGGCCAGATCAGACATGTACTTCACAGACTTCCAGCAGAAGACTGGAGTGTCAACAGGTACTGAGGAGTGGCTCAGAAATCCAGTTCCTGGAACCTCCAAGTCTAGGAATCTCACACTCAAGAGAGGAAAATAAAAAGTTGGGAGTGAAACGACTCACCGGTTGGCTGTTTGGGTTGCAAACAGAAAGATGCTGAAGAGTTAGAAGAGCGCAGAGAAACCAGAAGCAGAAGTTGGGTAGACTTAACACTGGCAATGAAAGGCAAGCCTTCAAAAAATCCCAAAGTTGTAGACTTAATGTTAGAGGAGCTGGATGCCCCCCAAAATCTGCAGTGCTCTGCTAGAGCCAGCAGACGGATCTGTAACCATGTCGTCTAAGGAAGCTTACAACCACGGTCCTCACAGAACGGAATCCTCTCATGGATGCTAGCTTTGACTCAATTCTGTCCTTCCCTGGGTTTCCAGTAAAACCATCTGAAACCCTTGCAAAGTATATATTTTGAAAAGACTCTCATACAAGTGTCAAATGAACACATGTCAAAGATGTCATTCAGTTTGTTAATTAACGAGGGAAACGGTGAGATGGTAGAGCTCCTCCAAAGAGCATTTTCAGGATCTAGATTCTCCTAAGTATTGGGGACTCCATCAGAACTAGATCACTGTGCTACATACACAACAGGCTAACGACCAATGGAGCAACAAGCCAGACCTTTGAGGTTATCATTGCTATTGAACAGAAATCATTTGCCAAATCTACACGTTAATATGTTACCTCACTAAATTTAGAAAGTGTACTTAATAGTAATAAGTGGTTTGAACAAAGTATATTCTTCTGCCTAAATACTCCTTAGGTATTAAAAGGACATATTACCCAACCTCTTACTTCCAAGTTTTTTTTTTTTTTAAAGATTTTATTTATTTATTTGACAGAGAGAGATCACAAGTAGGCAGAGAGGCAGGCAGAGAGAGAGGAAGGGAAGCAGGCTTCCTGCTGAGCAGCGAGCCCAACGCGGGACTCGATCCCAGGACCCTGGGATCATGACCTGAGCCGAAGGCAGTGGCTTAACACACTGAGCCACCCAGGCGCCCCAACTTCCAAGTTTTTAAATGATTTTTCTTAACTCCTTGATGCTTAATTTTGTAATAGAGCGTGAGCAAATCTCATTAATCACAGAAGCTGGAGAACCTCCCCCACCATATGGTTTTCAAAACTAGACTGTCCAAACAAAAGGTCGACCTTGGCATTGACTGATTAGCAGAAAGAATGGTGTGTGAAGAGAGAAAAGACATTGACATGGCAAAGGGAAACAGCTAAGCCCTGCTAACCTTGGCCATCTGCCGGCCTGCCAGACCTCACTGACCATGCCACGCTGAAGTCTGGAGGTCAGAAGCGGAAATCATGCTCTCCTGTCTGAGCCAGATGGACCACCTAAGCACAGTTGTCTCGAGATGGATCCTCCAGTGAGAAATCGAATGCATATTCTGCAGAAAGACTAGTCTTCGAGTGTCATACAAAAGCCAGCTTCAAGGTCCTCTTGGAGAGAGCAGGTGGTTGAAACAGTTGGTGTTGCCCTCCAGGACACGCCTTTCCAAGAAGATGTGGTTGGTGCAACCAGCTCCACATGGAACCGGGAATAGTTACCTCACCTAGAACCCACCCTAGAGAGAAGAACCCAGCATCTGACACCCCAAAACCAAAACCCAGCCCTCCTTTACCCTTCCCTTCCATGCCCTCTTTTTGCAGAAGATTTTTTTTTCAACTACTTTCCATCAAGGATGAGCAAAAGATCAGGAAAAGCATTTTCACATGAAGGCAGAGCTGTACCCTAGGAACAGGGTTGACACAGGTGTGAAAGTAAGTGGCCAGGTCTAGAAAACCGGAGAATAAAACCAGATCGGTGTTTTGAATGAATTTTATGGATGTATTTGCCTGGTTTCTATCAGCTCTTGTGCTAGGTTGGAAGAGTGGGGGTAGGAAAGATACTTTGTGGCCTCCTAAAAGTAAGAGCTGAAACTACAATGAGATACCATTTCACATCACTAGGACGACTATAATTTAAAATAATAATAATAATAACAGGGGCAGGGAATAACGTGTAAAGGAGGGTGTGGAGAAACTGAACCCTACTGAACCCTTCCCTATTGCTGGTGGGAATATAAAATGATACAGCCACTGTGCTGTTTCTAGAAAAGTTAAACATTGAATTGCCATAGCCATTCCCCCCCAGGCATAGACCCAAAAGAGATGAAAACAGGTACTAAAAGATGAAAACAGATGTGTCCACAGCAGCACTATTCACAGTAGCCAAAAAGTGGAAACAAACCGAACACCCACGAACGGGTGAACAGAGTGACAAATGGCTGCACGCGCATGCAAGGGAAAGGAATTTTGTTCAACTGTAGAAAGGAATGGAATGTTGATGCCGGCCACAAGGCGGACAAACCTTGGAAACATTATGCTAAGCAGAAAAGGCCATACACGGAAGGTCACATATTGCCATAATTTCATTTACATGAACTATCGGGTAAAGGTAAATGCATAGCAATAGAAAGCAGGCTGGTAGTCATCCGGGGCTGAGGGGAGAGGCTGGGGAATAAATAGTTGGGGGGGGGGGGGACTTATTTGGAGTCAATGAAAATGTTTTGGAATGAGATAAAGGTGGTGTTTTCCCAACATGATAAATGTACTAAATACTGAATTGTACACTCGAAAAGAGCTAATCTTACGGTATTTTGAGTTTCATCTCAATAAATGAAAAGGAACAGAAAATAACAAGGGCGCCTGGGTGGCTCAGTCATTAAGCATCTACCTTCAGCTCAGGTCATGATCCCAGAGTCCTGGGATCAAGTCTGGGACTGAGCCCCGCATCAGGCTGCCTACTCAGCGGGGCACCTGCTTCTCTCTCTCCCACTCCCCCTGCTTATGTTCCCTCTCTCTCTCTCTGTCAAATAAATAAATAAATAAAATCTTAAAAAAAAGAAAGAAAGAAAGAAAATAACAACAATGACAATAATAGTATTAAGTGGCAAACAGTAAAATCCAAGTTAATCCAATGGCCTTCAGGATGTGAAAATATGCAGAGTAAACTAGAGTTTGGGCAGAAGAGGGAGCAAGAAACACACAAACTTATAGAATTTACGTGATGAGAAAAGATTCAGGAACTACACTGATGACTCCCCCCATCATGTCATCTCTATTCTACTTGACTGATTATCTCCTCTAAATACAGAAGAGAATAAAAGAGAATAAAAAAATATAAATCCTTCAAAACCAAGGAAAAAATATTGAAGATGCACAAAATTTGCAGCAACAAAGAGTTGACCTGATAGATCATTCAGTCCAACCACCCTAACTTTGCAGATGGGAAGTCAAAACTCAGAGAGACTGACTCCCTTTCCCAAGGCTCACCGCAGAGCTGGGGCCAGCAGCAACTGGGGTGGCCTGGGGACTCTGCTTTCCATGACAGAAGCTCCCACTGAGTTCTCTGTGGTCTTATTTTTTTCTCTTGAATCACAGATCTAAAATGTTTCCAGGCCTGCAGCAAAGCAGTGTCAGCCACCCCCTCCTCAGCTTTTCAGCATTCCCATCCCACGAAAATCAGGTTAAAATTAACATCTCTAGAGCAGCCTTCAGTGGAAAAGCCCCAAAGATGCAACCTAGCTTGTGTAAGAAATCAGCCCAGGAAGCAGGCACACTCTGCCTGGTTCCCGGGGATAGGGATGGGTAATGAAGACTCTGTAGGCATCTGCAACGTACATGTCAACCAGGGTCACCGCGTCCTCCGAGAGTCAGACCAAAGAGCCTGAACTCCTATCCAGGTGCTATCTTCTAGATCATTCCTTCCAGCCCTCACCTTCCATTCTAAAAGGCTGATGAAGCAATTTTCCCAAACAAAGACCATTCTCTCCAAAGGCCAGCTGTCTAAATAACTTTTTTTTTTTTTACCCAACTGCATGTATGTCTTGGGACTGGTGTATTCCCTTCCTTCCTTCCTCCCCGTGCCAGTTACCAGTATGGGTTACTTCCTTGTGGGGCCTCCTCCAAGAGCAAGAGTGTGTAGTAGACCCCGGAAGGATATTTTAGCACCAGGTTAAATGCAGGTAAGTAGCAGGAGCCACCGGCAGGAAACCCAGAAGCTTCATATTCCAACAGGCCTACCACCAACTGAAGGCCAGCACCTAATACATTGCTATTTAATTTTGTTAAAAAGGGATCTTTGTCTTCATTATGTTTTCAAACTTTTATTTATTTATTTATTTTAATTTTATTATTTGACAGACAGAGATCACAAGCAGGCAGAGAAGCAGGCAGAGAGAGAGGAGGGGAAGCAGGCTCCCCACTGAATAGAGAGCCCGATATGGGGCTCGATTCCACATCAGACTGTGGGACCACTGAGCCACCCAGGCACCCCTATGTTTTCAAACTTTTAGTCCCTGTAACACAATTTACTTATTAAGTGTAGATTTTTGTTGGTGTTTTTGGAGCACCTAATACAGCATAGCATCATGTCAGAAAGGCTTCTCTCCCATAATTATTTAATTTCGAATAAAATTGGGATTAAGAATGTAGTATGGGGTGCCTGGGTGGCTCAGTTGGTTAAGCGTCTGCCTTCTGCTCAGGTCATGATATCAGGTCCTGATATTGGGTTTGCTTCTCCCTCTGCCCCTCCCCCTGCTTGTGCTCTCCCTCTTGCTCTCTCTATCTCTCAAATTAATAAATAAAATCGTTTAAAAAAAATAATGTGGGGCACCTGGGTGGCTCAGTGGGTTAAAGCCTCTGCCTTCAGCTCAGGTCATGATCTCGGGGTCCTGGGATCAAGCCCCGCATTGGGCTCTCTGCTCAGCAGGGAGCCTGCTTCCCACCCCACCCCCCGCCTGCCTCTCCACCTACTTGTGATCTCTGTCAAATAAATAAATAAAATCTTTAAAAAAAATAAAATAAAAATAATGTAGGCTCTGGAGTTAGAACAGTCATGTTCAGATTTTGGCTTCAATTATTCCCTGTGTGGTCTTTGGCTCTATGTTTAACCTCCCTTGTCCTAAGTTTGCCCAGCTATAAAATGAACATAACAATAAGAACCTCCCTCTTAAAGCCATTATGAGAAAAAAATGAAATAAAACATTTGAAATACGTATGAGTTCCTGGCACATTCCAAGAGCTCAGTAAATGTTATCTATTGTTATCCTTCCCCAAAAGGGGCCCATTAATCACGCTTAAATCGTGGAGAAGAACCTGCCTCAGCTCCTGTCCTGACCTGTCTGCTCTGAACTTTTGGAGGGTCAAGATGAATTCATGAGTTGGAAGGGTCTGATCTACAGCCCTCTCCAGACCTTATTCCCTCTCCCGCCTCCCAAAAATCCTCTGCTTGAATATCGCTACCAACAGGAAACTCACCTCTTCCCCAGGCTGACCATGTCATTTTTGGATGACCCATGGCTTCCAGACACACTGGTCCTACCTCTCTCCTCTGAGTGACCAGCAAAAGGCCCCTCTTCCTTCTGCATGCTTAGCCTTTCAGACATATAAAGACACTATCATATTTCCAAGCTGACTATCCCTATGTTCCTGAACTGTGACCTGATTTAAGGTCCCCTGGACAAGAAACTGTGCTTGTTAAAACCTCAGAACCACCCAGTACCTGCAAGGGCATCCATCCAGCTCCAGAAGGCCAGGCAGGAGAGAGGGATATAAAGGGACAAGGGGACCAGACCTTCCCTTCATTCTTCTACCTGCTAACCCCCAACCCTGTTCCTCTGCACTTTTGAGAATCTTCAGAGACAGGACACTGGCTTTTTTCAAATATTTCCTGATTTGGATGAAATTGTCAGTGACCTTTCAATGGTGCCTTAATGAAGTAATTCATGCTTTCCACATCATTTTAGGAAAGGAGGAGAGAGAGGAAACAGTGTCCAGTGAGGGTTGTGTCAAGCTCAATGATATTTTCCATACACTGCTTCATTTAAATAAACAACAAGGATAAGGGACATCCTAATTATAGTCCCATTTTAGAGATTAGGAAACTGAGACTCAGAAAGGTCTAGCAGCTTTCCCTCAATCACAGAGTAGCTGAGCCCAGATAAGAGCTCAGGCCCCCCTTGTGCTTTTCTCTGTGTGGGACATGTCTTCCAGGGTCATGTGCTCAGGGACTCAGCTAGTGCACAGCTCCTTGTTCATACTGAGCCTGCAATCCACCAAGCTACCACAGTAATAAAGTACCCCATGAGACTAGGGCTCAGCAAAGTATAGTCTATGGGCCAAATCTCCCCACTGACTGTTTTTGTGAATTAAGCTTTATTGGGACATGGCCACGCCCATTGTTTTTCATCTTGTCTATGGCTGTTAACACACTTCAGTGGCCCAGTGGTTAAGGTACAGTGAATTCCTATTCTCTAATAATGTAAATTTACTTCTCTAGAACAACTGGCTGACTTGTAACAACATATAACATGTAACATGTAACAACATGGTACCTCTAGTATTGAACATCATTAGATGACATCCCCATGGTTTCCTTCTTGAAGGCATTTGTCAGTTTGTGACAGCAAAGACACAGGTAAGGTCTTTTAAAGCCTCCAATTGACAAGATAGCAAAGCACAGCTCACCACTTTGGATTCCTGACACTAACACCAGTGGGGAGAAGCCCAGGAACCAGAAAGACCCAGGAGATCAATGCAAACGAGCACAAAGACTCTAGGCATCAGCAGGTGTACCCACAGCCTCTGGTCTCAACACCAAATGTCTGCCAGGCAGTGAGAAAGCAATGGGTCTCCAAAGGACAAAGGAAATGAAAACTTTTCCTGCATGAAAAGAACTATAAGAAAGGACTCTCAAGGTCATTGGGGGTGCCTGGGTGACTCAGTTGGTTGAACCTCAGACTCTGGATTTCAGTTCAGGTAATGATCTCAGGGTGGTGGGATCAAGCCCCACAGCAGGCTCCCTGCTTAGCAGAGAATCTGTTTGTCCCTCTTCCTCCCTCTCTGCCTCACCCCCTCCCCAAGCGTTTTCTCTCTCTCTCTCTCTCTCCCTTTCTCTAAAATAAATACATATCTTTTAAAAATAGGAAATACCCTGAAAAATGGATGTCATTAGAGATGTCTAGTTGAATACCATCAATGATGGTGAACTCATTACCTTTCATTTTCAGACAGCACTGTCAGAAACCTACAATTCGAATTTCAGTGAGCCATACAAAACCATGCTGCCCCCCTTCCCTGTGGCTATCCTTCCCAGCTCTGTCATTCACTGTTAACATATCCCCCTTAAATTTTTTCAGCTCCTAACCTAACATCCCAGATGCTCCACATCATTTTTCACGTGGCATGGATGTGATTTTCACTTCCCTGACCGTAGGAATCAATCAGGTCCTAGCAGGAAAGAGATGACACACTCAAAGTTAGTAATTCGAGGACACTTTCATAAAGGGTGCATTTACAAAAGTATGAACAGTGTGTGGGGAGACTACCAGGGATTCTGTAATTCCCCAGGGGCGTTCCCACGTTAGGCTTGAAGGAATAAGGAAAGCAGTCAGCAGAGTCTGGAGACAGGGCAAGCTATGCAAAGAGGGTTGGCTGGCAGGAGCTGTGACCTTCAGTTATAGATGGTACCCTCAGGGAAAGGAGCTGATGGAATAAATAACCCTTTCTCACACTTCTTAACTCTAATCTCCTGCCAGAGCTTTCCATTGACCAAATGCAATGGGAAGCTTGAGGGAAAGGTTGCTCATCAATGCAGTTTATACAAATTAGACCTCCTGGGGCACAGAACAGGGTGGTGGGTGGATCTGAGGGGCAAATGAAAAATATTCAGCACAGAGGACATGTCATGTCTTGCCTGCCTAGCATGCATTCACTTTTATTCCGGTAAGAGTACCTCTAGTTTTTTTCTGAGGAACCACTCCCCTACCCACCCTCACCATGTGATTTAAGGAGGGTTGATTGCACCTCTAACTCCAGGAGCCCTCCGGTGACTCAAGACTCAGGTCTGCCCCAGAGTCACAACCTTCTGATCACAGTGATTGGCTCAGAGATAAACATGTAACCCACTCAGAGACAGTAAGAGGCAAGCTCTGTACTGCAGAAGAGGCATGTTCCTCTTTTCTAGGATTCCAGGGACATTAGCCTGGAGCTCCTGGAAGCCATACTGCCCCCCAAGGGAAGAGCCTGAATAAAAGGAAGGTCAATTCAGTGAAGAGCAGAGCCAAGGAATAACTAGACCCTGGGAACTTGTTCGAGTTCCTGGATCCAAATATGCCTGAAGTCTAGCCTGTTCATGCCAGTCTGAACTGGCATAAAACCTTGCAGTGTAAAGAACAATGGTGGGACATCACC
The DNA here is from genome assembly GCF_902655055.1 of Lutra lutra. Taxonomy (NCBI): domain Eukaryota; kingdom Metazoa; phylum Chordata; class Mammalia; order Carnivora; family Mustelidae; genus Lutra; species Lutra lutra. The sequence continues at coordinate 26,612,345 of NC_062291.1, read as the reverse complement.
TTCTAGCTGGACAACGTAGGGAAAAGACTTAATTTTATGATCCTCAAGTCCCTTGACTTTAAAACAGAAAATTCTAGGGACACCTGGGTGGCTCAGTTGGTTAAGCGTCTGCCTTCCGCTCAGGTCATGATCCCAGAGTCCTGGGATTGAGTCTGACACTGGGCTCCTTGCTGAGTGGAGTTATATATATAAGACAAAAACAAAAACAAAAACCCACACAGGAAATTCTAATGCCCTTCCCGGCTTACTGTGAGCACCAAACAAGTTCCCATATCTAAAGGTCCCTTGTAAGCTGTAAGGCATTGTACAAATGTCACAGATGCTTCTTCAGGTCACCCCCACCTTCAGATGCACCACCCCTCAGGACATTGGTAACACAGTGTTCCATAGGCAGGAGCATACAACATTCTAAAATTACTTCCAAAGCTGAGTAATGACATACTACATAGCAGCTGTCAAGTGCAGTGGCAATCTCAACCTTGCCAGATAGAGGAAAAAAAAAAAAAAAAGAAAGAAAGAAAAGAAAAAAGAAATTGACAAAATTGGCTTCATTTTAGGGACAGACTGGAATCAGCAACGAAGAAACAGAATGAGAAAAATTCTGCTGAATTAAAAACTATGTCTGCAACAACGTCAGGACAGAGGGCGATCAGCATCGGGCAAAACTACAGAGAGACGGCCCACGCCTCGCGGGGTGCAGTGATCCAAGCAGCGGGGGTCACAGCTGGACAGTAAAGGGGTCAAAACCAAAACCCACAGACCAACGAGATGGAGAGCTTCCCTGAGGACATAGAACTATTGAAAGGAAACATCCTTATATTACAACCATGAAATACTGGGGGGAAATAGAGGCAAAAAAGGCCAGCAGCAAATAGGGAAGTAAAACCCAGGCCAGAAAAACACAAAGATAGCAAAATCTGACAGCCAAAGCCGCCCCCAACGCTAAGCGGGGAATCCGAGAGCTCTTGCCGAGTGGCTAAACCCCACGTGGAAATTTCAGTACTCGAATGGGAAAAATTCAAAGCACGGCTAGGAAAATGTCTTACCAGAGGCAGAAGAGAAAAACATATGTGCAAATGCTTCACGGTGCTCGGAAGTACTCCTTCCTGGGATTCCAGACACGAATCCCAGGCTCGCACGAAGCGCTTGGCTCTCTGCTCGTCCTGTAACCCGACTCTACTGTAGACAAAAATCAAAGAGCAAAGGAAAAACTGACTTGAATCTCTAATCAATATGACAAATGCACTATAGGTTACCAAGGGGCTAAAAACTGAAGGAAGCGTTTGGTAAAGCCTAAAGGAAAACAAAATCTTTCTTGTCCAACTGAAGAAAAAAGTGCTCAAAAGAAATGCATTTCAAAAAAGGATTTTCAGGATCTGCTATGAGCAAAGGACGGGGGCTAAGTGCTATGGAGCACAGGAGATGAAAGCCACACAGTCTTCACCTCCCCAGCCCTGCCAACTGAGAGTCCAGTTGGGAAGGACAATGGCAGCAGAAGAGAGAATGGAGAATGGGTGACTGCGGAACGCACACACCGGCTTACGCGGCCGGACAGCTGGTGTCTGCTCAAAGCAAATCACAAAAGACAACTCACAGGTGATGTCTTGCCCTCTTTCAGTGGAGAGAGGAAGTGACTAAATCAATCAGGAAGGAACTGTTGATGCCTTCTTCTCCCTCCACAGCACCTCTCTCCCAAACACAGCATCGCCACTTTCACCTGCAAACTGTACTGTGAGTCCGCCTTCTTCTTCAAACCCCACGGCTACCACCCTCCTTGGGCCGCTGTCACCTCTTGCCAGGACTACCCTGATGACCTGCTTATCCCCGTAATCAGTCCTCCCTCCAGCAGCCAGGCCAATGATTTCAAATGCAGACTGAATCAAAGCCCTTCCACAGCTGCCAAGACTAAAATGAAATATCAACTCCTCCAAGACCCGGTATCTTCCCGCCACTGAGTGTGTCTCCAGCTCCATTTCATGCCAGACATTTTCATTCTCCAGCTCACTCAGCCTACTCTAACCTCACCAACCTTCACTCCGATCTGTAGACGCCCCACATTCTTTCCTAATCAAAGATTTCAGCATACCCTGGTCTGTGTCTGCGATGCTGTTCTTCCCAACTCCTCCCATAACTCTTACTTAGCTTTCAAGTCCCAATGTAAAAGTCACTTCCAAAGAAAAGTCTTCCTGAACTTCCAGTATAAATCAGGACCCAGAGCATCCTATACTTTTCTTTATCCTGGTAGGTAATTATACATTTATTCTGTGTTCATTTACTATCTGACCCTCCACAATACTAACGAGTGGGAAACTGAGCAGGGATCAGAAAATGCTTGCTGCGTGAAGGAATATACATGATATAACAAAGCAGAACTCACGTCCTCTTTCTTCAAAGTGTTTCCAGTCTCATAGACACAAAACAATAGGAAGCAGAATAAAATAGATGAAAATCACGTATAGAATAGATTATTTGCTAAGCCCATAAGCCGTGTGTAGGCAGGCAGCGTAACTTACAAAACAGAAATACCAAATAAAGAAAAGGTATCCTTTTAGGGCTTTTCTATCTTCGGGGGAATTCCCATGGAGTCATTGGTAATCGCAATTCTCTACAAAGAGAGAATGGAGAATCAGGAAAAATGAAAAGGAACAACAAACCCGCCCAACTGGTCCCCCTTGAAGATAAAAAGGGTGGGAAAGCATCACTACCCCACTTATAATAAGAAACAAGCTAGACAAACTGCAAATTAACTTTCACAAATCCTTCAGAAAGCTGAGGTCACAGAGCCAACAACTAACTCAAAATCTGAGGAAAGACAGGCATCCATGGGGAGAAAAGGATCCAGGCCTTCACTCAGCTGGGACAGATTTCTCAGACACCCATACAAGGCATTAGGGAAAATTTAGCTAGAAATTTTTAATGAATTTCTAAAGGCCACACGTAAGCTGGCTAAGGGCTGCAGTAATGGGGCTCCTTGCACTATCTTTGCAACACTTCTGTCAGTCTAATGCTATTTAAAAGAAAAAACAGTTTGGGACTGATGAGCACTGTTGAATGTGGACAGAAACAAACAAAAACAAAAAAGAACCAGCCCATGGGAAACTTCCCACTCCCAGGCATGCGTGGGACTCTCAAAAGAGACAATGCCCAGGGGCCTGGGTGGCTCAGTCAGTTAAGCCTCTAACTCTTAATTTTGGCTCAGGTCATGGTCTCAGGGTCGTGAGATCAAGCCCCACGTCAGACTCCTTTCTGGGCACGAAGGTTGCTTAGGATTCTCTCTCTCCCTCTCCATCTCCCCTCCCTTTCCTCCCCCCGCCAAAAAAAAGACAATGCCCATGAACATGAACTCGCTCACAAAAAAATACGAAGAAAAAAAATTAAAATTCTAGCGAATAAATCCGTGCACAGATCCAAGTAGAAGTTTTCATACCTGAAAAACTAGAAATGTTTATTTTGACCTTCTAGAAATCATAATGAAGTTCACTTCGTATGAATAAAAATAAATCCAGATGGAAGGTAGAGGATGCATGGCGCAGGGGGAACAAAAAGTCAGAACAAGCGTTGGTAAATTTAAGTAAGAATTGACTATAAAAATAAGGAGGATGGGGGCAAAAATAAGGGGCATATGGGAACGCTCAGAACTTTCTGCTCAATTTTGCTGTGAAAGTAAAACTGCCCTGAAAACGAAAGTTTATTTATTTAGATAAATTATTTAGATAAATTTATTTAGATAAAAATTTAGATAAATTATTTAGATAAATTTATTTAGATAAATTTAGATAAATTTATTTAGATAAATAAATAATGACGATAACTTTTTTTTTTCCACTGGAAAACAAAATGAAAATAAAATACCAGATAAAAATAGCACGGAAGGGTGCCTGGGTGGCTCAGTGGGTTAAGCCACTGCCTTCGGCTCAGGTCATGATCTCAGGGTCCTGGGATCGAGTCCCACATCGGGCTCTCTGCTCAGCAGGGAGCCTGCTTCCCTTCCTCTCTCTCTGCCTGCCTCTCTGCCTACTTGTGATCTCTCTCTCTCAAATAAATAAATAAAATCTTTAAAAAAAAAATAGCACGGAAGATGGAAAAGCTGCTCAAAGGCAGACAATGGGAGGAATATTTGAAGGAAGTTAAAGCATTCTAAAAATACTGGTCTTGTTCAAGAGGAAGAGAGGCATACTGATTTGCTCTCGACTCTGTTTAAAAAATACATGATTTGGGCGCCTGGGTGGCTCAGTGGGTTAAGCCGCTGCCTTCGGCTCAGGTCATGATCTCAGGGTCCTGGGATCGAGTCCCGCATCGGGCTCTCTGCTCGACAGGGAGTCTGCTTCCCTCTCTCTCTCTCTCTCTGCCTGCCTCTCTGTCTACTTGTGATCTCTCTCTGTCAAATAAATAAATAAAATCTTTAAAAAAAAAATACATGATTAAGTAGCAACATTTTAAAAATCTGGTTGCAGTTCAAGATGGCAACAGAGGAGGATCCTGAACTCACCTGGTCCCACAGAAACACCAAATCTACAGCTGCATAAAGATGGACTTCCTGGGGCGGGAGGTGGGGGAGGGGTGAGTAACAAAACCAAAACCTAAACCCCGCCTGAGCAACTCCTCTGCATCCAAGCCCTGGCAGAGGCTGGGACGGGGCCTGGTTCTGGACCCCATGCCAGGTCCAGAGAACCACAGTGAGGAGGGAATGCCAAACCGAGCTGCTCCTTGAGGAGGCAAGAGTTTAAACCCCATACCAAGGCACCCCCAGTTTTTAAGACCTGCACCTGAGAGAGGAGCCCTTAAAACCCCCAGGGCTCGTGTCCGCAGGCCCACAAGCCCCCAGAGAACCGGCGCGGCTCTTGGCAGGCCTCGCCCGCGGGGACTTACGCGCCCAGGGCGCAGCGCTGCAGCTGTTGAAGGGCCACCCAGACGTCAGGCGGGAGAGGCTCCTTGGCTTGCCTCGGACCTGCGGCCCGAGGACAGGCACCTGATCTGACACACATCTGGGGGTTTGCCAGGGTGTTCACTGCCCCCCGAGCCTGGCGGGGCAATCTCTAGGCTGGGGTCCTCTGCTTCAGCAGATGGGTGCCCTCTTGGAGTTCCAAAGCACCAGAGCCCAATCCCCCCTTCCTGGCCCAGCGGAATCTTTGCAGGGATCCGGCGCCCCCGCGCCCCCGGTTTCCGTCTGGTGTCCTGGGCTTTGTGGCTGCTGCGCCAAGGAGGCCCCTTGATCACCTGACTTTGGCTGCTGCTCCCCATTGGCTGATAAAGAAGCCAAAGGGGCCGTGATCTCATTCAGCGATGCTTAGGGGCCGGGAGACTCAGCCACCTACTCCCCAGTGCGGGCTTCCAAACCTAAGTACAGTCTTTCTGTATTTGTTCATGTCAGTGAAAGGCCTGAAAATGGGAATTTTTTTTTTAATTTGTAATTCTTATCTTGGAGTTAATCCTAAATTTATTTCAAGGAAATAAACATGGGCATTTTTCAAGATTTTAGCTATAAAATATTCATGACATCTTAGAAGTAGAATTAAACATGAATTTTTCTCTTCTCTTGCTTATCTATGTGTTCTATAAAAACAAGAATTACTTTGAATTATTTTTTAAGATTTTATTTATTTATTTGACGGAGAGAGAGAGCAAAAGCAGTGGGAGCAGGAGGGGAAGAAGCTCCCTCCTAAGGATGTGGGGCTCCATCCCAGGACCCCGGGATCATGATCTGAGCTGAAGGCAGATGCTTAACAGACTGAACCACCCAGGTGCCCCTATTTTGGGATTTTAAAAAGAGGTTTTAATATTGTATTATTATTACTTTTAAGTTTTTTTATGTTTTATTTAAATTCAATTAATTAAAATATAACGTATTATAAGTTTCAGAGGCAGAGTTTAGTGATTCATCAGCTGCATATGACACCCACTGCTCATTACATCAAGTGTCCTCCTTAATGCCCATCACCCAGTTACCCCATCCCTCCACCCTCTCCCCTCCAGCAACCCTCAGTTTTTTTCCTATAGTTAAGAGTCTGTCATGGTTTGCTTCCCTCTCTGTTTTCACCTTATTTTGTTTTTTCTTCGCTTACCTTATGTTCACCTGTTTTGTTGTTGTTGTTGTTGTTGTTTTAAAGATTTTATTCATTTATTTGACAGAAAGAGAGAGCGAGAGAGGGAGCACAAGCAGGGGGGAGTGGGAGAGGGAGAAGCAACCTTTCCGCAGAGCAGGGAGCCTGATGTGAGGCTGGATCCCAAGACCCTGGGATCATGACCTAAGCCCAAGGCAGACACTTAACGACTGAGCCACCCACCCTGTGTTCATCTGTTTTGTTTCTTAAATTCCACATATGAGTGAAATCATATAATTGTCTTTATCTGAATGAGTTATTTCACTTAGGATAATACTCTCTAGTTCCATCCATTTCATAGCAATAGTAAGATTTCAATTTTTGATGGCTGAGTAATATTCCATTGCGTACATATATCACATCTTCTTTATCCATTCATTAGTCTTTGGACATCTAGGCTCTTTCCATATTTTGACTATTGTGGACATTGCTGTATAAACATTGGGGTACAGGTGACCCTTCTGATCACAGTGTTTGTATCCTTTGTTATATACCTAATAATACAATTGCTGGGTCATAGGGTAGTTCTATTTTTAATTTTTGAGGAACCGCCATACTGTTTTCCAAAGTGGCTGCACCAGCTTGCATTCCCACCAGCAGTGTAAGAGGGTTCCCCTTTCAGAAATTGTCTTAAGTCAAACCACGAGAGACTGTAGACTCTGAGAAACAAACTGAGGATTTTGGAGAGGAGGGGTGTAGGGGGATGGGTGAGCCTGGTGGTGGGTATAAAGGAGGGCACATATTGCATGGAGCAGTGGGTATGGTACATAAACAATGAATCTTGAAAAACTGAAAAAAATAAAATTAAATTTAAAAAAAAAGAAAGGGTCTTAAGTATTATTAACTATCCTCTCATGTTCTACCATTCTATGACTCTACAGAAAGCAAATATTAGATTTTAGGTTATATTAAATCTCAAGCTAATACAAGCCCGTTGAAAATATTAGAGATTGACATTTTGAAAGCTATTGGGTGTTACAGTCAGTATTCTCTTACTGTCCTGTGTTGCTTACAATAAAGACAAGTCACTGACAATGTCCCATCCTACCCTGACTGCTTTTTTACTCTCATCTCTCAAGTTTCACCCCCTTCAAGAAATGTTTCCTGAAGAAAAAAAAAAAAAAAAGAGAGAGAGAGAGAGAGAGAGAAATGTTTCCTTGTCCAGGAGTCTGGTTTTTATGGCTGCCTTCTGGATTTCCATAGAATCCAATATACACCTGAATCTTTGCCCTTAACTATACAGGATGTGTTGTCTTACCGGCTTCCTAATTAGACTAAAAGATCTCTGAGGGTTAGGGGCTAATTCCTTTTTTTTTTTTTAATGGTTTTATTTATTTATTTGTCAGAGAGAGAGAGAGAGCACAAGCAGAGGGAGAGGCAGGCAAAGGGAGAAGCAGGCTCCCTATTGAGCAAGGAGCCTGATGTGGGACTCAATCCCAGTACCCTAGAATCATGACCTGAGCCGAAGGCAGATACCTAACCAACTGAGCCACCCAGGTGTCCCTAGAGGCTATTTCTTAATAGACTTTTTATTCTCAGGTCCTAACACAGTATGTTTGTGAATGAAACACTCCTTAAGAATTAGCAGAAGGTAACTATTTCTTAATAAGATTCTACATTCCGTTCTAGCATATGGTTTTTATCCCCCACACCAAGTGGTTCTTCAAACACCAGCTGAGTGTTCAACAATTCAATTCAGTTCTGACGCTGTCTATGGAGACAGCTCAGATCGTACAGGTTAAGGGCTCAGTGCCGTAAGACCTCCCTCCTCCTCCACCTTCAGAGCCAGTTCGAGTCCAGCTTACCTGAGCTTCTGACAAACTAGCTATAGATTGGAGATTCATGACCTCCTCCTTGGGCTTAAATTGCTAGAGCAGCTCACAGAACTCAGAGAAATGTTTTACTTACTAGATTACCAATTTATTATAACTGGATATAATTTAGGAACAGCCAAATGGAAGAGACTCATAGGGCGAGGTATGGGGAAAGAATGCAGTTTCCATGCTCTCCCCAAGCACGCCACTGTCTACAAATCTACATGTTCACCAACCCAAAACTTTCCAAACAACATCCTTTCAGGTTTTTCTGAAGGCTTCATTGTGTAGGGCATGGTTGATTAAATCATTGGCTATTGGTGATTGAACTCAATCACCTCCAGCCCTACCGTCTGGTCAGGAGGCTTTCAAAGCTAAAAGTTCTAATCCTCTGATCACAGGGTTGGCTTCTCTGGACTCTATCCTTAGAAGCATTCCAAACATCCCCCTCATTAACATAACAAAAGACACCTTTCTTCCTCCCAGCACAGGAAATTCCAAGGGTTTGGGAGGTCTCTGCAGGAACAAAGGAAGACCAAATGAATATATTTCACGTTATAATTACCATTACCGTGAACAACATAAATTGAATGTTGTTAAGTCTTCATGGTCAAGTTTTTAAGGCTCTTCTGAATTTCAGATCATTTCTAAATGAATTTCGACTAAATTAAGAGAGAGTTTATTGACATTTCCTGAGCACTCTGCCAATTCTAAGAATGTGTGTGTGCGGTCACCATGGTTTTTTACCTGACCGTAATATGGCTTAATATTGTTTGGAAAATTTTATCCGTATCTGCCCTAGTTGCATTCATTGTGCTAAGAGAAATACCCTGCATGAATTCTCTGTTTCCAAAGTTAATTTGGCAAACATCTGTTACAAGAAAATGGTCCAGATGGTTTTTGACATGTAGTGATAATAAATAAGTGGTCCTTTTTACATATTGCATGGTGTTTGCTGTAGCTTTCTATTAAAGGGATGTGGTTTTTTAAAAGGGGGGGGGATAAACCTCATGGCCACCCAAGGCACATGGAAACACATGTGACTCGTGTGTCTGAATGCCAGACCACTCTTTAGAGAGTCAAATGGGGTCACATTGCCAGGAATATCTGACATGTTGCTGACCCATGACTCTTTCTGGTATGTCAGTATCTCCTACCCGTGCTATACTCATATTATCTTAATCTTGTCAACAACCCCATGTGGTCACTATTATCATCTCTATTTCTAAATGAATAGCCCAAGGTTATGAGTAAGGGGTAGAGCACGTGACACCAAGCCTGTGTTCCTAACAGCCACACGCTCTACACATCAGTGGTCTCTGGGCATCCCCTACCAAGCTGCGTTCCCGGGGACATGCTCCCGGGTGACATTTATTGTCCAGACCTTCTTCACCTTCAGAGTAGACAGAGGCACCTTGCCTTCCTTCTGAAGCCCAATGGCAGTCCCCTCCCATCATGCAGGGGGGCACATTTATGCCCACCGAGCTCTCTGGCACAGGACGGCTGTCCCCTCCCAAGCCAGTGGCCCTCTTTACCATCCAAATGGCAGCTTATCCCACTATCTCACATAGCATCTTCAGAAACCCCATCTCTGCCCGAGATCCCTCTCTGCCAACAAGGGACCAGAAGACTAGATCTAAGACACATCCTCTGCTTTCCCCTCCCCGGAGAGGTGTTTATCCTCCTTCTGCCAGAACCCACTAGTAGTAACCTGATGACTGCACACCAAGCTGGGGCCAGAGGCAGGCAGTCACCAGGCTATCACCGGAAATGGAACCAGACAGAGAATTCTGTATTTACTGAAACTCTTTCTGGGAAGGGCAGTGTGTGGTTGAAGGAAATACGTTATTATGTGTTGTGCAGATGGTAAGATCTCACGAGGGTGTGTAAAGTGGTTGCTAAGCTGCCTGTTAGGGAAAGGATCTAGGTAGCCTCTGAGTGTGACTTGTGGAAGGTGAGCAAGTTTCAGGCCAGTGTGGACATGCTCTTGTAACAGTGAAGAGGCTGAGGGGGCTGTCTCCTTCCCACAGTGTTTAATCTTTTCCCAAGTGAAGAGATCTTGAACAAATACTTAAAGAACACGAGTCTGAGGGGCGCCTGGGTGGCTCAGTGGGTTAAGCCGCTGCCTTCGGCTCGGGTCATGATCTCAGGGTCCTGGGATCGAGTCCCACATCGGGTTCTCTGCTCGGCAGGGATCCTGCTTCCCTCTCTCTCTCTGCCTGCCTCTCCATCTACTTGTGATCTCTCTCTGTCAAATAAATAAATAAAATCTTTAAAAAAAAAAAAAAAGAACACGAGTTTGAAAAGGCACCAACTTGAGATACAAGCCTGCCCTATACAAGCCTGCCCTATAGTTTTTAGTAATAGGTATGGCCTGGACTGCTGCCGTTAATTCCTACCTTCCATACAACTCTTTCTAGAAACTGACTCAGCAGGGAGTCTGCTTCTCCCTCCTGCTCTGCCCCTGCCCCCTGCTCATGCTCTCTCTCAAATAAATAAATAAAATCTTTAAAAAAAAGGTGATAAGGGGCCGGAAGGACAAGCCTTGCGGCAGAAACACCTTGCATAAAGTGGAGATGTCAGAATAAAGCCCCAGAGTCCAACTTTGGCCGACAGGACAATCTAGCCTATCACCTGTTTTAATATAGCTGAGTTTTGAAACCTAAGAATGGCCTTTGCCGTTTTGTGTGGTTTTTTTAAAGATTTTATTTATTTATTTGACAGAAAGATCACAAGTAGGCAGAGAGGCAGGCAGAGGCAGGGGGGAAGCAGGCTCCTTGCCGAGCAGAGAGCCCGATGTGGGCCTCGATCCCAGGACCCTGAGATCATGACCTGAGCCAAAGGCAGAGGCTTAACCCACTGAGCCACCCAGGCGCCCGGCCTTTGCCTTTTTTAATGGTTGAGGTGGAGGAAGAAGATCACAAGGAGAATCCCATTTTGTGTTCAAGAAGTCTTACAAAATTCAAACTTTAGTGTCCAAAACTTTTAGTGTCCAGAAGCTTTATGGCACACAGACATTCATTTCCATACCATCCGAGGTAAAGCGGCAGAGTGGAGTACTGGCAAGACAGTGTGGCCCCCAAAACCTAAGATATTTATGATCTCATCCTTTATGGAAAAAACTGCCAAACCCCTGGGTCAGAGCAGAGGTTCCTCTCGAGCATGACACAGAGAGGAAGTGTTACCAGCTCACAGGAGAGTATAAAAAAGAAGTATAAAAAAGTAGATATTTCCTAAAGTTAAACTTACTCAATTTAAAGAAGAGCCCTTTATCCGAAGATGACATCCTTCTTGCTTTTTGTTGGAGCAAAAAGATGTCCTTTCTGTTACCCAGTGAGAGTGAGTGACAGCTTGGTTCTGTTTAATCTCTTCATCGATGCTGGTCGATACGCATGGAAGGAGCAATGTCTTCTCTCTCTCGCCTTTTCTCAGCTTCTGTTTTTGGCATCCGGCTATTCTACCCACCCTTTCTCATTCTTCCCAGCTCCAACACAGCGCCTCTGCTGCAAAGTTAGCGACCTCAAAAAGAATTCACACCCCACAGAAATAGCAAAGGAGAGATAGGACAGGTTATCTGCCACCTGTGTTTAAAGGTAAATGTCTAGTTTCGTGTGATTAAGTCCCAAGCAGTTCCATCATTTTATAAGCCAGTTTTCCTTCTCAGCAAAAGAATGGGCTTCCGTATCTCCTCATCAGAGCGCCGGACTCGGTACCTCTCCCATGTGGCAGGCGCTGAATGAATGTCTGTGCTGAGTTTTTAGGGGTGGATTCTGAAAGTATCAGTTTTAGGCTGTTGAGTGATCCTGATGAAAGTTGCTGTCAAAGCAGACAGAAAGATTGCCTCCCCAAACCAAGCCAGATACACATTCCTAGGCAAAACGATAATTCTTAAGTGTACGTAATTTTAAAAATATATATATATATATATGCTGTACCTTTTTAAAAAACTTTCTACTGGAGTAAAATATGGAGACGTGCACAGACAAACCAGATGAGTGCAACTCAATGACCTCTCGGAAAGCAAACACACCCTGTAACCAACATCCAGGACATTTCCAGCCCCTAGAATCCCTTAGTGCTCCAGGCCAGTCACTACCCCCAAAGGGTTAAAAAGCCATCCTGACTGCCAACAGCATTGATTAGTGTTGCCTGTTTTCGTGCTTTATGTAAGTGGAATCACCTAGCATATCCTCTTTGGTGGCAGGTTTATTTCCCTGCGGTGCTGGGGAAGGCGGGGGTGGGAAGAGACGTCCGCCCTCACAGGAAAGAGTATTTTATCACCTATGCTGCTCTGAACCATAACACAGGGTGAGAGTGAAAAAGCAAAACTGAGGGCGCCTGGGTGGCTCTGACTCTTGGTTTCGGCTCAGGTCACGATCTCAGGGTGGTGAGATGGAGCCCTGAGCAGGGCTCTGCACTCAGCAGAGAGTCTGTGAGATTTTCTGTCTCCCTCTCCCTCTGCCCCTCTCTGATGCCCCACCACCCCGGGCTCTCTCTGTCTCTTTTTCTCTCTCTAAAAATAAATAAATCTTTTTGGGGGTGCCTGGGTGACTCGGAGTTTGGGTGTCTGCCTTCTGCTCACGTCATGATCCCAGGATCCTGGGATGTAGCTCTGCACTGGGGGCTCCCTACTTAGCAGGAAGCCTCCTTCTCCCTCTCCTACTCCCCCTCTTTGTGTTCCCTCTCTCACTGTGTCTCTCTCTGTCAAATAAATAAATAAAATCTTTTTAAAAAATAAATTAAATAAATAAATAAAAATAAATCTTTTTTTGAAAAACAGATTTTTAGTCCATTTTATTATTTTTTTTAAATTCTCTACAGACAGGGTCCATCCTTATTGTCTACACCTGTGGTGGACTCTTTCCACCACCCCTTGCACAAGTACTGTTTCACCTACCATTCCTTTTAGAAGACCTGTTTATCTGGTTGTGTGGGGATGTAGATGATTCCTTTTCATTGCCGCACACAATCTCATTGATCTCCTCTACCAATCTCCTCATTCATCTTCCCTCCACCTCCCCTCGCCTCCCCCAGGAACCCATGCATGCATATGTCCCTCCAGAAGCACTTTCCGCCCTCGGGACTCTTGGACTTCTAGGCCTGTGTGTCTGGGCACACTCCAGCCCCGCAGGCCATCATCCTGGAGTTAGGGGTTGCTAGCCCTGCAGTACTCACACCTAGAGAAAAAGGCTGGTTAAGACAGACCCCTTGCTGCCCTGTGCTCATGGGATACACAGGGCCTCCGGGAAAGTCATGTCTCCCAGATGGGCTTCCTGACTCATTTTATTTTGATGTTCAGTGTGACTCTGAACATTTTTGTGTGTCCTTTGGTGAACATATGGGTGTATTTCTGCTGGATGAACACCTAAGAGTAGACCTCCTGGGTCATGGGGTATAAGATGGTTAGCTTTGATATGCTGCCAAAGAGCTTGCCAAATGGTTGTACCAATTTACCCTCCCCCCAGCAGAGCGTGAGCACCCCTGCTGCCCCACATCCTTGCCACCACTTGGTATTTCTGTCTTTTCATTTAGGCCATCCTGGAAAGTATGTTTTATATATCCAAATTATGAAATACCAGGGAATACCTAGATTACTGGGGATACCCATTTCTTCAGAAGGGATCCAAAGACAAAGGAAAATATCAAATTCATACAGACACAAGAAAGCCTAAAAGATCAACTCTATGTTAAGGGAACGTGACCATGAGAAATAGGGAGACCTACAGAAATCGGTGATGTTGATTTAACAAGTATTTATTGAAGACATGTTGTTACGTACAGAATTGTTCTCCATCTCCCCTCAGCCCCCATATTTCATGTGTTTAACATTCAGGTCCAAATATGGTTACACATCACTTCCTTAGGCATCAACAAGCTTCAGCCACCAAAACAAAACTAATGATAAAAAGGTTACAAAAGGGGGCACCTGAGTGGTTCAGTCGGTTAACTGTCTGCCTTCGGCTCAGGTCATGATCCCAGGGTCCTGGGATTGAGCCCCTAGTCAGGCTCCCTGCTCATTGAGGAGTCTGCTTCTTTCCTTCTCCCTTTGCTCCTGATTGTGCTCTTTCACTCTCTCTCTCTATTAAATAAATAAAAATAAAATCTTTAAAAAAATAAAGGGTAACAAAAGGGAATTATTCGTGGAACTTAATTAAAACTTCTAATAAAACTCCTTATAATAATAATTAATAATTGGCTTATAAAATAAGCCTTCCTCTCTGTAAATTGTAGACCCTTCATTCCATCCTAATGAAAGTAAAAGGAAAGTGGTTTTTTTAAAAAAGATTTATTTATTTGCTTATTAGAGAGAGAGAGAGAGTGTGTATGTGCACACAGAGGGAGAGGGAAAAACAGACTCCCTGCTGAGAGGGAGCCAAATTCGGGGTTGGTGGCAGGGGTGGGGGGGGCTCCACCCCAAGACCCTGAGATCATGACTTGAGCTGAAGGCAGATGCTTAACTTAGCCACCCAGGTGCCTCCAGACAATAGATGTTTTTTTCAGAAATGTTCATATGCCTCAAAATGTACCTACAAACAAAATTTCCGAACCATGAAAAGTAATATCTAATGCTAAGAAAGTTAGCTAAAAATTCTACATTCCAAATATAAATGGATTTCCAAACAAATTCTTTTAAAGAATCTGACAAAATTTGAAAAAATAAGAATTTTAATTAAGTTCAGTGAAGAATGTTTCGTCTTTGTAAAGCAAGAATTTGCAAAAACGATAAGAAAAAAGGTATATGAGAAAGAATGAATTTTAAATCTTTGAAGCAAAAATAGAGTGACTAAAATTAAAAATACAATAATCAGGAAAACTCTAGCCCAGATACATTAAACAAAAAAATTAATGAAATGGGAGATAACAGTAAAAAACTTCCCCAAAACACGGACAGACAGGCATAAAAACATGAATGATGAAGGGCGCCTGGGTGGCTCAGTCTGCTGAGCGTCTGCCTTCGGCTCACGTCATGATCTCAGGGTCCTGGGATCAGGCCCCATGTCAGGCTCCCTGATCAGCAGGGAATCTGCTTCTCCCTTTCTCTCTCTCTCAAACAAATAAATAAATAAAATACATCTCATATTAACAAATGAAATATTATAAAATCATTAAAAGGAAGAACTAGAAGTTCAAGTAGCCACATAGATCCATCTTAACGTGGACCAATGTAAGCAAGTTGCAGGATGAAATGCATACTAAAATACCATTTCTATAACCTTGAAAAATACCTACAATATATTCTTCATAGATATGGACACATATGATAGCAGGTATTGCTATGGTCCGAATGTTTGTTCATCCCTCCCCCATTCCCGCCCCCGAGTCAAATGTTGAAATCCCACTGCTCTATGGGATGGTATTAGAAGGTGGAAGATAAATAGTTCATGAAGCCAGAGCCTTCATGAATGACATTAAAGCCTTTATACAAGGGGCTCAAGAGAGCTCCTTTGTGCCCTACCCCCATGTTTGGATACAATGAGAAGTCTGTGACCCAGAACAGGGCCCTCCCTTGACCATGCTGGCGCTCTGATCTCAGATTCTTAGCCTCCAGAACTGTAAGTAGTAAATTTCTGTTGTTTAGAAGCCGCCCAGTCTGTGGCATTCTGTCAGAGCAGCCCAAATGGACCCAGAAAGGATTAAATACATATGGCATTGAAAACACCCTAGGCAAGGAGGGTAGTGGAATTCAGGACAAAGACACAGGGGATTTCAACTAAATCTGTAAGTTTCTGCATGTTTTAATCTGAGCAGAATTTAATGTTAAAAGTGGTTTTCTCATTATCTCTGAAATTCAGCTAAGGCCCTATAGCCAAAGAGATTTCCTAGACACATTTCTGCAGAATTTTATTAAAAAAATGATCAAGCTGGTCCTTCAGATCTTGGTCCCTGTTAGTTCTCTCCAGTGATTTTATTTTATTTTTTTTAAGATTTTATTTATTTATTTGACACAGAGAGAGAGAGGGAGCACAAGCAGGGGGAGTGGGAGAGAGAGAAGCAGACTTCCCGCCAAGCAGAGAGCCCAATGTGGGGCTCAATCACAGGACTCCAGGATCATGACCTGAGCCAAAGGCAGACGCTTAATGGCTGAGCCACCCAGGATCCCCTTTCTCCAGCCATTTTAAAAGAAGGCCATAGGGGCGCCTGGGTGCCTCAGTGGGTTAAAGCCTCTGCCTTCAGCTCGGGTCATGATCTCAGGGTCCTGGGATCAAGCCCCACATTGGGCTCTCTGCTCGGCAGGGAGCCTGCTTCTCCCTCTCTCTCTCTGCCTGCCTCTCTGCCTACTTGTGATCTCTCTCTGTCAAATAAATAAATAAAATCTTTTAAAATAATAAAAATAAAATCTTTTAAAATAATAATAATAAAAAAAATAAAAGAAGGCCATACACTCATTTGAATGGGATTTGGGGGGGGTTGCCCCTCCCATAATCAAATGTTTCTCACCTACTGCCAAGCCAAGAGAGAGGCTCCAAGCAAATCAGTCACAGGGACCAAGAGTGCCCAAAAGACAGTAAACTGCCATCTTGCCTCTGCTGGATGTTTATAGAGCCCTAAAATCGCAGGCCCTGGTACTACTTGGAGACCAAAGAAGAGCAGAAAGAGGTCTAGGGAAAGACGAGAAGCATCCGCAAGCATTTGTTGGCACTTATACCTGGGCTCTTCTGTCCATCTGGAGAATTCCCAAAGCAGAAGACTGACTGGAGCAGCACATTTAGGGGGCATGGACGAAGGGCCGACTAGATGGGTAGGCATTTGGCAGGAAAAAGCCACATGATGTCTTCCTGTTGACCAAAGGGACCTGTGGGGCGTGGCGAGGCATAAGCCATCCTGAAGAGACCCTACCACCCAAGACCACTGCTTCCTGAGGCCAGGGCTCCCCAGCAGGAAGAGGCTGTGTAGGGTGAGGCCCTGAAGACAGAGCAAAGGTTGAGAGGATTTCAAGAAGCCAACCAGAGAATGACTGAAAAGCTTAAACAGTATGAAGCCCCATTCACGGGTTCTCTAAATAACCAACATCCTCACCTGAAGAACCTGTCTTTGGATGCTCAGGTTAATGGAGGGAATGAGTATCATCTAGAATTAGCCAAGAGAGGACTATTACACTATCAGCTAAATATAAACCCCTGTTGCTCCACTTTAATCCACATACTGGACCCCATGCTAGAGCAATTAGAAAGCAAGAAAGAAGCAAAAAAAGTCAAAAAATTCTCGGAAGAACCCTGATATCTTTCTTCACAGAGTCAGCAGCAAGAAGAGGTAAAGAGAATGGAACTGAAGTTGAGAGCACTAAGCTTTTTCGTCTCTTGGCACAGCCCAGTGTGAGACATGGGATCTACCAGAGATGTCAGTCACCGGGCGAGGAAGGGATATTGAGCAGTGGTTGAAAGCCCTGGGGAAGAAGTTCCTTCCCATTTATATCTCTCAGGGCTAAACTCACTTAGGAGGTAGTTACAAAAACGGGCCAAAATGTTTCTATTTACTGAAGCGTGAAGGTGGGTGTTACAGCCTTCAAGATGATCCCAAAGACTGCTGCCTCCTGCTTTTCACACCCAGTGTAGTCCCCCACCACATGGTACCAGACCCAGGCACACCAGTTTGAGTGACCAGTAACATACGGTAGAAGCAAAACATTACTTCTGAAACTAGTTTCTAAAAAAAGGACTATGGCTTCCCCCCTCCCTCCCCACTTCCCTTCCTTCTTCCCTCCCATCCCCTCTCTCCCTCAGGCTCCCTTCTCCTCTCTTGCTCTGGGGGAAGCAAGTCCTGTAAAGAAGCCCACACGTCAAGAAACTGAGCCTTTGGCAGATAGCCAGCCAGAAACCAGAACCTGCCACCAAATGAGTTAGCTAGGAGGCTGTTCCCTCCACCCCGGTTGGCTTTGAGATGACCGCCGAGCCTCCTGAAGCCTGGAGGGAGACACTAGCCCAGAAGCACCCAGGGAAGCCACTCCCTGATCCCCAATCTTCAGACACTGTGAGATAATCCGTGTTTTGCTGTTTAGTCTGCCTGCACTGAGGCGATTAGTTAAACAGCCGTGGATAACTAATACAGCGAGTATACCGAAATTTGATCTATTAGCTTGATGTTCTTCTGAACGTCTAAACTATCTCCCAGTGATTTAAATATAGATCATGAAGATTTTTCCCATGTTCAGCATCTTGAAGCTAAAGTAAAGGGCTCTTTTAGGGGTGAGCTCATGGTCTCGAACTTGGATGAACATCCTATGGTCCCCTGAAAGCCCACTCATGAATGAAACCGTGCTTGGGAAGTGAGAAGTGACATGAAAGGTGTTACTCCAAAATCCAGTTATTAAAACAGTCTATAGAACCCGTGGTCACTGGTAAAGGAATCAAGCCGCAGCACCTGGAAAGGCTAGATAATACAGAAGGAAGCGGAGGAAAGAGGGACAAGCAACATTACTGCAGTGTTCCTTACTGACACTAGATGGTGATAAAGTTTTATCGTGCAATTAAATTTCAATTACAGAGTTTGGCGGGGGTAGAAGTCCTTTAAATAGCATCCCTTCAAGAAAGCTAAGCAAAACCTTTACCTTATTATTACTTGGTTAATACTGGTTTTGAATTATAATTTCTGAGTAGAAATCAAAACTGAGTTGCTTGCATTGATCCCTGGACCTAAATCCATCTTTGCAAGGAGGTAGTTTAAATAAAGTAAATGTACTTATAAAAATGCACTTTACAAAAATTAATAGCAATTTTAATAACTGTACGATTAGCATGCATTCAGTTATTCCCAAGCAAATCTGAACTTTGGGATAATTTAGGCAGAGCTGAGTCATAGTTTGCTTTTGAAAGATCAATACCTTGAAATCAAACCAGGAAAACCTTCCAATAATTATAGTACGTTTTCATTCCTTTCCTTCAAAATATTTTCTGTTACAAGAGGTTGTCTAGCTTAACAATTAAGAGCACAGACCCTAGAACCAGATTGTATAAATTTATAAATTTATAAATTTAAATCCTAGTTCCCCTTTGGATTGTATCTTAGTATCCATTTTGTAAATGAGTTACCGAAAAAATAGTATATGTGAAGCACTAAGAATAATACTTACAATTTTAAAATGCTGTTTAAATATAAACTATTGTTATTATTCCACATGTGTTCCCTGTGTCTGAGGTACAAAGTGCTATGAAGGGCGCCTGCGTGACTCAAGCATCTGCATTGACCCAGTTCATGACCCCACTGTTCTGGGAGGGCTCCCTGCTCAGCAGGGAGTCTCCTTCTCCCTCTGCCCCTCCCCACACTAGTGCACTCTCTCTTTCTGTCTCTCCCTTTCTCTTGCAAAAGCAAATAAATAAAATCATTTAAAACAAAGTGCAATGGAAATGTATAGCAAACACTGAAGCTTGAAATCCAGGTCAATTTCCCAACGTTACACAAGAGCGGAGTCCAAGTCCACGGATAAAAGAGACAAACATCAGGAATTGTACTTTACTATTGACAGAGGAGGTATGCTTCCAAAGAAGAGGCATAAACCAGGACTGGAACACAAAACTTGTAAATCTTGAGCCAATGTACCTTCCACTGCACCACAACAAATAATTCTTATTTATTGCCTGAAGGAACTCCTAAAAGACACGTCTTTGGCAATATTGGCTGCTAGTTCACTGACAGATGAAATTTTGAAATATTAACAAACACTTCCATCCATCTGCACTATTTTAGGTATCACCACCCTCTTCCTCATGGGATGTTCTGCCTTCCTTGCCTCAGAGATGGAATGATACAGCAGAATCCAGAAAAAGAAAACATTTTTTTTTCTCTTTCTATTTTCTTCTTCTTCTTCTTTTTTTTTTTTTTTTTTTAGATTTTTACCTTCACTCCAGCTAGCTCACATACAGTGTTACAGTAGCTTCAGGTGTACCATAGAGTGACTTGGCCCAAATGTCGTGCTCCTCACAACGAGGAGCACACTCCTTCAACCTCACCACCTATTTCACCCATCCCCCACCCCTTTCCACTCTGGTAACCAACAGTGAAAACCAAATATTTTTAAACCTTTGGTCCAGGTATTAAGGGGATTTAGAAGGAAACCTGACATGTTAGAACAGAACTTCCCATACTGTTAATACTCAGAAAGATTCCTCTGATAAGGAGGACTATGGAGATTTGAAAGGAAGGCAAAGACACCAGTGGGCTCCAAAGAAGGGACTCTAGTCTCATCCCGCTGATGTCCTAGGCTGAGCCCTCTAATTGAGGCTGGGGAGCGAAGGATAATGAAATGCCCAGATATATTTGGGGATTCCGGAGCAAAATATTCTGCCCCCTCTCTAGGTAGAATCTGGAAGCCAGAGGACTCGCTATTCCTGGGTCCAGCATATGCACAGAAGTAGATGGAAAATATGTATGCTGGATCCAGGCAGATGGTTCTGTGAGTCCCACAGAGCTCTCAAAGCCTCAGACTGGGGTGGTGACAGCAGAATGATGCCAGAAATGCAAGACAAGTACAGAATCAGAGTTTCTCATGGTGCAGCTGGTAAGGAAGCATTAGAACATTCTTGACACAGAGAGAGCTACAGCCCTGAGAACCAACAGCAAGAGGCTTGGCCATCAGAAGCCAGGGGGAACACAGCAGGAACCACCCCGGAAAGTGGGTGTATCCTTTAAGATATTGACCCAGCTGCTTTCACAGAGACCAAAATAACAGCCTCAGCAAGATAGAACACTCATTTCTATCCTATGCAAGTTCAAGGTAGTAGCGGTCCAGGGAGCTGGTTCTGCTCTGCTCTGCCAGGCCAGACAGGAGCCACTGTCCCCCCACCCCCGACCCGCCCAGGATATTACCCTTGTGCCCTTCAGAAATCAAGCTGGCTTGTCATCGCCCAGCCTTGGAGAGAAAGAAAAATGAACATGGAAAGCTGAGGGTCAGCAGATGTTGCTTGAGGACATGACCCAGAAGTTGACGTGTCGTTCCCGGTCACTACCCATGGATCAGCCAGCCCTTAGACACGTGTCCATACCTAGCTTTAGGAGACCCAGGAAATGCAGTCACTAGCTGGGCAGCCATGTACCCAGATTAAAATAAGGTGGTTTTTTACTAAAGAAAGAGAAAATGGGTATCTGTAGATAAGTGCCACTGTCGGTGTCTCATAAAAGCCAGGCGGAATATGTAGAGAGGACAATATTGAACACTGTCAAATGCCTCCATTCGGCATAAATCCATAAATACTTTGAATCTTAGATGCAACCCTGGGTAGGTAGGGGAGGCCTGAAAATTAACAAAATTAAGTTTCTTGCACTCCATGGAATGGAAACATAAAATAGAAATTAAATTCAACTATCAAAAAAATGAAAGATACATTTTAGTACACCTTAGTGTGTGGACTGGCATTTATAAACTACTCTTAATTCAGACTACTTAAATAGGCTTGAAAAAATAAAGCTGTAGTTCTCTACAAAACCTAGACAGATGCTGATTTTGCAATTATTATGATATAGTAACAAATTAATAACAACAAAGACCTTGTTAGATATGTTTTTAAATCTTCAGTATTCTAAACAGTTCTGCCAAATTCATTTATTCTGTTTATCTCCAAATTCCTATGCAGTTTATTCCCAAACTTCTTTCCACAGATGGCTATGACAGGTGTGGGCATGTAATCTAGAACAGTCTGTCTGTAGACTGGCCAATCCGTTTTAGATGGTTTTCAACAAAGGCTCTGCCCAAACCGATTATGATGATAAACAAGACAATAAGACTGTCCCTCTTGGACATCTGATCCAGAAGTAGATTGGAGAGAGTGTGATAGAACTAATTAGAGAAGCAAAGAAGTCACAGAATCAGGCTATGGTCTCAAGGTACCATCAGTTAAATAAACACGTGCTGTGAGATAGAAATCACCATCCGTCCTTTAGCTGGAAACTCAAAAGCAACTGATCTGCTTCCCTACGTTTTCTCCTTTTTCTTGCAGGTGGGTTGGAGACATGGATCTAGTTCCCGCCCATGAAAGGTGAGAAGAAGTGTCTTGTATCACTTCTGGGTCAGGTCCTCAGACCCAGGGGGAGTCCTTCAGTTCTCCCATTCCTCGTGCAGTGACTTTGGAAGCCACGTGTTAATATGGGAACATCACAAGATGGAGGCACCTGGAGTCTGAGTGGAAGAAAATCTCTACTGACAACCTCATTTTGTGTGGGCAAGAAATAAATATTTGCTGGGTAAAGCCCCTGAGATTTAGAGCTGGTGCATTGTAGTAGCTAGTGGGTAGTTATCCAGACTAACACAGTAACCAAATGTCTCAGTGTTGCCCATGCTATAATTGTTCTAGCACTAATAATTGCACAGTTGCAACTTACCATTAAAAAGAACCAATAAGTCTGGAGTAGTCCTATACAGCTGGGGTCTGTCCTGACCATGGCCGTGTCTGTTCTGATTATGCCCTCACTGTCTCATTTGGTAAACATCATATATCACACTGCTTATGGGGAAAGCCTATCTCCTTGTGTCCTTTGATATACACTGTAAGTGAGTACTTAAAAATGTAACATGTATTTTTAAGTTATAAGCCAGAAACTTTAAATTAATGGATCAAATCCGAGACACTTACTCTATACATGAGACAAAAAGAGAAAAAGCTCAAATACAGGGGAAGAAAAGGAGACCAACTTAGAAGGAAGAAAAAATATTTATGTCTTGAGTTAGTAAGATCAAGAGGAAACAACCGAAAAGAGAAAATGGTTATCTCTCCATGTGAGAGGAAATGTATTTACATGTAGGTACCCTTTAGTTATTTTAGTCTGTAAAATCATGGCATTCCAAGAAGAGATACCATTTCGTCTTGCTTCTTAGTAATTTACCTGTGCCTCTTTGTTATATGTCCATCACTTGAATACACTTTGAACAATTGTAATGTATTTCATATACATTCCTGAAGTTACAATTTGTGTTTCATACACTGGTAAAATAGGAAAAGAGGTCATCTAACCACTAACATGAATGTTTTAAAGGATTATATCCCATTTTCATTTGATTCTCTCTCAAGATAAAAAGATTGCCTTCAGCATGCAGGGAACAAAACTCTCAAATTGCTCTTGTCCTTTCTGGACTTACTGTTGTAATTATCATAGTACCATAGAATACATATGTATCCAAATAGTGCATATTACCTTAGATAAATCTTTAATATTTAATTATATATTAAAATGATATTTAATTTCGTATGCTTAGGACATAAAAAGCTACCATTGTTACAGAATGGAAACTAGAATTCCGAAGTTTAAAAATATATTCCGTTTATAACCTGCTTTCCCTACAAGACTAACAACATGAAATCAACTTTTTTAGCATTGACTTAGATAATAAAGTTATTTTTAACCAATAAAAGGACAGTTCCGTTAACTCCCAGGCCAAGAGTAGATTGAGAACCTGAATGTGAGTAAAGCTATTTTCCTGAAACTCACCCTCCCATTGAATGCTTAACCAACTGAGCCACCCAGGTGCCCCTCCCATAGGGCATTTCTGTATTCAAATACCTTTCGGGTCTATTGTACATTGCTACAGCCTACCACACACTTTTAAATACAGTGATCCTCTGAACAGCTCTGTGAGATAGAGAAGACAAATTCTTATATTCATAAGGTCCACGAGCCCAGCATACTGTCTTCAAGTTGAATTCAGTCCATAGACCTGTATGTCTATTTTATGAGATTCATAAACTTTTTTGGAGTTAGTTGCCAATATTTAAAAGTTTCAGACTTTCACACTTTAAAAAAAAATTTTTTTAATTTAAAAAACTTGGGGCACCTGGCTGGCTCAACTGGTAGAGCTAGCGACTCTTGATCTCCGGGTTGTAAATTCGAGCCCCACCTTGGGTGTAGAGATTACTTAAACCTATAATCTTAAAACAGAAACTAAAAGAGTCTTGCTGTCACAGAGGCCCACATTCCCAAGTGGTAACAAGTGGCTTCAGCTGAAGTGGGTAGAGGCCGCCCCATTTTTGAGGGCTCTTTCTCTCCAATTCACTTCGATCCCCACTGCTATTAACCCCCTAAGACGGATAACGGAATCAGTTGCCACTATCTTGTTTGACGGGCCTCCTTCTCGCAAAGTGTCACCTGCCTGGCCTCTGGGGTGTGTGGGAAAAGGATTCAGCCAGGTCACCCCAGTCAGCCCAGGAACGGTGGGGGTACGCCGCTCAGAGCCGAGGTTAGTGGTGCTTGTTGGAAATGCACGCAGCTGGATTTGGAGATAACTTACTAGGTTAAATATGGAAAAGACCTTCACACATCATCTCAAACTCCTCATTGTACAGAAGAGGAAACTGAGGTCCCAGGGGGCCCCGTGACTTGTGCCGTATCACACCGCGAATTCACAGAAAAGCCCAGCTCAGAGCCCAGTTCTTTTAACTTCGGACTGAATCCCCTGGAAAAACAGAAACGGGGGGGGAAAAAAAAAAACCCTGCAGAGAAAGGAAGGAGAGTAGGGACGAGCTCTCCCTTCCCCCTCCCCCAGGCTGTGGCAAGCAGCCAACGGCAGCTCACTGCATATTTAATTTAAACCTTTGTCTGCCCTGGCAAGGACAAAGTACAATCTGTTTTATGTAAAAAGTCTTCCCTGAGGAAAGCCTCGGCCTCCAGCTGCGAAACTGATTGATGTTCCTGAAGCCCCCGGGAACCTCGGCCGGGATCCGAGGTTGTGGTTTCCAAAAAAAGAGTTTGTGAAAAGGGAAGCGCTGAAAACAAATTTTTTTCCTTTATTGTGTTTCTCTCAATCTGGGAGAACTACACTGCAACATGAGGGGGGAACATGCAAATAAAGACTATATTTTTTTAAAAGGAGCTTTCGGAGTTCCACAAGGGAGGGGCTCCGGAGGCAATCTGCTGGGAGAGGAAGACAGGAGATGTGTCTGGAAGCTTTATTTGCATAGCAAGCACTCTGCTTTACTTAGATTGCCCCTTCCAATCAATAAAGATAGCAAAATGTTCTAAAGATGCTTTAGCTACACTTGGCAGAAGACACAAATATTTGTATTTCAAATACAAAGATGTTTGTATTTAAAATGGGTGTGAAATGTTCTAATAGAGATTAAAATCCATGTTATTCTGAGAGTTTTGTGGTATTCCAGATACCCGGTTAAGGAGACCCCGATCTGGGGTGACGCTTCTGGTGACACCAAGGCCAGTTTTGAAATCCAGTCCTTGAGTTGCCTCAGAGTGCTCCTGGATGAGGCAGGGTCAGGGCATCTCCTGCCAGGCTTCCGTTCCATCCCCGGTGATGTTGACACCAACTTGGGGCCCCACAGGCAGACAGCACCGAAGGGCTCAGCCCCAGTGTGAGAAAAACCTACAACCGTTCTGAAGCTAAGATGAACCCAGAAGACAGGCCCTCTCCACTGGCTCTAAGTCTCCCCTGGAGCAGAGTGCGTGGCAGTCTGAGAGGCAGACGAGGGTTAGGGCTCAAGGGCCTGCCTTCATCTTGTGGCTCTGTGGAGGGCTGAACTTCAGCTGCGAGCCAGAACAAAGCCACTGCCAGGTCAGGGCTAAGGAGCTGGGGCCGATCTTGGGATGGTGCCAGGACCCAGAAACCACTGCCATGAGCCACCAGCTGGCTCTGGTCCCAGGACCATGTGCAGCTGCCCAGCAGGCCAGACTGGGCCTGCAGACTGGCGCCGAGCCAACGGCCCCATTAGGCCTCCCGGGCTCTGCTCCCATCAGGCTCACACCCAATGGCCCGTGTACTTTGGCATCAGCGTGCCTGTAGGTATATTCTGAGGTGGCTGAATAGACCTTCAGAAAAGCCGCGTGAGCTGCTGGTTCTTACGGCTCTGGACACGACCCTGTTGTTCTAAAAATCCACAGAAGTCAAGATGGAGAGTGGCAAATCTCTGAAGCTTGTTGGCCTAAAGAAAATGAAAGAATCGACTACTTCCCTTAACTCTGTGTGGTCTAAGGTGCCTGTCATTAGGACTCTGACAAGAACAACCCAGACACCACTGGCTGTGCAAATAGAAATCCCACCTCTTATGCCCGAGCCAGTGGAGGCAAATCAATGAATGGCCATATACATAGCTGTTTCTAGATGTGCTTCCCGGTGTCTTGAACATTACGCTTTACCAAGAGCATTAACGGCAATGCAATCATATTGAGAAAAGGCTGAAAGGGGGGAGATTTTGATTTTTTTTTTTTAATTATAGTATTCCTTGTATATACTAGATCATTTTCTGTATCAGTGGCTATACTCCAAAGCAACAGGGGGTCCTACTGACCCCCTGGACACTCTGTTCCAAAAGATCAAGCTGCTTCTTCCCCTAATTTTGTTCCCTTCCAAACTCATTAGGCCCTCTCCAGCTTGGGTCCAAATCCCACCGTTTTAACAAGCTGTATACCTAGTGCATCTTTACATTCTCCTCTCATCCGGAAGAATCCTGTACAATCGTTTGGTAAACTGTGGCCTTAGGCATGCTCTTTAATGAGAATAAAGGTCAGCATCCTACCATGAGGCCAGCAGGATCAGTCCCATGGAGAGTAGCCCAGTAGGGCTTACTCTATAAAGACAAATAAGAAGCGATCTCCATGCTAGGGAAGCTTATAATCTAGGCGAGGCTGTGGATATGCTGCTTAACAAGGTGGTAAGTGGAAGCCAGCAGTGTGAACCAAGTGCTAGGGGATCAGAGGCAGCAGTGATTAATTATGCTGGGTGTGGGGATTAAAGATCTGGGACTGCTTCCCAGAGAGAGTAATGGTTGAGCTGAAACTTAAAGGATAAGTAGGCTTTGATCAGGAGGAAATTTAGTGGGCAGAGCACTCAGCAAGATGCCTTCCAGGAAGAGCCATGGTTCAGAGACTTCCAGACGCTGAGAAGTGATGATGTACGAAATGTCGGGAGCGCGCAAGACCCTCCGTCCGCTACAGCTGAAGTTTCTGGTATAATGTCAGTGTGACACAAGAGAGAATCAAGAGTTAGCTTAGGCTAGAGGATGACGACCTTGGAAAACAAACTCCATGGTCATTATCCTGAAGGCAGTGGTGAAGCAAGTGAAGGGTTATAAGCAACTGGCTGGGAAAAGAGTTTAGGTTTGTGTAGTGTGGGTGACAAGCAAAATTTTCTAGAAATGACTCTGGGAGGTCACTTGAGGCAGCCTGGGCAGGCCCACAGGAGCAGAGCCTTCCTCTTCTCCTAAGGGGGATGGACTCTGTCCAACTCAACTCAGCTTCCTCTATAGAACTGGAGCCTTCTTCTCCACCCCCTCAAGTCTCAAATCTCCAAAGCTGAAAAACTGGCTTTCCTGGACATTCTGGAAACATTTAACACTACTTAATGCCTGGTGCCCCCATATGTTTGTATCCCCACTGATGAGTTGTTCTCTCACTTTCCCTATATGGAAAGCAACAAGGAGATAGAACGTAAACGTTCCACATTCAGGTAGATGCCTTTCCTTAGATCGATGAGAGGCTAAGATCACAGACTCCTGCTCTTCCTGCAGAGACTCACTTAGTACATTTCATCAATAAAATCTGTTTCTAAATCCATCTCATAGAGTGTTGTGAAATGCTTTCTGACCGTGGGGCTTTCCGACCATGGTGACTCATGAAGGTACTCATTGCACCATAATGGGGTATCCTAGGAATGGAATAAGACATCTCCCACCGTCAGTTAAGACTCTTTCTGTTGTAATGGGGGTGCCTGGATGGCTTAGTCTGTTGGGTGTCCAACTCTTGATTTCAGCTCAGGTCATGATCTCAGAGTTATGAGATCAAGCGCCAGGATGGGCTCTGCACTGAGCAGTGAGTCTGCTTGAGATTCTCCCTCCCTCTCCTTCTGCCCACCGCCCCCCACCCTAACACTGCTCATGTACATGCACACACACACTCTCTCTAAAATAAATAAAATCTTTTAAAAAAAATATTTTACAAAGACTATGTTGTAACAGAGGATCCGACTAAAATGGCTTTAAAATTGAAGGGGGTTCTTCGTTCTCGTAACTATTGGGTGGACATAATTCATCGAGTATTTCAACAGTATTATCAGTGACCCATTTCTTTCTGCCTCTCTGCTCTGCCTTCTGTAGTGTCAGCCTCTGACTCCCTAACAGTTGTAGGAAGGCTGCCTTTCATAATCAAGTCTCAAACATTCACATCCAGAGGCAAAGAGGGCTTCCACACCAGCATTCCAAGCCAGTGTCCTGAAATCCATCCTAATTAGATAAGCTCATCTCACCTATCTATGCTCACATCAATCCATGTATTTATGTAACAAATATCTATTGATGTCTACTACCTGTTAGCCACTGTTCTAAATCCTGGGCCATTGAAATAACATTGAATGATTGTTTGGGTTACGCCAACTGGTACCCACCGGCAGAACTGAGTGTATGTTCACTTTCCTCCAACGTGCATGGACTATATAGGAGTGGAAGTAAATGCTTGGATAAAGATGTCCGTGCTATTAGGAGAAGGGGAGGACAGGTGACCAAAAAACTCTTTACAGTCTTGCTACTGAAAGTGTGGTCCATGAACTGCCCTTATTGGCATCGCTTGGGAGTTTACTATAAATGCAGAATCTCAGGTAGTACCCCAGTTCTACTGGATCAGAATTTGCATTTTAAGAAGATCCCCAGGTAATCCATCTGAACATAAAACTTTGAGAAGCACTCATTTACAGGATAGATAAAAATGGGATGATTAGGCCAGTAAGGGAAAGAAGTTGGAGAACAAACGAGAGGGTCTATGTAACCAACACAAGTTGGGATGACTACCAGATCATACCAGTTCCCCCAGGGAGAATCGTGCAGCTGACCCCTCTGTCAGAGATGATTCATCCAAAGGGAGATAAAACTGCCAAGGTGGGCCAATTAATTCTTCTAGGTCTTTGAAACATGAATCAGGAGAAATGGTTAAAGAAGGCCATTGGAGAGAGTCGCAGGTTGATAGAACCCCGGCAGGTCCTAAAGTACCTAATCCGGGGACCCTCAAAGTGCTCTGAGGCTTGATTATTGGCAACCACTCTGGTTCATCCATCCCCTAAAATATCCCCTTTTTAGCTTCAATTCACCAAAAGGGTTTTTATTGGTTGTCATTGAAACAACCTTAACTTACATTGCTTTGACCTTCTCAGTCTAATCATCTACTGATGATGAGAGTATTTGGTCTGCCTAAGGGGAAGATCACATGTAATCCATTTCCCCACATAGTATCTAAGATGCATACACTGCTTTTTCTCCTCAGCTTCCAAACTTGACCTCCACCACAGGCCATGAACACGGAATTTCATTCACAATTGTCATATGCATAAAAAGCCATTTTTACAGAATTTTTAAAAAAATTCTACATATTCCAGGGGTGCCTGGGTGGTTCAGTTGGTTAACCTCTGTCTTTGGCTCAGGTCATGATCCCAGGGTCCTGGGATCCAACCCCACATTGGGCTCCCTGCTCAGCGGGAAGCCTGCTCCTCCCTCTCCCTCTCCCTCTGCTTGTGCACTCTCTCTGTCAAATAAATAAATAAATAATTTTTTTAAAAGATTTTATTTATTTATTTAACAGAGAGATCACAAGCAGGCGGAGAGGCAGGCAGAGAGAGAGGAGGAAGCAGGCTCCCCGACAAGCAGAGAGCCCAATGCGGGGCTCAATCCCTGAACCCTGAGATCATGACCTGACCCGAAGGCAGAGGCTTTAACCCACTGAGCCACCCAGGCGCCCCTAAATAAATAAAATCTTTAAAAAAAACTTCTACATATTCTGAAATGCTCGTGGGTTTCATAACAAATGTTGCATTTGGGGTTTACTTTCTGCGTATAAATTAACATATCTTTCTAGAAAGATCGATCCATGTGTCCTCTTTAATCTCACCATCTATTGTTGACTTTTTTTCAGATGCAGCTGCCTTTTATAAATATATCCACCAAATGATTGAATTGTTGTTATACCAATTTTTCCTCTTTTACATGCAAAATGTTTTCAATCAAAGGTTGGCTAATAGCTAGGCTGTTTGGAAATTAACAATCCTAATACATGGGAAAACAATATAGGCATTTAAAGCTTAATTACTCCTTCAGGCTCACTGTGAGAAAATCAAGGCTTTTTTTTAATTAGTCTGATTCTGTATTCCTTGGAGTATTTCATCTTATGCTACAATATTCTCATTTTCTCCTTCTTCAAAAAAAAGAAAACAACTCTAATACAACAAAACAACGAGGAGGTCACATCTCACAGGGAACAAACATGACATCACATGGGGAAGTGAGTCACCGTGCATCAGACTGGGAACTGAGTCAGGACTCAACTGACTCACATCTTTCTGGGCCAAGAACCAATTCTAGTTATATCATGCTGGAAAATGACTCATAGACTACCTTTATTAGGTCCCCTCAACATCAAATCAACTGCAAATTGGAGTAGGTCTTATGAAACTCAGGAGGCTCTGCTTGAGCCATTAGTTCTCTGTCTCTGTCAGTGTGCAGAGGATTTGCGTCTATGAAACTCCCAGGTTGTCTGGCCACAAGAACTCAGAAGCCGACATTCGCCAGCGGCATGTTGCGCTTATCTGAGCTGATCTCATCAAAACAAGAGTATGCATAAACTCTGTAGTCTCTGTGCAATACCCTCATTTGTCCTTAATCTATTGGTTGACTGAAAATCTATTATCTTTCCTGTCTTTAAAAAAAAATGTTTGCTGTAGAAAATAATCTGAAAAGGCAACTAACTGTTCAATACTTTCGTCAATTGAAAGTCAAAGTTCAGCAATAGCTAATAGCACTCTTCTCTGAGAGTTACCTCTGCCATTAAACAGAGTGAAACAGAAAGTTGCACTGATAAAGTATTCCAGTTAAAATTGGAAAGGGAGGGGCACCTGGGTGGCGCAGTTAAGCCACTGACCCTTGGTTTCAGTTCCTGTGGTGACCTCATGGTCGGGAGGTCGAACCCCGCAGTGGGGCTCAGCATGGAGTCCACTTGAGTGAGATTCTTTCTTTCTTCTTTTCCCTCTGCCCCTCCTGCTCCAGCTCTCTCTCTCTATCTAAAAAATAAAATAATAATAAATAAATAAATCCTTTTAAAAAAATTGGAAAAGGAGACAGGGAAAATTAGAGCTCCAAAATTATAAGATAATTTCCAAAGCATTTTCAATAAATACATTATGAGAAACTGTAAATATTACTATCACCTGAAAGTCTAAAATGGGTATTGTTTTTAGCAGAATCCCCTAACTGGCTAATCTAGCCTTAAACATATAGAAATTCCACATACATATCCAGAAGTTCGGACGACACTACTGCTCCTCTCTCGTGGGACAGCTGGGTAGGAGAGGATGTCAGCTGCTCCCTGAAGAGAGGACATTTAAAGTGCTCTCCAATCATCTACAGGTCCCCACAGAGCCCACTAGGCCCTTTGGTCACAGCCAGATCCATTTCTCATTACCTGTTTGATCCCTGATAAGCATTCAAGTTGCAACCCCTATGAGTAGATTAAAAAATTTTTCTTACTGCTAAATAATAAAAAGAAATAAAAAAGGAAGGTAAATATTTAAAAACATATTCATATTGCAACTTGGCCCATCTTGTTTTCAATTTTTCAATCAGATTTTTCTTTATTAAACATGTACCACGGATCCTGTTCATGCAAGACAGTGGGCTGGATGCTTGACATTAAAATGTAGGCTACTGTTTTGTCCTTGAATTGCTTGTGATGTAATTGGACAGGTCATAAAAGCATGTCCTTTATTCAAAATTCAACCTTAAAAAGCATTAACATGAGGCTCCAAGACTTTATATAATTTAAGCGAAACCACAGACACTAGAGCTTGCCTTTGTCCATTTAGGGGTCTCTACCCTCCAATTAAAAGCATTGCAGTACTTAATATTTGAGTAGCCCTATGCTAAGGGATATGAGCTCCTGTAGGGCACAGTCTTTAACCACAAGACATCTATATTATATTAGGATTGCAAAGACATTAACCAAATAATTCAAATATTTGGCAACATGAGATGATACGTAGGGTTGAGAAACCATCTTAGCACTCAGAGATCACTTTCTGTGCGGGTGTGTGGAGAAGGCCCCATCCCACCTCTGAGGCTTGAGCAGCTCTTCTCCAGACATCATCCTTGACTTAATTATTCTAATCTTAAACCAAGGCTGTAAGCCAGCTGAAAAAGAGTTGAGGTTTTCCCCAAAAAACCTACATAATTCTGACTAGTAACCACAGGGAAAGTTTAAGCAAAGAAGTAGTGGTGAGAGTGGGAGGAAGGAGAAAGAGAAATAGAAAGTCCCAAAGGGAAGCTCAGTCAGGTCGTCCAAGAGCCACAGGCAGGCTCTGGGTAACCTTCAGATTCTGTAGTGCCTGCCCACTTGGATTCATCAACCGTCAGTGAAGATTTTACCAGTAATGGGGGTCAAGGGGATTCAGTTAGAGTCAGATGGTGATCTTCGTGTGGGGGTTCTGAGCCTATTCACTCTATGATCCATTCTCTTCTCCCTTCCCCTCACGTCCCTCCTCTGCCATCCCTCTCTGACCTGTATTGCTGGTTAAGGGGAGCTGATCTCCACAGTTTGTTTTCCCTGAGCTTCCAGTGTCACTGGCTGCCCTCTGCAATGGGCCAACAAAAGGCACCAGCACGAGATTGTGGAGGAGATGGGGGGAAGGGAGAAACATAAGGCCATAAGTCCTCCATCTTGGGTGGCCTCTCAGATGACTGAATGGTCTCCTCTCTGGCTTTAACTCCTATGGACAAGGCTGTCATATTTCCAGCCAAAGCTAGGTGACCCTGCCTCCTGTGTCCTTGCCTGTATGTAACTCTGCCCCCCCACCTCCCTCTCTGTTGATGAGCCCATTTCTCTCATCTTCTTCTTCACCTGTGTAAACGGTTCCTATGTTGAATTTCTTCTCTTGAAAATACTTAAAGTGCTTTCTGATTTCCTTGCTAGATACATAGATATAGATATAGATATTTGATATATTAAAATATATATACATATATGAAAAAACATCTATTTGATACATTAAAATGGTGACTTGCCAAGTGATCCAGTTACAATGTTCAAGAGTAGAGCACAATTACTAAATCTTTCCCACCCTCCATTTGCCACCGCCCAATATGTTAGAATTGCACAAATGACTATCCAAAGAGAAGGTCTACCTCCCTGAGCTTCAGGAATAACTGGGCCCCTAGCTGAGTAGGAGAAATTGTAACATGAATCCATTGTCCTAAAATTGTGTAATAAGCACCAAAGTGCCCACAGTCACCATATCTTTGGCTCATCACCTACGAGAAACACGCGTTGTAATAGGCATACAGTCTAGCCCACAAACTTGGGTGTGCCAAGAGCTCTTGCAATTCTTGGGCTTATTTAAATAAAGAAGATTTAAAGAGGTAGTGAGAGGAGATAAAAGCAGAAATGTTTCTACTTTTTTTAAAAAGAGGAAGGCAGAGATGAAAATCAGAAAGAGAAGGAGTGAAAGGAGCTAGCTTGTGGGGTCTTGTGGTCTGAACAGCAGTGCACTCAATCATGGGACAAGGACAGAGAGGGAATGAAACATGCTAGTTCCTCCTTAGTTAGGTCACCCTTGTGGCTTCACAATTGAGCCAAAATGCCCGCATTTGGGAAAAATACGTATTTCTCGATAAAAATTCAAAACTGCATTTCATAGTAAACAAAGAATGATTTGCACATGGACTTCCTTCTTACAAATCAAAATATAAAGTTTCTCTTCTTTAATATATAAACACATATATAGGGACATGTAGGTGGCTCAGGCCATTAAGTGTCTGCCTTCCACTCAAGTCATGATCTCAGGGTCCTGGAACTGAGCCTGCTTCTCCCTCTGCCCCTCCCCCTGCTCGTGTTCTCTCTCTCCCTCTCTCTCTCTTTCTCTCTCAAATAAATAAATAAAATCCTTAAAAAAAATAAAAAATAAACACATGTAATATATAGTAAAGGGTGGCTTACATACTAAATTTCTTTTATCTCTTAGACTACAATTTATGAACAATCATACAAAGGATAAACACATGCAAAGCATGGGCGTATATAAAATGTCATCACATATTTAAAAATTATACCAGTTGAACAATTATACAATCTATAAGTTGCTAAACCAAATCTTTTATGTCCTACCTTCCAAAGCCTGGCTATTTTCTTTCTTTTTTTTTTTTTTTAGAATACATACACAACCTCCCCCATTTCTCGAGATACTTTTAAACAAATTCACTTTATTAAATAGAAACCAGGCTCAGATTTTTTTACATTCTATATTCACCTGCATTTTTCCATTAAAAATGTAATAAAAATGCAGGCACATGCTGCAAATACTAAATTAGAAAAACAGCTGTGCTTTTTACATTGTCCTGCCCTAGAAAAAAAACACCCAAGACAATCCCAGCAGCTGGCATCCTCTTCATGGTGTGCTCATTACCACAAGTAAATAAAGTCAGTAAATTACTGGCAGAGCACAGGAGGCCATGATGAGTCTAGGAAATCACCCTTTCATCAAACTCTCTGCACACTGTATATTGCCAAGGCAAAAGGCAAATAATGATGATCAATGGAGGATTAATATTTTAGTCAAAGAGGAATGGAGATGAATGCATACTATAAATTATTAACCAGCACTTGTACTCTATCCCCTTGGCACAGCGTGAACTGGGCTTCTGAAGAAACAGGATACGTATCTTCTACTTACCTAGCAATATTTTCTTCAACCAATGAATAATATTCATGAAGACGCACATTTCTGAGATATCCAAGAGGGAAATTTATACCTGAATTTCTCTACCTTTCTGTAACAGAATGTAGGCAAAACATAAATATTTCTTTGTTGGTATTTTATAAATATAGATGTGTGTTGTGTTATGTCTATAAATATTACTGTGCTGTGGCAGGAGAGCAGTCACTGGGCTGGGAAGCAAGACAGATCTGGTCTAGCTCTCCCTTGGCTGTGACCGGCAGGGACACATAAACCCTCTCTGAGCCTCAGTTTTTGTTGTTGTATTTTTAAAATTTTATTTATTCATTTGTCAGAGAGAGAGAATGAGAGAGATAGAGAAGTCCAAGCAGTGGGAAGCAGCAGGCAGAGGGAGAGGGAGAAACAGGCTCCTCACCGAGCAGGGAGCCCGATGTGGGACTCAATTCTAGGACCTTGGGGTCATGACCTGAGTCAAAGGCAGATGTTAACCAACTGAGCCTCACACATATCCCTGGGCCTCAGTTTTCTGAACTGTAAAAGAAAGGGTTGCATGAGAGATGAACTTAGAGGCTCTTTTCAGCCTTAAAGTTCGTCTAAGGGCTTCATAATAAGCAAATAGTAGGAAGAACTAGGAGCTGGTTGTAACCAGAGGCATAACATAAAAAGTAAAAACAAATATAAAAATTGTTCAATTATTTAAGCCAACCATATACACACTGGCCCAGGAGAAAATGTGTATGTATGTAGAAAATCGTATGTATCTGCAATCATATACACATATAAGTTGCACTTCCCTTGACTGAGAAAAAAATTGTCAACCACTAATTATACACTGAAATAAAGGAGTTGTATATCTGCGTATCAGTAGCATGCCACAAAGGTTGCACAAGAGATTATGAAATACTTAGCATTTAAAATTTAAGAAATAGTGATACTTGAAACACGGAGGAATCATAGACTTGTAATTTCCTGGATATGCAGTTCTACCAAACAAAGGCAAGGCAGCATTTACTATGTGCTATAGTGACCCTGAAATGAAATGAGTGACTTGTTTGCCGAGAGCCCACCACAGAAGGGAAGGGAATCACTCTCAATAATAAAAATTAGGCTGTGATGAGGACTTTCATAGGAAAGTGTTCCAAAGCTAGAGAGAACAGAGCCAGGGCACAGAGAAAGAGATCCTTCTGATTCCGGTAAGATTTGTTTTTGCAAATTAAGAAGCCTCCACATCACAGCTGTGCACAGAAGTGGACGTCAGAGCTCAGAGATGTTTAGGGACCATTTAGTTTTACCCTCCCATTCTATAGACCGGAAAAGTTAAGGTCAGAAAGGGTATATACTTTGTCCTGTGGTTAAGTGTTTGGCAGAGCCAGACTAGAAGCAAATTAAGTCTTCAAATTTCCAGTCAGGCTTGCTTTCCTTCACTGCCTCCCTTCTCTTTGTGTGGGTCCAAAACAAATTCTTCCCTGACTGACTTATGGCAATTGGTCCTCCTGGGATGAATAGAATGTACTGTTACCTCTCCCTCCCTGAGAAGTTCCTCCCAAGCCATAAAGTTTTTCCCAAGCTGACTAATGCTTTGGTCAGAATTGTTTTTCAGCCATCATTCTAAATATCATCTCCCAGCTGAGTGATCTGGGAACCAAGCTGTTCATCCCCACTGACTTTACCGTGTTAGTCCCAGAGTGGAAGAGCCAGCATGGCCTGTGTGATGTAGGTCAGTGACTCACAGACAAAGTATCACACGAGGGAACAGAAGCTCTCCAAAGGACTCAGGGTTTGATGTTCGATGAGCTATAAATGTCTCTGTGTCTCAGTTCTCTTATCTGTTTGTTACACAGGGACAAATACTCATTGACATTTCCAAGACTGTGGAGATAGAAAACAATCTTTCATGTTTTTTAAAAATTCAACTTCAGAAATACAGATGTGACTCTTCAAGTAGGAAGCACATCTTAAAAATGATTTAGTTCATTTCCTCATTTCACAAGAGAAAAAAAGGATCAGAAAAATTTCTCTTTGATATGAGTCCGCTAGATGGTTCTAGAGCTCAGGCTGTAAACTGGGCCTTTCCACATGCAAAGCGGTGTCTTGGGCCTCAGCCGCATTATTCACCTCTTTAAAGGGCTTCATAAATGTGACACTTATAGAACATGGAAAACCCTGTATTCATACTGAGTCGTGGTAGACACAAGATGGCAGTCTCCTACACTAGCAAGACAGAGGCTCCCCCCAGCCCCAACATACACCAAATTAATTGTGTTTCTCATAAATTATGTGGTAGGCCTTACCATATAATTTCAGATACGGAGACGGATTGGGAGTCATCTCCTACAACCTAACAATTTGAGGTGATCAAGCTGGGTCATGATGAAGGAGGAAGCCAGAGGAGGAGGGGCTCACTATACTAAAAGAAGTCTTCATAAGACCGCAGGGCTGCAGATCATAGAGGGGACCCTTCCCTCCCTCTCCCAGCCACCCCCTCCCCGGCCCCCCACCTGCAACATGGGGAGTTGGTTGACCTCTCTCTCACCCATTTGGACACATATCACTCAAGCTCTGGATTACTTTCTGGTGATTTCATTCAGGCTCCTAATCGTGGGACAAGGCCTGGATGAAAATGACAGGTATGGAGAGAAAGATCCAAAGCTTCAAGGCTCTAACTCTCCACTGGGACTGGTGTCATTACTTGGCACTTGCCCTGGGCTGTTGTCGTCCAAAGCACTCAATTATATTATTCTTTGGAGGAATGAAGTCTACTCTACTAGTCAAAATGGCTGAAAACAATACAACTGGAATGGATTCTAGAGGGAAAAAACACCCAGAGCTCTCAGTTGGGGTGGGAGGGAGAGGTGGGGAGGAGGTTTTAGTACAGGAGGGAGGTAAGGAACAGGGCTAGCTATTTGGGCGAGTTTCTGCGAGGACGAGACTAGTACAGGGTGGGAACACCTTGCAAGAGTTTAACTCTTTGCCTGTGCAAGCTTGGGCGCAGCAGCCAGAAATGGCTCTCAGACCAGTCTTTTCTGGACAAAACAACAGCAACCTTTCAAAATTAGAAAAGAAGGATTCTTCTCAAAGACAGGAATCATTCTACAGACTTGAAATCAGACCACACTGAAGCCCTGTCTACAAAAATAATGGTTTTTCCTGACATTTTAAATAGCACAATTTAACGGCTCAATGTTGCATTTGACATTTAAAAAGTCATCCATCTCCAAGAAGCTTATTGGCAGATCTTCTCAGTTCCCAGAATTAGCAAATGTAGTATGCATGTGAACTCATTCTACAAGAGCCCAAAAGACTGTTTGAAAAGGAAGCCCGGAACACTGAGAACTGGCTGTTACCCACACTGAGCTCGCTCTGCCCCTTGCCTCCGGCCCCGCCAATCCCCTTCTGTACACCACTCGCCCTTTGTGTTCATCAGTCTCCCCATGACAAGAAGGAAGAAAAATCATAGGCTCAACCTAGTTCACTGTTGCAGTTAAGAAGGTGTCTGTACCAGAGAGGAGGCTGGGTGACTCAGTTGGTTGAGCGTCCGACTCTTGGTTTTTGCTCAGGTCGTGATCTCAGAGTCGTGAGATCAAGGACTGCGTGAGGCTCTGCGCTGAGCTGAGCATGGAGCCTGCTTAGGATTCTCTCTCTCCCTGCTCCCTCTGCCCCTCCCCCACTCACGTGCTTTCTTTCTCTCTCTCTCTCTTTCTCAAAAATAAATAAATAAATAAATAAAACTTTAAAAAAGAAGATGGCTGTGGTAGATACAATGGAAGAATTAAATTACTCAGGGTACACAGTAGGTATTCAAGAGCAAGATTGCCTCAGATGGAATTGGGGCTATTCTGCAGATTATAAGCTGCATCACCTTGGGTACATTACTTAACTTCTCTGTGACTTGGTTTTCTTATTTCTGAAACAGGGATAGTTCCAGTACCTATCTCATTCAGTTGTTAAGATGGTTAAATGGGGTATATATACACAATGGAATACTATGCAGCCATCAAAAGAAATGAAATCTTGCCATTTGCGACGACGTGGATGGAACTAGAGGGTATCATGCTTAGCGAAATAAGTCAATCGGAGAAAGACAACTATCATATGATCTCCCTGATATGAGGGAGAGGAGATGCAACATGGGGGGTCGAGGGGGTAGGAGAAGAGTAAATGAAACAAGATGGGATTGGGAGGGAGACAAACCATAAGTGACTCTTAATCTCACAAAACAAACTGAGGGTTGATGGGGGGAGGGGGTTGGGAGAGGGGGTGGGGTTATGGATATCGGGGAGGGTATGTGCTATGGTGAGTGTTGTGAAGTGTGTAAACCTGGCGATTCGCAGACCTGTACCCCTGGGGATAAAAATATATGTTTATAAAGCTGTAAAAAAAAAAAAAAAAAAGAAAGAAAGGATGAATCCCCAAGTTTTGTAGCAACATGGACGGGACTGGAAGAGATTATGCTGAGTGAAATAAGTCAAGCAGAGAGAGTCAATTATCATATGGTTTCACTTATTTGTGGAGCATAACAAATAGCATGGAGGACAAGGGGAGATGGCGAGGAGAAGGGAGATGAGGGAAATTGGAAGGGGAGGTGAACCATGAGAGACTATGGACTCTGAAAAACGATCTGAGAATTTTGAAGGGGTGGGGGGTGGGAGGTTGGGGGCACCAGGTGGTGGGTATTGTAGAGGGCACGGATTGCATGGAGCAGTGGGTGTGGTGCAAAAATAATGAATAATGTTATGCTGAAAAAAATTAAAAAATTAAAAAAAAAAAGATGGTTAAATGGGTTAATATTTGTAAAGTCCTTAGAAAGAACTGGCAGAGAGGGGTTATATGATTGTTAGAAAATAATAAATAACATGTATATACTAACTCTTTCAGATAATTTGTGTAAAATTCTCACTGTATGTGACACAAGCCTAAGCCAATCAACATATCACATTTCTCCTGGTCTCTGTGACCTCTGTGGAAATGCCACATGTGCCCCCTCAGAGCTAATAGGATGATAGGAGTCTACTTCTGGAGCTCCTGACTTTCTTATTGAACCTGAGAGGATAGAATCTGAGAAGATATTGAGTCAGGAGCTGTTGGTACCATCTCTCACATACAGAAGAGGAATCTGTCAGAGAACAATAGAGGAAATGGGTTCTGCTGACATTACTTGAGCTGTCAGATTGTGGGATGCTTGAAGCCAAAGTTCCCTCTAAACTCTTTACTTGTAGTAAAGAGTCAATAATTTTTCTTCTTTTCCTTAAGTTAGTTTAGGCTGGGTTTTTGGTTTTTTTGGTTTTTTAAATCACTTGCAACTGAGATAGACCCAGCTGATATAACTCACAATGTATCTCAGGGCCCATAGTAGGTATCACGGCCAAAAAATTACAGCTTCACCAGCACTTAAAACGTCAAGTTCTGGTTTTGTAAGTTTAGTCACGTCATTTAACTTTTCCTGGTCTCAGTTTCCTCATCTGAAAAATCCAGAAGTTGAGGTAAATTTTTTTATGGACCCTTCTAACTCAAAAATTTTATGACCATGACTGAAATTAAGGTTTTCTTGGCACCCTTCAAGATTGCTCTTAAATTCATTCTTTCCATTCACTACAAAGCCAAGAAGAATAATTCCAAAAGAATGGTTTGTTTGTTTTTGGGTTGTTGGCATTTTGAGGTGGAAAGTAGAAGGAAGAGTCAATCTAGTGATGACTTACATGAACTTTCAACAGCTTTGCTTTGTTTCATACATCCTAATTAGAATTATGCACCTACACTCATATAGGGAAGATGTGGATTAGGTTTAAAAAAAAAAACACAAAAAACGTTTAAGAAAACCTCGAGAGTCCAGAAGCTCACAGAGAGTTATGGCCATTCTCTGAGAGAGATTATGTAACCATCACCTTCCATGATAGCCATTCCTTTTCCCGGAGGCCAACACATTCTTTACTGTCCCGGAATGACTGCCAGGATATGGAAGCATTTGTAGAAATGGGGAGGGAAGAGTAAAGAACTGGGATACTCAATGCAGAATATGTATTACCAAATAAAAGGTAGTATGATAAAACAGTTAGCAAATGCACTCAGTTATTCAGAACATAATAGGTGTTTGGAAGAGGAGGAAAAAAAGGCCATTTATGATAAATTAGGTAGATGTCTCTTCATCTAAGAACTAAAGATCGTACACATGATTCATAAGAAAGATCTTTAAACTATTCAACTTAATTTAATTTTATTTTTTTATTTTTTATTTATTTATTTATTTATTTTTTAAAGATTTTATTTATTTATTTGACAGAGAGAAATCACAAATAGGCAGAGAAGCAGGCAGAGAGAGAGAGGAGGAAGCAGGCTCCCTGCTGAGCAGAAAGCCCGATGCGGGGCTCGAACCCAGGACCTGGGATCATGACCTGAGCCGAAGGCAGCGGCTTAACCCACTGAGCCACCCAGGCGCCCCAATTTTATTTTTTTAAAGATTTTTATTTATTTATTTGACATAGACACAGTGAGAGAGGGAACACAAGCACGGGGAGTGGGAGAGGAAGAACCAGGCTTCCTGCTGAGCAGGGAGCCCAATGTAGGACTTGATCCCAAGACCCTGGGTTCATGACCTGAGCCAAAGGCAGCCACTTAACACTGAGCCACCTAGGCACCCCTCAACTTAATTTTAGACGAAAGTCTAATAAGTTGAAGTCTTCATTTCCCAGGCCACTACAAATTAGCAACACTTGCTTAATAAGAGAGAGTGAGACTAGGTACTAGAAATGGACTCAACTGACAACCACCAGAAAGAGAGGAGGCAGAAAAACTATAAAATGCCAACATAGGGGTGCCTGGGTGGCTCAGTCAGTTAAGCGTCTGCCTTCAGCTCAGGTCATGATCCCAGAATCCTGGGATGGAGCCTCGCCTCAGGCCCTGCTCAACAGGGAGTCTGCTTCTGGTTCTCCCACATGCCCCCCTCCCTTCTTCCCCACTCTCCCTCTTCTCACTCTCTCAAATAAATAAATGCGAACGTAACTTAAAATGAGTCCCATAGCAGTCTAAGCTCATTCACTTTCACCTCAGTAGCACTTGCTGAAACACTGATTTTCATGTAATATACACAGAAATAGTGCCGACTATGTGACAAGTACTATTCTAAGTGTCCTGCAAATATTACCTCACTTAAGCTTTTATAATAACCCTATAAAGTATGAAGAAGTTGAATAACTTGCCCAAGGCCATACAGTTCATTATCAGCAGAACCAGGATTCAATCCAGGCAGCCTAGCCCCTGGGCCCCTTCGCTCAACCACCACACCACAGTGTTGCACCTGCCACTGTCAGACAGCAATCTTCCTAACTTCTCTTCACTATTCATGATGACCACTGGCAACAAACACAGAGGAGATAATCCATACATTCTGGGCAAGAAACCCAAGAAGCGAAAAATTCAGTGTAAAATATTTTTCTTCCAAAGTTATATATGAATATTACTAATATCATAGCATTGTAATAATCATATTTGGCCTTTCAAAATAAAAACTTGAGGTATCTGGGATGTTCATTAACCTGAAGGTCCTCATTCCCGATTAATGAGAGATAAGTAAAATAGGAATG
This sequence comes from Lutra lutra, assembly GCF_902655055.1. Classification (NCBI taxonomy): domain Eukaryota; kingdom Metazoa; phylum Chordata; class Mammalia; order Carnivora; family Mustelidae; genus Lutra; species Lutra lutra. Next base: position 26,570,227 of record NC_062291.1, on the reverse strand, counting down.
TTATATCTCAAATTCCTTCCATTCTAAGCAACTATCATTGCCTTGAGCTTCTGCATTGAAATTTACTTACTCTACAAAATCTTTAAACACCAAGGCAAAAACCTGTGGACAAAAAAGAGAAATCATTAAGTTGTGGTCATAGAAAAAGTTGGGGGATGCAAGCTCTATCTGGGAATGGAATTTATGATCATCAAAAGTTTTTTCTTGGGTAAAATATTAAATCTATCATGTATAGTAATATCATTTAAATACTTAGATTTGGGCTGTGGGAATGGAGAATATGATAAAGAATAAGAAATTTTGGTCCCTGATTATCTTTCTTTGTGGAACAAATGGCTTCTTGGAATTCTCTGGAATGTTTTTGTTCATTTTATCATATTTATACCACCTCTTTTACCCTGGGATTAAATATCACTCTTAGGTCACTAATTGTAGAGTTGGCTTTATTCAATGTCTTAAGAGTAGCTCTGTGTGTGCATGTGTGTGTGCACCAGAGAGAGGGGGTGGGAAAAGGGAGAGAGTTTACATTGTGTGTGGCCAAAGCAAGAACTATTTACTTCTTTAAAAGAAATATCAATAATGTTCATGCCAAGACAGCAGCCAAAGGAAGAGGAAGCCCAGAACTGGCCATAGAAGCAAGCCAGAGAAAGTAGAGCCAAAAATAATCTGGCTGAAAGAAGGAAAAACGACAGAAACAATGAAGTTGGTGAGTGTCCAATGCTAAGAATATTTAACCTTTCATTATTATCACATATGGATTTCCTGTGAGTTTTTCAAGACCCAAACCCAACCCACATTCACACATATGAATTGAGGACATCAGTCTAATATATAAATTCTGGCTATTTCTTTAAATTCACCTTTCCTCATTTTATCAGTAATTTTGAAGTTATACGAGACGCTTTTTACTGCCTGTGTTTGCTAGTTGAAATTTATGTTTCATACTTTCTCAGTCAGTATTTTTGGTGTTGATTCTTATAAGTCCCTAGTCTTTCGTAAGCAAGTGACTATTACCTAATTGTGTATGTGCCCAGGATTGAGTTAATCAGGACTTTTCTTTCATACCACTCTGGAATCACTGGTCTGTGCAAGGCTCCTCTTTCTCCATCACACCCCTTCCTTCTTCATCACCATGCCCAATACCAGCCTGGACGGTGGCACCTGATGTATTTAACGTATGTATACACCTATCTTTGTAATATCCAGTTATCCACTTCATTAATATCCATTTATCTTTGTAAAACACAAACTGTTATTTTGTGTTAAAAATAAATGTTTCTAATTTATGTAACTGGTATTATTCTGTAGAGGTGATTGTTCATATATATATGTATGCATATATATATATATATATTTTTTTTTTTTACTTTATGCTATATTTTTAAGATTGATTTGCATGCAGTAAATACATCTAGTTTAGTGCTTGTAATAGTTGAGTGATAGCCCATGGTAATCATGTTATCCAAGTTACTTAGCCATTCTCCGTGCATGGCTCCCTAGGTAACTTCCAGAACTCTCCCACTAGGAATAATGCTAGCATCAACATTTTCATACATCAGTCTTCTGTAAAAACAATTTTTTAATCATAGACTGTTTCAGAGTTCTAATACTTTTATTTCATCGCCAAGGGTTGCAACTGAAGGAGGAACATTGAAAGAGGTTAAGAATTTTGCACCCAAAGGAAAGAACTCCTCACATTGGAGAAAAGTAGTTAAGTAGCAAGAAGAGGAGCAAGATTAGCTCTCCCCAACTCTCAGACTGCACCCTCTAACACACTTATGTACCAGGAGTATAAGATACAACCTTTTAAAAGCAAGTATTTTTCATCACCTGCGTATTGAAAGTGGGTATTGAAGTGGCTTGTTCAGATAAATTCAATATGCTATATCCTCGAAGTCATAAGTTTTGAATATGGGACAATATCCCACTAACTGAAAAAAAGGATAAAATCATGAGCTTCGAGGAGCTACACTGGTCCATAACGGGCTACAGTTATGTAATGTCTTTAAAACTAAAACGTTGGGAAATAACCCAAACTCTACCTCCGACCAGCTGTGTGGTTTGTTATTTTTGTGAAGAAAGCTTCCAAAGGGATGTGAATCTGGTATCTTTGGGGGAAAGATTCTGTGCTTCTGAGCTCCACTGCCGGGGAATGGCCTCATTTATCATTTTGCGTCTTCTGCACTAGGCCCTCGACAGAGCACTTGAACACAAGTCATTTTGGAATCGCTGGTGGGAGGCTGGAGTGGTAGAATACAAATAGCTCCATCTCCTCGGACAGCTTGCTCTACTTCCACGAGCTTCTGTTTCCTCATCTAAAAACAAGGGAGAGTCTGGCGTGTAACAGACAATGAATAAAAGGTATCATTTTTCCTTACCCTTATTTTTTAAAGCCCATGTGTGCCACGACACTTTATGACAAATGGGCTTTTGTTCTTTTATAATGACATAAAAATGAGATATGCATGCCTTTATTTCCTGTATTATACTGTGTCTTACAATTAGTGAAACAGTACGCATGATGTGTGCTGAAGCGGATTTACCACGAAGCTGATGAAACCACAAACACTGGCTGCTGCTGGGGGTGGTAGAATCTTCTTAGCGGGGAAGGGAAGGTTGACTGTGCTTGGAAACATCACTCTGTGTGTTTTTGGTAAGTCACCTCAAGAGATCTCCAAAGAAAGGGACTAGAATCTCAAAAGCTTCAGTAATTTGTTTGATAGGTTTTCTATTCTAAATAAATATTCCCTTTTATACCTAATTTTATATTTGCAATTTTGTGTCCTTTAAACCCCCTCCCCCAAATTAAATGACTTTAGACTCCACAAAATCTGGATTTGCCCTTGAACATATGAATAACATTGTAATTAAACAATTTGAGAAAAGCATGTAGATAAATCTCAATTCACCTAGAAGAGTTTTCTGGAACAGAATGGGTCCCCTAAGCTGACTCTTTGGACAAATCCCTCTTTTGTCTGAATCTTACCTTTCTTACCTTAAAATATTCACCTTTGACGGGCTCTGTAAGATCCCTTCCAATTCAGATAATCCTGACTTGATACCTGTCTTGCCATACTTCCAGTATTATTTTCTAACAAATCATATTTTGAAGGAAGTCCAAAATGAATTCTCATTTTAAAAATTTTAAGGTTTCAGTACCAAGAATAATTACATCCTCCCTCCAACAAGTATTTACTTTGTAAATGTAAACAAATGAATGTAGATCTTAAAGCACACTCATTACAGCATGTCACTATAGAACTAATTTGCTTTATAAGGGCAGGAACATTTCTTCTGGTGGTTCTAGTTCAAAATAACCAAGATAAAGCCACACACTGATTTTCATTTATATCATTACTCAAAAATAATCCATTCTGAAAGAGGAAGAGGTATTTTTACAGTCCCAATGAGACCAAGTTGTTTTAGAAAAAATGAAATAGATGAGCAATTTATGAGAAATCAATGGTAGTTGTTCTCTTCTGAGCTTAGATAGTTGACAAGATCCGAGAAGATCTTAAAAGGAAGAAAAAAAACGATAGTCTAGTTTAGTCTTCAGACACAAGAGCAAAACTCAGAGCTTGAAGTCATTCTTTCCTGGCGGTGAATACCGCCACATATTGCTCTTTATGGGGCACAGGGGATCGGTTCTTGGAAATCTGGAAAGACAGTTCTGATGGAGTCAGAAGGATGGGAAGGAACCTCATGGAGCCAGTAGAATTCACATCTTTTAAGATGGAAAAGCTGAGGCCCAGACAGAAGCTTGACTTGCCTCAAATCAAAGACTCAGATACGGCAATACTGAGGCCACACCCTTGTGACCGCAAGTCTGTCTGGTGCAGTTTCTTCCTCACCAGCTTGGGTTTGCGAATCATCTGAGCACTTTCGTACTTCAGTGCCCATCAGGGAGCTTATGGTACAAAACATGGGGCAGTTTTTGCTCTACTCAATATTAAATCTAACAGTAAATTTATAGTAATTAAGATAATGGGTATTGGTGGAAAGCTAGGCAGAGAACACGAAGTGGAACACAGTGGGGTACCTCAAAATTACACACAAATGGAATCTTGATGCACAAAAGTGGTGGATTTGTAGAGAGTAACAATGGTCAATCAATCAAGACTGCTTGAACAAATGGTTACCCATATGGAAACAAAACAGAACAAAACAAAACTTAGGTCACTGCTTCAAACTGTACACACACACTCTCTCTCTCTCTCTCTCTCACACACACACACACACACACACACACATTCCAGGTGTGTGAAATGTAAAAAAAAATAAAACTTTACAAAGTTTAGAAGAAAAATAAGAGAATGTGTTTATGACATTGGGATGGGGAAAGATTTCTTAAACAAATCACAAAACACAAACCATAAAGGAAAATATTTGTTAATTCAACCACATTCTAAAAATGCACCAAGGGATGCCTGGATGGCTCAGTCCGTTACGTGTCTGCCTTTGGTTCAGGTCATGATCCCAGGGTCCTGGGATGGAGTCCTGCATCGGGCTCCTTGCTCAGCAGGGAGTCTGTTCTCCCTCTGCCTGCTGCTCCCCTTGCTTGTGCTCCCCCCCTCTCTCTGACAAATAAATAAATAAGATTTTTAAAGATTTTTTTTTTTTTATTTGACAGAGAGAGATCACAAGCAGATGGAGAGGCAGGCAGAGAAAGAGAGAGAGGGAAGCAGGCTCCCTGCTGAGCAGAGAGCCCGATGCGGGCCTCGATCCCAGGACCCTGAGATCATGACCTGAGCCGAAGGCAGCGGCTTAACCCACTGAGCCACCCAGGCTCCCAATAAATAAGATTTTTAAAAAATAAATAAATAAAAATAAAAATGCATCAAGATACATAATATATTTGTATATATATTCATATGGTATATTTGTTTGTTAAAATTTATTGAACTATATCTTTAAGATTTGTGTACTCTACATGTATCTCTTACATTTTAATTTTTTTAAGTTTACCAAAAACAAGATACTGTAATAAAAGTGAAGAGGTAGGCCACACTCTGGGTAAAGATATTTAGAATACCTATAATCAACAAAGGATTATTATCCAGAATATATAAATTACTTCTACAAATCCAAGGGGAAAAGATGAATATTTAAACAGAAAAATGTGCAGAAGATGTGAATAGGCAAGTCATAGAATAGGAATCCAAAATGGCCAATGAACTTGAAAAGATGTTTAACCTCCCTGGTCACATGAAAATGAAAACCATAATGAGAAAACATTTTATACACATTTAATTAGCAAACTTCAATAAGTCTGCCAAGACCAAGTATTGGTGAGAATGTAAAGCACCAGAAATTTCATACATTGCTGGTGGGAGCAAAACTTGGTAAAAAATTACTTAGGAAGTTTTGGAAATATATGTTAAGTCACACACAAATGCCATAATCCACAAATTCCTCTCTAAGCAAATACCAAAGAGAAATCCTTTAACACATTCCCTCAAAGACATGTACAAAAATATTCATACAAGCATTGTTTGTAATAAAAAAATAGCAAACGACCTAAAAGTCCAAACAACAATAGAACAGATTAATAAATTACAGTATAGTCAAGCAATAGAATATAGGCTGTGAAAATGAATTAATTAGAGCCATATGTATAAACATGGATAAATTTCATTAAAATGACATATTAAATGGAAAAGAGGAATTTACAGAAGGATGTTTACAGTGTGATTCTGGGTCTTAGTCTGGCTTTATTTCATTGATTTTACCAAAACCCTTTGGGGAGATAGCAGGCTAGGCCAGGAGTGAGTCCTAAGAAACACTGGGCTCACCTAGTTGGGACACTTGGCAGGGCATAGTATGGGCTAGATACAGGACATCAGGCAGGAATATGGTCTGTATTTGCTGCTTCTGATCTCACCTTGGTTAGCATTTAGCTCTCAGGAGCAGGTCCAAGTAGAATGCATATACAAGGGGAACAAGTGTCCTCACCTGACCCATGCAGGAAGAGAAGAAATGGAGTTTTATCTGCACATGACCCCAAGAAAGCAAAGTACAGATGAGCATAGAGCCAGACTCACCCAGCCATTTTTAGGTCGAAAAGATGATGACATACATGCCTCTGAGTCACACTGTGCCAATCTGGACCATGATGTACAGTAGTCACTTGGGGAATTCCCTTCTCCATCATTTTGGGGAGTCCCTTCATCTTTTCCCTGAGTTGTGTATCCTGTTTTTTACATCCTATGTCTTCTTCTTTCTTCATTTGTTTGTTTATTTTGGTGGAACATATCACCCCACAACTTTCTTAGAAATTATTTTGGGGAGATAAATGTTTTGAGTCTGAAAATGTCTTGCCTTGATACTTCATTAATAGTTTGGCTGGACTTGAAATTCTAGCTTACTCTGCCTTCGGCTCAGGTCATGATCCCAGGGTCCTGGGATCAAGCCCTGCATTGGGCTCTCTGCTCTTCGGGGAGCCTGCTTCCTCCTCTCTCTCTGCCTGCCTCTCTGACTATTTGTGATCTCTATCATATAGATAAACAAAATCTTTTAAAAAATAATAATAAAATAAAATAAAATTCTAGCTTAGAAGCCATTTCCTTCAGAATTTTGAAGGCATTTTCCCATGGTCTTCTAGCTTCCAGTGTTGTTGTTTCTTAGTTTGAATCTCTCAATCCACTGTGTTGAGAACGCTTTGGGACCTTTCAGTTTGGAAAGCCCATGCCTTTTGATTCTAGGAAGCATTCTTGTTGATGATTCTATCTTCTCCATTTCCTCTCTGCTATTTTTTTTTTTTTTTTAATTCAGATTTTGTAATCTCTGTCCCTGGTTCTTTACTTGTCTCTTGTTCTCTGCTGGGGTGGCAGTGAGGGGCCTTGGGATCTGAGTGCTTCTTACCAATCAGTCTTCTTTAGGTAATCCCCTGCTTCCCATCACTCAAACCCCCCTCCCGTCCCTCTCATTCCCCACCCTACCCCTGCCTGTTGCTACCAATGTTGAGGTTTTTCAGGACTGTGTGGTATAAACCTAACTGGTTCTCATCTTTTTCCAATATCAGTTTAGGATTTGGCTTTCCCACTCACACATCTATTTTTAAGCTTCTCAAATGCTGTTGCTATGGATTCCCCTTGGCTGGGAAACAAAATACAAACTAAGCCTGGTCACAAAAAGAAGAGCCCAACTAGGAAGTATCTATTATGCGTGATTTGTAGGTAGGTTCTCACTGTTCAGTTTGCGGAGACAGTCATACTCTCCTTTTTGTTGTAAGTTTATGCCCTCAACTAAAAATTCGTCTCTGTGTAGCTTAAGTGAGAGTTCATGAGGGACTGAAATGAGGTGTGTGTATCAAAGCTACCATCTTTACCCAGCAGTTTATATAATAATGTGACTACCATTTAATTCTGTGTATCTTTTATTTATCTTAAGTATCACATCATTGATGAATGAAAAAGCTGAGATACTACATTAGAGTCATGAAGTTTAAAGAAAGGTACCTCTTTGTACATGGATATCTTGAAAATTCCATCTATGTTTGGACAGGGCTTACAAAGCTTAAGACTATCAAGTCCAACCCTCTCCCCCTTATTTTCAAGAGGAGCAAACAATACTGTGATTTGACCATGAACATTAGCAGCAGAACTAAAATTATCAGTAAAATCTTCTGCTTAATGTATCCCAAAACCTCAGTCTAGTGTTTTTTCACGGTAAACTAAACTTCTTCCCCAAACATTCAGTTATTCTGTTTAATGTTTTTCTACTGATAACATTCAAATGACTCAAACTTCTTATAGGTTCTACCCATCACACCATAATCAAGAAGAACTCAACTTATATACATTGTTTGAAGCAGTCAACCAACTGGATATTTTTATGTGAAAAATCTTTTCTTAAGGGATAAAATGGGACAAACTTAATCAGTTTCTCATGGTGGTTAATCTGGACTAGGCTTCTCCTTCACATGATCACTTAACTAAATATATATATATATATATATATATATATATATATATATATATATATATATCAGTTTGCCAAGCCCTGGGTGTTTCACTTGGTTTGGGACACTAGATGTTAAGTCACACATTTTCATTATTCCTACAGATGTCTTTAATTTTATATTCAGACTTACATTTGCATTCTCATGGGTGATGTGTTGCAACACCCCCTCTGCCTTTCCACATCGCCTTGGGAACACAGCCATCTTGGGGATTCAGGAAGAACACACCCCAAAAAGGATTTAATTGTGAAAGTTCATTCCATTTAAGCAAAGCTAGTTCCCTGGCTTTTCTCCTTTGCAAACTAATGTGCACGACGGCTTATAAGGTAATTATGCATTCATTTTAAAACTTCAAGAATTGAGGACTCAGATTTTTCAAAGCAAAGAAAATAATCAGATAGTTTTCATATCCCAGAGGGGTTTTTTTTGTTTGTTTTTTTTTTTGGGGGGGGGGGTTTGTTTGGTGCAAAAAGGTGGTTTTTGTTAAAGCACGGAGACAGGACCCATGGGCAGAAAAAGCTACACCCCGGGTCGTGAGGGGTGGCCCACAACATACTTTCAAATTGGGAGGGGTTTAGGGATAACGTAAGTCTCTAAGGAATTTTGAAAGCAAGGTTTCCAGGACCTTATAATTCCATAAAAATGTCTGATAAACACACACACACACACACACACACTGAGCTACTGGGAAAATATTCTAAATAAATGAATCTTCCAGAATGTTTTCACTACTATCCTTTCTTTCCACAGAAAAAAATTGAAAAATACACCTACTTTCACTTCAAGAATCTGAACAGAACTTGTAAATGCCTGAACAAAAAGCAGATAAGACAAGCAGAGGAAGACCACACTCCTCAGACGCATTTTTAAACTTAACATCCGCAAACCTGTCTTCAAGCACACCCCATTCTCTATTGATTGTGTTAATGGATCTTAAGTATTGGATAGTTTGAGGTTAAATATAATGCTAGAACCTAATACCAGAATGCCAAATGATTCACAGATCCTTGATTTGTGATTTTAAATGTGGGCATGAGGTAACATTTGGTGGGGCTTTATTTTTACCTGTGCCTAATGTGGTCCCGAATTACCGGCGGTGGCGAGCACAGTGAATGGCTGGAGAGCAGCTGCCTGCCATTAAATTCATCTGCTTCTCAGAACCATGAGGACAAACAGAATGCTGCAAAACTCAGCCTTGTGCCTTCTGTTAGTTCAGTCTCTCCTTTTCAGCCCAATGTCCCTAGTCTCCATCCTTTTCCTGGGAATGAACAATATTCCTTTCATGAGAGTCTAACGTACATTATGAAAGAAAAACAAAAACCAGGGAAAAAACAGATTTGTATCTTCACAGACTGTGTTCTCTCTTCTCCAGATCTCCAAGTTCCTGTGAGGGGTGAAACCAGAAATAATCACTAATAGTTACGAAGCATTTCCTGTATCCTAGGCTCTTTACATAAGCTGTCTTATTTAATCTCTGCACACATTACAACATGGAGACCACTGTTATTCCTATTTTATACATAAGAAAAGTGACACTTCAAGAAATTAAGTAACTTTCCCAAGGTGATTCAGCCAGCAGCTGGTGAGCTAGGTTCAAATCCTATAGCCTGAATCTAGAAACATAATGTTTAACCCATGCCTTACTGAAAAAGAATCACCTCATAGCAATTGCTAGAAGAGCGTCCCCAATTATCAGCACCCTACTTTTCAGTAAACTATAAAAATGTTCCCTATGTCTCTGCTGGGCACCATGTTGAGACTAATTTGGATACTCTATGAAAGAATTATCTTGTGAGGGTGCCTGGGTGGCTCAGTTGGTTAAGTGATTGCTTTCAGCTCAGGTCATGATCCTGGAGTCCTGGGATTGAGCCCTGCATGGAGACCTGCATGGGGCTCCCTGCTTAGCGGGGAGCCTGCTTCTCCCTTGGACCCCTCCCCCCTCTCATGAGCTCTCTCTCAAATAAATAAATAAAATCTTAAAAAAAAAAAAAGAATGACCTTGTTAAAAGTAACTTTAGTGCTAAATCATAATGAAAACATTTTTAAATCAACTTGATTGAAGTATAATTTTTATATAATATATACCATTTTCTGTGTATAGGCTGATGGTTTTTGACACAGGTATAACCACATACCCTCACCCTAGTCAAAATATACAATATTTCCATCATCTCAGGAAATTCCCTTGTGCTCTTTTGCAGTTAATTTCCTCAAACCCCCCACAGCCAGTCCCAAGAAACCACTGATTTACTTTTTACCATTATAGATTAGTTTTGACTGCACTTGTCTCTTCAGAGAAATGGAATCATATGGTATGGACTCTTTTGCGTCTAACTTCGTTAGTTTTGTTTTTTTTTTTTAAGATTTTTTAATTTATTTGAGAGAGAGAGAGATCACAAGTAGGCAGAAGAGCAGGCAGAGGGAGAGAGAGAAGCAGGCACTCTGTTGAGCAGGGAGCCGGAAGCAGGGCTCAATCCCAGGACCCTGGGATCACAACCTGAGCCGAAGGCAGCCACTTAACCAACTGAGCCACTCAGGTGTCCCTACTTTTTAATTTATTATTATTATTTTTTTTAGGTAGGCTCCATTACCAGTGTGGAACCCAATTTGGGGCTTGAACTCATGACCCTGAGATCAAGACCTGAGCTGAGATCAAGAAATGTACCCTTGGGGCGCCTGGGTGGCTCAGTGGGTTAAGCCGCTGCCTTCGGCTCGGGTCATGATCTCAGGGTCCTGGGATGGAGCCCCGCATCGGGCTCTCTGCTCAGCAGGGAGCCTGCTTCCTCCTCTCTCTCTACCTGCCTCTCTGCCTGCTTGTGATCTCTGTCAAATAAATAAATAAAATCTTTAAAAAAAAAAAAAAAAAAAAAAAGAAATGTACCCTTAACTGACTGATCCACCTAGATGCCCCTCAGTCTTTATAATTTCAGCCATTTTAGCATTTGAGAAGTGAGATCTTGTTATTTAAATTTACATTTTTCTGATGACTAATAAAATAATAATAATGTTGAGCATCTTTTCTCATGCTAATTAGTCAAACATATGTTTTTTCTTTTTTTCTTTTCAATGTATACTGCAAACATAGCAAACACTGATAATATTTTCTTTATAAATGAAAGAAAACCAAAGGAACGCTACCGCTATATGTTGCATCTCTCTCTGGGAGAGGTTGCCTGTGATCTCCCCAGTTAAAATCTGCTTTATGACACCTGGGATTCACATCTAGGTTTGAGCAGCAGCTGTGGCTTCCCATGTCTGAAGCCCTGGTATTCCAGTACAAAGTGCACATCCCCCAAATATCTGAATGAAAATGAATCGAATTGATCTATTCTTTAGATGGAGCAGAAGCTGCACTGGGAGGTGGGCAGGATGGGACTCTTCTTTACCAAGGTTTATTTACAAATATCTGTCTGGTCAAAGCAGTGTTTTTTTGTTATGTATTCTACAGTCTCACATTTCATTATTAACTATTTAGTGTCCTTACACACCATGATGACAAAAACTAATAGACTATATTTGCTTCAAAATTAAATGTTACAATCTATTAGCTTCTGGTAGGTTAAAAGACATTTGCTTTAACTCTTCCTGGTAGCTTCTGTTGGTGCCATTTCACAAATTGTTTGACCTTCTGTGAATACTGCAGGAGGGACCAACGTGGGAATGATGGTGGTTTACTCCACATCTAGCTTGGCCTTCTACACTCCCAGATACTCAGTGAGTTCACAGTGCTTCTGGCCTCTCAACATAGATTCCCTCTCTATCCAAACTCCTCAAACTAAAAGCCCATGTAGGAGATGAAATTTAAGGTGGCATATTAATACAAAAATCTTTTTTTTAAGATTTTATTTATTTATTTGAGAGAGAGAGAATAAGAGAGAGAGAGAGCATGAGAGGAGAGAGGTCAGCGGGAGAAGCAGACTCCCTGCCAAGCAGGGAGCCTGATGCGGCACTCGATCCCAGGACTCCAGGATCATGACCTGAGCTGAAGGTAGTTGCTTAACCAAATGAACCACCCAGGCACCCCATATTAATACAAAAAACTATTATTTTTATCCATCATCCTTACCAGATAGCATTTATTTTCATTAGTAGCGCTAGCTCTCTTATCCCAAAGGAGTGAAGATTGAAATTCACAGGCCCTGGGGTAGGACAGAGTGAGGAGTAGGGAAGTTTTTGGACCATCTTTTTCCATGCTTCTAGTATAATGTGAATGCCCTAGGACATGCTGTGTTCAACTTTCCATACAACCCCTTGATTTTAAAAACAGTCATCAGCCCTCTTGGGAAGCTACATATAAGCTTTGGTTTACTCCATGTGAGTATTTCAATAATCTAAAAAGAAGTGTGAAGGACAAAACCCCAGAGGTATTTGGTACCTCTGCCAAGGGGGGCCAGTCATCATACCAAACCCCAACACTACATAGAATTTCATGTCATCTGCAATTTTCTTTCTTTTTTAAAATTTTTAAAAAAGATTTTCTTTATTTATTTGACAGAGGGAGACATAGTGAGAGAAGGAACACAAGCAGGGGGAGTGGAAGAGGGAGAAGCAGGCTTCCCGCTGAGCAAGGAGCCTGATGCTTGGCTTGATCCCAGGACCCTGGGACCATCACCTGAGCCAAAAGCAGATAATGACTGAGCCACCCAGGTGCCCCACGATCTGCAATTTTCTAAACTAACTTAAAGCCAAAGTCCTTTTGAAACTGTTAAAGAAAACCTACATAAAACTTCTGCATAAAACAAAACATAATCCATAACCAATGTTTCTTTTACAAGTCTATTATTATGTCATAAAAGCATATGACAACAAAATCTACAAAGAATACTAGAGTGAGAATCAAGAAACTCAGAGGCCTTTGTCTTACCTCTGCTCTCACTAACTTTGAAACTCCAGACAAATCACTTATCCTCCATGTATGAAATTAGGATTGTAATAAACATTTCTCCCTCCGGAGAATAATAGGAAGATAAATGACTGCAACAGTGCCTTGAGTTGCAACATAAATCTGAGGCATTATTATTTTTAGTACAGAAAGCTTAGAAATAAATACCATATTGTCCTAACATTTTTGTTATTTTAATTGGTCCAAATTATATGTGTTTTTTTTTTTTTGTGGGATTTTTATTTGGCTCTTTGTGCAAGAGATAGACAAAAAAGAACAAAGTCATGTGAAAACAGAGAAATAAGAAGAGGAAACAAATAAGACAACTTTGATTAACATATTATGCTAAAATTACTGTGAGAAATGAAAGGCGATTCTAAATTAGATAGCTACAAGACATGAAATCCCCTTCCTGAGCTATTTCAAACCAAAGCCCTGTGAGAGAAAATGAAGCTAAACAAAGAACACATGTCATAGTAAAAATGAAGTAACAGAAAGCTCAAAGAACTAAACGGTCTCCATGATTAGAACTAAAGAAGGCATATTAGCGAGTAAGTGGATCCATCCCATTGTCAGGAAAGTATACAGATCTCCCTAAGGGTCAGGATGTTCTCTCCTGAGTCTCTTTCAGAGTAAGAGGCTAAGCACCAGAGGTTTCAGGTCCTCGATCTACATCTGAAATCTGGGCCTGAAGGTTTTTAGCCAAGGGCTAACCCTGAACCTCCACAGCCAGTTTCGTGTTCTCTCCCTTCCGATAACAGCCTCCGAAAGCAAATAACATCCATCTTCAGATTTCTATCTAGTTGGTGAAAACCCATGTAGCACACTTGAGGATCATAAACAGCAGCTATTGCTTATTTTCATATTTAAACATATAAGAATATTCCATATTCTTGGTCTGAAAAAGGTAAATGTTAAAAAGATACAAAAGTTAGTGAATTACATGGATTAAAAAAAAAAAAAAAGACTCCATCCTTAACTTGCCAGGGTAAGAGAGCTCTCTTGAAACTTGAGCCGGCACACTTAGCACAAACAAAAGGAAGTTCTACTTGGAACAGTGGAATTCATATGCGGAAGGTCTCATCCCGGTTACCACAGAAAGAGTGTAATTTTCGGGTCCCTTGTCTGAACTTTCAGTTCCTTGAAGGCTAGATCTCAGTCACTGTTCTGTCCCTTCCCTCTCAGCACAGTGCCAGGCCCATGGAAGGTGCTTTGTAAATCTTAGTTCTCTCACACAGCCTTCGCTAGGCCCCCTTTCTCTCAGAGAGCGTGTGGTCTGTGACCCAGATGCATGGCAAGACTGCGCAGTCACTTCAAGTTCCAAGAGCCATTGAAGAAGGAGAGGAACAAATAAGCAGCACATAACTTCAGTTACTTCTGCTTTTTATTTGTTTTCTGTTTCCATAACAATAATACTTCACCTCTCACTCCCTATGATATAGAAAATCTGGTAAGTAGCATTCCTGAGAGGACAAAAGGTGCAATTTGGAGAGGGCACCTCAGATATTCTTTGCTTAATTTCTGAAGACAATGAAAGTTGGTCTTTAGCTGATGTTGATCTGACAATGCTATGCTACTCTTACCCGAAATAATTATCTCAGATAATTTTCCTTTTTAATACTTTATTTATGTATTTATTTTTGAGAGAGTGCTCATGAGCAGAGGGGATGGACAGAGGGAGAAGCAGGCTCCCCACTAAGGCGGAACTCGATCGCAGGACCCTGGGATTATGGCCAGAGCCAAGGGCAGACTCAACCCGTTGAGCCACCCAGACAGCCCTCAAATAATGTTCATAGTAGAGATATTATTCATAATTCCAACAGAAGAGCACAACATAGCAAAGACTTATTTAATTGGGAGAAAATCTGAGTCAGTTAAAAACATAAAAAACAAACCTATACCTGTATAGCTCAGAATAGCTCAAATATATATTATGCATGTATACATAGATGATGTGGGAAACAAAGGCAGAAGGAAATGTAGATAAAGTTAAATCTCTTTATAACCTACAGCCCATTCCAGGATCTTGAGTCTTCTTTAACATATGAAAATCCTTTTGGAACTTCCCTTATCTTTACTCCCTCAACACTAAAGTATATCATCAGTTGCTCCTCACGATCCCAGGGCAGCGGCTCTTTCTGCCCACAGGTCCTGTCCCAGTGCTTTAATAAAGCCACCATTTTGCACCAAAGACGTCTCAAGAATTCTTTTTTGGCTGTCAGCTCCAGACCGTACCAAACCTCACCAAAATGTTCAAAAACTATATCATATACGTGTGTGTGTGTGTGTGTGTGCACGTGCGCGTGCACATACACACACAATTTGTAATCTACACTAAGATTATAATGCCGTGGACAGATAAAACCAACTCTCAGCAGAAGAAATAGAAAATTCTAAGCTAGTGGTTCTCAAAGAAGGGTCTCTGGGCCAGCAGCAGCAGCAGCACCTGAGAACTTGCTAGAAATGCACATTCTCGGGGCGCCTGGGTGGCTCAGTGGGTTAAAGCCTCTGCCTTCGGCTCAGGTCATGATCTCAGGGTCCTGGGATCGAGCCCCACATTGGGCTCTCTGCTCAGCAGGAAGCCTGCTTCTCCCTCTCCCTCTGCCTGCCTCTCTGCCTGCCTCTTTGCCTACTTGTGATCTCTGTCTGTCAAATAAATAAATAAATCTTTAAAAAAAAAAAAAGAAAAGAAAAGAAATGCACATTCTCAGACCCCATCCCAGACCTACTGATTCATAAACTTTGGCATGGGGACCCAACAATCTGTGCTTTAGCAAGCACTTGAATGATCAAATCTACAAGGGTTTACAATGTTCTATGTGAATGATATCTCAATTCAAACAAAAATCAAGTCCTCCACGTGATTCTGATGCACCCCACAGTTTGGGAACTACTGCCCTGATCTGTATGTATAACTATCCTTATTTTACCAACGAGGGACCATGAGCGCATGCATAACCCAGCTAATGGAGTCTGGGATAGGAGCCAGCCATTGTGACTGAACCCGATGTGCAGTGATGGAAGAAAAGAATCAAGTCAAGAACCAGAAAATTTCTGATTCCTAAGATGGATGCTTTTTTCACTGAGGGAGAAAAAAATTAGTTAATCATCTTAGGCTTCAGGGATTTCATTCTGTGATACGGGATAGTAATATTGTACTAACCTCAGAGAGCTTTGGATGAGAGAGATAAATCAGATAATGTAGGTGATGATGATTTTTGGCCATAAAGAGTCATAACATTTGGTCATTATCATTTCTACAGTTTTCTGATCTCATGAGAAAACATACTCTCGCTTGCTAGTCCACATTTCTAGCCACAGGATATACACAAACTTTTAAACATGATCTACTTGTAATTTTGGTTTTAGCTATAATGTTTTTCTTCCAAGTTGCAAAATTACATGAGCTATAACTCTACTCAAATCAAAATTATTTTTTTTAAGATTTTATTTATTTATTTGACAAACAGAGATCACAAGCAGGCAGAGAGGCAGGCAGAGAGAGAGGGGGGAAGCAGGCTCCCCGCTGAGCAGAGAGCCCGATGAGCCCCCGATGCATGGCTGGATCCCAGGACCCTGAAATCACGACCTGAGCTGAAGGCAGTGGCTTAACCCACTGTGCCACCCAGGTGCCACTCAAATCAAAATTATTATGACCCGTATTTTTGTATAAAGAAAAGAGATTGTACTATGTGATATTTTTCTAGAGAAAAAAATCAAGTGATTTTAATTTTATAAACAATTTCTCAAAGATTAGATTGGTGCATATCTTACGCTTTTTAGCCCACATAAAAGTAGCTTTCACGGTAAATTACCATTCTACGTTGATTTTATACAACTGGCATTTTTGCATGCTAAGTGGCCTTTATATAATAATCTCATAAACTATGTGTTCACTTTTTTTAAGTAACTTTAACTTTGTTATGAGTTATAATAATACCATTATAAGTAGCTGGGAGGAGCACCTATGTGGTTCAGAGGGTTAAATGTCCGCCTTTGGCTCAGGGCTTGATCTCAGGGTCCTGGGATTGAGCCCCAGGTAGGGCCTCCTGCTTGGTGGGGATCCTATTTCTCCTAATCCTTCTGCCACCCCCCACCGCCCCGCCCTGCTTGTTTTTGCTCTCTATACCTCTGTGTCAAATAAGTAAATAAAATCTTTTAAAAAATAAGTGAAAAATGACAAAAATATATTCCAAAAATTTTTTTGAATTTGTATTCCTACCAATCAGCAATAGCTGCAATCTGGTTTTCGTCTTTCCAGAATTTTTTATATGCATACAACATACCCATACACATTTTAACAAAATAGGAGGATCTGATTTGAACATTTATCAGTATGTTGTGAAAATATTTCCAGGTAATCATTTCTCCCTTATCAGTTCGAATGGCTCCATTATATCTGATTGGATGGATGGATTCCTTAACCAATCACTTATTATTGGACATTTGGATTTTTCTACTTATTTCATTTTTATAACCGATGGTTCAATGAATACCACATACTGATTTAATTATCCTCTCAGAATACATTCTTAGAAGCAGAGTTCCTGGATCAAAGAGAAGCTTATTTTTAGGGCTTTTGATTTATATCCCAAATGGCCCTTCTAGAAAGATTGTACTTTTAGCCTCACCAGTAGTATGTATTTTCCAACATTCTTCCTTCTGGAACAAAAAAAATCTTTTCTACTTGAACATGTCAGAATGATGTCAAAATATGTCAAAAATAATGTTTCATTGTTTTAATTTGCATGTATTTGATTGTTAATGAGATATCTTTTCATATGAGTAGCAGACACTGCCAGGCCTTCTCATATCCTTCTGTATCCACTTCCATGGCTTCTGGTTGCTTCCTCCAATGCTGAGGGTGTTTCTTTGGTTGTCTAGAAGGGGCAAGCTGTATAGGGCACCTAGGAAGGGCCAAGGAATTAATACCTTCAGGAGCAACCTCCACCAAGTTGAGAAAGAAATACCCCAATTGCACCGCTGAGGTGGGATAACTCTAGCGAATGTTTCACTCTCTCCCACAGTAGGGAGGGAGACACTGGGCTAAGCCCCAGTGGCCTAGAGGAAATGGCTTGATGACTCACTCTGTTTTGGCTTCCTTGCTTTCTTGTGTCCCTTCTTCACTTCCTAATCAGTGTTTTCTAGGATCATCTCCCAAATAAACTACATGAACTTCAACCTTTATCTCAGGGTCCTCTTCTGGGCTGGAGTACCCAAACCAAGACGATATGAGCTTTGTTCCCTCCCTTTTCTTAGTGGATTACCTTATTATTCATGCATTTCCCCATTTTCAAAGTGGGAAACTCCTATATCATATAGGAGTTAAAATTATTTATTTTAAGATATTAAGATGGAAGAAATATTTATGAAGGGCAACCTTAAAATAACACAAATCAGGGGATTAATAAATAATTATAGTCACCACCAAATTGTTTTAGTAAATAAGATTTAAAATATTACAAATTATTATCACTAGTAGTGATAACTATGTTATTAAAAGTTAATTACCTCTTTATGTCAGATGTTTCGTATTGAGCTAAGATTTTCTTGGAGATATAAATTACACTAAAATGTAGGAAAAGGGGAAAAACTAGCAAACTATGGTGAAGAGAAGAGTTTAGCCAAGATGTACTAAGTGTGTTAATTGAGTGCTACCAGAAAAACTACATTCAACCTTGTAAATATGATCAAAATTGATTGCCATCATCCTTAACAGGAGAATTAGGGCTCCGTGAGAAGTCTGCTGAGACGGTTTAGATTGGAGAGACATTTTGGGTCAAAAGACATTTGCTAGTATCTAAAATCAACATGTTCTTAATTAAAATACCAATCTCCCAAGATGGCTCTGAAACAGTAAACAATGTTAAACTAAACTGGCTCAGAGCCCAGAAAGTCTGGGGAATTTAGGAGTGCATACAACTAGGCAAACAAAACAAAACAAAACAAAAAACTTTCAAAAGCAGAACTAACTATTTGTAATTGGGGGAAAAGGGTGGAGGTGGAGGGGGTGTCAGTACACAGAACAAAAGAAAATTGTCAGTTCGTATCTTGCTCTGGGCTAGAAATCAGACACAACCACTCCAGCAAAACCTGTTTGGAGACCATTCTTCCAGCTGCACGATTTAAACTATGCCTTCGAAAAGGTAAAACAAGGACAGCCTAGTCAACCTAACTTGCCTTGTATGGACAATGAAAGTTTTTAGGGAGGACACATGAATATAAATCCGTAAGAGTCACACTCAAAAACCTCCTAAGGGTTATGACTGCCCTGAACTTTCACTTTAACCTCCAGAGGAGTTAAAAGAAAGAAAGAAAGAGAAAAAAGCGTGACTCGGTCATTTTAACAGATTTTATCAGGACAGTTTGTAATATTTTTTTTTAATTTATAAGATACATTAAGGCTTTGTGTCTACAGAGTAGCAAACGCTCCCAGAAGATATTTATTTATTTATAAAAAAAAGATTTCATTTATTTATTTGACAGAGAGAGACACAGGGAGAGAGGGTGTAGCAGGCCCCCCTCTGAGCAGAGAGCCTGATGAGGGGCTCAAGCCCAGGACCCTGAGATCATGACCTCGGCGGAAGGCAGACGCTTAATGACTGAGCCACCCAGGTGCCCCCAAGAAGATATTTAGACAGACAATTCTGTCCAGGTTATAGATCAGTGCAAATGAATGGCTGTTGGATCTCAAATCTGGATGTCTGAGTTGTACTAAAAGAAAAACGCCCAATAATCCATCAGCTCTGTGCTAGTCAGATTCAAAGAACTCACAGGGTAATTGGTAAGGAGGAGATTCCCCTGAATATTTCTGCTTCAAACTAAATATTTATTTACTTAAACACATTTATTAGGTGATCATCGAAACATTATCACTAAATAAAGACAAGGTATTACATTGCCAGTGGACTGAATGAGACAGTCAGCAGCCATCAACTAAATAAGTAAGAATAGAGGTGGCCTTGGGTAAACTTCATTAAAACACAAGACAGCTTCAGGTTTGTCAGAATAGACTTGGTTTCTGTGACAAGCCACCCCCCAAATCTTGGTGGATTAACCCAACACAGGGTTATTTTCTCCTCATACTCCTTGCTCCCTGTGAATCAGCAAAAACTCTTACACAAAGTCACTAAAGGACTCGGGCAGATTAAGTTTTTACCACCTTACAGCTGCGCCTTTTGTGACACAAGACCCAAAAGAGATGATGGAAGGAAAGGGAGAGACTCGAGGATCCCACATTTGTCACTTCTGCTCGTATTTCATTAGCCCGAAGAAATGCCATAGTTTCTCCTAACACAAGGGGTGGGAGAAGTTCTGTGTCAGTAGTGCCTGGAAGAGAACTGGATATTAGAGCAATTTCTACCACACACTAAATGACCTGGAACTTTGGCTGATGTCCTAATGCAATGTAAGGACAGAAGCAAACGTTGAGAGGCAAAGCTAAGGACACATGACAAAAGGCTGAGTCACAGCTCAGAGGAGATTCGGAGAGCTGTAAGCCAAGAAGGAATGAAGCATCAGAATCCCGAGAATGTCTTTAAATGGCAAAAGCCAACCTGTCATAAAGCTCTTTTCATTGACTTTATTTTGACTCTGAGGAATAATTTTCTCAGACATCTTAATATGTCACTTGATATCTGACATTACTCCATCTGCATTCTGAAAGCGGGTCTCTGCCTCATCAGGAACAGAAAATGTCTGCGGGGCTTTACGGACACAGAGGTTCGTAGGACCCACTCAAAATCTTACGGATTTAAAGTCTCTGAAGACTGTAGGTCCAGGAATCTGCCTTTGCACAAGTATCTCTTTGGTAATTCTAATGCATTCTAAACTTTGAGAATCTGTTTTAGATTTCTGCCAAGATCCAGAGCAGGTCTGAGATCTGGGTTGGGTTTGGGCTCTGGGAAAATACCTCCATTTATCCGAGGGATCAAGTCAAGTCTGCTCTGGTGCCAGAGGCATTTGGTAAGGTCAAGATTGTTCATTTAGGTAAATGGGGGACTTCTCTGGGTGAGGAAAATTTGAAAGCATGGAAAGCAGGTTGATTTTTGAGATTTTGTTGAATTTGGTTTGGGAAAGACTGGTTGAACACAGAGTAGCTTCAAGGATAACAGAATTTGTAGATGGGTTTGCCAATGGATTGATAATGGTGGGGATGCAGAAGAGCATGGAGTTTCTGCTGAGGTTTTGGAAATGGTCAGATGGAGGAGATGAGGGCCTTGGGATTTCCCAGGCACGTGTTGCAAGTACTGCTCCTTAAAGAGGCTGTTCTGGGCAGGTTGGGGACAGACACCTAGTGAATCCTATGCTCTCTTTGCTAATAATGGGGGGGGAGGGTGCAAAGTTCTGTCATGGTTATTAGTAACTATGAGGTAATAGAAAAAATATACATTGATCTCTGCTCCCAGCTTTTGGGAGAGATTCCTAAATCCCTTGGAATTTCCTGGGTGATAGCAATGTTCTTTGTTCTAAAGAGGTGACTCTTCGTGGGCTCCCAGATGGAGTGAACTAGTCACCGGAAAGACCAAGTCATGATTAGAAGTTTAGAATTTTCCTCTTCACCTGCCCATTCTCCCAAGAGGGGAGAGAGGCTGAGAAAGGAATTAATGATCTATCATGCCTACACGATGAAGACTTCACAAAAATTCTAAATATGTTGGTTTGGGAGAGCTTCCAGGTGAACATGTAGATGAGCTGGGAGAAGGACATAACCCATGAGGGTGTGGAGAGTCTGCAACCACCCCTCCCTGCCTCCACCAAACTTGTCCTAAACCATCTCTTCAGTCGCGATAGCCCTCTGTATCCCATATCATGTCCTTTTATAATAGGCTGGTAAACAGTAAGTAAACTGTTCTCATGGTTTTTGTGAGCTGCTCTAACATATTAACTGAGTCTGAAGAGTGGGTCATGGGAACCTCCAATCTATAGCCAAGTGGTCAGAAGCACAGGTGACAACATGGACTTGGGACTGGCGGTCTAGTGGGACTGAGCCCTTCACTTGTGGGGTCTGATGCTACCTCCAGGTCAACTGATTGACACCCAGCTCAAGTGTAGGACACCCAGCTGGTGTTACAGAATTTCTTGGTGTGGGGAAAAACCCTACACATCTGTTGCCAGAAATGTGGTTAAGTGTGGTAGTAGCATGAGTGTAAAGGAGAAGCATAGGATGAGGACTGGGTTTTTTCTGACACAGAAACTTTTTTAAAGTAAGGAGAAAAATACATGCCAGACAATTGTAAAATAGAGCTATTTACACTTAACAGGAGGGAGTAGTGAAAGCAAAATGGACATACCAGAAAGTTTTAAAGCTTCCACAAAGTATCATTAATGGTGAGCCATGGGCTAAAGTTCTCTGCTGCGAAGTTTGAGAGGAAATTTTGATATTTCCTCTCAAACAGAATACAACTAGGAATCTTGGGTTGACAAATAAGAATATGAAAAAAAGGACTATGATGTCTATGTATATGGAGGAGGGTACCTCCAAAATGTAAAGTGTCTTATCTTAAAAAATTGTTTACTATCCCTGAGGGAATTATTTGGCTCAAATAGAAGTATCTGTTACCTGAAGAATGGACAAGCCCTCTGAAACTCTTTGAAGCTATAATCAGGAAATGAGCTCTCTTTGGAGGTATAGCATCATGGCCTGAATGATGTGGGGCCTAGGGTCAATGGCAGAGGTCTTGGAGTGGAGAAGTTCAGACCATCATGTAAAAAGAGACAAGGTACTGAGCACAGTGGCTCTTGGCAAATAAAATGAAAGGATGGTACACCAATACCTACAAACAATGTTATAATATTGTGGTAATTAATATTAGGAGGTATTAATATGCATCCCCAGTGCTAAAGTACTGCTGAAGTACAATAAAGATCTCTCAGTGACTTAACAAACAAACTTCCTTCTCTCTTTCTTTCTTTTTTTCTTTCTCTCTTCTTTCTCTTTTTTTTTTCTGTTTTCCTTCCTCCCTTCCTCCCTTTCCTCCCTCCTTCCTTCCTTCCCTTGTTTCATTCTGTTTCAGTTTTACTGAGGTATAGTTAACAAAATTGTAAGATATTTAAGGTGTACATCGTGGTGATTTGATGCAGTATACATTGTGAAAAAATTCCCACCATCTAATTAAAAGATTTTTCTTTCTCACTTTCCTGTCCAATACAGATTGAGCAGCTCTCCTTAGAGGCTATCCTCCAGACAGTGCCTGAGAGATCTGGGTCACTTCTGAATTATGGCTCTGCGATCCCTTAGGGCCCTTCATTAGTTTTTTAAAAATATATTATTAAAAATTGCAAAAAATAGGGGCGCCTGGGTGGCTCAGTGGGTTAAAGCCTCTGCCTTCGGCTCGGGTCATGATCTCAGGGTTCTGGGATCGAGCCCCATATGGGGCTCTCTGCTCCGCGGGGAGCCTGCTTCCTCCTCTCTCTCTGCCTGCCTCTCTGCCTACTTGTGATTTCTATCTGTCAAATAAATAAATAAAATCTTTAAAAAAAATTGCAAAAAATATTTTTTTTTGTCATGATTGGAATAGCTGATGCTCACTAAAACTTTTAGAAATGAAGGACTCCCCGGTAGTGTGTGGATTGTTAAAAAAAAAAAAAAGACTATACAAAGTTCAGAATTCTCCAATTTAGCAATTCCATCCTGGACTTTGGAGGGTAGCTAAGCCCTCATTCTTATAATATGCCTCGTGAGCCCATTTTTGAAAAGGGCATATGATAGAGAACAATGTGGGTTGTAAATTCCAAAACTTATTGATGAATTTCTAACACATCATTTATAATCCAAGATCCATTCTAATACTGTATCTTTCTGCACACTTATGGCAGACCCAGTAGAAAATCTGTTGACTAGTGACAGCTGGTTTTGAGCATTTCTGGGGTATCTCCTCTACATACATACAAATCCTCATTGTACTTTTTTTCATATTCTTACCTTTCAACCCAAAATTTATAGCCTGTATTTTATCTAAATATTAGCACCTCTTCTCAATATTCTAGAACAAGGAATTTCAACCTGTGGTTCCCCATTAATTTTTGTGAGTTGTGGAAGTTTCAAAACTTTCTGGTGGGTCCATCAGGCATTCAACTCTCTCCCTCCCTCTTTCTCTTCCTCCTCTAGAATATGTAATAGCCCCCTTTATAATTACCCAGCATGTGCCTTTCTCTTTGTTTAAAAATTTTTTCCAATAGGCATGACAACATTTTAAAGCTTACCCTAATGAAGGCTATCTAAATATGAAACAGATGAATAAGTATATCTTGGGCAAAATAACTTACAGATATGACAAAGACAATTAGAGTAGGCCTATGTCTGTGGTTCAGAAAGCATATCTATCCAAATGCATGGGACAGGAAGTGTATGGATAAAAGAAAAAAAATGTCCATACAGAAGGGTATTGTCTAGTTGTTACATAAGCAACTGAGAATTCTGGGATGACACCCAGCCTCTTTGGCTGACAAAGTATCTTCAACTAGATGCCTGAAATTGAAAACAATTTCAGGTGCCAGGTGGGTAAAAGAGAAAGTTGATTGCGTCTACTTTACCATGTCATTTATTTCTGGGACAAGACAAATAAAATATACACACATCAGCATCAAATGTTCATCGTGTTTCATGTGTTTGCAAAACTGTCTACGGATACTGGCATAGAAAACATCTCAAACTTTAAGCAAGAGCAGGTCTTTATGAAAGAAATTAACGTAAACAATAGATTAAAATCAGTGTGGAAATCATTATTACCATATTTCAAATAACTAACAGTAAGGAAAACTACAAAAAGAAAAAAAGAAGTTATTGAGACCCCCAACTGTGAGATCTAATATTAAAATAAAAAGCAGTCCTGCTATTTTAAGTCAATAGTAGTGTTACTTATAAAACTTTGGTCAATAACAGCTTTTTGTATAATCTATCTTTTTTTTCTCTATGAAGGTTTTTTTAAATTTTATATTTGTTGGGGCGCCAGGGTGGCTCAGTCATTAGGCATCTGACTTCAACTTGGGTCACTATCCCGGGGTCCTGGGATTGAGCCCTGTGTTTGGCTCCCTGCTCAGCAGGGGAGTCTGATTTTCTCCCTCTGCTCCCAGGTTGTGTTCCCTCTCTCACTGTATCTCTCTTTCTCTCTCTGTCAAATAAATAAATAAAATCTTTTTAAAAAATTTTATATTTGTCATGTAATCCATTGTATTAGTAGTTATTTAAAAGCTGATTAAAACAGACTCATTTTATGCACCATCTTTATACAAATGGTGGAGCCCTCCTCAGCTGGAATTGCGGCCGATAAGTCATAGAGTAGACCTTGATCTCTGACCACTTTTGGAGAGTAACCAAATCAAGACAGAAAAATCTAATTTTGCCAAAGACCACATAGGAAGTTCTTGGCAAAGTTAGATGAGAAAACAGAGTTCATGAACTCCAAGGGTGGACATTTTTAACTACTGCTTTTGTTCCTTGTTTTGGGAACCCCTTTCCAAAAAAAAAAAAAAAAAAAAGATAGAAAATCCTGGATTTTGCTTGCTTTTTTCCATGATCAATTTAACAGAGTGGTGCAAAGAGCTCTGCACTAAGAGTCAAAACAAAACAAAACAAAACAACTTTTATATAATGGAACATTTCAATGAATCCTTTGACCATCACTTAGTTTTTGAGAATCTTAAACTCATAGTCTATCCTATTTCACCTAAATCCCATTGAATTCCTTCCGCCCATATAATTTTGAAGCAAACCCAAGACATACCATTTCATCCATAAATAATTCACTATGTATCTCTAAAAGTTGTGTCTTAAAAAAATAACCACAATATTGTTATCATATCTAAAATATTTGATAATAATAATTTAATGCCATCAAATACACAGTGTTCAAAATTCCAACTGTCTCAAAATACAATAATTTTTTTAAAAGATTTTATTTATTTATTTAACATAGAGATCACAAGTAGGCAGAGAGGCTGGCAAAGAGAGGGGGAAGCAGGCTCCCCGCTGAGCAGAGAGCCCGATGCGGGGCTCCATCCCAGGACCCTGAGATCATGACCTGAGCTGAAGGCAGAGGCTTAACCCACTGAGCCACCCAGGCGCCCCTACAATAATTTTTTTTATAGATTTTATGTATGTATTTGACAGAGAGAGAGCCAGCACAAGCAGGGGGAGTGGGGTAGGGAGAAACAGACTCCCCTCTGAGCAGGGAGCCCAATGCGGGACCCGATCCCAGGATCCTGGGATCATGACCTGAGCCAAAAGCAGATGCTTAACAACTGAGCCACCCGGACACCCCAAAATACAGTAATTTTTAACAGTTTGTTTGCATCAAGATCCAAATAAAGTCCACTTATTGTGATTCATTACATATCACTTAAGTCTTTTATAAAATGTCTAGGCTTTCCCTCCATCTCTTTTCAGATTTGTAACTTACTTGGGGAAGAAAGAAACCAGTTCATTTTTCCAGTAGACAGAGGTTGGATTTTGCTGACTGCAACCTGTGGTATATATTTAACATGTTCTTTAATTTTCTGTTTTTAAATCAGTGATTGAATCCAACAGATTTGAAAAGATTCAGATGTGGTTGGCTTTGGTAAGAGTCTTTAATAAACGGGGTATGTTTCCTTCAGGAGTCACTGACGTCGTGTATCTTTTGTTTTACTATGTTAGCAGATGTTGGTGTTCAATGTGTAGATTGCATAATGAGGGTATTATAATTCTATTAGTCCTTTATTTTTCTTAGCCAGAATATGAAGAAAATTTCCCTCATTTACTATACAGCTCCCCAGAAGTACAGTTCATAAAGCAAAAGAAGGATCAATTCTTAATTCTTTTTTTTTTTTTTAAGATTTTATTTATTTATTTATTTGACAGACAGAGATCACAAGCAGGCAGAGAGGCAGGCAGAGAGAGAGGAGGAAGCAGGCTCCCTGCTGAGCAGAGAGCCCGATGCGGGGCTCGATCCCAGGACCCTGAGATCATGACCTGAGCCGAAGGCAGCGGCTTAACCCACTGAGCCACCCAGGCGCCCCCTTAATTCTTTTTATTATCAGTTTTCAAAATAGTGAATTGGGCTACCAGTGTCCTACAATGATGACTAACTGGTTATTATTACTTGTTAGTGTCATTGTGAACACATAGGAGTTCATAGTCCAGTGGAGGAAACAGATGTACACAGATAATTACAATTAGTATAGTATTTTGTACTTAGTAAAAATAAGTAAATGTACCATAGGCATCTAGAGATGGGAGTATCTAACCACTTTATTGGGTATGACAAAGGCCTCAGAAAAGGAGACAGTGCTTGAGTTGAACACTGAGGGATAAAGGTCACCAGGCAAAGAAAATCAAGAATTTGGCCACCTCTGCTGATATTTCCAAGCTTTTTATCTTGTATAACTGATAGAGTGGTGGAAAATAGATGAAATTCACTAACTCAGGATATAAAAGGGATAAGCAGGAGGAGTCATGGGATGGGATGTATATAAGAATGTAATGAGAATTCAGTTTTATATGCTGAGTTTGTGACACCTTTGGGATATCCAGGTAGAAATGTTTGGCAGATGCCTGGAAATAATGGTCTAAATCTCAGGTAAACCTTACTTGTCTGGACAGGTCAATTTCAGATTCCCCAACACATAATACTAAAGTCCTACAAATGGGATGGGCTCCCCTAGGAGGGCAGAACAAGAAGAGAAGGCACAGAAGAATTTACCTCGATATTTAAGGGATCTGCAGAGGAAGAGAAATCTACAAGGAATACTGAGAAGAAGCAGAGAAGTAGAAAATGGTATGAAAGCCAAAGGAGGGGAGAATTTCAGAATACACTGAGAGGTCTAGGAAAATACCAGCTGAAAGGTAGCCACTCATCAAAGCCTCATCAAAGCCTCATCAAAGACCCCATCAAAGCCTGTTTCAGTTACGGGACGGGAGCTACATTTCAGTGGACACAGACTGAATGAGAAACACCGAAACTGAGACAGAAGCAAAATTACTTTTTTTAAAAGTTGGCACGGTCTGACAGCATGAAAATTCATTATTACAGTTTGTGTCCCATATGAAGCATAAAAATCAACCAACCAGTAAATATTAATCATAAGCTTATAACACGTAAGCCATTGTGCCAAAGTACTACTAGTGTGAAAAAGGTATTCTTGACACAGCCCTTGCTATAAGGGAGACAATCATGAAGGAGAAAGTATGCAAATGCATAAGTGCATGTTTAAAAAGAAAGCTTTTCAGGGGCGCCTAGGTGGCTCAGTGTGTTAAAGCCTCTGCCTGCGGCTCAGGTCATGATCCCAGGGTCCTGGGATTGAGCCCCACATCGGGTTCTCTGATCAGCGGGGAGTCTGCTTCTCCCTCTCTCTCTGCCTGCTGCTCTGCCTACTTGTGATCTCTATCAAATAAATAAGTAAAATCTTTAAAAAAAAATAAAATAAAGAAAGCTTTTCAGAAACCCTAAGAAATCAGATTAAATAGGCATTTTAAAAATATGTTGACCTTGATCAACTCTAAAACTGTAAAAAGTGTGCACACATGAGTCTAAAAAAAAAAAAAAAAACCCAAGTAAAATGCATGCTGTTTAACAAGGAAATATAGGATAAGGGCGCCTGGGTGGCTCAGTGGGTTAAGCCTCTGCCTTCTCCTCAGGTCATGATCTCAAGGTGCTGGGATGGAGCCCCGCATTGGACTCTCTGCTCAGCAGGGAGCCTGCTTCCCTCTCCCCCTCTGCCTGCCTCTCTGCCTACTTGTGATCTCTCTCTATCTCTGTGTCAAATAAATAAATAAAATCTTAAAGAAATAAATAAATTTTAAAAAAGGAAATATAAGGGATGCCTGGGTGGCTCGGGTTAAGCGGCTGCCTTCGGCTCAGGTCATGATCCCAGCGTCCTGGGATCAAGTCCCGCATCGGGCTCCTTGCTCGGCAGGGAGCCTGCTTCTCCCTCTGCCTCTGCCTGCCATTCTGTCTGCCTGTGCTCGCTCTCTCTCTCTCTCTCTCTCTGACAAATAAATAAATAAAATATTTAAAAAAAAAAAAGGAAATATAAAACAAACCTGATGTATAAAACAAAAACCATTCTATAAATCCATATATTTAGGAGTCTTTTGATTAGGAATACAGCACGGGGTTCTTGTGTTTATTCACTGAAAGATCGGGTTCAGTTTCCCTGACTATAGAAGGGATAATCACTTTATCTTACCTGCCACAGGTAGACTATGCATATGGATCCAGTACAGTGTCTACAATAAACACATTCCTTATTAACAGTCCAACAAAGTCAGCAGTGGTTACTGAAATGCAACATTCTTCGTGGAGGCCCCTCCCCAGTCTTTTCCTCCCTGTCCATTGACTTGCAGTAAAGACTTTTCATATTTAACAAAAGGATCCTCATAGTTGTCTAAGTGGTTTTTCATCACCTTGCTTTCGATCAGCTTTCTGATTACAGCCTACTTCATATTTAAGTGGAGAAGGAAACTAACCATGAAAGTGACTTAGGGTTACATGAGTGCTCCCTCCCAGCAGCAGCCTGAACTACGAGGAGTCTTGGCTTTTGCAGCACTTGGAAATCTAGGAACCAGGTCTCAACACAGGCAAATTTTTTGGCAACACAGAGACAAAAAATATGTGTCAACATAAAAGGAGTCACAGTTGGAGGGCACCACCTCTTTCCCTAAGAAGGAAATGTTTCCATTGACTTTTAATTCTATCATCCACAGTAGGGTTACGGATAAGAGGTCAAGGATGACAAGCTAGCGGAAGGGTCATCTGTAACACTGGGTCCATCTGTCTTTTCCTCTCCTTCCTCAGACTCAGTGCTGGCCTTGAGTTTTGTAGGGGAGACATAATGAACACTGGGCAGTGCTCCCACGGAAAGGATTCTCCATGTGTTTTGGCAGGTGGTTCGCACCTCGAGGAAGGTTAGGGGAAACTTTTCCCTGCTCCTTGTTTGCTAGAGAAAAGAGACTGGCTGGTTCTGAGATTGGGTCGTACAGTACCGCGGTCTGACCAGACTGGGCCTTTTTGGTCCAGGTTTGAATAAACCTTTCAAATATCTTAGAGCAAGGAACTCCAGGTTCATTTGCGTATTATATAATGACCTTCTTTTCCTCTAGCACCTGAGACCAGATGGCTAAGTAAATAAATAAATTACAACCAAGTCTGTTTCAATGTTATGACTGGAATTTGAGATAATTCCTTTAATCAGCCATCCAACGAGTTGAGTCTTCTTTGTGTCCTGACCTAGAAGCAGATATCTTTCACCATGACTTTCAGAGTCCTTTGGTGATAAGAGATTTTTCAGTATCAGTGAATATAAATTCAAGTTTTATTACTGAATTTTCTGGGGATGAGTTAATGAAAACCTCTGGGTCCCATTTTCACTGTAGAAATAGCTGCTGACCTTTAAGAACTGTTAAAGAATTGGGGAGCAAAATATAAAATTATATCCTTGTTTTAGTCTTAAAACAGAGATTTCAAAAATAAGCCAACTTTTTAGAATTCAAAAGAAAACCTCAAAACTCAAAATCCCAACCCACAACTTCTTTTTCAGACAGCCAGATGCTCATCTTCCTTTCACATTAAGAAATATCAAGTACTGGGGTGCCTGGGTGGCTCAGCGGGTTAAAGCCTCTGCCTTCAGCTCAGGTCGTGATCCCAGGGTCCTGGGATCAAGCCCCGCATGAGGCTCCCTGCTCAGCGGGGAGCCTGCTTCCTCCTCTCTCTCTGCCTGCCTCCCGCCTACTTGTGATCTCTGTCAAATAAATTAAAAAAAAAAAAAAAGAAAAAAGAAATATCAAGTACTTAGGGAGCTATTCTACGCCTATGAGAGATTCAAAAATGACATAGCCATAAAAAAAAAAACTATAATGGATGACTTGAAAATGCTGATGGAAAAAAAATCATATGGGCCCAAATCATACTATTAGAATAAGGAAATATTGTTTTTGTATTAACAATTGATGGTCCATTAAACCCCTGGGTTACTGAATTAATTAGCTCTTAAGAACGTGGTTGAACAATAATCAGAAACCTTAGTGCAATACACAGTGATTTACTGTATATCAGTAGTTGTAAACTCCAGCTCTGTTAAACTCATAAGAGAGGGGGCATTTCAAAAATATCGACTCCGAGGCCCCACTCCAGAGATTCTGATATAATTGGTCTATGAGAGCTCTAAGTTATATTTTTTCAAAACTACTGCCAACCTCCCATCCCTATCTAGGTATTTGTAATGTACTATCAGATGAAAAGCTCCTGATCTAGGTTAGTTGTCTAGCTTTTTATGTTACTGAACCTTTTTTTTTTTTAAGATTTTATTTATTTGTCATAGAGAGAGAGCACACACAGGGAATACAGCAGGCAGAGGAGAGAAGTAGGCTCTCTGCTGAGCAAGGAGCCTGACTTGGAACTGGACCCTAAGATCATGACCTGAGCCCAAGGCAGACACTTAACTGACTGAGCCACCCAGTCATCTCTATGATACTGAACTTTTATTTATAATTGATATAAGCAATAAAGAGTGACAGGTATACTTATAAAATATTTCTGTTATGGCTGCCTTGAGCGGCTTAGTCGGTTGCTGTTTAAAAAGGAAATATAAAATAAACCTAATGCATAAAACAAAAACCATCCTATGAATCCATATATTTAGGAGTCTTTTGATTAGGAATACAACACGAGGTCCTTGTATTTATTCATTAAAAGATCAGGTTCAGTTGTATATTAGTGTCCCTCATGTCACCTACTCTGTTTCCCAGACATGAGCTACAGTAGCATTTGGAGAATTAGGAGAAATAATATCTGTGAGTTTATTTAATACATCAGTTCCATTTGTACTGTATTTTGGGGGAAGGAGAATTAATTTAACCAAGAAAAGAAACATTTTGATGCCCTTACCCATCAAATAAACTGACTTTCTGCCAAATGAATGTGATCACAGGCCAAGGGTGAGCTTTCCAATCAGGAAACCAGGAAAGGACAAGATGACAGACACCAGGTCATTTTACAGACTTCGTGTTTGATTTATAGCACTGTAGGAGATTTAAAAAGAAAAGAGACTGTACTAAAATGATGTCACCTACTTACGGAATAACTACATTTCAACATGCCTACAGTAACATCAAGGTTACAGCTGACAAAATATATTCCAGCCTTAGAAAAGAAAATTTATCATCTTCATTCTTTAATTACCTTGGTTTTTGCAATCAAAGATTGAAGCTATTCTATTTCGTGTTTCTGAAAAAATTTCTACAAATGGTTATAATTACCTATAATTTCATTTGAGGCAAATGAAGCTTTTGAATAAACAAGTGACTTTACTATATTCATTAATTCATTTAACAAACATTTATTGTAAGCCTACTAGGCACTGTGCTATGGAAAATAAGACTGTGTCTCTACTCTTACAGACATCACAAACTGGGAAGAAAAGGGGTGGGGTAGGAGGGACAATAAATAAGTCAAAAACCTAACAAAAGCACAGGGTTTTTTAAAATTTTTTAAAAGATTTTATTTACTTATTTGAGAGAGAGAGAGATTGCATGAGCAGGGAGAGGAGAAGAGGGAGAGGATAAGCAGACTCCACACTGAGCACGGAGCTGACACAGCATTCCATCCCACCACCCTGAGATCATGACCTAAGCCGAAACCAAGAGTCAGACGTTCAACAGACTGAGCCAGCCAGGTGCCCCAAACCACAGAGATTTTTTTTTTTTTTTTTTAAGATTTTGTTTATTTATTTGAGAGACAGCATAGGCTGGGGGTAGGGACGGAGGGAGAAGGAGAAGTGCCCCACCCTCCGCCAGCAGGGAGCCGGGTGCGGGGCCATGACCTGAGCTAAAGGCAGACACTTAACCAACTGTGCCACCCAGATGCCCCTAAACATAGAGATTATTAATGAAGTACAATGAAGAAAGTAAACACAGAATATAAAGAAGAATAATGGCGAGGTCTTCTTTACATGGGCGGTGCGCCTGGGTGGCTCAGTGGGTTAAGCCGCTGCCTTCGGCTCAGGTCATGATCTCAGGGTCCTGGGATCAAGTCCCGCATCGGGCTCTCTGCTCAGCAGGGAGCCTGCTTCCCTCTCTCTCTCTCTCTCTGCCTGCCTCTCCGTCTACTTGTGATCTCTCTCTGTCAAATAAATAAATAAAATCTTAAAAAAAAAAAAAGAATTGAACAGTGTCATATTTTTTTCAGTACAGTGTGGTTTCACATTCATTACCTTGTTTAAATCTCAAAGCTACCGTGGGAAGTCAGTGGTATCACTTCTGTCTTGAAAAGACAATGTGAAGCTCAGAGGTGGTCAGTGTCTGGTATCCAGGCCACCCAGGGGGAAAGTGTATAGGGTTGGGAGGACCTAGCCTTTTGATTCTGTGAGCCTTCTTTTAAATCTTATAATTGTATCAACTAAGGCCAAAGAGCAATAAATGGGGCTTCTGCCATTTCACCCCAGGGCTCTGCGATGCTCTAATGTATTGGCAGTTTCAAATAATGCTATTTATTTGAGCTAAAGACTTTCTTCCTCCTAAAAGTGTGTTAGGTTTCTGAGATGAAAATGAAATCAAATTATTTGGGAAGTCTTTTGTTTATTAGTTTGTTTTAAAATTTTGTAATATATCTGGACGTAGTTCTAGATAATATTCACAGTGTACTTTTTAAAAAGATTTTACTTATTTATTTGACAGAGTGAGAGCACAAGCAGGGAGAGCAGCAGAGGGAGAAGGAGAAGCAAGATCGCCACCGAGCTGGGAGCCCGATGCTGAGCTCAATCCCAGGACCCTGGGATCATGACCTGAGCCAAAGGCAGAGGCTTATCCCACTGAGCCACCCAGCAGCCCAATACTCACATTGTTTTGAAACTAGAATTGAAAATCTCTATCTTTTTCATGTGTCTGTTGGCCATCTCGGTGTCTTCTTTGCAGAAATGTCTGTTCATGTCCTCTGCCCAATTCTTGATTGGATTATTTGTTCTTTGGGTGTTGAGTTTGCTAAGTTCTTTATAGATTTTGGACACGAGCCCTTTATCTGATATGTCATTTGCAAATATCTTCTCCCATTCTGTCAGTTGTCTTTTGGTTTTGTTAACTGTTTCCTTTGCTGTGCAAAAGCTTTTGATCTTGATAAAATCCCAATAGTTCATTTTTGCCCTTGCTTCCCTTGCCTTTGGTGATGTTCCTAGGAAGATGTTGCTGCGGCTGAGGTCGAAGAGGTTGCTGCCTGTGTTCTTCTCAAGGATTTTGATGGATTCCTTTCTCACATTGAGATCCTTCATCATGAAAAAGTGCTCCATATCACTCGGCATCAGGGAAATACAAATCAAAACCACAATGAGATATCACCTCACACCAGTCAGAATGGCTAAAATTAACAAGTCAGGAAATGACAGATGCTGGCGAGGATGTGGAGAAAGGGGAACCCTCCTATACTGTTGGTGGGAATGCAAGCTGGTGCAACCACTCTGGAAAACAGCATGGAGGTTCCTCAAAATGTTGCAAATAGAACTACCCTATGACCCAGCAATTGCACTGCTGGGTATTTACCCTAAAGATACAAACGTAGTGATCCGAAGGGGCACGTGCACCCGAATGTTTATAGCAGCAATGTCTACAATAGCCAAACTATGGAAAGAACCTAGATGTCCATCTACAGACGAATGGATAAAGAAGATGTGGTATATATAAACAATGGAATACAGCCATCAAAAGAAATGAAATCTTGCCATTTGTGACGACGTGGATGGAACTAGAGGGTATCATGCTTAGCGAAATAAGTCAATCGGAGAAAGACAACTATCATATGATCTCCCTGATATGAGGGAGAGGAGATGCAACATGGGGGGTCGAGGGGGTAGGAGAAGAGTAAATGAAACGAGATGGGATTGGGAGGGAGACAAACCATAAGTGACTCTTAATCTCACAAAACAAACTGAGGGTTGATGTGGGGAGGGGGGTTGGGAGGGGGGGGTGGGGTTATGGATATTGGGGAGGGTATGTGCTATGGTGAGTGCTGTGAAGTGTGTAAACCTGGCGATTCACAGACCTGTACCCCTGGGGATAAAAATATATTATATGTTTGTAAAAAATAAAATTATAAAAAAAAAAAAGAAAATCTCTATCTGATGTTGATTTAGCTGTGAGAACTGACATCACTGAAGCATGGCATCATTATTGGTTTATGGTAAATAATCATCTCCTTACTGTGTTATAGCAGAGTACATATTAAAATTTAAAAGATTATTTAAAAAGTAAACTACATCGCACATTTTTACCTAGGCCAATGAATAAATACAGATAGACCACAAACGGGGGAAAAAGGTATTTTCAAAAACCCTGAATCATACTCTGATTTGGATCAGTCCTTGGTAACAACTTTAATGACCTTTCTTAACATTCAAGCTAGGAAATTTAAAATCCAAAGGGAAAAAATGTAAAAATAATCCTCTGAATCATTTAGTGTAAATTTGGTTTAAATTTATTCTACCTGAGGGGAGTTTCATTATTAATGTGGTTAAAAGACCTGGTCCTAGCTTCAGACCTTTTCTGTTTATGAAGAACATTTCTCATATTTTTATTTAGAAGAAAAATATAATTTCTAATTATATATGTAATACCTGAAGAGATAATTCAGCCATCAATATCTTTTTTTAACTCCAAATAAAGAGTAAAATGAGAAAGGCATAAGAAGTTCATGTTTTACCAGAAACTTTTAGGTTCCTCTCTCAGTTACTTTACATGTTATTGTCTCCTTCAGGTGGTCTTACTTGAGTTTTTCATGACTCAGATGACTTTCTTCTTGGTTGGGACAACCTTCTGGCTCCTCATGCCCCAAAACAATAAGCAGAATCATATATGCCAAATATTATTTTTTCAAGTGAGACCCATATTTTAATGAATAATAAAGTGAGAGGAAAAAAAAATCATACGTAAATGATTAAAAAAATCAATATTACTCACTTAAAATAGATTGTACCAAGGACAAATGTTCTGTTGAACAACTAACATTTATCATAAGTGGTGTTGAATACCATAAAAAAGAAAACAGGGACATCAAAAGAAATGGTTATGTTTCTGGTTTAAATCCACTGTAAAACGTAAAGATTTTGACTTACATAAAAGACATGGTAAGGAACTTTCAGTTTTAGGCATTGATTTAAAAGCTAGTTGAGGGGGTCACCTGGGTGCCTCTGCCTTTGACTCAGGTCATGATCCCAGGGTCCTGGGATCAAGCCCCACATCGGGCTCTCTGCTCAGCAGGGGTTCTGCTTCCCCCACCCCCTGCCTGCCTCTGTGCCTACTTATGATCTCTCTGTCAAATAAATAAATAAAACCTTTTTAAAAAATAAAAGATAGTTGAGGGCCTATGGTGAAGGTAGTCATAATACTGTATTAGTGAAGAGGAGAGCTTGAAAACCAGAATTTTGGCTGAAAATCCAAACTGAGAGTCATCACTCAATTATATCCACAGTGACATGCCCCTAAATATTTTTTTTAAAAAGACATAATTTATGCTCGACTAAAGATCCACATCTATTGGGGCGCCTGGGTGGCTCGGTGGGTTAAGCCGCTGCCTTCGGCTCAGGTCATGATCCCAGGTCCTGGGTTCGAGCCCCGCATCGGGCTCTCTGCTCAGCGGGGAGCCTGCTTCCTCCTCTCTCTCTGCCTGCCTCTCTGCCTGCTTGTGATCTCTCTCTGTCAAATAAATAAATAAAATCTTTAAAAAAAAAAAAAAGATCCACATCTATCATCATTTTCATTTTTTTTTTTTTTTGGTCATACACACTCAGAACTCATCTTTCTTACTTACAATGCTATATATTGATTCTTACTCTTCCCCATTACTGCACCAGTGGTTTCATATCACCTGGGAGGTTGAGGATTGACTTGTTTAAAAGGTTGATCTTAAAAATCATATCCATGCATGTATTTTCATCATACACTGTTAACTGTAGGGTAAAAATAAATTATAATGGTTATTGTAATGTATAAACTATAATTAAATCTACTTGAATTTTCTAAGACCACAGATTTGCACTACAGTAACCCTAACTAAACAGAATGAGTCTACAATGCCCATTTCCAAGTCTAAATGAGAGTACATGAAGAAGGATGATATGAATATTGGTGGCACTTTGTTTAGGGCTCTTTGGTTAAACTGAGAAGGAGGTGGACTCTTCTGGGATGCTTACACCTCAGGTGGTTGGTGATGTGGTGCTGTCTCCTGGCTTCCTGGGACACCTACCACACTGCTTTTTGGAGGGAAAATGGCAAGGGGAGAACTCCAAAAGTGAAAATGAAGCTCCCAGTAAGAAGACACTTGCTTCATTCAAGTAGAGGTGACTTAGTTTAGGGTTGTGATGGTTAATGATGGTGACAGTGGTGGTAGAGATGGGAAAGAGTGAAGAATTTGGGATAGATTTTGGAGAATTAATAAACTGTACCCATGAATTAGATTTACAGGTTGAGGAAAAGAAGGAATCAAGGCTATTCTTTAGGTATTTACCTGAGCTGCTGGGTGGGTGGTGGTAGTGGATAACACTTGTTAAGACTGAGAGGAACAGTTAGCTTTGAGTATTAAAAAAGTGAAAATTAAGAGTTCTGTTTTAGACATGACCTACTTTAGATACTTATTAGCCATCCAGTTAGAGATGAGAGTTGGCTGGGAAGTCTGATATCTTGAGCATGTAACCCTCTAAATATCAACTCAGATTCTTTGATATAAGATGTTCCCATGGAATGATGACTCTGGGAGAACTGAGATATCAGGTAGGAGAGAAGAGTTTCCTTTTTTTTTGTTTTTAAATTTATTTTTTCTTACTTAGAAGAGTTTCTCACACGTGAGTGCTTTAAGTAGAGTTAACACAGCTGATATTTCCCACTGTTATTTGTGCTTACTTGCCTTTAAATCACACAGTGCTTTAACACTTGGCTTGGAATTTGAGGGTTGATCAACCTGGTTTCAGAGGGTAGAAGGCCCCCAGATGGACCACTCAGCCCTCTCTGACTGATGTTCTGAGTTCTGTGTAAATATGCTTGGAGGGTTTGGATTTTTCATATTGAATCTCCTTTAGGTATCATGGCATTTCCCTTTGTCTGGAGGAAGACAAGAAGAGATGTCAGATCTCTTTCACTACACATTTGGTTCATGATTATTTGTTTACTTACTTACTTATTTATATTTTTAGTAGGCTCTGTACCCACATGGGGCTCAAACTCACAACCCCTAGATCAAGACTTGCATGCTCTATACCAACTGAGCCAGCCAAACGCCCTACGTTTCATGATGCTCTAAATGACTGGAACTCACACATTAACCAACTCCTCCTCCTCCAAAATGGTCTGCTAAGATCCTCACCTTGTGTTTATGTCTTTGTGTGAATCTCATCCTACATTTAATTAGGGCTGAGGGCTGCTCTGAACTATCAGTAGGTGAAGATGAGTAAGTTCTAAGGCTGGGTCATAGAAGCATTGCAGCTTCCACCTTGTCCTCTTGGATTTCTCACTCTGGTGGAAGCCAGTTTTCATCTTCTAAGGACCCTCAGGTGGTCCTGGAGAGTTCACAAAGAAAGGACCTGAGGTTTCTCCCCAACAGGCAGCACCACTTCGCCAATCACGTGAATGAGTGCCCTTCCCTTGGGGGTGGGTTCTCCAGCCTTGGTCAAGCCTGCATAAAGCTTCAGCTGACACCTGACTATAACTCCTTTAAAAAAAAAAAAATTAAATTAATCTTAAGGTTTTTTTTTTTTTAAGATTTTTATTTATTTATTTGACAGACAGAGATCACAAGTAGGCAGAGAAGCAGGCAGAGAGAGAAGAGGAAGCAGGTTCCCCGCTGAGCAGACAGCCTGATGCAGGGCTAGATCCCAAGACCCTAGTATCATGACCTGAGTCTAAGGCAGAAGCTTTAACCCACTGAGCCATCCTGGAGCCCCCTGACTATAACTTCTTGAAGTTATAACCAAGTCAGAGCCACCTGTCCAAGATGCTTTAGAATTTCTGACCCAGGAAAATGAAAGATAATATTTGTTATTATTATTTTAAATTCTGGGGTGACTTAGTATGCAGTAATAGATAACATCCATCTTGTCCTTAAAAAGATAACATTGTTGTTATGAACAACCTTACGAATAGAACTTTCTATTTTATGATGTTTAAAAACATGGAAAATAAATGCACCTGTGCGTTTTCCGAAAGAGAAACAATGACACAATCAACTACAGACTTTTTTAAAATTCTAAGCTCCACACGAAGGAACCAATAAAGCAGAAGTTGTGATCATTTGTGGATAAAGAAGCCAAATAATCTAAATTTAAACTGTGGTGTTTTAGGAACTCAGCCTACATGACAAAACACAAAAATATTTTGGATCTTTTGTTTTCATGTCACAAACAGTTCCAAAGTTCAGAGGAAGGAACTCTGGTGTTTCCTTTATACAAAGCAGACTGAGTTGTGCTATTTTATTTATCTGAGAATGGGAAGTTATGTGATTTTTGAATTCTGGGTATCAGTCAGAACTATTCACAGCAAATATCACCTAGGACGTAACTTCTAATCAAAACCCGCCAGGAAGTAAGTTTTTTTTTTTCCCCACTTATTTTTGTTCTTTGGAAACTTGCCCACATTTAAAAAGAATCTGAACTAGTAGAATTTGTTAAATCGTAAGTTCATTTTCTGTGCAAGTACCCCCAAAACTTAAAATGTTACCCTCTGCTGTTTTTAAGAGGTGAGAGTCCTTTCCCACCTCCAACGTAATGTCTAAACAGCTAAATACTGACAATCCTGTACCATTTTCTTCAGTTTCAAGTTAATTTGCATCCATAATTGCATTTGAATTTAAAACCATCCTGTAGGTGGGCATCTCATCCCCTTAAACAGGTAAGAAAACTGAGGCACAGGGGCGCCTGGGTGGCTCAGTGGATTAAGCAGCTGCCTTCGGCTCAGGTCATGATCTCAGTGTCCTGGGATCCAGCCCCACATCAGGCTCTTTGCTCAGCGGAGAGCCTGCTTCTCTCTCTCTCTCTCTCTCTGCCTGACTCTCTGCCTACTTGTGATCTCTCTCTCTGTCAAATAAATAAAATCATTTATTTTTATTTTTTTTAAAGATTTTTATTTATTTATTTGACAGAGATCACAAGCAGGCAGAGAGGCAGGCAGAGAGAGAGGAAGGGAAACAGGCTCCCTGCTGAGCAGAGAGCCTGATGCGGGGCTTGATCCCAGGACCCCGGGATCATGACCTGAGCCGAAGGCAGAGGTTTAAACCACTGAGCCACCCAGGTGCCCCAATAAATAAAATCTTAAAAAAAAAAAGAAAAGAAAAGAAAAGAAAACTGAGGCACAGAAAGATGATTCACCAGCCTCATATTGAAAATTTCTCATGTTACTTTATTGCTGAGAAACTGGTGGGTTGGGCTGTTTAGAACTGTCTTCCAGTCTTAAATTTCTTTTATTACACTCTGTTTGGCCAGATCAAGTCAATGTGTGAGATAGAAAAGCACAGCCGCGGAGTTAGGTGGCCTGCATTTTTGTTCGACAGTTTGTTTGCCTTGAACACTGGGAGGAATCATTGAAACTTTCCAAATCTCAGTAGCCTTGTCCATAAAAGGGATCTAACAAGATATACCTAATAGAATTATTTTGCAGGCCAAATGAAATGAAACACGTAAATCACTTATTTGCTCTGGAAACTTGATCTAGTTACTCGCCCTGGGTCCCAGGTTCCCAGGCATAAAATAGGGATCACAGCCAGGAAGCACTTTTGGTAAAATACAGGGGATGCTGCGATGAGCCCTCCCAGTTTCCCTTCAGGACCGCAGCTGCCTGGAGCCTGTCTGCTCACAGTGCTCATCTAAGTCTCCCCAGAGAATTGCTTGTTGCTGAAAGCAGCTGCCTCATCCAAGGTCATGTCCCCTTCCCAGGAAGCATCTCATATCCAATGACTGTCAGTTGAGGGCTATAAGGGACAGGGCCCCTTGCCTCAGTTGGGGGTGAAAGATGAAGGACTCTCCCAACTCCAGAGCTCCTTGTGAGGTCGGCCAAGCCCCCTGTTAGGGCACAGAGCAGTTCAACCTCTCTCTGGACCCAGTGCTGTTTCCTTTCACGCCCTCACAAAGACTGTTTCTGAGAGCACTCGCCCCCAGAAAATTCTTGCGTGTAAATTTCCATCTTAGAGCTTGTTTTCTGGGAACCCAACCATTGTGTAGTAACATGACGATAGTGAGATAACAGATAAGAAAGTGCTTTGAAAACTGTAAAGTTATCAGCTAAAATGGATACCACTTACCATTGCAGAAGGATTATCTAGAAAGTACTGAACTGATGTGTTTTTTCATTCTTCCCATCAATTGTGTTCCTCTGCGGCCATCTGATCACTGTGGCCATCTGATCACTGTGGCCCCAGAGAAAAGAAAGGGTCAATTTCACCTTGCACTTGAGTAGGCTATGACACCTTTCTGCCAAGAATGGAAAGTCTAGGGCAAGGTTAAGTTTCCAGAGAGGAGAGATAAAAGGAAGGGTTAGGGAAAGGAGGTTGGAGGCTGCTATCCACAATTTACCCCTCTTAGGGTAGGGACTGTGTAGGGAGGTGATAGAAACATCCAGAGAGGTTCAGGTGAGACGGGGGACTTTGCAACTGGTGGCTTTCTCTCTTGGGAAGGTGCACCACAGCAGGGACTCCATCAGCACTGCGAGGCTCATGCAGAGGTAGAAAGAGCCTTGTTTCCCATGCTCTGCATGCAGCTGGTGGAAAACAGGCAATGCAGAAACTTATGCATGTCCTTCCCCTGCCCCGGGCAGGGAGAGAACAGGACATTGAGAATTTTGGCAGGCTGGCAGAAGCCCAGGGTTGAGAAGAAGAGAAATGAACTCGGCAAGACTACCAAATCACGAAGGCCTGCTGAAAATATGACAGGCTGACTTCAGGGAGAAATCTGGATGAGATAATGCCAGTCTGGAAGGTGGTTTGAAAATTGCACAATAGTCAGGGAGGTCGGGAAAAAAAAAATTATCTGCCTGTTGCATTACAGAAATAAATGTTTTCCTTTAAAAAACAATTATTAAAAACATAAATTTTAAGTAAGAGTAAAGTGACATGTGTTGGTTTGTGGTCAGCTTATGTTCTATGTTTTAAAGATATTACTTCTCATCCTATTTATTTATTTTTTTATAGTTTTTAAAAAAGATTTTATTTATTTGAGAGAGAGAGAGAGAGAGAGATAGAAAGAGCAAGTGGTGAGGAGGGGTGGAGAGGCAGAGGGAGAAGCAGACTGCCCACTGAGCAGGGAGCCTGGCAGAAGCAGAGTGCCAAGATCATCACTGAGCTGAAGTCACGCACTTAACCGATTGAGCCACCCAGGTGCCCCACATCCTTTCCAGTTTTTAACAGCATTAATGCTTTGGCCTTACTATGTTCTAGTATCTAATGTATTCGTTATTTGTAGCTCTGATAGCTTTCATTTTCCGGAAACTATCAAAATTTCACTATATGTTGTACCCCGTGGGAAGTTTAGAACCCATCATTAGTGATAAAGAAGTTATGACTTATTGCCATTTTCATTGTAAAGCTCTAGTTTTGAATTGTTTATGCATAACTATGGTTTTACCTTCCTTTGGGCTGAAGTTGATAGAATTTCAGATAGCCTTCATGAAGGCTGACTTAAATTCATTATGTACATCAGAATCTTGGTTTCTATAAGAGCATGGGACAAAAAATCTGTAATCTGCTTTTGTATTTATTTATTTATTTATTTTAAGATTTTATTTATTTATTTGACAGACGGAGATCACAAGTAGGCAGAGAGGCAGGCAGAGAGAGACGAGGAAGCAGGCTCCCTGCTAAGCAGAGAGCCCGATGCGGGGCTCGATCCCAGGAC
The DNA here is from genome assembly GCF_902655055.1 of Lutra lutra. Classification (NCBI taxonomy): domain Eukaryota; kingdom Metazoa; phylum Chordata; class Mammalia; order Carnivora; family Mustelidae; genus Lutra; species Lutra lutra. The sequence continues at coordinate 26,527,556 of NC_062291.1, read as the reverse complement.
CCTGGGATCATGACCTGAGCCGAAGGCAGAGGCTTTAACCCACTGAGCCACCCAGGCACCCCTCTGCTTTTGTATTTAAAAAAAACTTAGTTTCTTTGGTATAAATTAAACTGGTGGCTTATATGAATCAGAGTGTTTTTTGAAAACTTAGCTTTCAAAAATAATTACTTATGTGCAGTTGAATCATTTAGATATAATTGGAACATTAGCTGAGAATGTGACGCTTGCTTTCTATGACATATCCTCTAATTGAAAGCCTAAGAGAATAAAGTAATGTGTAAAATGAAACATGGCCAATGTACAGATTTTTTCCCAATTGTATTAAGTAAAATAATTTGAGTGCTTATCTAATGAACCTAAGTGATTCTCTAATAAGTCAACAGACACGAGATGTCTTTCATTTATAAATGTGTTAACATTTTCCTAAGGAATAAGGACTTCCAGCATAGTTCTCCAGCATCTGAATTAGAACTATGCCTTTCTAAGATCATTTGTGTGTAATGATATGTGTACCCTAAAATTTTTATCTAAAGGAAGTGGTGGTTCAAAATAATTTTGGGGAAAGTCAGGATGGTGTTGATTCTGTTCCTCTAACAAAAACCTTAATGGAAAGGTTTTCATAATGCTAATATGGATTTAATCTAATTTCATTGTTTTTTGAATGTTAGACTTTTAAACGTTAAATAATTATATACATGATCACAGTTTAGTGTCTTTATAGTTTTGTTTAGATATGCTGATGTAGTTTTAATAAGGCTTAATGGTTTTTAAAATTTTAAAATTCTTTTTATTAACATATAATGTATTATTAGCCCCAGGGGTACAGTTCTGTGAATCACCAGGTTTACACACTTCATAGTACAGACTTTCCCCAATGTCCATAACCCCACTCCCCTCTCCCTACCCCCCCTACCCCCGGCAACCCTCAGTTTGTTTTGTGAGATTGAGTCCCTTATGGTTCGTCTCCCTCCCGATCCCATCTTGTTTCATTTATTCTTTTCCTACCCCAAACCCCCCACGTTAAGGCTTAATGATTTTTAAAGATCAACTTTCTCTGCCATTGTTTTCAAAATCTTGACCACGTGATTTTTTTTTTTTAAACACACAACAATTTTATCAACTATTGTGAAACGTCCATACTTGCCAGATTAGGGGGAAACAGTAATTTGTGATGCTAAGATGTCTGTGTATTGATAATTTAAAAAGTAAAAATATTATACTGGTATTTATAGAATCATAAAATAATTTCTTGCCAAGCCTTTAATGTAGGGCAAATTTGTATTTGGTTTTAGGCCATGATGTGGAAAGCAGCTAATTATAATTGCCTTAAATTATCTCTCCCACTGTAATAGAACAAAAGTTAATAGTTGAATTTATGACTTTTAGATTAAGTTATCTATTAAATTCATTATTAAGCTATTTTATTTAAAACAAAGCAGGGACATAAAGTGAGAAAGGGTTATGTCTGCAGAGGGCTTTTTAAATGTGCTGTATTTCTGAAACATAAGCACATGTTTTTAATGCACGCTTGAATAACAATTAAGGAAATAAATGAAAAATTGTAGTAAAGAGCATGCTATCAAATTGAACCATTTGGGTGTTCTTGACATACTTTTGGTTGAATATAAACTTCAATGCAGTAATTCTTGAAGTATGATTTTTTAATATGTGCATCAGAGAATTAGAAGAATGCATATACATGCATAGACTAACTATGGTCAGAAGCTACTCCAAATGTTAATAGGAGTTTTTGCCTCACGGCAATTGATTTTTATTTCCTTTTTAATATTTTTGCATTTTTCAAATTTTTTATAGTGAGTGTATTAATATTTGATTCAGAAAATGAACCAGTAACTGCTAACAAAGAGCTTAAGAAGAATGACTATCTGATTCTACCAGTAAAATTATCTTTGGGGCACCTGGATGGCTCAGTTGGTTAAGGATCTGCCTTTGGCTCAATTTGTGATCCCAGGGTCCTGGGATGGAGCCCTCTTCCTCTGCCTGTTGTTCTGCCTACTTGTGCTCTTTCTCTATCTCTCTGTCTAATAAATAAATAAAATCTTTTTAAAAATTATCTTTAATAAGAAGACTAAAAACAACCACGAGGAGACCATGGAGCCTGACATGCTATGGTATAAGTCTGGAATCTTAAGTCTGGAAGTTTAAGGAAAGTTAGTGAAGGATTGGCATCTGGCAAAGATCATTCCGGGTACACTGTGAAGAATGGATCAGAAGGAAGTAAATGAGAGGTACAACATCCACAAACCTGTGTCCTTTCTCAGATGCCCTGACTACCTCCTTCCTCTCCCTCTCTAGGTCAGAGCTTCACCTGTGCTGAGCTGCTGCTCTACTTTTGAAATCTGATGAAATAGCACATGTTGGGCATGGGATCTGCCTTCCTGGGAGCTACCAAGTGCCCAGATGATTCGACCTGGAAGAAGTTCAGGGGCATGCAGGGTAAACTTCACCAATGACAAATGGAGCCAGGAGAAGAGGTCAGCAGATATCCTCCTCCTCTCTTGTTGACCAGTCGGAGATGTAGTTTCTCCTGTGACCCTTCCAGAGAAGTCTCATGTCTGCTGAACGATTGTTGTGTCATTGCACAACAGTTAACCAGTGTGGTAACACAGGGTGCCTCACTGGGGTATGTCTTCCCTTGCCTCATCCCCCTTTCCTCTCTCTCTCACCATTCTGGGCTGATGCTCCTAGACAGAGTACCCCAAACTCTGCTGCCTCCAGTAGCTGGGCTTAGCCCGCCTTCACCAGCACCATGATTGGGAAGTGAGTGGAGCGGAGGACAAAAATACAAGCGATATTTGAAGGTAGTATTGATACCAGTTTGGTGGCTGACCTCATAGGTTGGGAGCAAGGGACAAAAGTGTATTTGAGATGACTCCTAAGTTTTCAGCTTGGATAAGCAAGTAGCCAGCACTAGGAAAATTCCTAGCACATATTAAACCCTTGGTCAATATTAATTGAAAGAAGGATGTTGGGGTGCCTGGGTCATTAAGCATCTGCCTTTGGCTTGGGTCATGATACCAGGTCCCAGGCTCCCTGCTCAGTAGGGCGTCTTCTTCTCCCTTTCTGCCCTTCTCCCGGGTTGTGTGCTTGCTTTCTCTCTCTCTCTCTCTCTCTCTCTCAAATAAATAAATAAATAAATAAAATCTTAAGAAGAAGAAAAAGGAGAGGAGGAGGAGGAGGAGGATGTTACCATAACTAAGGTAAAGACAACAGCAGGTATGTTTATTAATGTATTACATGTAGAATAATATTAAGGAGATTTTACCAGACATGAGGAGGGGGTGTTTCTGATCCTTTTTTAAGAGGCCCTGATACAGATCTGTATGAAAGAGTGATTTTGGCTCTGGGCAGAGTGGTGAAATGTTGAGCCCAGGGGAGTACTGACAGACTGTCCACAGTTCCAGGAAACTTTATTCTTGTTGAATCTGATGAGAGCCTGGTCTGTTCCAGAGAATACAGCAGAGTTTAAACCCTCTCCATTGTCCCCGATTCACAGAGAAAACAGGCACAGTTAATATTGTGCTAAGCCCCGAAACTCTCTGCTAGGAGCGGTTTTCATTTTCATGAAAACCACAGAAAAACAGAGCGAAAGAGACATCCAGAGATTATTTCCCTGGTTCAGGGATGATCTGGCACTCGGGTTTAGGAAAAGCACTGACACTTACTGTTCCGCAGGACTAACACTCAACTACAAAATAACAATATTATATATAGAAAAGCTGGCCAAGGGGAACTTAAAGAACTGAGGAGTGAGGAAAATCTTTTGTTCAACTAAAATAGAGGGGCTGGCCCCCTGAAGGTAGAATTTCTTTTTTGGGAAGTTAGGGAAATTTTGGCCCAAATGGAATTTATGGCCAAGCTAAATGTTAGAGTATTGTGCTTGATGTTAAAACTAAAATCAGTAGTCTAAAAACATAATGAAAACTCCAGTGCCAATCACAGTAGAGCAGTATCTTACATTAAAGTCACTGAGAAGGAGAAAATCAAGTGCAGTCCAACATTTGAAATATGTTCTCTTAAGAAATACTCATATAGGGGCGCCTGGGTGGCTCATTCGGTTAAGTGTCTGCCTTTGGCTCAAGTCATGATGCCAGGATCCCGGGGTGGAGGCCCACGTCAGGCTCCTTGCTCATCAGGGAGTCTACTTCTCCCTCTTCTTCTGCCCTTCCCTGCTGTTTGTGCTCTCTCTCTCTCTCAAATAAATAAATAAAATCTTTAAAAAAAAGAAAAAGAAAAAAATACTCATACATAACTTACTATGTTCCAAGCACTGGTCTTTGCAAATATGATTTATGTAATCATTATAACAGTCTTAATAAAGAGGCAGTATTATAGGCCCCTTTCCCAGATAAGGAAGCTGAGGCACTGAAAAGGTAAGTTGCCCAAGGTCACACACCAGCATGTGTGCATTGAGGATTCAAACTCACTTCCCACCTGCTTTGCAGGGCCCACGGTGTGCAGACAGTTAGCCTGTTTAAACACCCAGCATGGCACACTGATCTAACTAGGAAGAGCACAGAGGAACTCGGCAGAGCTGAGAAGAGAGCAGATTCTGCCTCCCATCTCATGTTTACTTCAGTACCTACACTTGCTGAGTAAAATGGTAAGCTAAGGGACACCAGGGTGGCTCAATGGGTTAAGGCCTCTGCCTTTAGCTCAGGTCATGATCCCAGAATCCTGGGATCAAGCCCCGAATCGGGCTCTCTGCTTAGCAGGGAGCCTGCTTCCCCCTCTCTCCCGCTCTGCCTGCCTCCCTGCCTGCTTGTGATCTCTGTCAAATAAATAAATAAATAAAATCTTAAAAAAAAAAAAAAAAGGTAAGCTAATTACCCACATTATTTACATTGTTTTCTTTTCCCCTCCCGGATCCAGTGAAGTTTAATTCACATATTTATAGGCATGTAGGATTGAACTCCATTCTTAGAGTCAAGATCCATCTTGGAGCAGGAGACAGGAAAAAGCTCATGAGATCAGGGACATTCCGGGTGGAGACTCTTTATATTCATCCATTCAACAATTAGTTTTCAGGGACCTTTTATAAGACAGGCACTGTTTGAGACTAGAGATGCTTTGTTGAACAAGATCAACCAAGTCCCTGCCCTCACAGAGCATACATTCTAGAAGTGAGATAAATAGTAATCAAGTAAACAGGTAGACATTTAAGAGATTTGATAAAAAATATGAAAGGAAAGGAACAAGGGGAGTTGGTGAGGGAGTGACTATGGCTAGGTTGCATCTATACTAAAAAGGATGATTCAGGGGTCCTCTCTTAGGTGACACTTGCCCAGAGACCTGAATGGATGAAGGGGAATGTGAAAATCTGGGGTTGAAAAGAGGGGAAACAGCAAATGCAAAGACCCCTAAGGAGGAGTCTGCTTGACATTTTTTGAGGAACAGTGAGAAGGCTGGTACGACTAGAGAGGAATGAGCAAGGAAGAAAGTGACAGAGGATGAGGTGAGAGAATTAGACAAGAGTCAAATCCTAGAGGCTGTCATTGGAAGTGTAGGTTTTATTCCAAATGTGATAGGAGACTGCTAGCAGACTTTGAAAGAGAGACTGAGCACGTTTCATTTTTATTTTAAAAGGACTGCTGTGGCTGCCATATAGAGAATGAAATTTAGGGTAAAGGAGTGGTCACAGGGATCACAATTAGGAGGCTATGGCAGTAGACTTGCCAAGAAACAGTGATGCTTGGACTACTTGGTAGAATAGGAAATTGTAAGAAGGAGTGGGGTTTCCCATGTATCTACATCCACAGTCACAACCACATGTATAAGTTAGAGCGTCTGACCTGAATGGTTGATGATAGATTGGATGTAGAGTGGGAGGGAGAAGAATCTAGGGTGATGGGAAGTGGGGGAGCTGCATTATTATGTGGAAAATATCTCAGGGAAGGCGATGACAGGAAATTGTATGGGAGACATTCTGAGGTAAAATGAGATTAGAGCTATGGACATAAGGGCTATAGCTCTCCTTCTTTCTTGGGAGACTTTCTTGTTAACATGACAGGAGGCCCACAAAAGGGAACACTTTTCTCATCCAGTCAGAATCATGAACGCCCTCTGGTCTAGCCCATTCTGCTGGTAAGTCAGAGCAGTCATGGTCAAAGGAAGAGAATTTTACCTTGTTTGCTGGTGGTGGAAAAACTTACTAAAGGATGATCTGTATATATAGAATCTATGCTGTGGATATACTATAAATACATATATTTGCTGTGGATATACCATAAATACCTGTATATATACCTCTTATATTTGTAATAATACTAGGGGTGCCTGGCTAACTCAGTTGGAAGAACATGCATGTGACTGTTGATCTCGAGGTTGTGAGTTCAAGCCCCATGTTGGGTGTAGAGATGACTTAAAAATAAAATCTTTTTTTTTTTTTTTTTTTTAGATTTTATTTATTTGAGAGAGAGCATGAGCTGAAGGGAGGTGGGTGGCAAGCAGACTCCCTGCTGAGCAGGGAACCAGATGTGGGTCTCGGTCCTAGGACCCTGGGATCATGACCTGAGCCCAAGGCAGACACCCAACTGACTGGGCCACCCAGGTGCCCCCAAATAAAATCTTTAAACAAATAAAATAGATATACCAGTGCATATGATATAAATATATCCATTGTGTGCATAAAAATGTTTGCAATTACCTGCAAAGTTATAGATACTTTTCCTTGGTTTACAGTTCAGTACTGATCTGAGTTCCTTCATCCCCTCCCTCATCACCCAGTAATGATTATTCTCAAGCCCAAAGCCTCTCAAAATCCCTTTCTTTCCCCTGCAGGCCCTGGCATACACAGGAAATACCACCTGGACACAGCAACCTTTAGAAACTAAAGAATGTTAGTGCAGGAAGGAAAAGGAAATCCAACCCTTTTACTTTACAGTGGAGGAAACTGAGCCTGAAGAATTAAGACTTAAATAAATTCCCACAGCTGCCCTGTGTTCACAACAGCCTTGACTTTTTCAGACTTATGCATTATGTGCATCTAAAATATTTCTAAAGACCCATATTTGCATTTGCTACGGAGGCTGCCCTAATCAGATTCTAGATTAGCAAAGGGAGAGGGGCTGTGAGGAAAAGGAAAAGGAGGGAAAGAAAGATGGGTTTTGCACATCCTTTCTTTATCCTGGTGAAATTTTCTCAAAGAAGAGTGATCTTCTCTGGGAAAGGGTTTTAATGTGAAACCCAAAAATCAAACTCATGTTATAAAAAAGTCACATTATAAAGGAATCTTATGTCTCATTATCATCACTTCATCTAATTTCCTCTTGGAGCTGTGACCAGAGGGTTGCAGGTTTTACCAGTTCAGCAGGTATAAAGGCTCATACTCTTTAAAGGAGGCTACCTTTTCCAACTGCCATTGCCACGACTTTTATTTTAGTCATACACAGAGGCTGCTCTCATGAATACTGATAAAAACAATACTGAATTCTCCTTATGCACTGTGTTTTGTGTTAAGCATTTGATTGCACTACTCCTCGATCCTTACACCATCTGTGTGGTATGGGTATAGTTACATTTTAGAACGGGGAGACTGAGGCAGCAGGCTCTAAGAGGTAACCTGCCACAGGCCACAGAGGTAAGCAGCGGAAAAGCTATTTGGATACAGTACTCTGAGCACCTAAAAGACTGTATTCTTCTGATTGTTCTCAACGAAGCCTGGCAGTCTTTGGGGAGATGACTCTAAAGCTTGTCCAGTTTCAGCTGGTGACTAAGGTGGGACCAGAGCCCATCCATGCGCTTTGCCCCTAAACGGGGAGATTCGCCATACATTGAAGGCTGTGAATAGAGGTATTTTGGTGGAGAATACGCGATGTCTGGGCTGTCAGATGAAACAGGACCAACATCTTTTAACATTTTCTTGTCGGCTGTGATTTTATTTTAGGGTATTTTCTCCCGTTGTGACACCCTTAGGATGAAAATCTAAGGACAAGTTGGATGAAGGAAAACGTTTAAGAACACGGTCTGCCTTCACCTTGGTTAAACAAATCGAACGGAAACAGTCTGTTCAGATCCGAGTCCCTTCAAAACAGCCCTGACTCCTTGGAACACTGTTGCTCAGCTAGACGTCAAAACTCCAGCGCGCACACAAACGTTCGCGGGGCGCGCCAGCCCGCGCCACGCAGCCTTCTCCTGCAAGCTCAGGTTTCTGAGACAGTCTAGACGCGTGTGTAGCTCCTTCCTCTCTTGGTTCGGGACAGGAAGAAGGGAGAGGGGTCCGGGGCGCACGGCTCGCCGGCTCCGCCTCGCCTGGGATGACGCCCTTCGCGGTCCCGGGAAGGTGCAGGGCAAGCGGGGGCGAGCTGCTGCTCGGAGGAAACGCCTGAGTCTTCCAGCTGGAGCAGAGGGCGAGAAGGAGGGGGAACCTCAGTGCCCGCGGGATCAGCGTGCCCTCCCCGCCCCCGGAAAGGTGCCTTTCTGCCCCTCCCCCATCACCACCGCCTAGGGTTTTGGGCTGTAATATCCCACGCAGTGGGGAGGACTCGGGAGCCCCGCAGGGCCTTGTCTCAACTCCAGCACCCCAAGCGCCCTGTACCCCAAACCCCGTCCCCCGCACGTCTCCAGCCTTCATCCACTATCTCAGCACCCCTGCCCTTATCCCCCATTGTGGCTCTGGCACGCCCAACAGCCCCCGACCACGGCCCCAGCGCACATCCCCTCCCCCCCCCAAAATCCCAACCGCCGGGCGAGCCGGCCCTTCCCGCGCCCTGGGGGTGTCTCCCGAGTCCGGACCCCTGCTGTTTGGGCCGCAGGGAGGAGCCGCAGCCGAGGAAGCCCGGCCCTTCGAGGTCTCAGACTCCCCGGCCCCATGAACATCTAGGTGCGGGGGTTAGCGTTCCAGATGTGGCTCCTGGGCTGCCAGATGCGCGCGCTCCTCCGCTCGGGGCCGGGCGGCGGGCGAGTCTGGACGGACGCGTGGGAGGGGCTGGGAGTTTTCCCTCGGACCTGACTTAAAAGCCACCGGAACCTCTCAGCCCTCCCGGCTTCCCGCCTTGGCCTCCCAGCGTTCCCCGTCGCACCGCCAAACGGAAAAAGTTTCCAACCCATCCCTGCTGCCCTCGGAGCTTCTCAAACCAGAAGGGAAAAACAGGGCCGCTTTAGAGGACTCCCTAAAGAACAACCCTGTGTTTTGACCCAGCGGGCCTAGCTGTGGCCGTGGGACTCCAGGTGCGCAGCCAGCAGCCCGCAGGTGTGGGAGAGAAGTTGCGGTGGGATTACATCTGGGGCTTGCTCTAAAGGGCTCTTTGACCGGTTATGGATTCCATTTTTGAAGTTGGAGGTCGTCTTCCACCTGGTACAAGCAGTTCAGAACGGGAGAAGAGCCAAGCGAACCCTGTGACTCAAACCCCTTGGAATGTGCCTGGAATAATAATGGGGACTTGAAAGGTTTTTACAGCCGGGGTAGCTGGGGGAGCCGAGGCTCCTGCTCCGGCGGTTGGCGGCCGGCCGAGGGGGGCAGCATTGCCTTGTGCAGTATGCTGCATCTGCTAACTGGACAAAAATAGGCAGAGCATCTGGTTTAAATCAACCCAAAAGCATTTCTATCAGCTTAACCCACCGTCTTATGGAACCGACAGAGCAGGGCAAGCCAAGTATATTCCCGGTGCTCTTTTAACACTCCAGCGATAGCTAAACGCAATCACGTTTTACCGCTGGTATTTCTAAGTGTCCTAACGCGCAATTGTCGTTATTTTAATGTTGCGAATTAAACTTCCTTTTCTGAGGTTGTGTGTGGGCATGTGCTCAAGTATTTACATTTGCCAGTAACGTTCTGAATGTGCTGCCCTTTATTTCTCTCTCTCTCGATTTATGTTGTTGATCGGGGAGACCCTCGGATAGTAAAAAGTACCCCATGCCGACATATGGGTTGTTTACACTACTAAATATATAGCCGCATTTCTCTCCTTAAACGCCCTACTCAGAATTCCAAAGGCAAGTTGGAACAAAAGGAAAATGTGTCTGAGTGTAAAGTGAGGATTTGTGCCAAGAATTACAGTCACAGGGTAAATAACCTTGTTTTCTCCTTCATCAGTGGCCACTACCAAATCCCGTTCTTGGAAGGGGGCCAACAGTCTGTCTGGTGGAGGGTGCTGCTAATTAGAGAGAGCCCATAAACCTCCCTGTCAAAGAGGGTATATGACCTTCCCTTCAAGTCTAAACAATAAAGCTGGCTAACTGCAGACCGCGTTGGGCGCTGGCTGCAGCGCGGATTCCCTAAATAGGAACAGGATGAAGGCCAGGCTTGAGAGGTTACCATAGCTCTGCTCTCACACTTTGAGAAATCACTCTACTTCCCAGTATAACTTGTTTCAATTACTCTCCACAATCTATTTAGAGGAGAGCTGCTTTTGGAGAGAGCTCATTGTCTAATCTAAATGAGGAAGCAATTATTGCTTGCTTCAGTCTAATGGGCTTTGAGACTGTGGGGTCAAATAGCAACCAGATCCCATGTAACTGTACTTTGCGCTTTGGAAGATATATATCCTTTTTTTTTTTTTTAAAGATTTTATTTATTTATTTGACAGAGAGATTACAAGCAGGCAGAGAGGCAGGCAGAGAGAGAGGAGGAAGCAGGCTCCCTGCTGAGGAGAGAGCCCGATGCGGGGCTTGATCCCAGGACTCTGAGATCATGACCTGAGCCGAAGGCAGCGGCTTAACCCACTGAGCCACCCAGGCGCCCCGATATATATCCTTTTAATGATAATTACTTATCCTTGCTTTTCTGAGCCCCGTTTTCCCTATTAAGGTTACAATATGAAGGGTTCCCCCCCCTTTCCCCCCTTCATGCTCCGGCGTCTTTTCTAATATGAGAATGTAAGTTATGGTAAGATAAAGACCACAACCTCGACTATACATCGGATAATGTTAAATATTTAAAAAAAAAAATTTTTTTTTTTTTTTTACTTTTTATAGGCATCTTCTTGGAATATAGCAACAGAGAGTACCCCCAAGTCTTCCCTCCTTTGTCTCATTTACCTCCCTGGAAGCCCCCTGGCAAGCTTTCCTTTTATACAACATGTTGTGAACTATAAATAATACAGTCCCACTTTCCTAGAACATATGGAAACTGTCCCCTGCCATATATATGAACTGTACTTGCTTTCAACTTATAAGATTGAATAAAGTTCATCTCCTGTGTAAAAAGGCATTTGGCCTTTTTTTGTGTGTGTGTTTTATTGGTTAAAACCCAATATGGAACAATGCATGAGAATTCTTGTGAACAGAGCCCATAAAAGGGTTTATAAGGTGTGGTGTGAAGGGAGGAAGCCACAGAGCAAGTGCTGGTGGGGAAGGAGAGGAAGGAAGGAAGGAAAGCACTTCCTGCGAGGATATTCCATTCGTTGAAGCTACATCCTCTCTTCAAATCTCTTCCTGTTTGTCTTAGCCAATAATTGATAGTAAATTATGTCTTTATTTTTCCTCTCCATTTGAAGAGCATCTTTTTTCTCTCCTGATTGAAGCTACTCTAAGAGTGAAATCTCTTAACATCACATCACTCAAAAACCTCATTCCATTTAATCTTCTGAGAAATAATCCAAAATTTTTGTATAATATATGCTAAGAATAATTTCTATGTGAGCTGTTTAAATGGTCTGTGATTGCCAAGACAATGGAGTGTGATGGAATTAACAAGAGTCTGAAGTCACAAATATTGTGGTTGGGTCCTAAGCTGGTCAATATTGAGTCCTGGGGGGCGTTTGTGTGGCTCAGTCAGTTGGGTGTCCAACTCTTGATTTCAGCTCAGGTCATGATCTCAGGGTCATGAGACTGAGCCCTGCCTCGGGCTCCCCTGCTTTAGATTCTCTCCTGCTCCCACTCCCCTGCTGACATGTGTCCTCTTTTTCCCTCTCCCTAAAATGAATAAATAAAATCTTAAGAAAAAAAAAATACAGAGAGTCCTGGTTTCTGCATCTGCAAAACAAGGTGATACCTCTATCCAAAGTGTGAAAACAAACTGATGTACATGTTAGCTATCATGACTGAATGTAAGAGGCGTTAAAAGCCATACAAAGTAGTTTTCCTCTTCCAAACAAACCCCATGCTGCAACATTCCCTTTCTTTATAAGATAAACTCATCAAACCCAAGACTTGCAATTTCGACATTTAATTTTATATTTCAGGGTAAATATTTTCTTCTGGAATTTAGTTAGGAATACTGTGGTGGTTAATTTTATGTCAACAAAGTAGGCCACAGCATTCAGACATTTGGTCAATGGTTAGTCTAGATGTTACCGTGAAGGTATTTTTTAGATGAGATTAACATTTAGCTACTCAAGTAGATTTTTAATAAAGCCTATTACCCTTCATAATGTGGGTAGCCCTCATCCACTTAGCTGAAGGTTTTAAGAGGGAATTCACCTACAGTATACTTTGGAACAGAAACCTCAGCTCTTCCCTGGGTCTCCAGTAAGCAGTCCTGGCCTACAGATTTGAGACTTGACGACGAAGTCCTCCCCTCCTTATCTTTCTCTACACACATGCATGCACTCATTCACATCTATTGGTTCCATTTCTCTGGAGAACTCTAATACAGATAATACTCTTGATTCTTGCTACTACCATGATCTGCTGGTAACACTCAAATTTAGAGTAACTGAAATTAGGTGTACCATTCTGAGGGGGGAAAATCTCTACCTTTTCTGATTATCCCCAATTCTTTCTCAGCACTTTGAAACAGCATCATGTCAAAACAGTATAATTCAGCCAGTTACTCTAACCTGCTCCATCAATTATTCTCACTCACTCCCCGCCCCCGCCCCAAAATTTAGCATTAAAGAATGCTGGGAAGAGAAATATTTTTCTCCTAAGGGTGATGGGCAAGACCACCTGCCCCTTTCCTTCCCCTCCCTGCTTTCTTCACAACCTTTTTCTATCTCCCAAAGATACCGGTTGAAAAGATGATGCTGTGACAGTTCCATGGGATCAAGATTGAGTCACCTTGAAAATTTGTAAGGCTACAAAAAATGTTGTAAGGTCTCAAGAAATTCTGCCCTAAATAAAGGTTATGCTCTGAGTATTCCAGGTGAGAGCTGAAGGGGAGGAGAGTTGAATAGTCAGATTCAGGATTTAGGCAAACCTCATTTTATCATGCTTCACTTTATTGGGCTTTGCAGATTCTTTTTTTTTCTTTTCTTTGACAAATTAAAGGTTGTGGTAAGCCTGCATTGACACATGTACGGGCACCATTTTCCCAACAGCATTTGCTCAACTTTGTGTTTTTGTGCTACATTTTGGTGATTCTCACAATATTTCGAACCCTTCCAACTATATTTGTTACGGAGATCTGTGATCAGTGATGAATGACTAGCATTTTTAAGCAATATTTTTTAATAAAAGTCTGTGCATTTCTTTTTAGGCATAATGTTGGTGCACATTTAATGGACTACAGTAGAAGGTAAATTTATGTCTAACATTCATTTGCCTTGCTTTATTGCGATACTTGTTTCACTGCGGTGGTCTGGAACTAAACTGGCGATTTCTCGGCAGTCTGCCTGTAATTTCGGATGGAGTCAAAAGGGCTTAGGACTGTATTGGATCTAAGAAGTAAGGAAAAGAAGGGAACCAAGGATGAAAAACCAAACAAATAAGCAAACAAAAACCTGCTCTGAGAGAAACCAAATAAATTATTTGATAACCTACAAGAAATCCCAGCATAAATCATCCTCAAATAATTCAAACATTTGGTTTTTAAAAAGCGAGAATTAATTCCCTTAAATTGTTATGCTACCCCACTTGGATCCAGGTGTTGTGCAGAAACACGGTAGTGCTGCTCCACACAGCAGGTACTCGAGGAGTATTTCTACATGAAAAAAATGGATGCTACTCTGATTTGCACACAATGCCAAAATACCATGTCTTCCTTTTTTCCTCCTCTTTTGCTTTTAATCTGGGATTGCCAGAAAAGCTAAGGCTAAACTTGGCGATTTTCCTGCTTCTGCCGAGCAGTCTTTTAGTATCCTGCATATATAGCCAATGATCAATCTTGTGCTTTAAAATTTCACTTCAAAGCTTTATCTTATAAAAAGCAATTTAAAGAATACTACCAAACCCAGACCCCAAGGAGTGTTTCAAGGCTAGAATATTGATGGGAGAGGTAAAAGGGGTGGGGTGGGGGGAATGTTTTCCACGAACAATGGATCGGTCTCTGAGACATGATTTTTGTTCCATGAATCTCTTTCTTCAGAACAGTGAACCACTTAAAGGGAGAATAAAATACTGGGGAAAATGCTGCTGTTCATATACCCATTGTGTCTTTTTAAATTTTTATTTAAGTTTCTAACTTCTTTGGATCATCACAAGGATATACCTCCTAATAAAGATGAAAACATAACTCCATTTGGAAATACTTTAACACATTATATAGCATAATGAAGTAACACACACAAAAAAAACCTTTTTAAACATAGGATTTCTCTCTAAAGCTTAAATGTGAGGCAGACAGACGTCTGACTTTAAAACAGATGGAACCCCAGAACATTTCCAGGATACATAAATCTGAATTTTGTGTTATATTTTATGTCTGAAACAGCGAACCAATACAAATTGATGGATAGGGTTTCTGTACTAATTTTTTTTTATTTTTATTTTTTATTTTTATTTATTTATTTATTTTTAAAGATTTTATTTATTTATTTGACAGAGAGAGATCACAAGTAGACGGAGAGGCAGGCAGAGAGAGAGAGAGAGGGAAGCAGGCTCCCCGCTGAGCAGAGAGCCCGACGCTGGCCTCGATCCCAGGACCCTGAGATCATGACCTGAGCCGAAGGCAGCGGCTTAACCCACTGAGCCACCCAGGCACCCTAATTTTTTTTTTTTAATATATCTTCCCATTCCAACAACCAAATTTAACAATTCAGTGTTTCTTTGTAATTCTATGACCATTCCAGAATGTATATGATTTTTTTAATGATTTGCTCTGTGATTTAGAATCTTAACCATGTGCAGGTTATCTATTATGTAACATGTAATATGTACATAACATTATATACATAGTCCCTGATAAATAATATAAATTTATGGAACCCAACATAGGTACTCTGACACACACAAAACCATACAAGTTGTCACTAATAAAATGAGTTTATTTTATATTAAAGTTTTCAAAAAACACATTTGTAAAGTTATCCCCATACTGGGCCTAAAGAGAGCCTTTACAAAGAGTTTAAAAAATTACAAAACTGCTTTCTTTTAACTATGAAAGTATACAGATTTAAGAGGTGTTAGGAGAAAATGTTAATTCATTCTCAATTTTTAAAAAGTTAATATACAACAAATCTGTAGGATGCTACTAGAAGATTAAATCTTAACCATTTAGAAGAAAAAGCTGTATTTTTTTCAGAAAGTTTTACTCTTAAATGATATTTACTAAGAAATATACACTGCATATAATAGAAACAATGATCTCAAAATTGCTTAATTGCTTTGGAAATGAATCAGCCTATAGGAACATGTAGGGAGTTGCTTGTCAATACATATTAACTCCTTAATTTTCCTGACAAAAGAAAATCAAAATAAAAATTCAGTTCACTCCAATTAAACATACAAATTACTGATATTTAATAGAAGATAGCATTGGATTATTTTTAACAACACAAAAGTTCAAGTATTACAGAAGCTCAAACTATGTTATTTCAAAAAAGGAAATGAACGAAGACATATTTATCTAACCAGGGTTTTACAGAAATTTGGAATATTTACATATTTTATAACACTGTAGGAATCTTTGGTGGTGACATATGGATTCAATTCCCTGAAAACACTTTAATAATTTTGTTCCATCAATCTGTGTAGTCAAGTATTTATAATCAGTAATGCTGGCAGTTACCACTTTCTAGCCAAATCCACATACACATAGTGAATTGTGTGGAGGGAATCTTGTGTGGGACCTACATGGGTTTACATAATTAATTACTTACCAATGAGACGTACTTCTGGCTTTTTATCCCAGAAAAAAACACGGTAAACGAAAGAACAGATCAACTGTCACTTCCAAACAAACTTGGGAAATAGTTAATATTAATGCACAAGTTGAATGAATATATAATAAGATAAAACACCGGGTACAATTTCTGCATAAATTTTAACAGCTACCATAATAGCGCCTTATATAGGCTTGTGCAGCATCTGATGCCCCTTCACCAAATGGTGGTGTTGGGGAAGCAAGGCACTGTGGTCGAGAGAGAAATTTACCTCTTTTAAAAGCAGTGGACTCAAGCAGAGAACCAAAAATGATCTGTTCCACTTTAAAAGAGACAAAGGTTTATAAGCTTCTCATACTAAGTTCCAAGGAAAGGGCATGGTAAAACACACACAAGAGAAAAGCAGCAAAATTTCAGAAATGTAAGGAAAGGAGAGAAAGGAAATAATGGAATAGCAAAGTGACATTCACTGCGTCTAAGGCTATAATAGAAACAGATCAGAGGAGGCACTGTATGGGGAGATGTGATGAAAAAGGACATGCATTACCCCTTTGCGACCTGTGGTGTCTTGTTTGTAGAAGTGTAGAGGGATAAATAATGTCTCCAATTTAGAACAGTACTTATGAATTTACTTTAATTAAGGAACTGGTTTAATACTCAGATCTGACTTAGAAAAGGTAAAATGGAGCAGAGCAGCCCACACAGGTAATGTTTTCATGTAGAGTCACTTACATGACCTTGTCAGGCAACTTGACATGACACCGCCTTTGGGCAGGAAAGACAAACATGGAGAAGCATTTGTATTAAGTCTGGTATTAGGCAATATATGTAAAACTCTCTTCCAAGAGTTTATAATCAGAATTCCTAGCAATTTTGAACACAAATTAGAGAATTTTTCTAGAAACTCAAAGGCTACAAATTAGTCAAGGTAAAGCAGATGAAGATATTCATGGAATTAAACTTTTGGAGAAAAGAAGTTGAGCGAATTTTTTCTTGATGTTATATATCAAGAATGTGAGATAGTCCAGAAAATGTTTTAAGACTTGTATCAAGAGCAGTGTATTGATTAAACTAAGGTACTCTTAAATAAACATTCTGTTCTCTGCCAACACTCTGAAGAGGTCCTGAATATACATTGCCAGCTGGTTTCATTTCTTAAAAAGGTAGAACAGTAAAAGATATCACAAATCTCATCATTGGTTTTTTCTTTTTGACAAACAGAACAGTCAAGTCAATTACCTGAATTAACTGTACGAATCTGACTACTGATCACTAAAACCACCACCAGAAATAGAGACTTCATAATGCATAGTTTATCAATTCCACCTAAAAAAGCCTCCGCGTTCCGTAACTCAAAATCTCTTGGATTAAAAAACATTTTTCTAATATCTATTCTAGTAGCTTCTAGTACATAAGATTAATATCTGCATTTTGCATTCGCACCTATCTTCAGGAAATGAAATCAGCCAGGAGATGGGAGGTTTAAGTGATTCTGGTCAATATAGATTTATAAATCAGCAGCACTTATCAGTGCTAGGCATGTGAGTGGACCAACTGCTGGATAACTTCAGGACCCTGTTTCACAAAAACTATTTCTAAATGCTGAAAATGTAACCAGTGTTAACAAGAACATGCTGAGTTCAACTATGATGTATGGAAAACTGGCAGATGTTTAAAACAGTTTCTTACCTACAGAGGATTAGATAGTTAAAAATAGTTCAAGTTGAACAATGAGCTGTAGTTTCATATTATTAGAATCTAATGAACTTAAATGAAACCCACAGGAAAAGAGATGACAAAATTCAAGGCATACATGTGACATGTCGGGATGTGACAAATAAAAATAAAGACAGTGTCAATAAAACTTAAACATACAGTTGCAAATAAGTAAACAATTTTCAAGTGTGCAAAACTAGTCAGGAATAAAAGTGCTATGTGGAAACCTGGCTTTCAAATATTTGTTTTGAAAACTTTCAGTCAATGGTGGAAAAACCAGAAAGTATTAAAAAAGTAAAAATTTAAAGAATACATAAAACACGCTGTATCTTACATTATGCCCTTGTCCTATCACTGCTGGATCAGAGGCCTATTTAATTACTATCCTCATGTGATCGACAGAATATAAATGGAGGTAAACACAAATACAACAGCACAAAGGCTGATGTATCTTAAACCATAAAAGGACTCTTTTCAAGTATTCTGTGGGCTTGTGTTTCATCTTAACATCCCAGGCACTCAGTGTCGTTGAAGACTTTGAAAACAGGTAACACAATTTTCTATTACTTCTGAGATATATATACATACACATAAATAAGCTTTGCATAACTACCTTTAGTAGTCAGGATATGGAAGTAATGGTGAAAGAAATAAAAGCTAAAAAATTGATGAAAATAAACCCTATCACCACCACAATTTAAAGTATTATTTTAATGTGTAAATCCTGAATGAATAACGTTAGCAAAAAAGTCAATGTATTAGTGTAACTTGTCTTGGGATTCTTTAAGTGCAGATGACTAAAAATACACCTGTGGTCTCTTCTTCACTCTGTATTTTAGGGATCCATATCGCACCTGAAGAGAGAAATGTGTCATGATTACAAATCAGATGATGACTTTTGAACTTCGGGAGAACTGAACAGTTCATGATCATAGTAATAATTTTTTAACTTTTCTAATAGGAAGAAGCTGTTATCCTAGAAGTGTGCCTCTATACACACTTCTGAAGACCTCCTGCTGACGTCCTCAAAAATGGAGTGGACACTACGTTGCGTAGATGCTGTAGGCTATCACCAATGATAACCAACAAAAACATTAACTGTTGTTAGTTCTGCTTTGCCTGGTCTGCCAATGGTTCACAATGATCAGAGGCCACAGACTGGATTCCTCCTCCACTTTCCGGACACTTTCTTACAAAGATGATGTATTATTATGGATAAACTTCTAGTTCATCCCCATGCGAGGTTGGTTCAAAGCAGAAGTAGGTAGCTATTTTTGTTAGTTGCTCTCTTCACCTGTGTGAAGGGCTGGCACGGGGTGCTCATGACCACTGCAGGACTTGCTCTATGACAATACCATTTTCTACTCACAGGGGAAGTAGGGAGTGAGCATTTTGTAAATTCCCAGAGATCCTAATGTATCCGATCTGAACAGAGAATTTTAAATGTAACTGCCGATCTCCCCCTCTGTCCTTCCTTTATGGATCATTAGTATCCTGAGTGATAATGCAACAGGGAAAGCCTTTAAAAGGAATCATTAGGAAGACAGCTCTGTACCTGACTAACCTCTTTGCGGCCTTTCACGGTTTTCACAGATTTCATGCTTTGCGATCTTCGCAGCCCTTTGTGCGTTAACATCTCATCATCTGAATACGGCCCCTCCGCTTCTTCATCGGTTTTCTCGTCTCCGTCCTTCAGTGGAATTCCATAACCTAAACAAGTCATCAAAACCAGCATGTTTTGGTGAGAGGACAGCACTCCGTCCGTTCGTCCGAGTGTACCTCTTTGCCTGGTTTGCAGTCGCCCCCTCACTCCCCTCCCTTTCTCATCTGGAAAGTGCTCCCTGCCCCTTATCATCAGTCTCTGCCCTGCGCACTATTCTAGATGAAGCTGATACAAGTTTCCCCCGACCATTCCTATTTTTACTATGCGCTTTTCAGAACAACTCAAAATAATTTAGTTTTGAGTAGGTAACACCTTGTTCAAAACTCAGAGAGTATAAGCAGGTATATGCTGAGAGAGATCTCTTTATGAGCTCTAGACAATCTAAGCAATCTTGTGTTTTACTGAGTTTGTCATTTGTGCCTTTGACTTTCATGAGAAATGAAGGTTTCCTGCCCACCAAGTGTCAAAACTTTCATCGAGATTGGGAATGGGAGGGTAAATGTAAGGAGTCAAATAACACCCCAAAGGGGTTGGAACCTGGGGCGAGATGTTAACAGGGGGCAGGTGATGGAGATGTTAAGCCAACACTGTTGCAGCTGCTGAGATACAAGCCAGCTGGACAGGCTACAGTAATTGGAAACACCATGGGCTGTGATGACAGATGTTAGTCAAAGCAAACAGCCAGCCTCGGGAAGGTCAGAGTGAAGCCGTGCGGGCATGCTAACAGGCTGCTCTGCATAGCTCCAGAAGACTGAACATTGGCCAATCCGCAAACATCCAGGTAGTCAGGCTGGTTATTGTCAGGAAGTCTGACAGCATTCCCGTGCTGGGATTCAGAGATCTGAAGCCTGGGTTCTCAAGCTCAGTAGTTTATTAGTATAGACTGATTAGCACACATGCGGAATCATCTGGAGCACTTGCTAATACAAAGACTGCTGGGAGGAGGGTGGGGCTGAGAATCTCTGTCTCCCACAAGCCCCCAGGTGACGCTGATGCCACTCAGGGCCTGCATTTTTGAGAGCCACCGCTTGGATGGAGCAACACAGGGGCCCAATTCTATAGCAAGCAGAGTGCTAGAAAGATAGAAGCAATCAGTTAGAAAGACAAGGGGGAGGTTAGGTTACAAGGCCCCATTAAGTTTCAAATTCTCCTTCACTAAGGATAAGGCGCATGAATATCTAAATCCTCAGGTGGAGGAAAAAAGTTTTCCCAGGTTCAGGAGGGGCCAAGGGATGGACTCCTTGCACGTGAAGAGAAGACATAGTAAACGTTTATTAATCGGCTCTCCCAGGCCACGAATAACTTCAGACTCATGAAACAAACCATGAAGAGTTGTGAATAAGCTTCTTAGTCTCATAATAAGATACACACCTTTAATTATACATTATACAAGTATAATTTTATGCTGCCAGACTTCTGGGCTAAAAATTAGGAAGGATTTGGGAGTAGAATCAGTCATAATTTAGGCCAAGATCCTTTGTTCTCCTGACTCAGTCCAGGGAATTGTGTTCTAGGTAGAAGGGAGAGCACCTGCTGGGGACCATGGTGGGGTGTGGGGAGGGGTCAGGGGCGGGGCAGCTGCTTGCTGTTAAGACCAGCGTGGCCCAGGGAGGGACTGAGTCAGTGGTCCAGGCAGGAAGCTCATAATACGGTATTACCTGGGGAAAGAATGTACATACAGAAACAGGAAAAACAACAATGAAACCATTAGAGCTCCTGAAAGTGGGCTTTTAGGTGATATAAAAAAATTTTTTAGTATTATTTTTATAATTGGGGAAAATAAGACAGAAAATTGTTTTTAGGTTGCCATTTCTAGATTCTTCTCTATTCCTGTTGCTTCCACAATATTCCTGATCCCAATAAAACTAAGGTAAAACGCAGAATGAGGAATCAAGGAAAGAGAAAGGAAGCAACTGTGACCAGAAAGTTCTCTAAGGTAACAGATGAAGCATAAGACTACAACAGGTCAACAAACATGACCCTTGTTATTTTAATTGCCCCTCACTTTATGAATATGATTAGGAATTGGACCTTCATTCAAAAGAGGATTATATATACAGCTTATCCTTTCTTTGTTTCCTAATTTCAGGTAACAAATCTCGTTAGCTCCCTAATTATGGTTTCAGAGAAATTGATGGATTGATTCGTTGTTCCACAAATATTAAAAAAAATTCTAGGGCAGTGAGCTAAATTACTGGGAAACAATGATCGAAAAGACACAACTGAAAAAAAAAAAAAAAAAAAGAAAAAAAGAAAAGACACAACTGTCATTTTTTACCCAAAGAAACTTATAGTCCAATAGGGGAACCAGACTTTAATGGGCATTACTGCAACAGATGCTATAAATCCAAGATAAGGATGAGGTACAATGGGAGCCCACAGTGAGATAATCAACTCAGCCTGGGGGCAGGGGGCATTAGGGGAGAGAGAGGACTTCTTGTAGGAGGTGGTGGCTAACCTCTGAAGGCTCATGATTCTGTACAACTAGCACATGATGGAATGGGAGAACAAGGCAGGGGAGCTACTGAGTTTGGACCTCATCAGAGAGTAAATATGGGGGGGCCACTGAAGCATTTCAAGCAGAAGGATAACATGATGACATCTGGGGTCTTTCAAAGATTCTTTTTACACTTTGGGGAATGAATCAGAAGTGGATGAAAGCTGGAAGCAGGGAGGTTACTGCAGTATGGCAGGTCAGAAATGACGGGGTCCAAGGAGCAAAGAAAGAGACAGTAGCCAAACTGGGGCTCTATTAGAAGATGGAATTGACAAGTTTAACTTAGCAATTTACTCAACCAAACCGTGCATCAAAAAGACAGGGGTCGGGGCGCATGGGTGGCTCAGTGGGTTAAAGCCTCTGCCTTCGGCTCAGGTCATGGTCCCAGTGTCCTGGGATCGAGCCCCACATCGGGCTCTCTGCTCACCAGGGAACCTGCCTCCTCCTCTCTCTCTCTCTGCCTGCCTCTCTGCCTACTTGTGATCTCTCTCTATGTCAAATAAATAAATAAAATCTTAAAAAAAAAAAAAAAAAAGACAGGGGTCAAGTCAAATACCTTCACTAAAACATGCATCTTCTATTCCACTTAAAAATCTGGAAATGAGTATGAATGAAGATTCTGCTGTGAGTGGTGGAAATGTTAATCAAAGTTGTCCAAGCATTTATAAGTGTTGGGAGCAGCGGGGAGAGGCGAGACTATGAGGGAAGCCCAGATCTGGGTGCCATCCTACAGCAGGCACTCGGCGGGCGGGCGGAGTGCTTGATGGGACTGACAAGCCGGGGCAAAGTGAAGCTGCTGGTGCCATTCAAAGTGTTTTTGATCATCACTGATCTACACTGGACAGAGTCTTTGCAGGCAGGAGTAGTGACTGGGGACCCAAGGCTGTATGACCCGGGCTCTGTCTCCACTTTAGGAAACTGAGCTGGTATTCCCATAGCTCCATCTGAGAGTTGGTATATTTTAAGATTCTTCCCCTTATGGTAATAGTAAAAGCCAACATTAATCCAGTACTTTGCAATCCACTGCTTTAAGCAGGTTCTACATATTAACCTAAGTGCAAAATCACAGAAAGTTTGACCCGGAAGGAGACCTATGTTAGAAGACGGGTGTACCTGACCACCTTTTAGCGGTGAGACCAGGCCTCTCCAGGCCTTTGCTTTCTTGTACGGTAAGGTGGTGAGACAGATAAGAGCTGATGAATGGTAACTCTGACCCAGTTGAGCTGTCAGGAGCATTATGTTGAGGGGGCCTGTGAGCCAGAGTGGGAAAGTACCAAAGAAAGTACCAAAGTCCTTCAGCAACGGCTGCCACCGTGGGAACTAGAGCAGGGAGCAGGCATGACACCTGTTTGCCATCTTTGACTAAAGCAGTGCTAAGGTTGTTACCTGCTCAAATTACTGAATTCCTAGTTCCAGCCCAACTGTACCACAAAGTGTAGCCTTTTTATAAATGAGAAAGAGAACCTTGGACACCTCATTTCTGTCACTGACTATGTAGTTATTAGCTCCTGACAGGTATTTTAATCTCCTTCTGCCTCAGTTTAATTAACTAAAAAAAGGGGCACCTGGGTGGCTCAGTTGGTTGAGCGTCTGCCTTCTGCTCAGGCCATGATCTTGGGGTCCTGGAATCAAGCCCCATGTCGGGCTCCCTGCTCAGCAGGGAGCCTGCTTCTCCCTCTGCTATTCCCCCTGTTTGTGCTCTCTTGCTCATACTCTCTTAAGTAAATGATTAAAATCTTAAACAATTATTTGAAAAATAAAGATTAGGGGCATCTGGGTGGCTCAGCTGGTTAAGTGTCTATCTGCCTTCAGCTCAGATCATGATCCCAGGGTCCTGGGATCGAGCCCCACATAGGGGGAGTGGTGTCTGTTTGCTCAGTGGGGAGTCTGCTTCTACCTCTGCCCCTGCTGGTGCTCTGTCAAATGAATAAAATCTTTAAAAAAATAAAAATAAAAAAATAAAGATGAAATACTTAAACTGTGTAGTCATCTTAAGGAGTAAATAAATATGTAAAGCACCTAAAGCAAAACAAAAAAATATGTGTTTTATTTCTTTATTTACTGCTATTGAAACTGAATATTGGGCTGTTTTTAACTGATACGGACGCAGCAGTATCTTTGCAGAAAAAATATTCCCACTTATTACAATGTGGTGTTCTTTCAGGGAATGTGAACACCATGTTCAAGGTGTCCATTTTCTTACAAAGAAGCATTTGTGCCGTAGTGACAACATGCAAACTTAAATCACTTCATCAAAGTAGGACTTCTCTTGACCACTTAACCTCAAACCACTCAGAGCAGGACACTATGAGTTTTCAAATTGGACTCAAATTTCCAGATATTTGAGTTTGCTTGTGGGAACAAGCAGAGCATCTGAGGTAAATGTATTGATCACATGAACCAGTACACAGACTTAGCAATGTGGATGCAATTACCACACTGAAAAAATTACTATTTTTTCTTGAGGAATTCTGAAGTAAATGAATAAAAAAATAATTCATGACATAAAAAAAATGAGTATCAGGGCGCCTGGGTGGTTCAGTCGGTGAAATGTCTGCTTTCAGCTCAGGTCATGATCCTGGGGTCCTGGGATCGAGCCTCATGTCAGGTTCCCTGCTCACCAAGGAATCTGCTTCTCTCTCTGCCTTTCCGCCTGCTCATGTGCTGTCTCTCTCTCAAATAAATAAATACAATCTTTTAAAAAAGTGAGTATCTTAAATATTTCTCAAAAGGAAGAGTACTGGGATGCCTGGGTGGCTCAGTTGGTTAAGGGCTGCCTTCGGCTCAGGTCATGATCCCGGCGTCCTGGGATCGAGTCCCACATCAGGCTCCCTGCTCAGCGGGGAGCCTGCTTCTCCCTCTGCCTCTGCCTGCCACTCTGTCTGCCTGTGCTCACTCTCTCTGACAAAGAAATGGGTAAAATCTTTAAAAAGAAAAAAAAAAAAGGAAGAGTACTGTTCTTTTTCGTTTTGAAAATAGGTTGATTTAAAAAAAAAAAATCACTGAAGTCCCATACTCAGAACTGAACACTGTTGATATTTCAGCAATACCCTTCCAGACTCTTTCCTATGCATACACATTTGAAAAATAATTCCAATATATTAATGCATTTCATCTATTTATTGTATCTCTACAGCACTTTGTTTATTGTTAGTTTATTTCCCCACGATCTGGATCTTTTCATGTCAGCAAGTACGGACTGAATGTATGAATTTTCATGGCTAATAAACCACACTTCTGCTTAACCAGGTATTAAGGTATTTGGTTTGTATTTTAGATATTTGGTTTGTTCCAGTATTTCATTACTATAAACAATGAGATGAACATTCTTAGACACACAACTTTGAACACTTGTCTGATTGTTTCTTTATGACATAGTCCTAGAAGTTTCTTGCTGAGTTAAAGGGAATAAATTTTGATAGTTATTGCCAGATTGTCATCAAAAAGGATCATTCCACTTAAGCCTCATAAAAAGTGTTTGAGAGTGTTTGTTTCCCAACACGCTTGCTGTGGTGATTTTAAAACATGACCATAAATTCTGACACTTTTCTCCTCTTCCCTTAGATTTTTTTCGCATTTTTTTAAGGTTATCTCCACGTCCAACATGGGGCTTGAACTCACGATCCCAAGATCAAGAGTCAAGTCGCACTTCCCACTAGCTGAGTCAGCCAGGCGCCCCTCCTCTTCCCTTAGATCTCCAGGATGTGTGTATGTACTTGTCTCATAGAACAGCCCTTAGGCAGAAGTGCTGCTGCCTGATTCCTGCCACTTCTCTTGGAAGACGGGCTCTGGGAGCTTTTAGCTGCCAGGTAGGAAGTGCCAAAACTCAGAGAGCACGTAGAGAGACGTAGAGAAGGAGAGGCGAGAGAGGCCCCACCTGTTTGAGCCATCCGCTGTGACTCTTGCCAGCTATCATACCAGATGTGTGGGTGACGAAGCCTTTGCCATTATGACTCCAGCGCTAGGTGCTGTCCCCTGTGCCTGCGGTAAGAGCAGGAACTGCCTCCCTGAGCCCAGTCGACCCCAGATTCAGGAGCAAAATAAATGACTGTGACTTTTTTTTAAGGCCATTGTTTGTAGTTCGTTACACAGAAATAGAGAACTAGAATAGTTACCAACCCAGAACACTGCTAATTAAGAAAATCTTTTTGCCAATCTGGTGAGCAAAAATTACTATTATTACCATTTTAATTTACTGTTTCTTTGACTGTGAGGCTGAGTATCTTTTTCATGTAGTAATTGGTCAGCTGTATTCTTTGGTAGAATTAACAATAATTGGCTTGTAAGAATTCTTTGCATGGTTAAAATCTGAGCCTTTGCCTGTATCAGATGAGAATATTTCTTCTAGTTTGTTTTTTTATGGCATGAAATATTTTTCCCTTCTATGTTATACATTTTTTTAATATAGAGAACGAACTCTCAAGTTTTTCCTTTTATGTCTTCTGGTATTGATGCCATGCTTAAGAAGTCTGGCACATTAGGGCGCCTGGGTGACTCAGTCAGTTAAGCATCTGCCTTCAGCTCAGGTCGTGACCCCAGGGTACTGGGATGGATCCCCGAATTAAGCTCCCCGCTCAGTGGGAAGCCTGCTTCTCCCTCTCCCGCTCCTCCCTTCATGTACTCTCTGTCAAATAAATACATTAAAAAAAAAAAAAAGTCCGTCATATCCTAAGGGTATATAAATAGATACTCAGGAATGTCCCACTATATTATAGCTCAGTGGCTTACATTTAAGTCTTAATCTTTTAGGTATTTTGATGAAAGACTTGAGGTAGAGGTGTAACTTCATTTCCTACCCCATCTCCTAAGTCTAGCAATTATTCTGACACCACTTATTTATCTGCCTTTCCCCCACCCACCTGAAAGGCCATCATCCCCATTTGATAAACTTCCACGTATATCTGGACTGTGTTTTCACAGATGATCTATAATTATCTTCTCTTCAACTATTCCTGTCCTGGAACCTTACTACGTTTTAAAAATATTTTCGAGAGGGAATGTTTTTGTTAAATTTCTTCCTTAGGGAAGAAAGAGCTCAGAATACATACCATTCTGTAGGAAGTTTGGAAGTTGGGCAAAGTAATACATATTAAAATTTTAATTTCATAACTAGACAAGTCCCTTTTTTGTACTGCTACAACTTACTTCGTATCTCTCTAATCTTAAGTTATTTTAATTTCATGGCTTAAAATTTAACAGAAGAACTAAATAGGACCTTACTATCTTAAAATAGTTTTGTCACATCATTTTAAGTTTAATAGATGAATATCATCAAAAGAGCTATGGATTTTCATATTTATTACCTTGTTTTCATTTAAATATTAGAATATCATTCTTAGCCAATTCTAAAGTATAATTATTAATAAACTGCTGGCAAAGGGCTCAGGTAACTGGTCCAAGTGAAGCAAAATATATACAGTAGACCCTAGAATCAAAATCAGTAATTTTTAAATGTATATTAAGAAAATACCTATATTGGAAACTACTTTTACATTGTTAATGTATTAAGGATAACGGTTCAAAGTTCTATGGTTCTCATTCTTTAATCAATGGCCAATGCTTAATTACTAGCAGTCACCCACCTTCTAAAGTCATTCACTCTAGAGAGAATTCAGAAGTAAGTTCACTGTTTTTCTCTATAGGATGGAACTGTTATTGTATTTCTCAAATTGGTTTCAATATAAAGGACGATTTTTAGCCTCCCTCAAAACAAAACCACTTAAAAAAACAAAAACAAGAACACTGGATAGCCTTGTGCCTTATGGACTTTAACAATATAGAAATAAGAAATGTCATTAAGATCTTAATTTTCAGCTGAGTCTTGAACTACAACTTTCTTACATTGTGGTAAAATGACTAAGGAGCGATGTCTTTTTATTTATGGGTATATTTCTTTTTTTTTTTTTTTTAAAGATTTTATTTATTTATTTGACAGAGATCACAAGTAGGCAGAGAGGGAGGCAGAGAGAGAGAGAGAGAGAGAGAGAGAGACAGAGCTCCCTGCTGAGCAGAAAGCCTGACGCGGGGCTCGATCCCAGGACTCTGGGATCATGACCTGAGCTGAAGGCAGAGGCTTAACCCACTGAGCCACCCAGGCGCTCCTTATGGGTATATTTCTAAGATAAGAATAATTTGTTGAAGTTTTAGAACATATTGACTCTGCCATGCTCCTAATTTATATCAGAAATACCTACAAGTCAGTTCTTGAACAAGAATATGTCATTTCAATATATTCCCCACTGCAGTAATCCTATTTACAAACTGAGTCACCCTTTGTCACCCACTTCAAACTTTTGATCTTGTGAGTCAATATCCTTATTTGTTCAGGGCATTTACAGTAAAGAGTGTTTAACTATACAACTCCTTAGATGTCACTACACAGTTTGAATTGAAAGACGGCTGATCACAGGGCTGAACTGGTGCTGGTGGTGGGGAGGTGGGAGCCGCCACGCAGAGGGCATCTAAAAACTCATGGAGGCCCAAGAGGCTACTGTTCCTTTCTTGGTTGGATAATCTTTAGAGTCAACAAAAGGCAAGCCCCAACTTCATTCAGAGAAAATTGAGAGAAAGAGAACTCCAGTTAAGTGTAAATTCACAGACACCAGTGTGAATCGTGTCTACTCAAATTCAGAGTTATCATGTATTATTTTTGTACCCACCTGGACTCAAAATTCCAATTGCGAAAGGAAAATATATCAAAACAAACAAAACAAAACAAACAAAGCACACCTGCTGATTCACCGGAGACTGATTTACTTTTCTTTCTTGTTTCTTGTAGAGGTTGGAATGGTCTCTGTCCCACAGGCTCATCACCTTGGATAGCTGTTAGATCATGCATACTAAAACTTCGTAAACGTTCTGTTATTGCTCCTTGGCTCTATTTAACAGAGAAGTGATAGATCCGAGAAAAGAAGACAACAACACACACACACACTTTAAAATATTTCATAGGCTTACATTTAAGTTTCTCCCAACATTTTATCATGAGGCTGATTTTATTATGAAACTTTCAGAAAAGGTTAAAGAACAGCACAGCGAACAGCCCTAGATCGTTTCTAGTTTGCTGTTATTTTCTTCACCACACATCTACCATCTATCCATCCATCCACCCATTTTTAAAATGCATTTCAAAGTAAGTTCTAGACATCGCACTCCCAAACATTTTAGCTTCATAATTTGTTTTCAATGTTAAAAAAAAAAAAAAAAGTATGCTGAGTTTACCCTCTGAGTAGACAGCAATCATTATTTTGCTCTCTCCTAAAACTGGCCCTTTGGGACTTATGATCTACAAGTTTTTAAAGTAAAAGACATACTGTTTAACTTTTTCTTTTTAGATTTTTATTTGAGAGAGAAAGTGCATGGGGGGGAGGGGCAGGAAGAGAGGGAGGGGGAAAGAATCTCAAGCAGACTTCCTGCTGAGGGCGGGGCTGAGCTGGTTACAAGCCTGAGATCGTGACCTGAGCCAAACCAAGAACTGGTAGGTTAATGGACTGACCCACCCAGGCAACCCAAAGACATACTCTTTTTTAAAGATAAGCTAAGTCAAGAGTGGTAATGCCTCTACTTAGTATAAGGTTAAAAAAAAAAAAAATTAAAAGCCAAAGAATCTTGGATACAAAAATGATATTTAGTTAATGAATTTACTATCTGGCAAGGCATATCTACTACTATGCAATTTGACTTTAAGTCATTTTACTTATTTCTTCATTTAAAAGATTTTATTTATTTATTTGAGAGAGGGAAAATAAACAGGGGAAGGGTAGAGGAAAAGGGAGAAGCAGAGTCCTGCTGAGTGTGGGCCCGGATGCGAGCCAATCCTAGCACCTGGAGATCATGACCTGATGGAAGTCAGATGCTTAACTGACTGAGCCACCCAGGCGCCCCTGAAAAGTTTAAGTCATTTTAAAGCCTTAACAATATGATAGACACTGGGCACATGTGGGTATTTAAATTTAAATTAACTAAAATTAAAAATTTAGTTCCTCAAGTACATATTCCACATGCTCAACAGCTACATGTGGCTAGTGGCTGCTGTACTGGACAGCACAGACAGAGAGAACATCTCCGTCACTAAAGAATGCAAAATTCAGTAATTTTTATCACTGCCCAGCTCTGAAAGGGACATTTCTGAACTTCACAGACCTAACTGCATTTCTTTCCAAAATATAAAGGGAAAAAAATAATTTCTAAATTTACCCACTTAAAAATTTTGCATAGCATACAGATGACTCATTTCTTATTTATAGCAGTTTTAAAAATATTCTTCTAAAGGTTTTTTTACTCTTATTATTTCTTCTCACATGTGTGAGATTGCCTCTACTTAGGACTGTACTGCAGAAACACTCATCCCTAATGGTGCATCTCTCAATTTCTAGATTTCAAAGCCTGAGGCATTTATGAACATTTGGACCTTATAGTATTTTATGCTGAAAAAAGATCTTTTTTTTTTTTAAGATTTTTAAAATTTATTTATTTGACAGAGAGAGATCACAAGTAGATGGAGAGGCAGGCAGAGAGAGAGAGAGAGAGAGAGAGGGAAGCAGGATCTCTGCCGAGCAGAGAACCCGATGCGGGACTCGATCCCAGGACCCTGAGATCATGACCTGAGCCGAAGGCAGCGGCTTAACCCACTGAGCCACCCAGGCGCCCTGAAAAAAGATCTTGATTCAGCTACTCTGAGCTAGTGATATCATATTATGTCAAAACCAAATGCCATTTCTATACCCACTTAGGCTCTGTATTTGTACATTTTTAGATTGTGAAAATAAATTGTTAAAGACTCTATAGTCTCAATAAAAATAATTGGGTTCCACATGTCTTTAAACATTCTTATAATGGTTTAATCCATTATACTTTCTTCCTCTTTATCAGATATCATTTTAAAGATATAGGGGACAGAAGACATCAGAGATGCACGAGAAGGAAGTGACGAGTGCATGCCTGAAACAGACCTTGTTTTCTCAGAACGGTCAACATTTTTTTCCCACCTTGGTATTTCTGTGCCCCCCTCCCAGCAATTCTTGACTTTTCACCTACTGCCAAATGATGACAACTGGCATACACATCTGTAGGGCCTGCTACCTGACTCAGGAGCAAGTTCCAAGGTGGGCTGTGACTGTCAAACCCTCCCCCTTACAAAGGAATGTCTCAGAATGCAAATATGTCAAATGGCCACTGAATCAAGCCAGCACTGATTCATCTACAAACTTTGTTTTCTTTAACGAGTATGATCCACGAATTATTTAGAGCATACCTCACAAATGAACTCACACATTCTTGTTAGTTCTAGTGTTCTGCTGTGCAAATCCTGTCTCCAGAGGAGGAATTTCAGAAACCAAAGGAGAGTGACTAATTTTAGGCTACGTCCATTCTCCTGGTGGACTGACTGGTATGTCACTGATAGTGAGCATATTTTAAGTAAACTAAATGTTCTTCTGCTGCTTCTTCTTTTTCATTGCTCTCGACTGCTCAAGAGTTCTCCGCAGACACTGGACTGCAGAAGCAGAGGCTGGGCAGTGAACTGCAGGTATGATCCTGGGTTGATCCACCAGGGGTTTGCTTCAGGCTGATTAAAGGTGAACAGTGACCAACGCTGAGGTATCTGGATTTTAAAAGAGCTCTTGAGTAACCAACCCTATAGCCCCAGGTATTACCAATAAGCTCAAGGCTTCAAGGAAGGCCAAGTACTGTAGGGAAAAGCAAAAGGGGGCTGTGTACACGCTTTGAGGATTCCCAACATTTTCAACAGCCAGTACCGCCTCAAAGAATCGGGTTTTCCACTGTGTATTTTCTTATGAGCCCAGAATAGAATGAATGTGGGAAGAGAGAATTAATGCAGTATCGTGAACTTCAAAAACATTACATAAATCCTAAGTCTGTAACCACTTTAAAGTGACCAATGTGACCACTTTAAAGAAGTGTAATTATAAAATAATCATGCTTAAAGGCAGACCTATTCCCTCCAATTTTTATATCTTCACCACAAAAAGCCCATTAACCAAGAAATTATGTTTAAAATAAAATGTTAAGTGGAAACCTTCCCCTTGACCTCAGAATTCTAAATCATATCCACAGTACAGCTGCAAGTATGTAGTACGGCTTAAGCAGACAGGGGAAATATGCAAAAATGAAAACAGTATGATATTGAGGCAGATGGGGTGGGTGATTTTATTCTTTTTCTCAGTAATTTTTTCAATATTACAAAATTAGAATTATAGATAGATAGTATAGTGAAGTTTTTGTTTGTTTTTTAAGATTTAAATACTGTTTATTATAAACTGGATGGGATCCTGATTTCTTTTCATTTCCTCCAATGCCTGGCTACAAGACAACTCTCCAAATGAACATTTTCTATTTTTACAGTGATGTTTTAACTGTAATGTTAACTGTAAGAATTTCTGATCTATTTCCTGCTCATTTCCCTTGTAACCAATCCCTTACTCCTATGATCAAAAGAAACATTGTTTCTCTATTTTGAGGGCACAAGTGGGGGCATTATAGTTACTTGTCAGTAACAATGCTAAAATGTATGGAGGTTTTGTTTAAATTGATACTATTTCATTTATTTTCTTCCTATTTGGTTTAAATAACATTAAGCCAAAAGTATAAAAAAATGCAGAAAGGTTCTAGTTTGAACAGGAAAAGGCATGTGGAAATGGCACTTTTGGTCATTAGTCAATAAGGAGGAAGGGAGTTCCCATCTACCAGGTAAGTTGATATCCCAGATTTTAGATCCCATTCTCCATGGAATTATATGTACGCTGCTTATGCTAAAATTGATCCTAAAAAAGCAACAGAAAGATTATGATGAGAACACAAAAAATCAAAGTAATTAAGAACTATTTGCAGGATATTTTACAATTAAGACTGATCCTCACTAGCAGGAGTGTCCTAAAACCTTCAGGTGACTCAAAGTTCTCAGGGTTTGAATTTGGATAGGCCCAGAACATCCATTTAAAATGTTCCATTTAAAACGGGAACACTAGGGGTGCCTGGGTGGTTCAGTGGGTTAAAGCCTCTGCCTTTGGCTCAGGTCATGATCCCAGGTTCCTGGGATGGATTCCGCATCCGGCTCTCTGCTCAGCTGGGAGCCTGCTTCCCCCCCCACCCCCCAACCCCCGCCTGCCTCTCTGCCTACTTGTGATCTCTGTCAAATAAATAAATAAAATCTTTAAAAAAAAAAAAATAAAATGGGAACACTAGGGACACCTGGGTGGCTCAGTCATTAAGTTGCTGCCTTCAGCTCACGTCATGATCTCAGGGTCCTGGGATTGGGCCTGCACGGGGCTCTCTCTCAGTGGGAAGCCTGCTTCTCCCTCTCCTACTCCCCCTGCTTGTGTTCCGTCTCTTGCTGTGTCTCTCTCTGTCAAATAAATAAATAAAATCCTTAAAAAAAAAAAAAGAAATAAAATGGAAACACTTGTAGGAGCTCACTGGGTCGGTCCTTGGGTTCAGCACATTCGTCGTCTAGGAAGGATTCTTCAGCTGAGAAAAGGGACTTTGTATGTAGGACTAATTCTAACTCTGTTACTCTCGAAGAATTCTGCCTTTGTTTAAATACTTCATTTCCTGGTGAAACACTATGTTAAAATTATTATATTTTGTGTTAAATAAGGGGAATTTACCATGCTTATCAGCATCTTAGGACAAAACTTTCAACTGGGGCTCCTGGGTGGCTCTGAAGGCTCTGCCTTCGGTTCGGGTCATGTTCTAAGGGTCCTGGGACTGAGCCCCAGGAGGAGCTCCCTGCTCAGGGGCAGTCTGCTTCTCCCTCTCCTCCCTGCTTGTGCTCTCTTGCTATCTTTGTCTCTCTCTCTCTCTCTCAAATACATAAAATCTTTAAAAACAAAAAAACTTCCAACCTATTCTCTTCATATTTTAAAGTAAGAATTCAAAAACAGGGGTGCCTAGGTGGCTCAGTCTGTTAAGCCTCCAACTGCTGATTTTTGCTCAGGTCATGATCTCAGGGTTCTGGGATTTGGAGCCCCCAAGTCGGGCTCTGTGCTCAGTGGGGAGTCTACTTGAGAATTCCCTACCCCCATCCCCCTTACCTGCTCTTTCTCTCTCTCTTAAATAAAAATAAATAAATCTTTTAAAAAAAAAGTAATTTAAAAACATAATCAGTGGTCTTTGTAATCTTACAATCTCCTACAGAATAATTCTTTATTTTTTTTTAAGATTTTATTTATTTGGGGCGCCTGGGTGGCTCAGTGGGTTAAGCCGCTGCCTTCGGCTCAGGTCATGATCTCAGGGTCCTGGGATCGAGTCCCACATCGGGCTCTCTGCTCAGCAAGAAGCCTGCTTCCCTCTCTCTCTCTCTCTGCCTGCCCCTCCGTCTACTTGTGATCTCTCTCTGTCAAATAAATAAATAAAATCTTTAAAAAAAAAAAAAGATTTTATTTATTTGACAGAGATCACAAGTAGGCAGAGAAGCAGGCAGAGAGAGAGGAGGATGCAGGCTCCCTGCAGAGCAGAGAGCCCGATGTGGGGCTCGATCTCAATGGGATCATGACCTGAGCCGAAGGCAGATGCTTTAACCCACTGAGCCACCCCAAGCGCCCCACCTACAGAATAATTCTTACTATACTGTTCAATAATGAATAGCTATTAAGCTTTATTTCTTGTTGCTCTTTGACATATTACATTAAAATGCAGATAAGGTTAGTTCCAAGTTTTTAGGGACATCTCCTTTTCCCCTAAGGACATTTGACATCTGATTAAGTCTAGAATGGAACTGACTGCATTTGTATTAGGTAAGTAATATATTTAATGCCTTTTTTTAAAAGATTTTATTTATTTATTCGACAGGGAGAGAGATCACAAGTAGGCAGAGAGGCAGGCGGTGGGGGGCGGGGTGCAGCAGGCTCCTTGCTGAGCAGAGAGCCCGATGCGGGGCTCGATCCCAGGACCCTGAGATCATGACCTGAGCCGAAGGCAGAGGCTTTAACCCATGAGCACCCAGGTGCCCCTGACTCATACTTTTAGATCAAGCTTTCTCAGTCTCAGCATTATTGCTGTTTTGGGCTGGAAAATTGTTTGCTGTGGATCACAGGATATTTACGCAGCATTCCTGACTTCTACCCTCCAGATACAAATAGCAGCACCCGTCACTGTCGCTGTGACAACCCAAAATGTCTCCAGACGTTGCCAAATGTTCTTCTGGGGGGCAAAATCCCTTCCACTGAGGACCAACCACTGTTTCAAAGGTCTAAGGGTTTTAGAAGTCAGGTTTCACCTCTTTGATTTATAGGTGAGAAGATTAATACTTAGATCAGTGCAGACGGTCTGCCCAGGAATCTCATGACTAATTAAATTAGGGTAGAATCGGGCTAGAAAATGCAGATACTAGACTATTAGTAAATTAAATATTCATTATAATATTCTGCTTCCCTAGATTGTAGGGAAAATAGTGTGCCCTTTCTTTCTGTTGTCAGGACAAATGCTATTTTTTTTTTTAAATGGATGATACAAAGCATCTAAATATCCTCAAATCCTCTTACAAACAGAAAGCCGTTAAAGCAGACAGCAAGATGTCAGGAGTAGGACCTAATCAGCATCATTTATAGTTATTAGATTTTAGCAATTTTACCTGTAAGACTCTAATTTCTGTGATAATTGATTTTTTTAAACAACATCTGCTAAAGAATTCACCAAGAAAAGGCTGCCAGAGAAAATTCAGAAGACAGTTAATAAGACGAACAGTATTTTTCTTCTTCTGTCCTTTATCCGTGTTTGCTCATCTGTAAAAGCCACCTGCATTTCTCATGTGAAAGCTATGGAATGTTGAACGTCCTCAGCAAAGTCCTTGAAGGTCCTTCATATGTGTGTGCTTTGCTCAGCCAAAATAAACTTGTACACCTGACCTTGCGAACAGATGCCTGGTAATGAGGTCATAGAACTGAGTAACATTTTCAGAAAATTGCTTTACAGTGTCATAAATGTTCTGATTAGATTCCTATTTTCATCTTTAACATGCTCATGTGGTTCAACCTGGGAACCCTAGGGTAGGGCGATTACCCATCTTAAAGGTCACACACCAAGAGTCCAAATCATTTTAGCCTGAAAGATATTTTTAACCAACTATAGGTTGTAAAAATCTTAAATTAATTCTCAAGGCTTACTATTGGATTTCATGAAGTTTCTCCTTAAACTTGACCTATTTCCTATTTCAGTTTCAATTTACTCTTTAGTCTGAAATGTCTGGTTCAGGTGATTTCTTCCATCATCGTGCCTTTCTTTGACATCTCCAGAGATGAACTAATTTCACTTACATGAAAATAGGCACAGTCCCACTTGAGGCAAAACAGGTTTAACATAATGCTACATTCAGCATTTTTAATGACTATTTCTAATGAATAAAAGCCAGGATGGCTGAAGACAACATTCATTGTGTTCATGCTGGATGGAGACAGCTACCTCACGCACAGGGATCTTGATAACAAAAGAACCGCCACATCACAACAAGAAGGGAAAGTTCCAAAATGAATTCAATTATGGGGACATGTGTCCTGATCTGCAGTGGTAACTCAGATGATTCTTATGTTCTCTATTTCCTGCCTTTGAAGTGGGGAGGTGGTTTTATGATGCTAAATATATAGATAAAAACAAACAATGATCACAAAGAAGAAATGCTTGCATAGCCTTTTCTGAAGGAAAGCATTTCTGTGAGCTAATGCTTATTTTAATAATGGGAGGCAGGGGAAAGCTCTTAGCCACTGCAGATGATATAAAATTTTCAGTCAGTGAAAACAGACCCTCAGCGAGACAGCAGCCTGTGAGAGGAGGGACTGTGTCGTCTTGCCCACGGCTGCACGCCCGGCAACCTGCTGTATAAGCAGGCACTGAACAAACCCATGTTGAACAATACACAGGATGCCAAACACCGATCACAGCAAAGGATAAAATACAAATAAAATACAAATAAACGAGGAGACATGAGGAGAAGATAATAAGTGGGATTTCTGATTCCCCACATAGAGGCTTTGGAAGTTATAACCATAAGTCCAAGTAAAATAAATATCCCATGAAATGGTCACAGCATGTAGAAAGGTGCTCACAGAGTTGCAGGACTAGAAATGATACTTAGATATTAAAGAGAGGAGGAAAAATGGGATTTCTATGTTTTTCTTTTCCCAGAACAATGTTCTAAAAGTCCATATTTTCTAAGCAGTGTTTCAAGTTGCAATTTAATTTTAGTTGCTATGCCATAGATCATATTAATGATGCTATTTAAAATATGTAAAATTCAGAAAGCATCTTCTTGGGGGGGGTTAAGACCTGTACCAGTTGACCCTTGAACAATGTGGGGTTACGGCATCAACTCACTCGGCAGTAAAAAAATCTGTGTCTAAGTTTTGACTCCCCTTGAGATTTAATTAATAGTCTACTGGTGACTGTAGTTCACTGACAACAGTTGATTACATGTATTTTGTAGGTTATATGTATTATATCTGTCCTTTTACAATAAAGTAGCTAGAGAAAAGAAAATGTTACTGAGAAAATCTTATTAAGGAAGAGAAAATACAGTATACACAGTACTATACTGTATTTACTGAAGAAAATTGGGTATATAATTGGATCCAACAAGTTGATAGCCTTGGTTGTTCAAGGGTCAATGCGCTTCATTTGTGAAGTCGAATAAAGTTAAATTTTATAACAAAAGCAATAGGCTTTCCTTGTTCTCCTGTCCATCTTCTTGCTGGCACCGATTTAAACCCTCTACTTTCCTGTCTGGCAGGTGAGGGTTTTCTTTCTCTTCCACCCTCCCTCTCCTTCCCCCACCTTTCTGATAGAGAAAATCACAGCTGTTCAATCTACAGTCTGTATTCTCATGATTATGACGTGCATGCTGTTCGCTGCTGGGCCGAGTCATATTCCATTATTATATTTCCTTTCCTATATAACTTTCTTTCCAGAGCTAACAATATCCCATCTTCAGTATTCATTTGATTAGTCGTCCTATGCCCTAGGTCTTAACTTGCCTCTAGCGCATTTTTCATGGTGCTAGTGTGTCTTCTGTTGAACTGGTTGGAGCATGTGCTGACCGGTTAAGTATCATTCCTGCAGGGGATTAAACCTATTAGATACTCTTCTCCCCGTACTTTTCCCTGAGACCCCTGTCCTGGCATCCTGAACCCATCACATCCCATCTTGGCCTGCTGTACACTGGACTCGCACATTCTGCATGTTCATCCTGGGAAGGAGTCCTGTCACCTTCCTTCTGTGTTGGACTCCCTGTCTCCTAGATCCTGTGGGTTTCCTTTTCATGGATTAGTCCCTAATTTTGGCAAAGCACAGTACCCTGACAAAGAACACACACGAAGTCAATTTTGTGACTTTGCATGCCTCAAAAACAAAAAAAGAAGATTTATTTTCTAGGCTCACACATGACTGAGAGCTTGACTGTTATGAATTTAAGGGTGAAAAATCATTATGGTATCATGGATGGTATTACTCTTCATTCTTCAAGCTTTCATTGTCACTATTTATAAAATTTAATTGCCATTCTGATTCTCGATCATCTGAATATGACATACTTTTATCTTTGGAATCCTTAAAATTTTTTTCATTCTTTCTGGTGTTTTGGAATATTCCAGTGACCTTGCTCCCAGTCGGGTTCTTTTTTTTTCATACATTGTGCTAGGTACTCTGTGGGCCTTTTCAATCTAGAAGTTCATGTCCTTCAGTTTTGGGAAGTATTACTGTATTATTTCTTTGATAACCGCATCTGTGATCACTTGTAGAATTCCTAATGTTGCATATTAGATCTCTTGGATGCTCTTTTCAGTACATGTGGAAATCAAGCATGTAGTTTCCATTAAGCAAGAAATAAAAAAGCAAATGAACTTTTAAAATTGAAAACAGTCCTTCAATAAGATGAAAATTTTACTATTTCAGTATCTGGTTTATATCTATACTAATAAAAGAAAAAAGCTTTTAAAAGCCAGGTAATGGGCAAACTGTACTTTACCACAGTGCTGACAGTTAATAATCGTTAATAAGACAGGTTGCTTATATAGCTAGGGCCCGCAGAGTTAGTAAGTTTCTACTTAATTCTTTTTTTTTTTTTTAAGATTTTATTTATTTATTTGACAGAGAGAGATCACAAGTAGATGGAGAGGCAGGCAGAGAGAGAGAGAGAGAGGGAAGGCAGGATCTCTGCCGAGCAGAGAACCCGATACGGGACTCGATCCCAGGACTCTGAGATCATGACCTGGAGCCGAAGGCAGCAGCTAACCCACTGAGCCACCCAGGCGCCCCAGAGTTTCTACTTAATTCTTATGCGACATTTCTGGGTATATAATTTGAGTATAATTTTGATTTCTTTTTTGATCATAGTTAATTGTACTTGAGCTAAAGATCACTCTGAAAAATTAAGGGATCATTCTGAAAACCCCACTGAACATTCGACATCCTTCACCATTGTTATTATAAGGAATCACCACTTAATTAGAATATTTATTCCAACAGCATTTGGTATTTTGGGTTCAAGATAACCGAGTTGAAAAAGCCTAACTCAAAGCTGGAATATTACTTAATCTCAATTAACTTAATAGCAACAAAACCCAAATTTTCACTGGGAGAGAGGGGAGAGACGATATTCATGTTCAGTGGAGTCCTACTATAATTTGGCAAAGCACTATGCTTTTGTATATGCTCTCACAGACAGGTATGTTACCCCCATTTTATACATGAGCAACCAGTGAACACAGAGGTAAGTAAATCACCAACAGTTATTTAGAAAGTCACAGCTCAGCATTTTCTGGATCTGAAGCCCATTTTCTTTCCATATACTACATACCAAAATCAATTATGCTACGGTATTTAAAATAAATCACATAAAAAACTACATGCAAGGAAATCCAAACGCCGTAATGGCGAGTTTTCACAGAAGCGCACATTTGATAACTTCACTTGCAAAACACGACACATGACATTAGTAACTAGCTGAGTAAAATCTCAAGTTTTAAGAACAGAATTTTCATGCCTTATTTTGAATAATCAGTTACCTCAAATTGGTTGAAGTAGGGGTGCAGGAGTAAGCCAGAAATCCTATCAAGATATTGCCATCGAGGGGGAGGAGAGAGAGACAGACAGAAAGAGGGGGACACCAGAGACAGGGAAAGAAAGAATTGCATAGAGGTGATTTATTCAACCTTACTTTAAGGTTATAAAGTAGGAAAATTATGACAAAATGACATCTTTAGGTATGCCTTTCTATATTAACTAGCTCTCATTTTGTGATCAATTAAGCCTTCCAAAATACTGAGTAGTTACAAAAAACATGCATTAAAGTGTTTTTTAAATTATCCATTTGTTCTTTCCTGCACTACAAAAATAAGCAGAAAGCAAAATTCTGCCAAAATTTTATAATGATCTGGAATAAAGAGCCACCCGACTTTGTCCATTGGCTTTAATGTGACACTGGATAAAACATGTAACTAAACAGCTACCTTCACTGCTGCTGTCACTGCAGCAGTGGCTGCGAAAGCCAACCCTTGTCGCCCGAAGTTGACCACCGTCTCATAGCCCCGCTCCTTGGCTTGTACAATATAGTCATCGATCTCCTGGGGAGAAACAAACAGACTCACAGATAGAAACTTGGTGTGACAATAGTGTCAAGAAGCCAAAAAACGAGGACCTTCCCCACCCATGAAATGACAGTTTCACTTGTTTATAGCATAAACCATGCCATGATGTACATTTCTAACAAACGATTTGTAGAAATAATTTATATATCTTACCCTTCCTTGGAAGACAGAAGTGGATGAAGGAATTTTCCTATATATTAAACTTGCTCCTTTGGTATAGGGAGAGAGCAGCCACACAACAAAGGCATCTTAAGCTCATAGTACAGGGGGGAACCTAACAAGAAAAATTTGAAAACAACTGCTGGTGAAACTAAACTACAAGGAGGAAAATCACGTTATGCACCCACTCACAAACGCACACAAGATTTAAGAAAGTTCAATCACTGAGTTAAGTCTTCACATGTAAAAGTGAGCATTAATGAAAGAACTATATTTGAATTGACTTAATTTCATTAACTATAAATGAGTTTTAACCAAAGAGGGTTAGATTCTCCTGCAGAGAACCAGCAACTTCTAGTACAAGATTCTTCTGTTGAAGAGACCATAGGCAAGATGCCAACGGACTGTAGTGGTCCTTAGGGAACATTAATAGCATCTACCCAGGGTGGTGAGGGGCACACCCAACTGTTCCACAGGTCGGTACCTGACATCTCTCTGTGCACCAGGACTCAGTTTTACATGCTCCAAGGGCACAAAGTTACGCCATGAACACATCTCCTTCTCTTTCTCAGAAGTCCCTGAGAACTTCCCTTCCAATCTCATTTGGCTGGAACTGCAATGCTGGGCAGACAATCCTTCCCTTGTAAGGGGAATGGAATTCCCATGTGGTAGACTGGGAATTAGTGTTATCCACCAACGCATGCCCTTTCCATGTGACTTTGCAGTGCTCTCTCTCCCTGTAGGCTGAGTGTACTTCCTCCAGCAATGACTGCGGGCGTAGGCACGTGACTTGCTTTGGCCAACTTCACGTCAGTCTGACATATCATATGCATGCAAAACCTTCAAATGCCCCTTGACTTCCTCACCCTGGCATCCCCCAACCTCTTGCTTTGAATTTTTGCTGTCTGCCATGAGAACAGCTGCTTCTTCAGCCTTGGTCCTCAAACAAGAAGACAGTTAAAACTGAGCTGAGCCCAGCAACGCTGCAGCCAACCTTCTGCCCTTAATGACTTGAGCAAGAAATATGTGTTTGTTTTTCTAACTCACTGTGGTTAAAAGGGGTTGTCAATTGCCACAGCAAAAGTGAACTAATATACTGTAGGGGACTAGCATCCTTGGGCCAGGAACTATTAAGATATATGACATCTGAACAAATCTGGGGTCTCCTGACAAGGCAGAGGGGTACAGGGCAGTAAGAATGACTGCTGTGTAGTCACAAAGGGTCTTTGCCTGGTGCAATTACAGAGGAGTTTCCGGACTTCCACTGTTTCTAGCAAACTTTTTCTACATCACTCGCTTTTCACTAATGTATACATAAAATGCTACATCTGCAATTAGGAAAAAAAAATGAGGTCTTGAAAAAGAGAACCTCAAAACTTAAGAGACCTAGCATGGTTTGAAATTGTTCTGCTCCTTAAAACCAAATAAAAACCCTCCCCCCAAACTCTACCCAAACTACCGAACAGGTAAATGAATGAGCTTTGGGATAGAGGAAGAACTACTTAGATTTCAAATCAGAGAGAAAGATGGGTGCAGACACAGAAAAGTTCATGAATGAGGGCAACTTGTTAAGAACATTTAAGCCCGGTGACTTCTCTATTTTTTTCTAGCAATCCAACGTGATCTAATGTGCTATGAGAGTATGATGAGAAGAGCAAAGCCAGGAAGACAGTTTAAGGAGAGAAGAGCAAATGTTTGAAACAGAGGCAGGAGGGCATGGAGGTAGTGAGTAAAGGGAATGGGGAGGTTCAAACCGATACGTATATGGGCACCTGACTGCTGCTCTTCGGGGGCTGCCTTTGGGAGCCCAGGTAAAGACACAAAGTATTAGCTTTAAAGATTTTAAAAAGGAGGACCTCTTCAAGTGATGATAAGGTTTAGACAGAAATATACCAGTGAAATATGGCACAAGGAGATTCAAGTTGTTCCACTTGGTATTACTTCTTGGTAAAATGTTAAATCCTTGAGGATATAAACATGCTTTAATTTTGTCTCAGCTATTTGGAACTGAGCAGCCAAGGAGCTGGTGGTGAGTGGGTGTCCACGTGGATGCTGACATCATCCGGTCTGAATGTTTGTAGTTGAGAGTTTTAAGGATGGGGAGGGAGTGTTAGAACCAGATGCTGTGGGCTTCAAAGGGGGAGTCATTTAGGAAGTGATAAAGAAAAATAGCCTGAAGTCATCATGTGGAAAAAGGATAATGACAACCAAGTTTTTCTATTCCAAGATACTGGGACCTGTGTGGGATGTGGCAAAGAGCAACCCATGGGGAGAAGAATGGGCTGCCCTTATCATGGGGGGGCGGCTGTAAGGAAAGTAATGTTCTTACACAGAAGCCAGATGAAAATGAAACGCTGGATAATTAGGGAACTTCATCCAATTCACTTGGTTACCAGCAAGAGTAGGTAAGAACTTGGGACACCTGATAAGGAGTCTATAGTCTGGCCCTTTTCAGTGCTAGAACTTACCAAGCAACTGTTTGATCTGCTACTGTTTCAATCACAGTATACAGAGCAAACACAATCCAGTACATCATCCATCGGACCTGGAAATAATAAAAATTCTTATGAAATAACAGACTAAGATTATCTGCAACTCTCAGTAATTACATATGTATTTTTAGATATACAACAGGCTGGATCAAATGCAGAAGGTGATGGTTTAATGCTCAACAGGTTTATGTCTGTGTTCCTCATATCCTTACATCAACAGTCTTGGGATAGAAGACGAGAATTGAAGAATAACAAACCTCTAGTCCTGACACAATATAATGCAGAAATTTGAAAGAATCAGAACAATAGGTTAATTTTTCTTAAGTGGAGCAAAGTTCTTTAAAAGATCTTATTCTTATCCATATGCTTCTTCATGATGATGATTAGCTATTTATTATATAGTAACAACATAATACGATATGATCACATTTTAATCTTTATTAGTCTTTTACGGTTTGCATTCCTTAATTCTCAAAATATAGAAACTGTTGAGGAACCAAAGAACGATCCTGGGTTTGTTAAATTCATAAAGCTAGTGACCCAGTTTGAAAGTCAGTTAGTTATTCTTTTCCCCGAAGCTCCTTGTGCACCTGTAACCTCTCACACATCATTTCCTTCCTCTATCAACACCACAATGGTCACTGCAATAGAGTGAATATTTGCGTCCTTCCCCTCCAATTTGTATGCTGAAATCCTAACCCTAAATGTGTATTAGGAGGTGGGACCTTTGAGAGGTAACAGGTCACGAGGGTGGAGCTTATCTCATAAATGGAGTTAGTGTTCTTCTAAAAGGGCCTCCAAAGAGATCTCTCTTCCCTTCCACCAAATACAGAGAAAATGGCCTTCTATGAACCAAGAAGTGGGTCTCACCAGACACCAGACTTGCCTTGATCTTGGACTTCTAGCCTCCAGAACAGGGAGAAA
Source organism: Lutra lutra (assembly GCF_902655055.1). Classification (NCBI taxonomy): domain Eukaryota; kingdom Metazoa; phylum Chordata; class Mammalia; order Carnivora; family Mustelidae; genus Lutra; species Lutra lutra. The sequence goes on along the minus strand of NC_062291.1, from coordinate 26,483,574 downwards.
TAAATTTCTGTTGTTTATAAGCCACCCAGTCTATGGTACTTTTGTTACAGAGTCTGAATGGACTGAGACGGTAGTTCAGGACATTTCTACCTCTTGTCTGGAATATAGCATCCTAACTGGTTCCTGAGATTCCAGTGTCTCTCTGTATCAATCCTTTCATAGAATGCTACCAGATTAATGTTTCTTGAACTCACTTCAACTACACTTTTCTAATTACCTGAGCACGGAGACTCTCTTATCACAGGCTGGATTTTCATTAAGGATTACAATCTCTGATCTTTTGCTCAATATTATAATAATGGCTAATACACGAAACCATGCCAACCATGGGCTAGGGATTGTACTGAGTGTATCACATATTAAATCATTCACTCTCCACAACAATACACAAGGAAGGAAACATAATTATTTCCACTATAGATAAGGAACAGTGACAGAGAGGTAAAATGACTTGTTCAAGGTCACTTAGCCAGAATTTGAATCCATTCTGCCTGACCCCGGATTTGGTGCTATTAATTATACTATGTAGAGAAAAAAATATGTGAGGATTTGCTAAATGTGAGCTCCAAGAATAACTGCTACTTCCTCTGTTTCTTATCCCAATGGGATGACAAAAAAAAAAAAAAAAAAAAAATTAGGGTCTCTATAATACCTAGAAAATTGACCTAACTATTTAGTTTTCCTATAGAAGCTTGTTTGGGTAGTCCACAGACAATAGAAACTATAATTCAAGTGGCTTTTATGCTTTTCTCTTTACATGGACAATTCAAATTAAAAACAGCCATGAATAACTTTGAAGCAATGTATCATGAAATAGAAATAATACCAATTTGCTATAATTTATAGACTCCTGAAAGCTTAAAAAAGTTGCCCAAAGCATAGAGTATATTATCTATATGAGAAATATAAAGCAACTGATTACAATGATCATCTCAAATTTAAAAAGAACAGAACAGCCCAAATGTACTCTTTAGTAAGTTTTTTTTACTTTTCATGAGTTCTCATAAATCGCTCACTGCTGCCAATTCCAAACTTTTGTCCAAATATGGGGATTTTCTTCCAGGACTCACATCCTATGTGTATTTTTTCCCACCCCTCCCTTTTTAAAGGAAAGTAATACTCTTCCACGAGTGCATTCACCCAGCCTTCCAGCTCCAAACACGAACTCAGCACTTTTCCCTCTCGACTGTATCCAGAGGGTTAGCTTTCAATCCGACTGACTAAAGCTCTCCCAAGAAAGAAATGAAGAAGAGACTGCAAGCAGATAATGAGCTTTCCACAGTTAGGAGGGATCTTAGAAGTGACACAACCCTAAAGGGGAGACAGTCTGAGAGACAGTCACAGAGAGAAGCACTCCCACTGGGCCTCGCATTCCACCCATGGTGGACTCTGGAGGAGATGCCAAGAATCCCGAGAGCTCCCTGGGCAGAGCTTGAAAACAAATAATACAGGAGACTCTTACTATCTTTTTTTTTTTTTTTAAAGATTTTATTTATTTATTTGACAGACAGAGATCACAAGTAGGCAAAGAGGCAGGCAGAGAGAGAGGGGGGAGCAGGCACCCCGCTGAGCAGAGAGCCCAATGCGGGGCTTGATCCCAGAACCCTGAGACCATGACCTGAGCCGAAGGCAGAGGCTTAACCCACTGAGCTACCCAGGCGCCCCAGACTCTTATTACCTTGAGGCCAAAATAAATAACGTGCACAAGGCCAGTGAGCTAAGAGATGGCTGGAAGAGGCACAGGCTTCCCTGACGTGAACACGACAGCTTCTCAGTGAACAGGGGGCAGCCTTCAGAACCCTCTTGTCAGTCCCTGTCCCTCTCCTTGTACTCAACACAGGGATTTCAGTGTGACTATCATCTTTCTCAGGAAGGTGGAGGTTTAAATTTGGTTGTCTGTCTCATAGAAAATTCAGGAAACTTTCAGAAAGGTAAAATTATTTAAGTCAGTACTTGTTACTTTTCATTATTTCACTATTTCCCACCACCGTTACAGTTGTGAATTTCCAAATGGATAACAACTTCACAAGTAGTGTCACTTACTGGTTAGCAGAGTAGAGGAGAGGTAATGGAGACTGTACACAGAGTGACTGGTGATATCCTGAATGACTAGTTTTCCAGGGAATGAGCAGCTACATGTCCAACAGATTTCAAGGGCTTATTCAGTTTCCATATGAAGTTACTAAATTAATTTTAAACCTCACAAAATAAAAGTGCTTTAAAGAATGTAATGTTTAACCTCTTTATTATTTTTTAAAAGGATTTTATTTATTTATTTGACACAGAGAGAGAAAGAGAGAGCACAAGCAGGGATGGGGGAAAGGGAGATGCAAACTCCTCACTGAGAAGGGAGCCTAGTGCTGGACTCGATCCCAAGACCCTGGGGTCATGACCTGAGCCAAAGGCAGATGCTTAACCAACTGAGCCACTCAGGTGCCCCATGTTTATCTCTTATAAACTCCCATGTATTTATTTAGGTTGTGAGAGTATTTAGTAAAGTCAAAAATTTAAAAAGGAGAAAAAGAAGGCGGCCATGCTATTGCCATTTTATTATTTTTTTTTTTAAAGATTTTATTATTTATTTGAAAGAGGAGAGAGCACAAGCCAGGAGAAAGGCAGAGAGAGAAGCAGGCTCCTCACTGAGCAGGGAGCCTGATGCAGGGCCGATCCCAGGACCCTGAGATCACGACGTGTGCCGAAGGCAGACACTTAACGACTAAGCCACCAGGTGCCCCACTGCCATTTTAATTAATACACAACCGACTATCCAACTAAGAGGGTATTCCTGGACATTTTCCTGGAGTACTGACAACAATTTATATAAGCAAAACTCCACTATATAGGAATTTGTCTTTAATGAATAAATTCCTTCATAATCTGCTCTTAATTTAAGGATTTTTTTGGTTGTCTTTACCAGAAAAATGGACCTTAATTATAACAGGCAGGCAATAATAATTAGATGAATGTAATGAGTATGTGTTATTCGTGGGAGCGACCAAAAGAAAGTTAACCTTGAAAAGATATTGCTTTCTTTTTTCTATTAATGGATTTGGTTGGGATTTTATACCAAATGATTACTCAGCAAAGCTTTTATTAAAACTATACCTCAAGGCCACACATCCTAGTGCTTTAAGGTTTTGCTCCAAAGAAATAACAAGAAAGAAGTCAAGGTTAAAAGGCGAAAAAAGGGGCGCCTGGGTAGCTCAGTTGTTGAGTGTCTGCCTTCGACTCAGGTCATGATCCCAGGGTCCTGGGATCGAGCCCTGCATTGGGCTCCCTGCTCAGCGGGAAGCCTGCTTTTCCCTCTCCCACTTCCCCTACTTGTGTTCCTCTCTTGCTGTCAAATAAAATAAATAAAATATAAAAAAAAAAAGGGAGGGGGGAGACCTAAGTCACAAAACTATAGAAGTATAATTAAAATGTATGAAGATTAAAGATAAAATATTCTTTAGGTCAAAAGAAAACATCAATAACAAAAATACAAAATAAAACCAAAAATTGGTAGGAAATAATCACACTGATAATCTGTGAATGTATATAACCGAATATAATCACCTTTAAAATGTTACACAAATGTAAGTTAGTAACTTAACTGGTAACCTTAATAAATTACAACCTCCTTTTAAATTGCGGGGGGGGGGGTGCGGGGGGGGGCGGAGAGGAGAGGATACTGGCATCAACTTCATTTGTTAAAAATTTATGTTCTTGGGCAAAAAAATTGTGTTCTTAGGGAAGTGGAAACAAATAGTATATAGTATCTTTCTGGTTCAGAAACAATTAGCAAAATCAGCAAACCACTGTCTGGATATCTCCATACAAACAATGAGTAATGAGAAAGCTGTACCTAACTCTTTCTTAAAAAAGTCTCTCTTTGTTCCCAGGGAACTGAACTATCCAACAAGGTGAAGCTTATACCAATAAGCACTAAGATGGGCATACACCCCCTACTTTGCTAAATCTTTCCTATCAAACATAATTTAGACAATTCTTAAGGACTCAGGGAGCATCATTACATATAACACTCACTGATACAATGACAGCACACCCTACTTACTTTATGTTATGAGAATAGAAACATGAAAAGGATAGCTTCTGTCCTCAAGGATTTAACATTTTACTGGGGAAAAATGAGTAAAAAACTGTGATTAAAAAAAAATGTTCTGCTGTTTTTACTACATTAGGTGTCCTAGCTTCCAGTGTGAGTCAAGAGCATAAGAATCTGAGAAAGCTTACTAAAGGAACTATTTATAAAGTTGTGAGCAAGGTTCAGGAAACCCAATGAACGGATACGGGTGCACCCTGGAGTTAGCAACAGAAGGAGCTGGCATTACCCTAGATGTGAAGGGAGAGGGGAGGGCAGGAAAAAGTTTCCTGGAATCTGGAGACGGCAGATGTAGGGGAGAGCTGTAGCCTCAGGCAGACAGTCACAGTCAACCCGTGGTGGCAGGGGAGGAAGGGAGGACGCTGGAGGACAACCCTCTGACCTCATGCTCATCCTGCCTTCTGATCTTCTGCAGAAGCCTCTCATGGGCCAAACCCAAAGGGAAGCCAGAGGTGATGCAGGCCTTATGAATCAGCCTCCCGGGCCATAAGCAAAGTGGAGAAATGTGGAGGAAATTCCATTGGAAGGGCCAATGAAAGGTCCAAGCACTACCTCGCCTGCCATCTCTTTGATCCACCCAGAATGGAAGTCTTTTCTCACCACTTCCACAGATCCCTCCCCAGCCCCGATGACCACGATCCCCTGTCTGCATGACTCCAACAGCATCCTAACCAATCACTCTGCTTTCCTGGGTCAATTCTGCATACAGCAGTCTGAGGCTCTCCTTAAAAAGGAAGCCAAGGGGCGCCTGGGTGGCTCAGTGGGTTAGAGCCTCTGCCTTCGGCTCGGGTCATGATCCCAGCGTCCTGGGATCGAGCCCCGCATTGGGCTCTCGGCTTAGCAGGGAACCTGCTTCCTCCTCTCCCTCCTGCCTGCCTCTCTGACTACTTGTGATCTCTATCAAATTTAAAAAAACAAAACAAAACAAAACAAAACAAAACGGAAGCCAAATCACATCATTCCTCCGCTCAAACTCCTCTTAGGGCTCCATCAGAATTCTTACCACGGCCTAGACGACCGTGTAGACCCGGCACCCACTGCCTCTCTGGCCTCACCTGCTCCTCCTTGTTGCCCTGTTCTGCTCATAACCTTGGCCCTTTTACTGCCCCTTGTGCGCGCAGATATACTCCTGCCTCAGGAACCTCTGTACATGCTTTCCTTGTTTATTTATTTACTTATTTTTTGGTCTGAAATGCTCTTCCCCCAGTCATCCATACGGATCACTTTCTCACTTGCTTCGGGTCTCTGCTCGAATATTTACCCAAGAGGTTTATGAAAATATCAATGTCCTCTTAGCTCCCTTATCCTGACTCATTTTTCTCTTTAGAAACATACCACATATCTAGCAAACGTTTAACTTTAAAAAAAATTTTTTGGCCTTTCCTTACTAGAATGTAAACGCCTAGAGGAGAAAGACTTTTATTTTGTTCACTGCTGAATTCCCTGTGCCTGGCCTTGACTGTTGAGTTGCTGAATGAATATGGGTTGTGCACAGCTCAGCGAGCTCCTTTCTTTAAGGACTGCAAAAGGCCAGACACTCAAGAGGAGATGTAGCAGGACGGGTGAGCATCAACCAGCCCTTTAAGAGATCTGGTTTTAAAAGGGGGGAAAGAAAAAGGGGGAATAAAAAAATAGCATGAAGCAAAAAGAAAACAGGTTTACACTCTCAAGGGTTGAAAATTCTAGCACCAAGATAAGAAGATCCAAATGAAGAGAAAGCAGGGATACTTAATGGAACAAGATCCCACATAAGAAAGACAAGAATTAGATTATGAAGAAGAGTGGGCTTGAGAAAGCAGGAGAGAGGCATGCTCCTCTGGTCTCCCATCCAAGTACTAACCAGGCCCGACCCTGCTTAGCTTCCGAGATCAGACGAGATCGGGCGCGTTCAGGGTGGTATGGCCGTAGACAGGCATGCTCCTCTGGGATGGAAGAAAAGACCGGCTGTGTTGGGAACAAGGCCAGAGCCAGGGACCTCGATCTTTACTCCAGAGGAGGAGGGCAGGTCATCCTTTCAGGCTGGGTATGAGTGGGAAGGAGGGTGGGCTGGAGGACAGTAGTAAAGGTTTAGACAAGCTGTTCATCTGGATAAGAAAAGCAGCATCCTAGGGAGATGTTATATAGATTATGAGACAAAGGATGGCCTCAGCTGCTCTGGAGGTTAGATCCAGGAGGCTGCCCGTGGTCCAGATTGAGGACAACAAGAGAGAGATGGGAGGTGACAGGTTGCTCTCTGTAAAGCAGCCCAACAGCAGAAGGGTGGCTGTGGAGCACCCCCCTTTGTACGTAGGTAGGGCCATGTGTCCAGTTCTCCCCAGCAGAATGGGAGGTGAGGCTTTTGAGAAGTGGGTATATCTCCCCCACAGGCTCTTCCTCCTTCCTGTGGCTTGGGAAGGCAGGGAGCAGGGTAATCCTGGAAGCCATGTACTGAAGGCGGGTAGAGTCCCAGTTCTTGAAGGATGGCATGAGGAGAATTTGTTGCCAAAATGAACACCTAACCTGGACAGTTATATATGAGAAATACATTTCTATATTGCTTCAGCTGTTGCATTTTTATTAGACACTATAATTATAGTAGCTTTGCCTACCCTAACATGAAAGGTTACGCTAGGGCAAGGCTGTGGTAGCAAAGGTTCCAGAATGAGGGAAGAAGCATCAGTCCCAGTGCCACCAGCTGCCACGTGTGGCATGGCTGATGTCCTGATTGGTGGTGAAGGTGATACCACCACAGTGATCTGAAAATGGAGAAGAGGACTACCACGTTAAGAAACTCTGGTTAAGACCCCTTCGGGGGACTCTCAGCAGATTTTGGAAGATAGGAAGCATTGATGTTCTCATGCAGCAGATTGGGGAATGGCCAGAGAAAAGCTATTTTAAACTATTTTTGTGATCTCTTGGCAAATGTGGTTCTCTGTGAATGTGTTCATTCTTATCTGCACTCAAAGTCTGTATGGCTTCTTTGGCAATCCCCTTCTATTTTCATGAGGCCAATAAATCAGATAAGTGAGCTAGTTAGAAAGATGCATAAAGTTTTAAAGTGGGTATAGTCTGAGTGGGAGGCCAAGATATCCAAAGTATAAAGTACATAGAAGTCAGTGGGAATACTACTTGAAAAATGTTATTTGATGCTCGCTTTGCTTTGTCTTGTTTCCCAAGAATATACCTGATGCCTCCTATGGTACCTGGAACAAAAGACATTCTCAAAGATATTTATTAAAAGAATTTAACTTATATACAAGACGGTAATTTCCATTCTTCCTAATTATTTAATAATAAACCTCTTTTGAAAGTGGTCACAATGAACTGTCAATTATATTTAAATCTCGGAACGCAGGGCACTTGGGTGGCTCAGTTGTTATGCGTCTGCCTTTGGCACAGGTCATAATCTCAGGGTCCTGGGATTGAGTCCCGCATCAGGCACTCTGCTTGGTGAGCCTGCTTCTCCCTCTTCCTGCTGCTCCCCCTCCTGTGCTCTCTCTCTCTGTCAAATAAGTCAATAAAATCTTCAAAAAAGAAAAAATAAATAAATCTTGGAATGGTTTAGGTACTATATTTTTGTGACTAGAGAAATATGAATATTTTAATTTAAAATACAACATTTTTAAGTAAAAGATTCCTCAAACGGAATCTTAAAATCATTTAAATATCAAAATGAATTTATATTCCAAGAAAATATACTTTTATAATTAAGCAAGTTCTTTTGGAGATTATGGACTCATCTGTGATACGAAACCATAGGATCTAAAATTACATTCTAGTTTCTATAGTGCATGGATCAGATTAGCTTATTTAACAAGCCAGCACCTGCTTTATTATTACTCAA